>NC_140076.1:19017435-19698906 GCF_964194135.1 Talpa europaea
GAGGGGAGCAGCGGGCGGCAGGAGAGGTCTGCGCGCCATGTGGGACCCTCCTCCGGTGGCCGGGGAGCAGCCGGGGATCGAACCAGCGCCGCAGAGGCCGCGGGCAGCTTCACAACCCAGCGCTCAACCGCTGCGCCACCGGGGAGGCCCTGAGGAAGCAATATTAAATAATAATAGAATTCTAGGAGAGTTCAGTTTATAGAAGTTCATAGAAGATTGAGGAAAACAATATAAATACAGTTTTGTATTTTAATCTTCTTGAAGTCAGATAATCTCCACTTAGTATTTACCATAACGTCATATGTAAATTGTCTCTGCCTGAAGAGTGAGGTAAGGAAGATGCCAGCAATCAGTCTCTGGCTGGCATGGATCCTTTGGAAGTCGGAATTGGGAAAGGGAGGGTTGAAGTTGGAAGGCCTATTTTAAAGGGGCAATGACTTCACCTTGGATTTTGAAGAATAACTAGATAGGAATCCAGTTTGGGTACATGCTATTATTAGAAGGCTCTAAATAATTTGTTCTCTGAGTCATCCTCGATATACCTGTGGCACATCAGTCTACAGTGTTTGATTCTCTTGCCGAATCTCAACTTGAATAAAGTGTCAAAGGGCCTTTTTTTAGTGCCTAGCTCTAGCAGCACACACAGAGGTAGGTGAGCTTTACCTAAGAGTGTCATCTGAAGGGAAACCTCATCATACATCTGTGTCCCAGTTCCCCAAGCCTCACTTAGCAAGCCTGTTAAATTGGTGAAGCACAAAAGTACATGCTTGGGAAGGCAGTCTGCCCCATCAGTGATAGACTGTCAGGAAGTATCAGAAGGAAGAGAAAAATTGTTAAGTCACTGGCATTCAGTCTTCATCCTGTGTAGTGCCACTAGATTAACTTTCTATAAACTGCTTTTAATCTTTCAAAGGCTTTCCATTTTCTTTAGTCTGACATTTCAGCACCCCTCTAGTTTCACACCCGCCACCCCAATCCCTGCCATAACCTTTATCTAGACCTCCATTACTAGTGGAAATCATGAATGTTTTCCACTAGTCTGCACTGTCCAGTATGGAAGCCACTAGCCATATTTGGCTACTGAGTATTGGAATATGACTAGTACTAACAGATGTAAGTGTAAGAAACAGCCAATTGCTAAGACCGCATCGGGAAAAAAAGTCAAATACCTCAGATGTCGGAATGATATACTTACACATGCTGGGTGAAATATTAATTTCACCTTTTGTATCTGGCTTGCATGGTAACTTCCAGACAGTGCTGCTCTAGGCTCTAGTTTGACCCATACCTCTGCCTTTGCTCCTGCCACTTACGTCGCCTAGATCTACATTCTATTATATATCTTCTTAATTTTTTACCTCCAATCAGGAGGTTCCTGGTTCTTAGCATGCCCAGCATCCTACAAATCATGCCTGCTAATGTGAAGCACCAAGAGCAAGGGTCTCCCTGGTCATCTAGGTGTTGAGTCAGCGCTATCACCACTGTGGCCAGGGAGCTAACCCATATGCACAGCAGACCTCTCCTGTCTCACCCACTGCTCCCTGCAGCAGTGTATTTCAGTAGATCTGGTTCTGTTCCCCATACTGTCCCAGGTGAATCCTCTCACGCCCCTGGACCTCTGGCCTACACCCAGTTCTACATGGGAAAAGAAAAGATAGCAAGCATATCCATATTTCAGCATTAGTCTACCAATGTCAAGCTAAAAACTGACATTCTCAGCAAATTGCTCACCCCACCTCTGCAACCAGTCACCAATTTCTACCAATTTTACCACCCATGTCTCTTTTTCTCAGTCTTTAGTCTTTCCAGGCTATTTCAATCAACACTGCCACTTCAGAGTATATGCCTATATGCCAGGCACTGCTCCACAAATAGTAACTAGTTCATTCCTTGCAATAGCCTTATGGTTACTAATCCCATTTTACATGTGAGGGAACTGAGCCAAAGGTTAAGTCATTTGTCCACAGTTTCCAAGTTAGGAAGTGGTAAAGCCAGGGCTTGACAGTGGCTTAGAGCTCATACCTTTTTTTTTTTTTTTTAAAGATTTGTTTATTTTTGCATATAAGAGCTGGAGTGTAGGCCAGAGTGTGGGGTGGTGAGAGGATTCACCAGACAGAGTGGGGAGCAGAACAGGCCAGGCAGATGTACTGAATGCACTGCTGAGGGGAGCAGTGGGTGAGACAGAAGAGATCTGCTGTGCCATGTGGGTCAGCTCCCTGGGCTGCAGTGGCTGCCTATAGCTTCATAGTGCTGAGACTTAATCTCTTGCGCCACCAGAGAGGCCCCCAGAACTCATACTCAACTGCTTTATTGCTTTCACATCCATACATTCCTTACTAGTCTTTAAACTTTTCCGTGAAACCCCAGGGAAGAGACCAAATTCGAATGCTGTTTTAGATGCTGGCATTTCATTTAAAATTCTGTTTGGAAAAAAGGGTCTGTGGCTTTGAAGAAAACCATTTTTTTAAAACTACTGGCCTAAAAAATACATAATGCCCTTTACAATCTGGTCCCAATTAACCTCTTTAGTCTCACCTCTACTTATATTTCTTACCTAGCCAAGAGCTCACTTCCCATAAGAGTTCTTATACTTTTCTATAACTTCCCTCTGCCTGGAATTATTTTCCCTTAGCCTGTCTAATGAATTTCTTCTTGAAGGCTCTGCTGAAACACCTTATGTTCAATTTATCTGGTATCCTTCCTGGACTGTAATGTGCTTGAGGGCAGGAACCTCTCCATCCTCCATTTCTCCTCTCATGCCAGCACATAATTCACTGTGTGGTACTTAGAAAGTTGAAACTTAGAAAATATTTGTTGAGTTTCATCAGTCTGCCTTTCTGCTCCCCGCTCTATCTCTGGTGAGTCCTCCCGGGCATCTGGCCTGTACCCTGGTTCTTGTATAAATAAATAAAAATCTTAAAAAAAAAAGTTTTTGACTGAACAACAAAGATGATGATGATAAAAAGAAAAGTGTACAACAAGAGTGAAGTATACCCTTGAAAAGTAATCAAGTTACCTCCTTAGACCTTGATTCCAACTTTATGGTATAGCAATAGGAGACACTCATCAAAAGTGTTTTTCATGGAAAGATGATCAAATCTGAAATAAATCCAGTATAGTGATGAAAATCACCAAGGAAAATTCTATCTCAGAAAACTATAATTCAAAGAATTCCCTATTTATGGCACCACCAGCCTTGCCTGAATCTCAACATCCTCTGATTTCTTACCTGTCTGACCCATTCATTTAATAATAGATTTATTCTGCATTTGTTCTAGCATTCTCTCCCTTTTATTCCATTGTCATTGTTTCCTCTTAGCTACAGTAGCTTCCTAATGTCTCCCCAGCAATGTCTCTGGGTCTCTAGCTCGTTGTATATACACTGCCACTAGTACTTTTTCTGAAGTTAGAGACAATCATGTTACTTCCTGGATTTAAGTACCTCTATTGATGCAACTGACTGACTGAAGTACAAACTCCCTAACTTTGGATTTCAAAGTCTGATATGATCTACTCTGACCTACCTTTATAGTTCAACTCTCAGCTTTGCACCTTTCACCTGTAGCCAAGTTACTAATTATGAGTATGTTGAGTTAAATAAAACTACCTCCACCTATTTCTCTTACTTAATGTGGTTATTAGACATTTTTTAAAATTACATAGCTTATATTCTATTTCTGTTGATTAAAACTGGTCTAGATACTGCCTATACCAGCTCAAATAAGATCTCTTCTTCCATGAAGCTTTGATTTATTCCATGTGACTCTTAACGTGTACCTCTCAAGTTACATGTTATTTCTCCCCTGGATTTTAACATTCATAATTGTAATTATAAATGTAATATTTAAGAATATTTATTTAAAAAAATCAAACCAGTAAGTGCCCTTCCAATAGCTTGTGAACCAACAAAAAGGGTATGGGGTGGGGGAGAGTACATGTATATAGAGTTTAAAATCATTTAGTGTTACGACCAAAGGAATAATGAGTGTTTCAAAAGGGAAGAATACTGCTCTGAAAGGCACCACATTTTGGCCTCACTGCCTGAGCACTTAGCTGATGTGCACGCAGCCTGAGAGGCAGAGATAAGGAAAACACTCCCTAAACTTCAGAAGTTGAGTCTGGGGGGGAGAGGCATAATTGTTTATTCACTTAATATTTATACTCCACTCTGTTCTGAAAAGAGATGAGAACTGGCTCGTCCTTACTCAAAAATAGCATGAATATAAGTGAAATGGTGACAAATGCACCAAAAAGCAAAATGAGGAAGAGATTTATAGATTAAGGTGAAAACTTCAAGACAGATTAGATGAGTGGGATTTGAGGGTGGACTTGGGGGAGGGGAGAGAATGAATCTGCTCTATATAAATCCAAGTGTAAGTCACTGAGAATTGGGAAAGAGCACCAAAATGTTTGGGTCTGGTCAGACCAGGGGTCAAATTACTCTAACTCAGCTTCAGTTGCCTCATCTATTAAAAAAATAATACTTAAAGAACTAATGAGAGGAGCAAATGAGATAATTGGTACAAGCACGCTGTGTGTACAGAGTACAGATGACTCGACCCCTAGCACGGGCCTAAATGAATGAAGTGAATAGTGAGTGAATGGCCCCAGAATAACTTACTCTTGAGGATATGATCATATCCTCAACCCAAAAACCACTTGACACCAGTCACCATTTCCTTCCCCAGGCTCAAACACCACACTTCCACTCCTGCCCAGCGGGCCTACCCTGTACTGCTGCACCTCCTCATCACGTTTTTGCCTCACAAGCGTGATCTGGTCCTCCAGGTTTCTGTTTTGCAAGTGGAGCTGCTGGGCCTCTGCCTGCAGTGGTCTTAGAGCTTCCTTCATCTCCTGGATCTCAGCCTGGGTTTTCTGTAGCGCTTTGGCTGCAGCTTCTTTCCTCTCTAGGAGCCGTACCAGCTGAGGTTCATACTCTTCCTCCAGGCCCTGACGGTTCTCTGCCATGAGGTTCTCAAACTGGGCAGAGAGCCGTCGGCTCTCCTGGAGCAAGTGCCCATTGCTCTGACTGGGAGGTGTCTCTAGTTGTTGCTGTAACTGCTCTTTCTGTTTCAGGTAGGTGTCCTTGAGCTGGGCCAGTTCCTCTGACAACTGGGCCGCTCGAGTAGTCAGCACTTCCCGGAAATCGGCAAACTGGGCCACATCCTGCTGGCGGCACTCCAGCTGGTATTGATAAGCCACACATTCCTTTGTCACTTTGAACAGCTTCTGCTTGACCAACCGGATCTCCTCCCTTAATCCATCCCTCTCTAGCTCTGCTTGGGCCTGCAGTTTGTAGGCAGTCAGGATGTCCTGATGGACTTGCTGCACCTCCTGTAGGGCTGGTTCCCGGAGCAACACCAGCTCGTGGACGAGGTGATCCCGCTCCTCTTCCAGCTGGGACACAGCTTGGATACACTCCTGAAAACGACCCTCGAGCAACTCTAGGTCCTCTATGCTCAGGCTCTCCTCAGTGCTGGGGCTAGGCCCCGTTCTGAGGTTCTCCTCAGGGGTAGTTTCCTCCATGCTCGTGGCCGTCTCTCCCCCATAAACAATCTTCTCTGGGCTTGTGGTCTCTTCTGGCTTCACAGGTTCTTCCACACACTGCTTCTCTGGCTTCACAGTCTCCTCCCCATGCTGTGTCTCCTCCACACACAGTGTCTCCTCTGGCTTCACTGTCTCCTCTGCGTTCTCTATCTCCCCTGGCTTCATGGTCTCCTTCCCATGCTGTGTCTCCTCTGGCTTCACAGTCTTCACCCCATGCTGTGTCTCCTCTGGCTTCACGGTCTCCCCACCCTGTGTCTCCTGCTTCACGGTCTCCTCTGCATTCTCCGTTTCCTCTGGCCTCACAGTCTCCTCTACAGACTCCATCTCCTCGGACTTCACAGTCTTCTCCCCATGCTGTGTCTCTTCCACACACAGTGTCTCCTTCAGCTTCCCAGCCTCCTCCACACCCTGTGTCTCCTCCACACACAGTGTCTCCTCTGGCTTCACGGTCTCCTCCCGATGCTGTGTCTTCTCCACAAACTCGATCTCCTCTGGCTTCACAGTCTCCTCCACACATGGTGTCTCCTCTGGCTTCACGGGTTCTTCCACGTACAGAGCCTCCTCTGGCTGCCTGGTCTCCTCAATAAACAGTGTATCCCCAGGCTTCTCAGTCTCTTCCACATACCATGTCTCATCTAGGTCATCTGTGTCCCCCAGGTAGAGAATGTCCTCCAAGTTCAAGTTTCCTTCAAAAGATAGAGTAACTTCAGGGTTGACGGTCCCTGCCTCATTCATGGACTCAGGGTTCTGCTGAAGGAGAGAATCGGCCTCTGCTCGTGTTTCCCTGCAAAAGAAATGATTTAAAGTAAGAGGGCAGCCACAATCCCACAATGGTGGGTGATAGGAGCCATTAGACCACAAGCCTAGATTACATCAGGTTCTCACTTCTCAGAGGGCATGGGTCTGCTCCCTCCTCTCAATTGATCTGTCCCCGTAGAGCCCATTGCTTAGCTCCCCTGATGATATGCCCACAATGCCAATGTCTTGTCTCTGCTTACCCTAAGGACAGGAAATGCACACCCGAGCCACCACTATTTGTTCCCATGGCCATGAGAAAATTCTACTATTGAGGTAAGCCTTTGCTGCAATTTTTACCTAGATTTGGTTCTTTCTAGAATCTAACTTATTTTTTATGTAAGTTCTTTATTTTTTTTAAGATTTTTTTTTAAAGATTTATTTATGCATATAAGAACTGGGGTGCAGGCCAGAGGTGTGGGCGGTGAAAGGATTCACCAGAGACAGAGTGGGAAACAGAACAGGCAGATTGACTGAAATACACTGCTGAGGGGAGCAGCGGGCAAGACAGGAGAGGTCTGTTGTGCCATGTGGATTGCTCCCTGGCTGGGGATCAAACTTGTGCTACAGCAGCTGTGGACAGCTTCATAGGTTGCGTCTTAACCTCTTGCGCCACCAGAGAGGCCCTAAGATTTATGTATTTATGCATACAAGAACTGGTATATAGGCCAGAGGTACAGAGGGTGAGAGGATTCACCAGAGACAGAGTGGGGAGCAGAACAGATGGATCTACTGAAATGTACTGCTGAGGGGAGCAGTGGAGGAGGCAGGAGAGGTCTGCTGTACCATGTGGGGGATCGAGCTTGTGCTGCAGAGGATAGGGATAGCTTGATAGCTCTGTCTTTAACCCCTGTGCCACCAGGGAGGCCCTCATCTTTCCTGTTTCAAATGTGTCTTACCTACCTTGGATCTCTGGGCAATTCCTTGGCAACATAAAATACTGTGTAAATCATGATAAATTACGGGTCTCCCCTGGTGGCACAGTGGTTGAGCACTGGGCTGTGAAGCTGCCCGCAGCCTCTGCAGCGCTGGTTTGATCCCAGGCCACCAGCGAGGGTCCCACATGGTGCGCAGACCTCTCCTGTTGCGCCCACTGCTCCCCTCAGCAGTGTATTTCGTCCTTCTGCCTGTTCTGTTCCCTGCTCTGGCTCTGGTGAATCCTCTCACCCTCCCGCACTTCTGACTGTACCCAGTGCTTGTATAAATAAGTAAATAAATCTTTTTAAAAAAAAATGATAAATTACATTTACCAAGGTTTTGTATATACCGGCCCCTATTCTAAATACTTACACTTATCAACTCATTTTATCCTCATAATTCTATGAGGTAGTTATATGTATTTTCCCCATTTTACAGGTCAGGAAGCTGAGACTAAGTAATTTGCTCAAGCCTACTTGTGTCCAGGTCTTAAGCTCTATATCTTAACTCCAAATTCCCAACAAAGATTATTATTTTTAAAGATTTATTTATTTATGTGTACAAGAACTGGGGTGTAAGCCAGAGGTACAGGGGTGAGAGGATTCACCAGAGAGAGTGGGGAGCAGAACAGGCAGACTGACTGAAATAAACTGCTGAGGGGAGCAGCAGGCGAGACAGGAGAGGTCTGCTGCATCATGTGGGTTGCTCCCTGGTGGGCTGGGATCGAACTTGTGCTGCAGTGGCTGCGATAGCTTGATAGTGCTGTCTTTAATCCCTGAGCCACCAGGGAGGCCCCACAGATTATTTCTATTCTAAATTATTTTGTACTCTGTCCTCCTCCCTAATATCCAAGAAACCCTGGCTTCCCTTTCTTCATCTCATGGTGATCCTCTAGAAAGCGGCCTCATGTAACCCAGCATCTACACCAAAAAAAGTTTGAAGACAACCTCAGTAATCATCTAGTGGGTTCATGTCACTTTACTAGAAAGGAACTACTTTCTGATATGGTTACCTGATGTTGCTTGGCACCTCAAACTCAACTGCCCCCTAATCATCCTCCCCCAGCTTGTATCTGTATTCTCCAGCTCAGAGAAACACATCACCATACACCAGGTTGCCTACGCAAAGAATTTTTAGACCACTTTCCCTCTCTTCCCCTGTATAGTCAGCCGAAAACTGACCTTTGTATCTCAGAAAAACATGTCCATCCCACTGCCAGGGCCCTAGTCCAAGGCATCTGTTACCTGCATTTCTGTACCAGCCTTCCAATACACCATCTCCTCCTCCTTCCTCCTCAGCCCAGTCTATTCTCTAGCTACAGCTGCTGGCTTGTTACAACACCAAGTAAGGCATCTTTCTTCACTTCACCCACAGGGAACCAACGGCTTCGTATAGATTCAAGGCCTTTAAAGACGTGGCCCCAACATACCTTTTTAGCCTCATCTCACAGTAGGCCCCGGTGCTTGACAATCCAGAACATATGGTAACTTTATATACCTCCTGTTCCTAGCCCACAGTGTCTAGCAGATCCAGCTGAGAAAATACAGGTCAGTGTACCCCTGACTAGAGAACAGCCTTGTGCTGCCAGAGGCAGAGCTCCTGGCGGCAGGAAGGACACACCTGCTCGGTGAGCCAGAGTCCCTCTTGATACTCAGCAGAGCCCCTGCTTTCCCAGCAGACAACCCGCACATCGTGCTCCTGCGAGCTCCCCACTCTGCTGTCACCTAACTGCCCCGGCAGTAGTCTAAGCCTTTTATTTTTTGTTTTAAAATTGTTTTTAGGGCCTCCCCGGTGGCGCAGCGGTTGAGCTCTGGGTTGCGAAGCTGCCCGCAGCCTCTGCAGTACCGGTTCGATCCCCGGCTGCTCCCCGGCCTCCGGAGGAGGGTCCCACATGGCGCACAGACCTCTCCTGCCGCCCGCTGCTCCCCTCAGCAGTGTACTTCGGTCCTTCTGCCTGCTCTGTTCCCCGCTCTGGCTCTGGTGAGTTCTCTCACCCTCCCGCGCTTCTGACTGTACCCAGTGCTTGTATAAACAAACAAACAAATAAATAAAACATGCCTCTGTTAAAAAAATAAAAAACCTTTAAAAAAAATTGTTTTTAGTTGATGTAACATTGATTTATTATATTGCATAAGTTTCAGGTGTACAGCTTTATACTTCGGCAGCTGTCCTAAGCATTTTCCATGAAGGCTTATCTATATTGTGCTCCCTTACTATCCTCATTTCATAGTCGAGGAAACCCACGCACAAACAGAGGTTCCGTAATTCCTAAGTGGTGCATCCAGGACTAGTGGACAGTGTAGCCTCAGAGTGGGAGCTCCTATTTGCTGGTCTCCTCTTAGGGTACCCACGAGATCTACAAGCAGAAAATGACCTTGGCATGTACAGCAGAGCTTGGTACATGGCATCCAAAATATATTTCTATTTACCTGAAAAATTTCTATTTATCCTTCAAGTCCTTCCCAAACCTCATCTCCTTGGTGAAGTATTTTCCAGAAAACCTGCAGTCTTGTGTTCTCCCAGCTCTTGGTGTGCACCTCACCTTCACACGAGGTGCTATGCAAGACAGAAGTGTGAGGTCTGTCTGCCCTGACAGGGGATTTCCTCGGGACAAGTATAGTTATTCTCTCCAGATCGCAGGGTGGGGCTCTGGGGATGGCAGGCAGAACCCGACTGGGATCCAAGGAGGAAACGCCCAAGGTCGAGTGGCAAAGCTGGAAGTAGAACTCAGGCCTCCTGACTTCAGGCTCTGTCACCACACACGGTGTTGCCTCAGCCACCCCAGCTGCAGTGCCAGGTCTCTGCGAGATGCTGCCCTCACACAGTTGCCTCTCCTGAAGGAGCTGGGGGGAAAGTAAATTATGGGAGGCCGAGGGGCAAGAGAGGCAGCTCAATTGTGGCTCCTGCCCACAGGCTCCTGAGCCCCTGCAGCCTGCCTCTGCCACTCTGTCCTTGTCCCCAGAGGACTCCAGTCACTCCCAACTCCTCCTCAGGACTGTGGCTGCGGGTGTCTGTGACACAGTGCAGGCCTGAGCTGGTGTGTGTCTGGCCCTGTAGGTGAGTGTAAGACTCTGCTCAGCTGGGTGCCACATGTGACAGTGAAGGGGTGTGGGGTGTGTTATTTGCACCTCCACCTCGGTATACTGAGAAGTCCCAGGGCCACAGTGACTTGGGACTGAAATACTCCCCCCTCACCCCAAGCCGGTCAGCCACAGGTCCCTTCCCTTAACCAGTGGTTAAGGTGACAGTGTGGAGGGATGGAAGTGGGCCTCTGCTCAGGGCCCTGCCAAGCCCAGGCCCTCCTGCTGGTCATGGACAGTGGCCCTCCCCCACCCAGCCCAGACCCAGGCAGGAGAGAACAGGCTGCCTGAACAGACTCTTAACTCCAACCTGGCACAAGTCCAGCTTGCACCAAGTGTCTTCCCCTCAGACAATTCAGCAACTGGAGGCCTCCATCTCCAGTTGACATTTGGGGTGAGGAATGAAAGAAAACTAGGGGCGTCTTTGGCCATTATGGGCCAAATGGCATTTGACTATTGATGCCCGCTAGTCTGAAAAGGTTAATGCTCCCACAGGCCGGGGACTGAGGGGGGATATTATAAAAAGTCACAGACAAACGGAGGTGGCAGCATCCTGGGTCTTCAGCTCCCCGATTTCCCTCCGCCTGGTGGCTCCGCCCGGTGCCCCACCCCGAGACAGGACCACTGCCCCCAGCCCGGCGAAAGGTGCTCGCGGTGGGGGAAGGGAACCATCCCGCACCCCCTCCCCAAGGGGGAGGCGACACGGGCCCTGGACCGTCCTACCTCGCGGCCTGGGCGGCGCCGTCCCCGCCGCGCCGGGGCTCCGGGCTGGCCATGGCTGCGCGACCCGGGCTCGGCGGCCGCGTTATTAATAGCCAGCCCCGCGGGCGGCCCGCCGCGCGCCCGCCGCACCGCCAGCTGCAGCCGACACCGGATCCCGCGGCCCGGGCCGGGCGCGCCCACTTGGCCCGGCTCCTGCCCGCGGGAGGAGGGAGCGGCCGCGCGGCCCGGGGGCGGGGAGAGCCGCCCCTCCCGGGACCTGCCGGCGGGGGTGGGGTGCTCGCGGGCGTCTCCCAAACCCGCTGGCCGAGAGCTTCCCGAACCTTCTTTCTTTCCACCTTCCCCCCCCCAGGGCGCCAGCTCCGGGGGCGGGGGTGTGAGTGGGGGCCGGGGCGGGGGGAGGCTCTGCAGCCGCAGGAGGGCACGTCCTCCCCCACGGCCCTCTCCGCGGGGGTGGGGGGGGAGAGGCGGCTGTTGGGGGGACTGGAAGAGGGACTCAGCATCGCCCGCCCGGCAAGAGTCGGGGTGTGCTGACCGCGCTCGGCGCCCGGGATCCCCACCCGCGCCGTGGGGGGAGCGCGGCCCGCAGCTGTCGCGAAGGTGGGGGAGGGGGATGAAGGCCGCACCTTGCGCGTCGGGGACGCTGCGAGCCCGGGAGCGGGTCCTGGGTTAGGTGAGGACGTGGGAGGGACTCAGGCCCCGGAGACTGGGTCCACGTTCAACTCCGCTCTGTGCCTCCACTCGGGAGGTGTCCTGGGGTCTCACTGCCACCTGTCATCCCGCCCGAGGCACGCCCCTCCCCCACGGCTTTAGCCACCAGGGCCAGACTTCAGAGCTGAAAGTTGGGGCTCGAGGGGCGCGTGCCCAGATCTGGGCCTCGGCACTTTCCCTTCTGATGTCTTTCCCCGCTTAGCTTTCTGTCTGGGAAGTTCTTTGACTCCATCCCAGAAGAATGCGGTGCATCTCAGAGTCAGGGGCTTGGTGTGTGCTTAATCAGAGGCCTGGTGAGTCGGGGTGGGGGCAGGGTCACCCTTTCACCCTACTAGATATGTGTGGGTTGTGTGTTGTGGTCAGTGTGCCCACTGTCAGCTGTATGTATGTGCCCCTCGGCAGGTTGTGGAGGGGGACAATGTGGGATTGTGTGCCCGTGCAGGCCTGTGTGATGGCTGTGGGGTGCATGTCTGTGTGTGGGCATGCGGATGTATGATTGTACAATTGTGGGAGCGATTGTGTGTGCTGATCATTTGGTCTGGAGAGTGTCTGTGTGGCCACCAATTGGGACCCTACATGTGTGTGGTCTTGTGTGGGATTGTGTGCCTATGAGTGATCTTGTGTGAGATTGTGTGCCTGTGAGTGACTGGGGGCTGCTGGTAAGTGTGAGTGTGGTTGTGGGGCTCATAAGCAGACATTTCACTATGGAGGGTCCTCTGTGACAGGGCCTGACCTTGTGTTCATTAATCCATGTATCTTAGTGTGCTGCCTGAGGCTGTGTATTTATATCTCTCTGTCTAAACAAGGGGGTGCGAGATTAACACCCAGGGCAGCCCAATACACCCTTGTAAGGTATACGGGAGAAAAAGTCGGGTTTTGGAGGCTGCTGGTTATTTTCTGACTTACCCCTGAAATATTCCAGGGGAGGAGGTTGGCAAAGCCTCAGCTGCTGGTCATTTGACAGCTGCTGCCAGTCAGAGGGGAGCTGAGGGAGGAAGGGCCAGGGCCTGCCAGCAGCACTGTTTGCTGTGGGTGCTAGGCAACAGGCAGCAAGGGTGGCATTAAGAAGGTGGCATCCAATCCCCCAAGCCAGGAGCTGATCCTGGGAGTCCCCAAGATTGACTTCCTTAGCCCCTCTTAACTTCCCCCTAAGGCCTTTAGGCTGAAACAGGCCCCCTCAGTGCCAGAAACTCTCCCATCTCTAAGCCTTTCTTCTTACTGTCTCCTCTGCCTAGAACACCCTTCCCAGATCTTCACCTCCTAGTTTCTATTCTTCCTCAGGTCTCAGCTTACATGTCTCATAGGTGTCCTCAGAAAGCCTTCCCTGATGTGTCCCCATCCTCATAACGTCCACACATTTACTGTTTACCCCTTCATCTTTATTTTCTGTACAGAGCTTATCACAATCTACAAATCTAGTTTACTCTCACTTCTTCCTTTCTTCTCCCACTAGAATAGAAGCCCCACAAGGGCAGGGACTGTGTGTCTTGTTCACTGCTGCGTCCACAGGACTTGGCATGTCATAGGATCTCAAAAACAATTGTTAAACGATTGAATGAAGGATGGCCCTACCAAGGCCAGTTCAGACATTTAATGCCTGTTTTTTTTTTTTTAAGATTTATTTATTTATGCATACAAGAACTAGGGTACAGGCTAGAGGTGTGGGGAGGGGGCGGTGAGAGGATTCACCAGAGACAGAGTGGGGAGCAGAACAGGTGGATCTACTGAAATACACTGCTGAGGGGAGCAGTGGGCAAGTCAGGAGAGGTCTGTTGCACCATGTGGGTAGCTCCCTGGCTGGGGATCTAACTCATGCTGCAGTGACTGTGGACAGCTTCACAGGTTGTATCTTAACCCCTTGCGCCACCAGGGAGGCCCCTCTTTTAAAAAAAAAAAAACATCTATCTATGCATACAAGAAGTGGGTACAGGCCAGAGGTGTGGGGGGTGAGAGGATTCACCAGAGACAGAGTGGGAAACAAAACAGGCAGATTGACCGAAATACACTGCTAAGGGGAGCAGCAGGTGAGACAGGAGAGGTCTGCTGCACCATGTGGGTATCTCTCTGGCCGGCTGGGGATTGAAATCATGCTACAGAGGCTGCGGATAGCTTCATGGCGCCATGCTCAACCCCTTGTGCCCGTGGGGAGGCCCTGATGCCTATTCTTTGTTATTCCCTAGCCATGAGCCCCATGTACTCTGGGAGACAGATACCCACATGCACCCAGTTGTATATACCAAGGTAGAGCAAGATAAGTGAGGACATAAGACTCAGTTCACTTGGCAAACATTGGCACTTGTTCCATGCCAGGCCCTGTGTCGCAGCAAATGGCCTTATTTGGCCCATGTCCATGATTGCAAAGAACTCACAGTAGAGGATGCTAGAACTGTCTCCCTGGGAAACAAACCCACACAGAGAATAGGCATTGACAACCAGGGAAACCAGGATGGGGGGGATTAGCTCCAGTACAGGGGTCAACCTCCTGGATGAGGGTCAACTGGGCCTGGAAGGAAGAGAAAGGCAGTTGCCATGTCAGGCTCTGACTGCTTTGAAAGACACGCACAGCCACTGTCTTTCAGCTGCTCCACAAAGCTGGGCCCAGAAGGAGACCAGAAGCCCCTGGGCCAGCTACTCTGCTGATCTCCAATCTCATGCTCCCCTGCCCTGCCGTGTGTCCTGCAGCCAACTCCCGCTGTCAGTCTCACCTGGGTCCCCTTGCCTTATGGCTCCAGGTGGAGTTTAGCCAATAGAGGACACTGGCATATCAGAGGGAAGGAACTGAGTGAGTTCAGGATATTTGTGCTCCCCCTCCTTTGTGATTTGGCCACTTCCACCCCACCAAAAACAGCTCCTGGTGGGTGGCTTGCATCCGCAGTACTGCTCTCACCAGGTTTGCTAAGGTGCCCCCTCCCCTTGTTCCTTCAGGTGTGGGGGGCAGTGGCTCTAGCCCACTTCTGTGCAGAATCCCTTCCCTAACCTCCTCTGGGAAATGCTTTGAGTGTTCCTCCAAGTCCTGCTGAGGCTCCTAAGGGAAGAACTAAAACCAGGGAAGATGAGCTCTTTGTTGAGAACTTGCGGAGACTATCTCTTTAAATCATCACCCAAAACCAGAATCAGAAAAGCTCTGAACAGATCAGAGTCTCACCCTGATCTGACCATCACTCTGGGCAGCAGCCCAACTTAAGAGGTCCTGGCAGCAAACTTGCCAGGAGAGCGGTACCAGACGGTGGCAGGAGGGGAGACTTGCCAGGAATCTCACAGGACCCCAGAGCACACCATGCGTGACCTAGGGAAACCAGCCCCCCTGAACCTCAGCTCCCCAGCACATGTACAAGCAGAAGTGAAATTGCCCTGGAGGCTGGGTGTCTCATACCCCCCCCATTCTTTTTTTAAGGTTTATTTTATTTATTTACGCATACAAAAGCTGGGGTACAGGCCAGAGGTGTGGGGGGTCGGGTGGTGAGAGGATTCTTCATAGACAGAATGGGAAGCAGAACAGGCAGATCTACTGAAATACACTGCTGAGGGGAGCAGCGGGTGAGACAGGAGAGGTCTGCTGCGCCATGTGGGTAGCTCCCTGGCCAGGGATTGAACTCGTGCTGCAGTGGCTGTGGATAGCTTCATAGTGCTGAGACTTAACCATTTGCACCACGAGGGAGGCCCAACTATTATTACTATTTTTTAAAGATTTATTTATTTATGCATACAAGAGCTGGGGTGCAGGCCAGAGATGCGTGGGTGAGAGGATTCACCAGAGACAGAGTGGGGAGCAGAACAGGCATATCTACTGAAATACACTGCTGAGGGGAGCAGCATGTGAGACAAGGGTCACCTCCTTGGAAGGACTTCCTTAACTCATGCTGCAGTGGCTGCGGATAGCTTCATAGTGCTGCGTCTTAACCCTTGTGCCATCAGGGAAGCCCCCCAATTATCTTTGTTTTATTTTTTTAAAGATTATTTATACAAGAACTGGGGTACAGGTCAGAGGCACGGGAGGGTGAGAGAATTCACCAGAGACAGAACGGGAAGCAGACAAGTGAATGGACCGAAGACACTGCTGAGGGGAGCAGAGGGCAGCAGGAGAGGTCTGCTGCGCCATGTGGGTTTCTCCCTGGCCAGCCGGGAATCAAACCAGCACTGCAGAGGCTTTAGACAGCTTCACAACGTGGCACTCAACCCATTGAGCCACCGGGGTGGCCCACCAACTATTATCTTTAAATTCCTTTTATTATTATTATTTTTTTTATAGAGGCATGTTTTTTTATTTGTTTGTTTGTTTGTTTGTTTGTTTGTTTTGTTTATACAAGCACTGGGTACAGTCAGAAGCGCGGGGGAGGGGGGGGGTTGAGAGAATTCACCAGAGCCAGAGCGGCGAGCAGAACAAGCAGAAGGACTGAAGTACACTGCTGAGGGGAGCAGCGGGCGGCAGGAGAGGTCTGCGCGCCATGTGGGACCCTCCTCAGGTGGCCGGGGAGCAGCCAGGGATAGAACCGGCGCTGCAGAGGCTGTGGGCAGCTTCGCAACCCAGCGCTCAACTGCTGCGCCACCAGGGAGGCCCTAAACTCCTTTTTTTAAAAAGATTTTTATTTTATTTATACAAGAGCTGGGGTACAGGCCAGAGGCACGGGAGGGTGAGAGGATTCACCAGAGACAGAGCAAGGAGCAGAATGGGCAGATGGACCGAAAGCACTGCTGAAGGGAGCAGCCGGTGAGACAGGAGAGGTCTGCTGCGCCATGTGGATATCTGCCTGGCTGGCTGGGAATCGAACCTGCACTGTAGAGGCTGCGGACAGCTTCACAACACTGTGCTCAACCTGCTGTGCCACCGGGGAGGCCCTAAACTCCTTTTTATCCTTACTCTCCCCAAAACTGCAACCAGGGATTAACTTGCTGCAATATGTCCCTTCAGTCATTCATTGATTCCTTCATTCCTTCATACATTCATTTCAATGTTTGTTAACCAGACACGGTGCTTGATCCTAGGAACATGAGACTAGGAAATCATTAAAGCAAGAATGACATCTGTATTTCTTCATTGCTGTGCCCCTAGTCCCTTGGTTCTCTGTAAATAAGGTTGAATATGTAAATGATAACTGGCATGTACTGCATGCCAGATGCTAGGCTAAAAATTTTATCTGCATTCTTGCAATGAATTCTCAGAATGAACCCATGACATAAGGCCTGTAATAAAATTTATTTACTGATGGTCAAACTGAGACTCATAAAGGTTAAGCAACTCAGTTGACTGAAGTCATATAGGCAGGAAATGGTGACAAAAATTCAATACACCACCTCTACTAGTGGAAGAATTCCTTTTTATTACCATGGTTATCATTATACCCGACCTTCAGAGGCTTATAGTCTAGTGAGGATCTGGTGGTCTTTTTCTCCTCCAATTTATTTATTTATTTTTAAAGATGTATTTATTTATTTATGATACAAGAGCTGGGATACAGGCCAGAGATGCGGGGGCGGGGGGCGGTGAGAGGATTCACCAGAGACAGAGTGGGGAACAGAACAGGCAGACCGACTGAAATACACTGCTGAGGGGAGCAGCGGGCGGGACAGGAGAGGTCTGCCGCGCCATGTGGGTAGCTCCCTGACCAGCCAGGAATCAAACTTGTGCTGCAGTGGCTGCGGATTGCTTCATACGTTGCGTCTTAATCCTTGTGCCACCAGGGAGGTCCTCCTCCTCGGATTTATCGTGGAGGGCCCTAGGAAAGGACGTAGACATGGGTTCAAATCCAGTTCTGCATCTCTGGGCAAGCTACTTAAACTCTCTGAACCTCTAGGAAGTGGAGTGGGTGGGCATGCAGTGAGAGAATGTGGACAATTCCTCCCAGTCAAGAACTTCTTGCTTGCTAAGTGTTACTCTCACTATTTTCTCCGCCTTCTTTCCCACTGGGTCCGTTGTCCGGGGACCCTGGACCTGGTTGTGGAGGACATCGCGCTCGCTGGTCGGTCTTTCGTGGCAATGTCCATAGATGCCTCCAGGGGGCGCCACCAAATCGCCCCCCGCGCCCAGGGGAGTTGTAGTTCCCACCTCGGCCGCGCGGGGCCGCCTGGGCCCGGAGTTTTCAGGATCGAGCCCTGGCTGGATCAGGATATTTTCGGCATAACGTTGATAAATAATAATAATAGCACCAGGCACACCCCTAACTAGTTGTTACTTAAAAGGCACGTTCGCGTGCTGGGAGTCTCTGACTCATGGCAGGAAACCAGATTTAGTCGCAGACACGGGTTCCAGTGAAGATTGCTCACGCTCCGAGCGGTGGCCTGGGTCCTCTCAGACCAGCTTCCTCAGCTTTATTTTTTTTTTATTTTTTTTTTTAATAGAGGCATGTTTTATTTATTTATTTGTTTTGTTTTGTTTATACCAGCACTGGGCACAGTCAGAAGCGCGGGAGGGTGAGAGAATTCACCAGAGCCAGAGCGGGGAGCAGAGCAGGCAGAAGGACCGAAGTACACTGCTGAGGGGAGCAGCAGGCGGCAGGAGAGGTCTGCGCGCCATGTGGGACCCTCGCCCGGTGGCCGGGGATCGAACCGGCGCTGCAGAGGCTGCGGGCAGCTTCGCAACCCAGCGCTCAAGCGCTGCGCCACCGGGGAGGCCCATTCCTCAGCTTTAAAATGGGAAATACAATCATTTATTCTTGGGTGGAATAAATGAGCTCCCGGAGAGGTCACTGGAGAGCTGCTCGGGGGAAAGCACATTTACTGGAATTGCCACTTCGACCCTGGGAGGGCGCCATTACCAAATTCCCTGTACAAATTGAGGCTCCAGCGGGGCCTCGCTGGGTCTCTCCCAGGACTGTCCAGAGGGCATTCCTGGGCCGGGCTCCCAAACCACCACCCGGCAGCTTCTGGGCTCCTCCTGGGTCTTGCCTTTTCACCTTCAGACCCTCAGGCTCTTCCAGACGTAGTCCTTCACCCCCGGATGCAGACTCAGGCCAGCAAACAACAAATTGTCCTCTGGCAATTCCCACTACCCCCCACACTCAAACTGACCCCTTCTCTCTCTTCCTTCCTCTTTCAAAATCCAGCTGGTTAGTTCTTCCAGAAAACATTTTCTAGGCTCTCCCCAGGTCCACGGCCTTTGCACATGCTGTTCCCTTTGCCTGGACACTCTTTCTCCCAGTCCTAAAACTGTTACTCAGGGCACAGCATAAATATCACTTTTTCTAGAAAGTCCCTCTTTAGGTTCCTGCAGCATCTGGCTTCCTCCAAACAGGTCACAGCATAGATGCCTGTTTGTGCACCGCATGTGTTGGGGTGACCCCAGCAGAGCCCAGTGACTGGAGCAAAGTGAGTGCTCACTGAATGTGTGTCCAATAAATAAATGATTTCTTTTTTAAAAAAAAAAAGATTTATTTATGCATACTAGAGCTGGGGTACAGGCCAGAAGTGTGGGGGGCGAGAGGATTCACCAGAGACAGAACAGGGAACAAAACAGGTGGATTGATCAATGTACAATGCTGAGGGGAGCAGCGGGCGAGACAGGAGAGGTCTGCTGCGCCATGTGGGTAGCTCCCTAGCGGGCTGGGGATCAAGCTCCTGCTGCAGCGGTTGCAGACAGCTTCATAGGTTGCGTCTTAACCCCTTGCGCCACCAGGGAGGCCCCCAATGAATGAATGATTTGAACCAGCTGGGTCCACTGCCTGAGTTTTCTCAGCATCCTTAGCGGGAAGGGCCACGCTCAGGCACAGAACAGAGACAACACTTCCAGGCACACACAGTCACATGCACTAAGTCACAGCTGTATGCAGAAGCACACACACAGTTAAACTCATCAGTGCTCATTTCTGCTTTTCCGTTGCTGGACACCTCTGTATCCTGGGCATGTATTCAGGGACTTTGAGTCCCTGAGAACAGGTGTGTCTCCTTTACCAGCCTAGTAGCCCCTAGAAGAGGGTGATTTGTGGTCAGACTGTGAACCCCAGGGGAAGTGTTATGCTTCCCCACTCTTGGATCAGGTTGTCTTTGACATCAGGCTCAGATCCCTTGGTGCAGGCCTGTGTCTCCCCACTAACTAGTCTTGGGGACCCAAGGACAGAATGGTCTGATTAAGCTGGGTGCTCCAGGAGTAAAGCTGAGCTGGACCTCCCCCAATAGGACTGATGACCCCACAGGCATGGTTGTGTCTCCATGACCCCTCTCTACCACCCTCACCCCCTTTCTACCACCCTCCTCTCCTGTGGTTAGGCCCCAGGCCCACTGTGGGACAGCCATAGGGCAGGGCTGCACTGCTGGGCCTTCGGGGCAGTAGCAGCAGCAACAGAAGCAGCAGCAGCAGCAGCAAACCTAATGGCAAATCCCTCTGCCAGAGGGAGAGGCTGGTCTTGCGGGATCCCCCTAGCGTGTAGCAGGATGGGAGAAGATGCAGTAGGAGGTGACCTGGCCCAACTCAGTACATCCTGGCCCAACTCAATACATTCTCGTGTCTTCTATTCACTCCCCAGCCCTGTCCGGGGTCCCTGAGCCTGCAGCTTTATCTCTATCCTGTTGTTTCATTTTCTAGCCAGTCCAATTCTGGAGGTAGGCGTGATCATTACCGGTGGATAGAGGAAGAAACTGAGGCTCGAGAAAAGCAGTGACTTGCCCTAAGTCACAAAGCTGGGAAGCAGCAGAGCTGGGCTTTCCACTGCACAGGTTGCCTCTTGCCCAGGTTTAAGAAACATTTGGGAAATAGATTCAACAGGTTATAGTGACTGCTAGAGGGTGTGTGTGTGTGTGTGTGTGTCTCATTCCCAGGTTTCTGGCTGGGCCTGTGGTGCTGGCTACACAGAGACAGGCATTGCCAGGGAAAGGGAGTGCCTGTTAGGGAGGCAGGGAGCAGGGAAGTGGGGCAGCCGGCACGCAGAAGGCCCATCATTTCCAGTCCCAGAGAGAACATCCCCTCCCCAGCGCCCTGGGTTCAAGCCCCATCCTGACCCCATTCTGGGCCTTGCAGTCCCTGTGTGAGAAACAAGGGAGAGACCTGGCGAGGTTAACACTGGGGATTCCTGCTCCTTTAAGCCTTTCTCATGGAGGGTGTGGCCTCGCTGCAGGTGAGCCCGAGTTGCCACATCAGCAGGGTGAGCCCGGTCCCATCCCCTCCCCCAGCTCTGGGGAGGCCTGGAGGCCCCAGAGGACAGTGGGAAGTGGGTGGAGAGAAAGGACTGAGCCTAGTTGGCTGGAGGGAGGGTGGCTGCAGGTGTGGGTGAAGAAGTATACCTGACTACTGGCCTGTGTGTGTGTGTGTGCGTGTGTGTGTGTGTGTGTGTGTGTGTGTGTGTGTCTGTCTAGGAGAGAGTTGATGCAGAGGGGCCTCCTGACCATGTAGATCAGAGTGTGTGACTGTGTCCCTAGCAGGGGCCTCTGTCTGTCAGTCCCTGTCCAGCAGTCTCCCTCTAACTGATTCCTGACTAATAAAGGTATAAAGCTTTCTCCACCCTTCAGAAAAGCCTGGGCTCTGTGCCCCTTCCCTTATCCATTCCTCCCCCTCCCTCCCCCCAGTTTCCTACCTTTAAGGGCAGTCCCTCTCTCACCCAGTTTCCACTCCCTTCTGCCCCAGGTTACCCTCTTTCCATTCAAAGGGAGTCTCAGTCCTTTCCTCCAGGCAGCTTTCTGGGACCACAGAGGGGGGACCTAACTTGCTAAGCGTTCTAGTGTACCCCCACTGGGTAAGTGAAAACACCTGGTTCAGAGCCCTGCAGTGACTTTCTGCAGGTCACACAGTGGACACGTGCATTTGACCCCGTGACTCCTCATTGATTAGCGTCCTCCAGCCTCATCGATCGCCCTCGCCCAGGGCTCAGGCCCTGGGAAGGGGAAAGGGAACTGACATTCAGGGTCCCCTCAGTCTTTTGCTTGGCTCTTCCCCTCTTGTCATCTATTCACTCTGGTCTTGCCTGGAGAAGTGAGGAGGCTGCCCAGGGTCAGGTAGTAGCTGGACCAGGGTTTGAAGCCAGGTGCGGGGAGCTCTGGAGCTCATGCTCCCAGGGGCAGGGCTGGGGTGGGGGTCATGCAGGGCTGGGGTGGGGGTCATGCTGGGTTGGGGTGGGGGTCGTGCAGGGCTGAGGTGGGGGTCATGCAGGGCTGACTGCCTTCCAGGCCCCAGGAGAAAGGCGAACAGATGATGAGACATGGGTAGAAATGAGGAGCGAGGACTCGAGACATCCCCGTGAGGCTTCACACCCAACACCAAGGTGACACAGTCTCATGTGAGCCTAAGGACAGCCTGGCAGGACTTCCTGTTCTACCCCAGTTCTGCTCTCTGCCTGCGGCCCCCTCCCCTGACTGAAACACTGCTTGAAAGGAAAACATGACTAAGTGAGTCCAGGCTTGAGCAACCTCCCCACCCACTGGTCACAGAGTTTGAAATTCCACCACCCCTTTGCCTCTGACTTCTGGAGGCCCCTCTTAGATCCATACCCAAGTTTGGGAGAGGTGGCTAGAGGTCCCATGACAGCTGAGGGAGTCTGGTTGTCCTCAAGGAGTCCCATATTGATGGACATCCTGAAAAGCCCTTCTGGAATAGGGATGGAAGCAATGAAAAATGGGACGAGGGCCAGAGGGAGTGTGAAGGGCGGGCCCTGGGGGAGGCTGGAAAGACTTCACCTATTGTCTCATTCCATTTCCCCAACAGCCTTTGGGGCAACAGGTTTTCCATATTTCTTTCTTTCTTTCTTCTTTTTTAAATATTTATTTTATTTATTTATGCATACAAGAGCTGGGGTTTAGGCCGGAGGTGCAGGGTGTGTATAAAAGGATTCACCAGAGAGAGAGTGGGGAGCAGAACAGGCAGACTGACTGAAATACACTGCTGAGGGGAGCAGTGGGCGAGACAGGAGAGGTCTGCTGCACCATGTGGGTAGCTCCCTGGCTGGGGACTTAACTCATGCTGTAGTGGCTGCAGATAGCTTCATAGTGCTGAGACTTAACCCCTTGCGCCACCAAGGAGGCCCTCCTCCCATATTTCTGACTGGGAAAATGAGGCTCTGGGAGGCAGACTCAGGCACAGGTAGGGCTTGAATCTCACTCTTAGACTTCAAGTCCAGGGCTCCCTGGGGTTCCTAAGGCTGACTTGAGCTGGGAGGCTTGATGCTTCTGGATGATGGGAACCAGAGAAACTCTCTCCCAAGTGCTTTAGGAGATAGGGCTTGTCATGAGGCCATGTGGGGAGGAGGGAAGCCCCTGAGGTACTTCTCACTTGCAGGCCTCAGGGGTATCCACAGGTGTTGATGAAACAGGACAGCTCCTCCCTTGACCCTGCTGTCTCCTTTGTGCTGTGGCTGCAGCACCCACGTTCCTAAGCCTGTCACTTAACGGTCACAGAGGCCTGGGCCACTCTGGGCCTTCCTCTGTCTTCCTCTATGCTGCCTGCCTGGCGGCCCTGCTGCATTTGGTGTCTGCAGCCTCCTGCTGCTGACAGCTTTCTCTGCATCACTCCCTTACTCCCCCAGAGGATCTGCTTAGTTCAGTGAGTGTGATTCCTGGAGGGCTATCTCTAGTCAGACCATATCAGTGCCCAGATTCGGGGGCAGTGGCTAGGGCTTCTGCCCCAGACTACTGGCCTCTGGCCACTTGAGAGAGGGCCATACCCTGGGTCAGGCCTACCTCTGGTTCAGTTACTGGCTACGCAATTGGGTCACTCAGTGACCCTTGGAAGAGACCCTTAGAAAGGACTATGGGCAGGCATCAACATCAACAGTCCCTTAGAACTGAGATCCTGCTTTTGGCTGCTTGTATGATGCTGGGGACAGTGCCTGCTCATCTCTCTGCCCCAGTGCTAAACACAGGCATGGCAGAGTTGAGGTGCAGTGTCTGTGTTGATGGACAAGTGAACAATGTCAGTCAAGGAGCCATGGGGCTCTGTTGAAGGCTGTGGGATGCAAGGGACCTGTGGTTCCTGGATCCTTGTCTGGGGCACTTGAGAATCATCACCTCGAACATCCCAGCTTGGGTCTCCCTCACAAGTGCCTGATTCTCTGTGTCCAGGCTACTCCTGCGACACTCGATCCCGAGGGCTGAACACACAGCCTCTCTCTGCCTGCAAGTCTGACTATAAGTCCCTGACCTTGGATCTCCAGCCTCTCCCCCTTGCTCCCTTGCTGCCTGGTGTCCTCTGTGTCCGACCTCCATGGGTGGCCCTGCCTGACCCCATCCTGGCCTCAGGGCAGGGTGGGGGGGCAGGAGGGGTTTGCACAGTGCAGCTCTTGTTCAGGGGATCAGGGTGGGACCAATGCCTGCTCTTGTGTTCCAGCCTCTGGCTCGAGTCTTGGCAGGCCAGAGGGGGAGCTGCCTCTCCGCCTGCGGCATCATCTCAACATCCGCTCCGCGGGCAGAGCGGGCTGAGAGCCACCATGGCAGCAGACCAAGAAGGCCCTTAGCTGGGCTCTCCTTCCAGGCGCTTACTGATCCCTCTGCCTCTGGCGCCTCCACCTCAGGACCTGTGCCCTGGGCCACAAGGAAGATAAGGGTGTATCTGGTAGGGTGCTGGATCTGGATCACATGCCACTGGTTCTTGAGCTGCAGCTTCAAGTGCCTGTCTGGGAACTAGAGATTTACCAACCCATTGGTTTGGAGGGAGACAGGATGCAGTGAGGGGGTGGCACTCAGTGAGGGGGAGCTGGTCACTGAGGGGATGGTGTTCTGTGAAGGAGTGGGGTTCAGTGAGAGGACAGAGGTTCAGTGAGGGCTTGAAGTAATGTTAGGGGAAAAAGGATGTCCCAAAGCAAATTCCATACAGGCTTTGTGGACTCCACCCCCACCCCAGGTCAAAGCCAAAGACACCGGGAACTCCAAATCCCATCACCACCAAAGGGAAGGTGGCTGGGACCTGAGGGTGGGGTTAAGCAGCCAGGTGGATACAAAAGGCAGACACGTGGGCTTTGGGGGGCTCTCCATTTTTGGGCTCTTGGCCAGCAGCAGCGTCCGGCCAGCTCTGAGAGTGACTTTGGGTTTCCAGGTCGTCGGATCGGGTAGGACGCATTAAAGACTTTATTTCCCTATTTTCTCCCTGAGTTGTACATTTTCCTTATTTCCTTTTCTCTTGTAAATAAACCTTTTATTAACCCTTTTGCGTGTGTCTGTAGTAGAGTATTCATAAGTCCCTTTAAAGCGCGCGGGTGAGGACCCACAGCCAGGAACCCGTTTAATATCGGGGTTGCTCTATAACAGTAAGAGAAATGGGCAGAGAGGTTTTGGGTAATTAATGCAGTGACCCCCTTCCTACCCCAGCTCAGGTCCCTACCCCAGATTTCGATTCCCTTTGCCTATGAGGGCTAGGACCTGTGCTGCTGGGAGGGGGCCCAGACAGGTGACACCAACAGACCTGAGACACAGCCCTGAGGCTAGGGGTTAGGGGGCCAGGGAGTGAGCTCCTGGAAGCCAGTGAGAGGGAGGTCTGGACTGGGGCATTCGAACATGAGGGAGCTGTTCCCAGGTTTTCTTATTTCGGGGAGGTTTCTCCCACCTCTAAGGTCTTATAGGTTGGAGGCAACTCTAGAAAAGCATTTGAGGGCCTCCCTGATGGCGCAGCAGTTGAGCGCTGGGTTGCGAAGCTGCCCGCAGCCTCTGCAGCACTGGTTGGATCCCCGGCTGCTCCCCGGCCACCAGAGGAGGGTCCCACATGGCGCGCAGACCTCTCCTGCCGCCCACTGCCCACCTCAGCAGTGTACTTCGGTCCTTCTGCCTGCTCTGCTCCCTGCCCTGGCTCTGGTGAATTCTCTCACCCTCCTGTGCTTCTGACTGTACCCAGTGCATGTATAAATAAACAAACAAACAAACAAACAAATAAATAAATAAATAAAAATTGTCAGATTTAAAAAAAAAAAAGAAAAAGAAAAGCATATGAATACTGCATGAGCATATCTAGGGATCTTGGGGACCTCCCCTTGCCCTGAAGTTAATAGCCCTTGGCAAAGGAGGGGGAAGAATGGAGGGGGAGAATGGGCTGGGCAGGGGGACCACACCACAGATCCCTGAGGCTTCTCCCCACAGTGTACTCCATCTCTCCAGCCCCATCCCCAGTATAGTCCTCATCACTGAGTCCCCATCTCTTTTACAGAGGTCCTCCCCCTTGACTGCGCCTGCCCCTGTCCCTGGTCTGAGTCCCCATACTGAGCCCAAGCTCACAGAGCCCTCATGCCAGGTGGGAGTCAATTTTGAATATTTCAGTTGAATATTCCAGGTGCACTTTCTCACCTGCAAGGAAGTCTGGCTGGACCCTGGACCCTGCCTGGGCTGAGGCCCAATCACGCCCAAAACTGCTCATTTGCATTCATTTGCATAGGTCTATTTAATATTCAAATGTCCAGGCTTGGACTGGTGAGGAATGGCTGCTAATATGAAGATTTGCGTACGTCCTTTTTAGTAAGGAAAATATCCAAACCCTCCTCCCTCTCAAGCTTCCCAGGGTTATCCCGTTTGGCACCTGACTTAGGGAGAGCCTTGATTGGATTCTGCAGGGAAGACACGATATGTGGAATGTTAATAGGAGCTGATTTAGGTACTAAATCCCAGAAGTATGTTGAGGACACCCTGGGTGGGAAAACAGGCAAGGATTCCCTCCCCATCCCCCAGAGGAAGCCAGGATCTGGAGAAGATAGAATGAGAAAAGGGAGAAACTTCTTAGGATGTTAAAAACTAGAATGGTTCTTCGGATACCTTAGCATCCACACAGAGCCCACATGGGATTTACATACCACTGCTATCCTTTCTGCATCCATGGCAGACATGATTAATTGATCACATTTTCCCCCGTAAAGCCCAGAGCTACTTCATTTGAAGCTACAATTCGTACTTGAAATTAAATCTATTTTTATTCCCTGATGAGTTCAAACCTTTCCTCTCCAGACAGGGAAACTGAGGCCCAGAGAAGATGCAGAAAATGAAGATTATATCTATCAGGAACACAGTTGCCTGGAAACACAAGAACCATTCTTACAGAGGATGAGGAAGGACATTTCTACATTGTTTAAGAAAGTCGCTATACAAAAGAACACACACACACAAGTTAAAAACCACAAAGAAAACAAAAAAAAAAAAAGAGGAAAAGAGAAAACAGAAATGTAGGAGAAAATAAAATCATCACATAAGCTCCTGGGTGGAATAATAGCAATATTTATTTACAACTTTGTGCTTTTCTACTTTTTGCAGATTCTCTTTGAATAGGAATTTGTTTTCATATTTAGAAGTCCCTCAATAGTAATACTATCTTAAAAAAAAAAAAGGACTGTGTGTGTGCTTAGGCATTATCTATTTTTTAAGAATCAGGGTAGGAATTTATTGAAAAATATAAGTGCTCAGGCTGGGATGGCAAACTAGTTGTTCTTTTTAACTTTCAAGGTAGAACATATTTTATTAGCCTAACCAACTGAAATCTACACAATGATTTCTCCTTAATAGAACAATAGAATCCCATTCTAAGATGTGATAGAATACAGATCATCAGGAGATCTAAAATCACTTGAACAACATAGGCAGGAAGGACACAGAGGTTGACCACGGTGAGCCATGGAAACATGAGGACATGCAGGACACTGTTCAGGCTTTCAGACCCAACTTCTCTCATAAGGGCTCTGCTCTACCAGCCTGTCCCCTTAGCATGTGACCCGCAAGTTGGAAGCTACTCAGTTCTTTTCCCCTAGATTTTGATCTTGATATAGCAATCTGATCTTGCATGTTTTTCACTAAAAAAAAAAAAAAGGATTTATTTATTTATGTATACAAGAGCTGGGGTATAGGCCAGAGGTATATGTGGGGGTGGGGTGTGTGTGTGAGAGGATTCACCAGGGACAGAGTGGGGAGCAGAACAGGAAGATTGAAATACACTGCTGAGGGGAGCAGCGGGCGAGACAGGAGAGGTCTGCTGGGCCATGTGGGTCATCTCCTTGGCCAGGGATTGAACTCTTGCTGCAGTGGCTGCAGACAACTTCATAGTGCTGTGACTTAATCCCTTGTACCACCAAGGAGGCCCTGTTATTTCCCTTTTTTTTTTTTTTTTTTGGTGGGACCCTCGCTGGTGGCTGGGGATCGAACTGGCGCGGCAGAGGCTGCAGGCAGCCTCGCAAGCAACCCAGCGCTCAACTGCTGCGCACCAGGGGAGGCCCTATTTCCCATTTTAAAGAAGAAACCAGGGGCCTCCCTGGTGGTGCAAGGGGTTAAGATGCAGCACTATGAAGCTATCTTCAGCCTCTGCAGCACCAGTTCAATCCCTGCCCACATGGTGCAGCAGACCTCTCCTGTCTGACCCGCTGCTCCCCTCAGCAGTGTATTTCAGTCAGTCTGCCTATTCTGTTCCCCACTTTGTCTCTGGTGAATCCTCTCACCCCCACACCTCTGGCCTGTACTCCGGTTCTTGTATGCATAAATAAATAAATCCTTAAAAAAAAAAAAAAAGAAAAAGAAGAAACCAAGACAAGTGCAGACATTTGTCCCTAGGTCACAGTAAGTGGCACCGCTGTGACTCTAGGCCATATTATTATATACTAGTGAATCAATCAGCGGTTTATACTGGGGATAGTCTGGTCTAGGGAAGAATGCTGATTTGCATGCTCTTCTCTATAATATATGTGGGATTCCCCCATTTGGGAGGAGGGAAGTGACTTGCCCAATTACACCCTGGCTGGCCTGTGGAAAAACAGCCTGGGCCGCAGAGAAGGCTGCTGGGCAGCCTGGGGAGAGAACAGAAGCCTGGCATGCTCCGCCCTGCCCCTCCCCAGGACCTGGACACCACTCCCTGTTCAGGACAATGGGACACTGTGCCCCAGCAAAGTGCAGGACTGGCAGGACACCTGCTGCAAGGCCCCTGCTACCCCTCTCAGCATGGAGTAGTGAGGAGAGGATAAAAGATACTCAGGAAGGGGTAGGGGTCACCCAGAGCTGAGCCAACAGTAGCAGGAGTCCCACAGGGGGTGGGGGAGGAAGGAGGGTCCTCCCTTCACTGGGACTTTGGGAAGGGCCTGTTTGGGGCATGGGTGTGGACCATGTGCCTCCCTCACCCAGCTTGTGCAACCATCACCCACTGAGCCCCTTGGCCCCTTTGTCCATTGTCTCTAAACACTGCCCTCTCCTGTGTCTCCAGAGCATGGGCCAGGGACGCGGAAGGACTCGCTCTCCAAGTCTGTGTGACCTTGCCCAGCCACTTCTCTGAGCTTTCTCACCAGTGAAATAGAGGTGACAACCCCTGCTTTTCAGGGCCGTTCTGAGCATTAAACTGCAATCGCAGAAGCAAAGACTCGCAGCTGGAGCAGGCAAAGCAGCCCAGCAAATGCTGGTGGTTAATATGCCAGGGGCTCTCTTTCCCAGCCTGCCCCACACAGCTGGCACTGAGAGGACTGGCCAGGAGAGCTGGTGGGGGAGGAGCCCTCTTCCTTCCTGCCCCTTCCAGCTGGGTATCAAGATCTGAGACCAGATGTGTAGCTGAGTGACTCAGCCCTTTCCTGCCTGGAAACTCCTCCCTGCCTGCCTCACCAGGCTGGGCCAGGAAGGGTGAGACAGCGGATTGGAGGTGGGGGTGGCAGGTCCTGAACAACCTCAGGGGGAGTAGCGGGGCAGAGTAGGGGCAGGAGAGCAAAGGAAGAGTGAAGATAGGGTGGCTTGGCCGGCAAGATGGGCTCAGGGAGAAGGAGGAGGGACAATGGCAGAGGCTTTCAAGGAAGAGATTGAGGGTGGACTTGAATCCATCCCAGACTCGATCTAAAATCTCTCAGATTCACCCCTCTGCTCCCACCTGCTTGCACGGCTTCCCCAATATTTCTAGCCCAGCCCCAACTCATTTGCCCCGCCCCCCAGGCCTGCATACCCAGAAGATGCTCCCTGTCTTCTCTCTTCTCTCTTTCTCCTCCTCCTTCCAGCCGAAAGCACCTCCGCTTCCTCACCTCCCACTCGACCAGTCCTATTTTGACTCTTTGAGGAGAAACGCATGGCACCGGCTCCCTGGAAGTTTGCCTCTTAGTTGCTAAGTCCCTCACAATTGTAATTTGATTTCTCAGGGATGGGGGGCCTGCTACCCGGCCCTTATTGGAGTTCCTTTTCTTGGCCTCAAACACCACCACACTCACTGCTCTCCTATCTTTTGGGACTCTGATAGTGGCTTCTAACTCTCCCCCTTAAAGGTAGGTATTCTATAAACCCACTCCTTAACAAAGATTTTATTTATTTATTTTTTTATTTTTGTGTAGAAGAACTGGGTGTAGGCCAGAGGTGTGGGGGGTGGGAGGATTCACCAGAGACAGAGTGGGGAACAGAACAGGCAGACTGACTGAAATACACTGCTGAGGGGTGCAGCGGGAGAGTCAGGAGAGGTCTGCTGTACCATGTGGGTAGCTCCCTGGCCAGGGATCGAACTCTTGCTGCAGTGTCTGCAGATAGCTTCATAGGTTGCGTCTTAACCCCTTGCGCCACCAGGGAGGCTCTCAGCTTCTCTTCTTGATGCCCCTGTTTCTGTTAATGCCCCATCCTCTTCTACCAGGCCCAGGCCTCAGGGGTGTACATTCATTCACCAAGTATTTGCTGAGAATGCAAAGCTCTGTGCAGGGAAGATGGACTTGAAAAACCATTGTCTTTGCCTGTAAGGAACTCACTCTGGTAGGGAGACAATTAAATGTAACAAGATAATTGCTCTATTAGAGGTTTCTATGGAAGAAATCAATCCCGGCAGCCTTCCTAGAGACGGTAGCTTTTGAGTGCCACTTGGAGGCTGAACGGGAGCTTGAAAGGTGGGCCGGTCAGGAGAGCCAAGGAAATAACCATGGGCAAGGATTTGATGTGAAGGTGTGAGGTACGAGAGGGCATAAGCCAGGGCCATAGAGGTAGAAGCATACATTTGTGTTTTAGAGTCTCCTTGGGCGTGCTGGGAGGGGGCAGAAGAGGAGGTGGCAGGGAGACCCGGGAGGAGAATTAGGATCAGAAAATATACACCTGCTTTGCTATGCAAAGGCTGTGCAACCTTGGGAAAATCACTTGACCTCACTGAGCTTCTATCCCTCATCCATCAAATGGAGATAATAATAGGCACCCGAGGGCATGTTGGGGGAGGGCTGAATGAGCTAATGGAAAAGAAAGTGCTGGACAAATGCAAGCTGTTGTTATCCACCAGGGCAGGCTGTGATCTAGCCGCAGCCCCACCTCAAAAATGGCCTCCTGGAGTCTCCTTTGAGCCCAGCCCACACTCTCCTGGCTTGGAGGTGGGGTGCAGGATCCGGCGGTGGAGCGGTGTGCACACACCTGACTCTGGATTGTGGCTCACTGGCTGTGTGACCTGGGGCCAGTGTCTTCCCCCGTCTGAGCCTCATTTCTCCAGTTGCAAAATAGGTCTGAGAACTCAACCTGCAGGGCTGCTGGGAGGATACGGTGGCACTGGCAGGTGATCATTAGCTGTAAACAGCTTCCCTGTCCTCTGCTCTCCTGTCCCCTCCTCCAGAGCCTGGCACCACGCTGAGCAGAGTGGGAAACAGTAAATATTTAATAACAGATTGACTCAGAGCTCCTGACCTAAGGGACAGGTGGAGGAGCCAGCGGACACCTGCTCTCTCAGTGGGGTCTGCAGATGTCCCTGGGCTCCAGGGGCAGCCCTAGCCAGATCCTGGGAGAACTCTTGCCTTCAGTGATTTCAGAGACCCTCCCAGGGCATCCCTGCCCTCCAACACATCTCTTTTTCCTCTCTTATTCTGTCATTCAGGAAGACAGCAAATGAAGGGGTATCCCATTCGGCAATGCGGCCTTCACTTTGTGCCAACCTGTGCTGGCACCAGAGACTCGGGAATGAAGGAGACCAGCCCCTGCTTCCTGGGGCCTCTTGTGGGCAGAGAGTCGGGTGGGAATGTGTTTATTATACTGTGTCTCTGGCTTGGCAAAGGACTGACAAAAAATCAGAACTAGGAGCCTCCCTGATGGTGCTAGAGGTTAAGTGTCAGCACTATGAAGCTAACCGCAACTACCACAGCATGAGTTCTATCCCCGGCCTGGGAAGTGACCCACATGGCGCAGCAGACCTCTCCTGTCCCGCCCGCTGCTCCCTTCAGCAGTGTATTTCAGTAGATCTACCTGTTCTGTTCCTCACTCTGTCTCTGGTGAAACTTCTCACCCCCCACACTGCTGGCCTGTACCCCAGTTCTTGTATGCATAAATAACTAAATCTTTTAAAAAATAAGACCTTTTGGGACTCCCCGGTGGCGCAGCGGTTGAGCGCTGGGTTGCAAAGCTGCCCACAGTCTCTGCAGCACCAGTTCAATCCCCGGCTGCTCCCCGGCCACTGGAGGAGGGTCCCACATGGCGCACAGACCTCTCCTGCCGCCCGCTGCTCCCCTCAGCAGTGTACTTCGGTCCTTCTGCCTGCTCTGCTCCCCACCCTGGCTCTGGTGAATTCTCTCACCCTCCCGTGCTTCTGACTGTACCCAGTGCATGTATAAACAAACAAACAAATAAATAAATAAAACATGCCTCTATTTAAAAAAAAAATCAGACCTTTTAAAAAAATCAGGAAGGGACTTAACCTCTCTGCACCGCCACTTGACCATCTGTAAAATGGGATAATTGTTCTTATCTTTTTAGGGCTATTGTCAAGATAAAGAGAGGTGACCCTGGGATGTACTTGGGGCAGGACCTGGTACCTGGTCAGTCTGTCCATGGGGGTGCTATGACGGTGGTGATGATGCTAAACCCTGTGGTGGACAATCTGCTGGACAATCTGTGAGGTGTGGCCCTGGGGGGCTGGGAGGCAGGGAGGAACTCAGCATATGGGGAAGTTGGGGAAGATTTGACAAAAGGAGCCTTTGAGTTGGTCTTAAAGGAAAAGTATTTTTCTAAGTGGAAAAATGGGGAGAGGCAGGTCGGGGCTGGAGAGGTCCTGTGTCCAAGAGGCTGAAATTTCTCTTGGAAACAACAGAAAGGGATTTAAACAGTGTAGGGACAAGCTCCAGATTTAGCCTTGTGGATCCAGTGGAGAAGGTGTGTTAGTTCTGGGGGTTGGCTCAGTGCACCTATCACTTAATCACCTGCCTGCAGCGCACCTGGGGTCAATAATTCAAAGGTTCCCATCCCAGGAATACCTCTGCCTCTTAATAGGTATTCACTGGAACAACGCCTTTAACCAGAGGAGCCACCCAAGGGACTCAGGGCAATCAGGCAGAGAGCCTGTTGGGCTGCCCTTGCTTTGCAGCCCCGAGGCGTGGCCCCCACCTGGGGCCTCCCCTTTGCGGATTTGTGTCTCTGTGGTTGTCTGTGGGCCGAGGCAGCAGAAAGCCTTTTGGAGTGAGCCAGAGCTCTCAATCCAAATCCTGATTCTGCTATTAACTAGCAGTATGACCCTGGTCAAATGTCTTCACCTCTCTGCGGAAAATGCCCAGACTTGTCTTTAAATGCATGTGTGTCAATGCCGAGCATACGTATATACTGCCCACCAGCCTTAGCAGCGCTGGGGTGGGGCGGGATGTGTGTGCAGAGGTACACGCACGTTTCACGTTCTTTTTTTTTTTTTTATAGAGGCATGTTTTATTTATTTATTTGTTTGGTTTTGTTTATACATGCACTGGGTACAGTCAGAAGTGCGGGGGGGGGGGGGCGAGAGAATTCACCAGAGCCAGAGCAGGGAGCAGAGCAGGCAGAAAGACCGAAGTACACTGCTGAGGGGAGCAGCGGGTGGCAGGAGAGGTCTGCGCGCCATGCGGGACCCTCCTCCAGTGGCCGGGGAGCAGCCGGGATCGAACCAGCGCCGCAGAGGTCGCTGGCAGCTCCGCAACCCAGCGCTCAACCACTGCGCCACCGGGGAGGCCCACGTTTCACGTTCTTTACACATTGTTTGGCCCTTTCAGAGGCTCATCTGTTCTCTGTGATCACATTTTTGAAAAAATATTTATTTATTTATGCATATAAGAGCTGGGGTACAGACCAGAGGTGCGGGGTGTGAGAGGATTCACCAGAGACAGAGTGGGGAACAGACAGGCAGATTGACTGAAATACACCGCTGAGGGGAGCAACAGGCGAGTCAGGAGAGGTCTGCTGAGCCATGTGGGTAGCTCCCTGGTCTGGGATGCTGCAGAGGGTGTGGATAGCTTCATAGTGCTGAGACTTAACCCCTTACATCACCAGGGAGGCCCCTCTCTGTGATCACATTTGTAAAAAGCCAGGTTAATGCTACCAGCTTCACAGATTGTCAGAAGGGTTTTTTTTTTTTTTTTTAAGAAATATTTTTCTTTTTTTTTTTTTTAAAGATTTATTTTTATTTATTCATACAAGCACTGGGTACAGTCAGAAGCGTGGGAGGGTGAGAGAATTCACCAGAGCCAGAGCGGGGAGCAGAGCAGGCAGAAGGACCAAAGTACACCGCTGCGGGGAGCAGCTGGCAGTAGGAGAGGTCTGCGCGCCATGTGGGACCCTCCTCCAGTGGCCGGGGAGCAGCCGGGGATCGAACTGGCACTGCAGAGGCTGCGGGCAGCTTCGCAACCCAGTGCTCAACCACCGCACCACCCACGAGGCCCTGTCAAGGGTTTTTAAAAAAACCCTACAGATAAAACTTTCAGGCATCTGCCCTTCTGGCCCCTGTGTGACCTGGGGCCAATGTCTTCCCCCCTCTGAGCCTCATATTGCCAGCTGCAAAATAGTGCTGAGAACTCAACCTGCAGGGCTGCTTGGAGAATTGACCTGCATCAAGTATTTGTTCCCTTTTCTTCTCTTTCCTTGCCTGGATTTGTGCTGGGTATTTGTGTATCTGCATTTCTACTTTAGTGGTTTGTCTTTTTGTAGTTATACTGTGTAACAGGCCTGTGTATACCTTTGTGGACCAGGGAGCATCTGTGTCTACTCTGGTATTCATGGATGTCTGTGCACCAGGGTGTGTGCCTCTGGGAATCTGTGCATTCGTGTGTCTTTGTGTGTTTGTGTATCAGCATGTCCTGTAGAAATGAGCTTGTGTTTGGGTGTGTTAATAATGTGCATGTGGGGCCTCCTCTGTTAGTGCAGGTGGTTGAGTGTCGCGCTGTGAGGCTGTCCACAGCCTCTGCAGCGCCGGTTCGATCCCGGCCCATCGGCGAGGGTCCCACATGGTGCAGCAGACCTCTCCTGTTGCACCCGCTGCTCCCCTCAGCAGTGTATTTCATCAGTCTGCCTGTTCTGTTCCCTGCTCTCTCTCTGGTGAATCTTCTCACCCTCTTGTGAAGCTGGCTTGTACCCTGGTTGGTTCTTGTATAAATAAATAAATAAATAAATCTTTAAAAAAAATTTGCATGTGTGTGGTGCATCTGTGGATTTGTGTTTATGCTTCAGTGTGTTACTGTGTGTGTGTGTGTGTGTGTGTAGATGTCTGAGGATCCGCGAGTTTGTGGGTATCTAATGTGGTGGTGTGTCTGGGTTTGTGTTTTGGTGACTGTGTCCATGTACTGGAGGTGCGTGTATCCATGTACTGGGTGTGCATGTGGGAATGTCAGCTGTGTTTGTGTCTCAGAGTGTTTGTATTGGCCCCTGCATGGATGGGGTGGGTGATCTCTGAGGATCCACATCCAGTGGTTTCCTCTGACCATAGGCGGGGAGCACTGCCCACGCATCCTGACCCATCCCCCAGCTTCCAGAAGGCCCTGAGTGTGGGCGTTTTCCTCTTCACCCTGCTGGTGGGCACAGGGCCAGCCTTGCTGCTCAGGACTGTTGGAGTGGGTGTCTGCAAACACCTTGAGGGTCTCACCCAGTGGCCTCTCTATGAAGCCTTATCAGTTCACCCCCCAGTTTTGGGGTGCGAACTGAGAACCAAGCCTCTCTCCTTGGAAACCAGTGAGTTCTGTGGATCTTGGGGCGGTGGTAAGGTTGGGAAATCCCTGTTCTCTCGGCCCAGGTCAGTATCCATCTGGCCTGGCTTTCTGTGCTTGTCAAATGTAGGCAGACAGTTGGGAAACAAAGCATGTCTCTATGGCAACCGGCCTCTTCCTTGGAACTTGGGCAGTTCAGTGGTTTTGTGGCCCCTTCTTCAGACCTGGGGCTAGCATGGGGGTGGATGGTGAGTTATAGAAGCTTCTGTATATGTGCACTCCACCCTCCCACCCCCCCTCAAATACCTCCACACACGCACCCCTTTCCTAAGGTGACATTGGATATTTAGATGGTAAAACCAATGTCTTGCCCAAGGACACCCAGCAGGCTAATGGCAGGACTGAGCTGAGAAGCAGGGTAGGCTAACTCTTGAGAAGCCACGAAGCTGGGATGGCTGGAATAATCAATGCATTTCTAGACAGACCTCAGAATAAAATTTCTTCTGACATTTCTTTTTTTTTCTTAAGATTATTTTTTATTTATTTATGCATACAAGAACTGGGGTGTAGGCTAGAGGTGCAGGGGTGAGAGGATTCACCAGAGACAGAGTGGGGAACAGAACAGGCAGATGTACTGAAATACACTGCTGAGGGGAGCAGCAGGGAGACAGGAGGTGTCTGCTGTGCCATGTGGGTCAGCTCCTGCTGACACTTAACCTCTTGCGCCACCAGGGAGGCCCTCTCCTGACATTTCTTCCAATTTGTTAAAATTCTTACCATTTGCCCCTGCTTGTCTATGAGACAAATATTTTGAATGACTGAGCCAAACCAATGGCCTGCCATAAACATCACCAGAATGTAGGCACTCGGTTAAGTTTTGAGTTTATCAGCATGTCGTCATTGTTTCCGCTGATTTACTTTGTGGTAAATAAAGGTTGTAAGTTTGGCTTTGTAAAAGAAGAAAAATGTCTATTTGTAAAATAATGATTTTATCCATTTTATGTCAGATGAAATTAGGGTGACTTTTGTTTGAGGGGGAAAAAGAAAAGTTCCATGGCTAAAAAGGTTTGAAAACCACTTTTGCATAGTCTCCAGCTAAGGAGCAACATCCGGTCACAGAGTAATCCTGGCTGATCTCTGGAAGCCTGGTGCACGCCCCTGGGGCCCAGGAGTGTCTGCTGGAGGAATGGAGGCAACCAGGCGCCTTCACCCTGGAGACTGGGCAGCGGCAACAGCTGTCTCCTGCACCTCATCCTTGGCTCCCTTCTCTTTCTTCCTTTCCCTCAGTCTCCTAGGAGCTGGAAGCTGGCACCAATTCAGAGCCTACAAGACTACATCTCCATTCCAGCCACACACCCTAACACCTGGGGCGTTACTGCACCTCTCAACCCAGCAGGGAAGATGGGTGGAATTAGGCTTGGGGCTTGAGTCTAGGAGATGCTGGGAGGATCAAAGGCCTCAGCAAGGAGGTTGTCTGAATGTTAACAGGCTGCCACAAGTGCCAGGAGCCATGGCACAGGGAACGGAGAGATGCTAGCTGTGGGGGTGGGACCTCCCCACTGCTCCCTGCCACTAGGTTGGGAGGAACCGAGGAGGGCATTAGAAGCAAGGCGCCCCTTTCTAGCTTCGCCTCCCACTGAAAAGGATCAAGGGGTTAATTCTGAGTTCATTCTGACACAGGAGCCCCTTTGAGAATCTGGTTAAAGCTGTGGGCCCTTTCTCTGGAAAAAGCAGGCACGCACGTGCATTCAAAACTGAGCAGAACATTCCTGGAAGTTCCTGAAGGCCCCACTGTGGCCCCAGGAAAAGTATTCCATTTTTTCAGGGTCTTAACTGCCAACTCTCGGAAGCAACCTGGGAGTTGTGTGTGTGTGTGTGTAGGGGGGGAAGTGGGTAATGCCTGGCACTAAGCAAGTGCTCAGTTAGGAAATATACACACAGGTGCACACGTGCATATACATGAACACAAATCAATTTTAAATTCTAACTCTGCTCAGAGGTAGTTGTGTGGCTGTTGGCAGCTCACCCAACTCTCCTTAGGCTTGTCTGTGCACTAGGAACACGATTATCTCTTAACATCTTCAACCTTTGCAGAAATGCCCTGCCCTCCAGTACAATTCTGGCCTCTCCAGTTGGTCCAAGAACTGAGGAAAGTCACAATTGTTCCCCCCTCTCTTGCTGCATGATTTACAGCCTGGTGTTCCCTATAAAATGAGGGAGGCTCAGCCACACCTTAGGCTGGCTGCCCAGGCTGGAGTCTGTGGGGAGGAGGCCAGGCCGAGCAGGGGACAGGTCTCTGTAAGAAGCAGGGTTCTCAAGGGTGAGAGTTGGGAGAGTGCTGGGTGGATTCTCACCCAGCAATATTGGGCAATATTGGGGTGGTCCTGGAATTTCCAAAAACAGTTTTCCAGAGCTGGAGGGCCCTAGCGCTGCTACTGCAGACCTGGTCGTTGCTGGTTCCTTCTTGGGGACAGCTGACAGCTTCCTCCCTGGTCAGGTGTTGACCTGGCTCCAGGATGGACTTTGGGCCCTGCTGATTAGGGGCTGCTGGGAAGTCAGTTTCCTTGGCTGCCTGTAGGACCAGCAGGGAAAGTAGCTGAGCTGAGCAATCCTGGGTTAGATGATGGGCTGCAGGCTAGCCCTTCCCAGGTTAGCCCTCTCTGGGTGTCTCAGAAGAATGTCCCTTAGGCCTAGTGATAAGAGAGAAAGCTGGGGTGCTAGCCTGAGAGTGGTCCAGGTTGGGAACAGAGGTGAGAATGACTGGGTGCTGGGCTTGGGAGCAGTCAAGAGAATACAACCCTGACCTATCCCCACTCTCCTCCTTCTCTTCCCACCTCCAAATCAGGGGCCCAATCTGTGGGTTGACTCCTGGGGATTCTGGTTTGAGGGGAGACTTCACTGAGGAATTCTATGAGCCACCAGCAGGCAGCTTCTTGGGCACAGTCACACATGGCCCTTTGCTTAGAAAGGCGCTGTCCTTGGGTAAATCCTTTACTATTGCCTTTTTGAAATTCTTCCTACTTCTCAAACAAAAAGCCCTGCATTTTCATTTTGCACTGGACCCTGCAAACTAAGTAGCCAGTCCTGGCCACAGGGACGAAGGTGCTGACGGCACTGATGAGGGCAAGGCTACCTACCTACCTTTTCTGATCGCCCCTCCCCAAGTCAGAGTGTTTGCCTTTCTTTGTCCTCCTATGCATCCAAGACTTCCCCCAGGCCAAGGCGCTGCACATCCATCCCTCTCTCTCCAAGTCTCAGCTTGTCTATAACACTTTCCCTTTGACACTGACCAACTGAGGGCCAGTGGTGGGCTGGGCAGAGAGCACCATGAGATCAAGGTCCAGTGTGATCCCTGTGCCTGGCACAGGGCCTGATTTGGGATGGGTGTGCTGGGACTGTGGGCTACATGGGAATGAATGGCAGTTAGAGGGGCAACTGAGGCCCAGCAAGGACAGTGATGTGCCCTTGACTGCCAGATTGGGGGAGTATACTGGTGGCCCAGGTTTGTCACAGCTGAGTTGCTGGGGATACCCAGGGGGCTGAGGCAGTTTAGGGAGGCCACACTTTAACCATCCTACTCTATAGTGGGTAGTATCTACATCATGTCAGGGCTAATGGACTGGGGGGCTCCAAATGGGTCTTTGCCCTGGAGACTAGGACCAAGAAAAACTGACTGGAGTCAGGTTCAAATTCTAACAGGTAGTGATCGCAGTGGCCTTCTGGGACACCAGGGAGAGAGTCCAAGAGCACAGGGACAGCTCCCCCATTAGGGTAACTTGTAGCCCCTGGGGACCAGGAGAAGCCAGGACCTAGATTGCTGGTCACAGCTACTCTGTGGATGGTCCCCTCTTTGCTCCAGGCAATCACTGGCCCCTCTTGAGCTCAGTTTCCTTTCTGTACTATGGGGGTAACATGCCCTGCCTGCTTCTCTCATGGCTTGTTGTGGGATCAGATGATATAAAAGTGCTTGGTCAGCTATAATAAAAAGCCAGAGGCCTGGAGGAAATGAGCAAAGCATTTTCATGATTCTTAAAGGCTTTCTTCCCTACCAGCTTTCTAACTCACACGTCTCACCTGCAGAACATCTCAAAGCACCTTATAAGCTGAGTTCATTAGACACAAGATTAGCCCTAATCAGTGCTGAATACATGCCTCCTGGGAATTCCAGATCCAGGCAGGATGTCCTGGGGCCTCCCAGCCTAGCTCAAGGGTAACTGAGGCACGACTCTCCACATCCTAGGGACCAAGGGTGAGTGGGAACCCAGAGGCCTGGGAGGATTGTTGGAGCCTGGGGAGCGGGGGCTTGGGGAGGGGGAGGTGTGGCGTGGGAGGAGAAAAGAGAGGTGTGGCTACTCCAGGGGCCAGAAGGGAGAGGAATGTCTCCTGTCGCTCCCGGGTCCCCGGCGGGTCTGAAGCCTGTGTCTAGATCAAAACCTCCGACACTGTCTGGGTGCCGGAAAGAATTCTCAGAATCCCTTATTTCCAGGAAAATAATTCCAGGACCTCCCATCTCTTCCAGACCAAACTCAGGACACCAGGCTTTCTGGGGGTCCAAGCCCAGCGTTTCTCTTTCCCGGCCCCGGGCGTCCTCCTGCCCACCCCACCCCACCCCACCTGGCGAGCCCGGAGGGGGCGCGTGGGCGCCGCCGCTCAGCCCACCCAGCCCGGACCCGCCCCGCGACCCCGCCCGCGCGGGCCGGGCCAGGCCGCCGACCCCGGGGCCTCCGGGCCCGCTCCCCGGGCCGGCCCGCGCCCTCCCCCGACGCGGGAGCGCCCGGCGCGGGGCTCGGGGCCGGCGGAGGCGGGGAGGGGCCGCGCAGCCCAGCGCCCGCCCCGCGGCCGCTCCCTCGCCGGCTCCTTCCCTCCCCGCGGGCCCCGGCGCCCCGCCCGCCCCGGCCGGCCCCTCCCGCGCCGCTCCCGCCGCTCCCGCCGCTCCCGCCGCCCAAACTTTTCTCCGGGCGCGTCTCCCCGCCGGCCGCCCGCCCGCCCGCCCGGCTCATGGGCGCCCGGCCGCTGGGGGCCTGACCCCCGCCCGGTCCCCGGCCCGCCATGGCGGCCCGCGCGCCCCCCGCCGCACCTGCGGCCGAGGAGCCGGGGGGCCCCGGCGGCGCCCCGCGCAGGAAGAAGTCCCGCTCCGGCGCGGCCAGCCTGCGCCGAGCCTTCAGCTGGCTGCGGGGCAAGCGGCGCAAGAAGAAGGCGGCGGGGCCCGAGGGCTCGGAGGCGGCAGCCCCCCGGGGCAAGAAGGCGGACGACAAGGCCAGGAAGCCCAAGGGGAAAGGCCGAGGTAGGGCGGCCGGCACCTGGGCTGCGCGCCGGGGCGGCGCCGAGGGTGCGGCCGGGCTGGCTCCGCCGGGGTCCGCCGCGTGGGAAGGGGGTGACCCCCGTCGGGCTGGCGCTGGGGGCGCAAGAGCCAAGACCGGGGCCTGAGCACCCCCTTTCTGCGCTGCCCCCCAGCGCTTCCCAGACTCAGCCCCTTGCCCTGCTCTAGGGACTTCGAGGGGACCCCAGGCTGGCACAGGGATCCCCCGGCTTAAGCTGGAAGCCGGAGTCTGGTCGTGGGACGGGGAAGCCGCCCCTTACCCCAGGCGCACCTGGGTTCTGCCCTCTGCTGAGTCAGGGGGTCAGAGACTTTACTCTGGCCTGGGGCCAATGGGAGAGGTTGGGGACCTGGTGTCTGCGGGAGGGGGGGGGTTCCCGCAACGGCTCTTAAAGGGTGTTTCAGTCGACCGGGTCGATCTAGGTTTGCAGTTCACAGAGGATCTAGCGCGGAGCAGAGTGTTAGCTTTTCCCACCGCTCGCCCGCTCCCCCCACCTCCCACCCCCTCACCTGGGCCAAACCGCAAACATCCACCTTCTAGGGGGGTGAGCACGCAGGTGAGCCCAGGTCCCTCCCCATCCGTCCTTCCCCCAACCCTGGTAGCAACAGTCTAACATTCCTCCAGGGTGGGAAATGTGCTCACACATGGGGGAACTGAGGCTCAAGTTCAGGTAGAGGCTGTACCTGGTTGGGGCGAGGGGGGGGGGTGCTTAGAGACAGCAGCTAATTCCTTGCCTTTGGGCTCCCTCTGGCCTGTGGGCGAGGAAAGATCAGCCTGAGGGGAGAGAAGACTGACCTGACCTGCTAGGATCACTTTTCTCTGGCCCCTTGCTTAGTTCTTTGCTTATTCCGCACCCCCTCCCCCCTTCCTGTCTCCTGTTTGGGGGTGGGCATGACTCTGCAAGAGGGTGGGGCTCCCTTGGGACTTGCTGTCCTCTGATGTCTACCTTTCCAGCTCGCTGGGGTGAGGAAATGGCGCTGTGATTGAGGCCCTTCCCATTCCTCCTGGCCTGCATTTACCCTCCCAGTGTCCTTTACCCACCTCCTCTGGAGGAGAATTAGAAGGAACACTTTAGGGGTCAGGAAGAGGGTGACAAGCCTCTTGTGTGATTGCATCCGGCCTGATCTTCCTTTTGGATAAAGGCCCTGCTCTTCTGCGGCCCAGCCACTAATAAAAGTCAGGATGCTGGGGCCAGGGTGGGTGGGCTGGGCCCTGAAAAGGGGAGGGGATGAGGGGTGTTTCCAAGGGCTCTGCAGTCCGCCCCATCTCGCTCAAAAGGATGGATTGTGGTCAGATGGTCAGGACTGGAGGTAGAAGGCTAGTGGTGTAGGGGAGCCTTTTCTCCTAGGAGACCAGCCTGGAGGCTGAGGTTGGAAAAGCTGACACTGTAGGTCTGAGCCCCAACAGACTGTTTGGGGTCATTGGGTCAGTAGCCAGGCCTCCCCCTGCCTTGTATTTGGTATCAGGTAGCGCTGGGCTTTCCAGGCAGCAGGTCAGTCTGATTTGAGAGCATGTGCGTGGGCAACACCTCCCACGCCCCTGGCTGTTGTTTCCCTGCTCTGGGGGTGGCCCCAGGTAGGACGGGAGGAAGTCCTGCTCCCTTTTGCTCCAACCTCCTATTATTCCAATTGTTTCCTTGTCACTCGCCTAGCTGTTTCTTTTCTGTTTATTAAGAGAAATGAATCCGATCTCTCTAATCTTTGCTGGCACCACTGGTTAGGAAGGGGAAGCCCAAAGAGGAGTTAACTCTTTCTGGGGGAAATGTTCAGATTGGAGGAGGGATACCCTGATCTTCCCGGGAGGTCAGGGACCTTTGCTGGGAACATCACTGTTGCTTCCATCACAGTCTCTGTACCAAAAACTCAAGATTCAGGTCTTGGCTCCCCTAATCTGACTCCCCTGCTACAAGATGGGAAAAATGAACACTTCTCTTCTGGGATTCTTCTACTCCTCACTGCCCTGTACAGAAAATCTGACGTTTATTGATTATTCGGAATGTACCAGCAGCTCTGTATCCCTGATTTCATGTGCGCCCATTTGCAGATGAGAATATTGAGGCTTAGAGACTGATTGATTTTCCTAAATTGAAATTTGAACTCAGATCATCGGCCTCCAAAAACTGCTACTGTCTCCATGATTCTCTCAAGGACTCAGACCAGGGTGTCTTAAAGCCTTAAAGATCTATAGAGGCATGTTTTTTTTTATTTATTTTGTTTGTTTGTTTGTTTTGTTTATACATGCACTGGGTGCAGTCAGAAGTGCGGGAGGGTGAGAGAATTCACCAGAGCCAGAGCGGGGAGCAGAGCAGGCAGAAGGACCGAAGTACACTGCTGAGGGGAGCAGCGGGCGGCAGGAGAGGTCTGCGCGCCATGTGGGACCCTCCTCCGGTGGCCGGGAAGCAGCCGGGGATCGAACCGGCGCCGCAGAGGCTGCGGGCAGCTTTGCAACCCATCGCTCAACCGCTGCGCCACCGGGGAGGCCCAAACCCTTAAAGATCTAAAGATGGGAAGGGCCCAGGGCAAGCAAGGGGATGTGATAGGGTGGGAAGAGTATCAGAGTCAGACAAATGCGAGTTCCAGTCCCGCCTCAGCTAGCAGCAAGCCCACTGACACTGGGCAAGCAGCTTCTTGGTGGGCTCGCTGAGTCCATCACTGTCCCAGGGAACAGAGGGGCCTTTCTCTCCAGGGAGCCCCTCTGACTGGAGCATGTATTGGTGAATCTGAAACATTTCTGTCTCTGCAAGATCCTTATAAAAGAGGGTGTGAAAATTCTGTACAAGTGAAGTTGCCAGAGAGAGATAAGGGGTTGCTGTTGGTATGTTTGTTGAGTCACCTGAGCTCTGAGGTCCTAGTCTGGAAGTAACAGGCTCTGAGGCTGACAGGACAACTCTGCCTCCCCGGTGTGCCTCTGGGGCCACGTGATGCCCTCAGGTTATTAACTCCTCCAAAGCCTAGTTTCCCTATCTGTAAAATAAGGGATAATAAATCCTAGCTTTATGGAGGTGTCTCTAGGAGCCAATGAAACGCGCAGACATGCAAGTGCCTTGTGAACTGTGGAGCACGGTCCAGGTGGCCACAGGTTTCTGCTGTTCTGATGCTGTTCTGGGTATTAGCAAAGTTCATCCTGGTCCAGGTTTGCAAAACAACTCAGTTAATTATGCCTCCGATACCCCTGATGCTTACTTTGAGATAGAATCCACAGAAGGTGGAGTCTTACTTGTGTCCAGTGGAAAGATTTAGGCCCAAGGAAAAGTAAACAAACAGGAATCCATATTTTCGGGAAATGTCACTTGATCTCTAGACAAGTATGTGGGGAAGAAGTGTTTCTGGGACAGATGCCAGGACTGGAGCCTGGTAGATAATCAGGGGAGGCTTCTGGAGGAGGTGAGCAAAGTGTGGAAGGAGGCAAGGTGATGGCTAATGTGCAGGGGGACATGAAGGATGCTGTGTGCCGGCCCTGGGTGCCGTTGTCATGAATGTTTTCCCTTGTCCTCACAACAGTCTGGGAGGCGGGCACTTACCACCATTTGTAGGTGAGAAAACAGGCCCAGAGGGTGACAGTGAGTTGATGCAGGTCACTCAGCTTCATTCATTCAAAAAAGACATCATATGTTAGGCTGTGCTCAGGGTAATTCAAATACTTGGGACAAGCAGGCCTGGTTCCTGCCAACGTGGACAGGACGTTCACAGGCACGGCAAGGACAGAGCTAATCGGTCTACTTCCAGAGGCTACCCTCTCCAAACAAAATAGTGAGGTTGGATGTGTTTCTGACTCTGGAGCGGAGTCACTGTAGTAGTCTTAGCACCAGCTTTGGGGAAAGGAGTCCATTGCCTGCCCGAAGGTTTGGCTTCTCTCTGATTCTGGGCAGTGGCTGGAGGTGAGAATGGGAATAGGAATGATCCCATCTATTGATAAACTTCTGGAACCACTCTGCCATGCCCAGCAGATTTACCCTCATGAACTCTGCACCCACTCAGGGAGAGCTGACCTTGGCTGCCCAGAGACTCCTGAGTTTGACTATTGATCTACTGTATGTCCTTGGGCAAGTGCTGCCTCACCCTGGGCCAGATGTGACCTACCTTAACGAAGATAGGGTTAATGGCCTTTGGGACCCAGTCTAGTTCTAGAATGCTATAGTTTGAGAATGGGCTGGAGAAGCAAACTGGTAGGAACTGGGGTATGGAAGTGCGAGCTGTGTCCAGGAAAGGAGAGCCTACCTTTGGCCTGTCAGGTGGGTAAGACAGTGACCTGAATGTCATAGAAAGTGGGCAAGGAAAATGCGCTGTGAACAATGCCATCTATCCCTGCAGAGGAAGGGGCCTGTGTATCTCTGCAGCAAAGTGAGGACCCAAAGGCATTTTGGGTAGTAGGCGCTTGGCCTCTCTGATGTTAGGATGTTATCTATTTGCTGTTCAGTAAACACTCCATGTATTTCCGCATTCTCGCCATTACATGTGCTAGTCCCCTACCGAGAATGTGCTTTTCTAAGCTTGAACTCCTCTTTATCTCTCAAGGCCTGGCTCCAGTGACATCGCCAATGTCGTTATCCATGGTAGACTCTGAAATTACTGCCCTCAGACTCTAGGGCAGGGTGCTTAGATTTGGAGTTAGACAGTATGTGCTTTTTCTGGAAACTTTTTCTTGGGCAGGGGCATCTCAGTGTCCTCCTCAGCCTGTGCCTGGGTCCGTGTGATAGGGTCAGTGGTCCCTCCTCTAGGGCACACATCCATTAGGGAAGAAGTTTCCATAGGGGAGCTTCTTCTAGCCCTGTTTTATTTGCCTTGGGTGCAGATGGAGAGTGAGCCTTACTAACTTATTTCACAGTTATTAAATATTTGATTTGAAGTAATAAGTACCTACTATGTGTCAGATACTGTCCTCAGTATTAATGAGAGACAAGATCCCAGACCACCTGAACCTCACAATTTGAAAGGGGGGAACCAGACACTGAACAACTACTTAAGGGTTGAGTGTGACAAAAGAAGGAACACAGTGATCCCAGAGGAGATCAAGGACAGCTTCCCTGAGGAGGACACGTATGCTGAAATGGAAGCGGGGGTGGGTGGTCCCTGGTGGCGCAGGAGTTAAAGTCTCAGCACTGTCAATCTATCACCAGTCACTGCGGCATGAGTTTGATCTTGGCCAGGGAGGTGACCCACATGGTGCAGCAGACTCTTCTGTCTTGCCTGCTGCTCCCCTCAGCAGTGTATTTCAGTACGTACATCTGCCTGTTCTGCTCCCCACTCTGTCTCCCCTACCTCTGGCCTATACCCCAGTCTTGCATGCATGCATAAATAAAAATAAATCTTGAAAAAAAAATGGTAGGACGAGGGCATGCTGGGCTGAAAGATTTGCAGTCCTGGAATCAGGTGAGGCATCTGGTAGAGGCTGGGGCTAGACTGCTGGCTGGGGTTCTGTGGGTCTGGGGACCACTGTACCTCACTGTTCAGCTCCTGAGGGTAGGAGCCGGATGATAGGTGGGTGCCCTGATAAGGATCCCCAGAACCTCGGCATCGGGATCCTAGACACTCAGAGATGATGGCCTGAGATGTCACAGGGAGTCCTCATGGCACATACAGATGGCAGGTAAGGCCCAGAGGAGGAAGTGACTTGCTCAAGGTCATACAGTATTAGAGCTAGACAGTGTTAGAGGTGGGCCAGGAGCCATACCTGTCAGGCTCACCTCAGCTTCCCCTCTCCTTTGTTCAGACTTCAAATGGAAAATCCCACCCCAGAGAGGTGGCTGCAAGGGTTGGGGGAGAGGAGTAGGAAGCCAAGGCCAAAAAGGCCTTTATCCCTTTCCTCTCTGAGAGCCTTCGGGGGGTTCCTTCCAGCTGCTTCTCCCTCCTGTTGGAGGCCCCGATTCTCCACCATGGCACACTTCCCAGTGTTCTGGAAATCCCCCTCAGGTTGGGAGGGGCCCTCCCCTCATTATTCTATCAGGGGCCCTCCCCCCATTATCCTCTCCTGCTTTTCCTTCTCCTGCTCCGGAAGCATAACTGTCAGCAAGGTTTGCCTGCCTGGAGTAGCTAAACCTTGTGGCCAGCAAAATCTATACTCTGTTGTTCGTCGGGGGAGAGCCTCCTCTCACCCACCTGCCCCTTGGAAACTCCCCAACCCCAACCCTCAGCACTGTCTCAGCTGCTCCTGGCTTGGCACTTGCTGAAGAAAACTAATGAGAGGAGTCATTGTGTATGTGTTGTTTGGGCCACAGTGAGTGGGGTGTGGTGGGAGAGCAGGTGTGCTACCTCCACCTTCCCTCATTGAACCCCACTATCACTTCCAGCCCCTTGACTGACTTGAGGAAGGAAGCAGGTGGCAGCAGTTTACTGGGGCATGAGGATGAGAACTGTCCACACCCCCCCATTATTATACTCCACTGTGTTCTGTGCTTTTGTGTTCTCCTGTCCTCTGTGCCAACTCAGGAAGACTGTCAGCCCCCCTCACAGGTGCCCGCTCTGTGTGTGGCACGAGGGGCAGAGAGACAGCTCAGCTTGCAAAGCGTTTAAACTTCTCATCTTGTGGCAAAGTGCTTGATTCCTGGGAGGCTCCTGGTGGGCTCTGTCCCGAGGTGAGCCTCTTTTTATATATATATATATATAATTTTTTAAGTGTTTACAATTTTTTTTTTTTTTTTTGCATAGAAGACTAGGGTGTAGGCCAGAGATGTGTGTGTGAGAGGATTCACCAGAGACAGAGTGGGGAACAGAACAGGCAGACTGAGTGAAATACACTGCTGAGGGGAGCAGTGGGCGAGACAGGAGAGGTCTGCTGTGCCATGTGCGTTGCTCCCTGGCCGGGGATCAACCTCAGCCGTAGCATCTCGGTGAGGCCTTTGCCATCATTCTCTAAGAGGCACTCAAGCCCAGTCTTGTCGTCCCAGGAGTTCCTGTCCATCCCCTGTTCATGCCACCTCTTCCTTCCACCAGTCCTGCCCCGGGCTCTCCCATGCTCTTGGCTGTTGGCAGATTCTCTTTCCCCAGCATCCTGGAGCAAGCACAGCCACTGCAGTGAAAGACTGTGAGGGGGTCCTGGGCTCCCCCGCCTGTCCTCCAGATGTCCCTGTTCACAGAGTTGTCACCACCACCTCGGCCAGTATGCAGGCCCACCCTCTCCATCCACCAATTCTGTTCACATACCTGGCACACCTGCTGTGAGCCTGAGTTACTAAGAGGAGCGAGGCAGTTACTGCCCGGGAGGAACTTGTTTTCTGGCTGGAAAGGCACATAATCCAACAAATGGGTGTCTTGAGACAAGTGCTGGGGTGGTGGTACACAGGGTGCTGAGGAGGCCTCTGATCAGAGGGCAATGCTGATGCCTTTGGGGGCACAGAACTGAGCTGGGGGAAGACTTCATGGAGTAGGCTGTCGAGCAGGGTCTTGGGGACAATGAGGAGTCTTCCCAGCAAAAGCGAAAGAGGAAGGAACACTAGTGAAACCTGGAGGTCGATGGGGAGGGCATGGGGTAGTGGCAAGCAGTTTTGTGTATGTAAGAATGAGAGGGGTGAGGCAGGAGATGTGGCTGAACCAGTGAGAGTGTGTATGGGCAGGGAGGCAGCTCTGTGAAGGCCTCCTGCAAAAGTCAAAGCACCTGCTATGCTCCAGACATCCTTCTAGGCTCTGCATACCTGCCCTCACTCAATTCAAACCAAGGCATTTGAACTTTACTCTGGAGTGTTATCTCTGCTCCCCATACCAGCTATTATCTTTATGGGCCTCAATGCCTGCATCTGTAAATTGAGGGAATTGGGCTAGTAGGTCTCTGAGGTCTCTTCCAGCTTTGAGAGTAGGACCCTCTTTGTGTAAAGCAAGGGGTCAGCTTGGTATACAGTATATGCTCAATAGTATTTTCTGGATGGATGAATAAAACACCAGTCCCTGGGACTGTACTGTTGTCAATCTCAGACTCTTAGCAAGAGATGGGCTTCAGGGAGGGTGGGAATCAGCTTTGACCCTCCCATTTTTCAGGGAGGGAACAGGGTATCCTGGGTATGAGAGGCAGCATGGTGTAGTGAAGGGACTTGTCCAAGTGGCAGAAAGGATGAAATATATGGGGATTAGATATGAGGGCTTGGGACCTCCGGTCTAGCCCACTCTCAGCTACACCACACTGCCCTTCCTCAGAAAAACAGGGCAGAATTATGGTGAAGGAGAGCGCTGCCCAGGGCCTTGGGAATAGGGCTCTGTGAGGATACTGAGGAGGGGCAGCCTGACAGCCTGGAAGGCTTTCAGAAGAGGTGGCACTTGGCATGGGTTTTGAAAAACAAAGACTTGTATAAGGAGAGCTGGGTGAGGGACACAGCTCCTCATGGGTGGTTTTACAGGTTTACCTATGGCTTCATTATTTACACACACACACACCCCAAATGTAGATATGGGCATACACTCTACAAACATAATTGCAATTACACATTATGCAAAACCACATACAGTTACGCAGTCTTATAGAAAAAACTTACATGTATACAGGCAGACTGCTACACACTTAAACATATAAAAGTCAGTCCTATTTAGCCACTCTTGGAGACAATTGCAGTTACATAGGCAGATGCACAAAAGCACATATCCAGACATGTAAATAGACATAGTTATACTGATACAGGCACACAGTCACATATAGATGATCACATAGAGAGGACCCACATGTTCAGGGTCTCGGATAAAAGAACTACACAGCCACATTCAAGTGTGCAATTTCAAATGCCCAATCACATGCCCCCCTTCAAGGCCATACAGAGGCATAAAGTGGAGGGGTGGCAGGATGGAGTAGTAGATATTGGAGTCAATCTGATCACTTCTCAGCCTTTTGGCCAAGATCAAGTTTGGAGTCAATCTGGATTTGAGTACTAATTCTGTGTAGCTTATTGCTGTTTGACTCTGGATGAGTCAGTTGACTTCATGGAACCTCAATTTCCCCATCTATAAAATGGGAATGATAAAAGGACCCACCTTACAAGTTTTTTTTTTTTTTAAGATTTATTAATGCATACAAGAAGTGGGGTGTAGGTCAGAGGGGTGTGTGTGTGTGTATTTACCAGAGACAGAGTGAGGAGCAGAACAGGGAGATCTACTGAAATACACTGCTGAGGGGAGCCTTGGGGGAGACAGGTCAGGTCTGCTACACCATGTTGGTCATCTCCCTAGCCTGGGATCGAACTCATGCCGCAGTGGCTGGCAGCGTTGACTTTAACCTCTGCACCACCCAGGAGGCCCACAAAACTTTTGTGGATGAAACGAAATAATGCTTGAAGGCAATTATCACGGTGCCTAGCACGTAGTGAGCACTATGTAAAAGGGTGTTACGATTATTTTGACCATTACACAGAACCAGATCCATACATTTGTACACACAGGCACGGGGCCAGGTGATGCACGCGGCACGTGACACAGGGGTGGTGGGCCCTGGCCGCAGCAGGCCCGCCTCGTGGAGCCCGGGCCGTAGCTCTTTAGCTCCACTGCAGTCCTCAGAGGGGCGGCCTCCGCCGGGAGGGGGGCCCTAGCCGGCCCCACCGCGGCATGCGGGGCCTTTTCCGGGGCGCCGGCCCGGGCGGGGCAGCTCAGCCAAGCTCCCTGGCCCCGGGGGGCGGGGCCGACGGGACGCGCGCCAGGCCCCGCCCCTCGCCTGGCCCCGCCCCGGCCCGGCCATTGGCCGCAGCGGCCGGGGGTGTGGCCGCGCTGGGCCGGGGGCGCCTGCGGTGGCCGCTAGCGCGTCTCGCTGCCTCCCTCCCGGGGCTGCGGGCCCGGCGGCCGGCTCGGTGGGCCGCGCTCGGCTTCCGCGCCGGCTCCGCGCCCGCCATGGGCAACTCACACCACAAGAGGAAGGCCCCCAGCGGCCCCCGGGTCCGCAGCTTCTGGCGGTTCGGGCGGGCGGCGAAGCGACCGGCAGGTAGGGGCCGGGGTGGGGGCGGGGCAGCGGGGAGGAGGGTCCCCCCTGCCGCTGCTGCCCCCTCCCGGGGCCTGGAGGGTGTGAGCGTGGGGGGCCGGGAAGCCTCGCGCAGACCCCACCCCTCACATGCACACGGACACATGTACACATGAATGCCCACAGGCGGGCACACGTCCTGGTGCACACTTCGCAGCCGCACCGAGCACCCACTCAGACGTGCGGACGTGCAGACACACAGCCCACCCCCGCCACGCTGCTGACTGCACAGATCCTGAGCCGCAGGTACATACACCTATGCACGCGATTTACACAGCCACCCGAGCTGCACACAGCTTCAGACACAGGCGCACTCACACATCGGTCATGCAGGTACAGTTGCCCCACGTCTACATGCACGCACGGGTGCAGAACTGCCCAGCCACGGGGCGCTCAGGGTCGAAGGCTGACCCCAGGGTGGGTGCACACACACGTGCACACACACGCACACACATGCACACACGCACAGGTGGGCGCGTGCTTTCCCGAGGCTTTAGCCCCCCCGCCCCCCCACAGGCTGAAAGTTTGCTGGAGGGAGGGGAGACAAAGGTGGAGGGGAGAAGCAGGAAACCCGGGGCTGGAGGCTCGGGGCCGCCTCCATCTGGCGCGAGCGGGAGTCGGACTGGTTCTCCGGGCGCCCTCCCCACCCCCACCCCCGCTGCTGCTGCCGCTCTCCGCCCCCTTCCCCCCACCCACGGTCCCTGTGGTCGCTGGCTGTCGCATCTCCCCCCTTTCAGTGCAGCCACCGGGCTGGAACGCAGCCCTGCCCGCCCTGCTGCGGGATCCCTCCGCGGGTCACATTCCTGCTTCCAAGTGGGGGCAGGGTGGAAAATGGGGAGGCCTCCACCCGAGGGCTGGGGATGTATGTGTGTTGTTGGTTTCCCCCACTCGGTGCCGCAGTTCGTGGTATCCCCCAGAGTACCAAGGGGTGCAGGAGGAGAGGCTGTGGAGCGTGCCTAGTTCCCTTACCTGGTGAATCCAGAGATGGGGTGGGGGCGTTAGCCCCTACCCTCTTGGAAGATAAGGGGTCTCTAACAGAGGTCTGAGGGTCTGAGGGAGTGAGAGAATCCCGCATAAGGGGTGGGGTGGGGCCCCCTGCTGTGTGGAGAGAATCCACCCATATCATCCTAGGATGGCCCACATTCCTAGAGGTTCGGAGCTGAGCTGGATGATCTCATCCCTCCACACAGGGGGTGATAGACGAGCCTGGGCTGGGAACTAGGGAATCTGGGTTCTCCTTGTAGCTCTGGCCTGGGCTCTGGTGACCTTGAGTGGATTGCTTTCACGTCTCTGGACCTCCCTGGCTTCTACGGGGGGGGGGGGGGCCTGTCTGTGAAATTAGGGGGGAGACTTAGCTGAGGTGACTTCTTGGAACCCTTACAGCTCTGGCTCACCTTCTTGTGGATAAATACATGGGGTCTAGAAAAGGGGGGGGCTTGTGCAAGGTCATTGTGTTGCATGGGTTTGAGTAATAATGATAATCGAAACAACGGGACAAGGCTTAATTAAGTTCTGAGGAGTCTCCAGAAGGTGAGTTGATGAGGGACTCCTGGACCTTCCAGCAATCCTGAAATCTGGACTGTGCCCACTAGTCTCTTAGAATCTGCCTTGAGTGGATGGGACTGGACACGGGCTTTTCATCTGCCCTCCCATGACCACGCTAATCTGGTGTTTTCCTGTGAAGCAAATGTGGGTCCAGACGTGTGACTGTTTGTGGTGGGGGAGAGAGATTAAGAGGGCTATGTTTTCAGTCTCCTCCCTGCTGGCCCTTAAGAGACAGGAGGCTTCTAGCAAACTTGTACTCTTCCAGTTCCTGGTGCACCTCAAGGATCTACCAAGCTTAGGTGCTCCCCCACCCCCCAAACCAATGTCAAGGCAACACAGAAGTGTGAGGACTGGGGAATCTTCTAGGTTATATATCAAAAGGCTTTTGGGTGGGGGTCTGCTTTAGAAAACTGGGAAGTTTTCTTAGTTTGGTCTTTGAGCAGTTGCAGAGTTGGAATTAGTCCTGAATTGTTGATTAAATGTGAGAATATGGCCAGGGATGCCATAGGAGTGAGTGTGGAGGTTGGAGAGAACAGTAGCTGAGGCTCCTTCCTTGTGCCTGAGAGAAGTTCCATTGCGAATGCAAACTTCAGTCCCTTTGAGTAAATGACTTGTACTGAGGATTCGGGGTCTTCCTCTCCGCCTCTGCTGTCACAGGTTCAGGTGTGAAGCTGGGGCTTGCGTCCTTACTTAGCCACTTGACTAGCCTGTGAGAGGATGAGGGAAGGGATGTGAGGCCAGCAGGATGGAGTCTACAGACCACAGGGAGCCAGTGAAGGTGTCTGAGCAAAGGAGGGCCGAGGACAGTGATGTGTTGGGAAGATGGCTCCAGGGTGGGGGCAGGTGGAGGCAGGACAGGTTAGGGTGCAGGGTGGTGAGAGTGGAAGCTCAGCAAGGAGTCAGGAGGCTGTTGCAGCAATCCAGGGGAGAGGTGATGAGGTGAGGACCAGAGACAGGGTGAGGGCTGTGGGTGGAGAGGAGTGGCAGCTACGGAGGCGCTGTGGAGGAGGTGGCAGAAGTGATAGGACAGGGAATTAATCAGATGTTGGCAGTAAGGGCCCGAGAGGGCTGTCAAGGCTCTGTGCTCCGGGCTGCTTGGCTGGGGGATGGTAGCAGAGATAATAATGCAGAGATAAAGAGTAAGACCCTATGCTAAGCCTTTCAACAGAGTTTCAGGCTGGAAGCCATTCTCCCCTTTGCATAGAGAAGGCAGCGAGGACTCCGAGAAGTGAAGGCAGTTTCCAAAGCTGCTCAGCACGAAGCTGGCTAAACCGGGATTCACACCCAAACCTGTCTGATTCCAAAACCTGCGCCCTTACCCAGTTTTAGGATAGATGGGTTTCCATCTATGAATGAGGGGCCTGCAGGTCTTCTGGCCAAAGAAAGCCTGAGGCTGTGGGGGATTTGGACTCTGTGGAGAAAGCACTATGGGTGAAGAGCAGGGGTTGAGGATGAAGAAGTGAAGCCCCCATGGGCTCCGAGACGGAGCAGGTGGGAAGTGGGAGAAGAAAGCTAGGTGTAAGGAAGCGTTGGGCCCATTGATCAGATGCTCTTGAACGGGAGAGAAGACTGAGGGTGGATGGAGAGGGGCCTCCTCACAACTGGAACGACGCCGTCACCGGCTGAGATTGATTGGTTTTGGTTGGTGGGAATCCAACCCAACCCTCTCCTGGGCCAGCCAAGACACTTGGTCCTGGCAGGTTGGGGATGACTGGAGGACCCGAATTAGGAGCACCTCCCGCCTGTTCACATGCATTGCACTGTCTTTTACACAGATGGCCTTCCTCCTGGTAGGGTTAGGGTTCTCATTTTGCAGATGAGGAAACTGAGACTCAATCATTGGGACAGTCAGACCAGTTGGAATTCTTTTCACCCCTCCCCTTGCCTCTAGGCTGCTGTGCCAGGGTCTTTGGTCCCCTAGCTGGGAGAAGGCCGCTCCTCCAGTGGGGAGAGGGGGAGGCCAGCTGCTTCTTTTGTCTCCTCCCCTTTCCTGGGGAGCAGATGTGAGAGCAACTTGCTATCCAGACTTACTTGTGGGAGCCCTGGCCTTCCAGATAAAGGGCTGGCCCAGCTGTCTCTGGTCTGGGAGATCTGAGATAAGCCCACTGCCCTTGTTGCCCTAAACCCTGACCAAAAAATGGGGGACCACTGCCTGTCTTCCAGGGACTCTTTAGAGGTTATCTCTTCAACTCTCCCACCTTACAGGTGAAGAATCATGGGCTCAGGATCATGCTGTCATTGAGGGGCACCAAGAGCTCAAACTTAGGCTCCTGATTCCTAGGATGGTCTGGTCTGCGCTCAGAATCCCCTTTCCTCCCCAAGAGGAGGGTTTGGGCTGCCGGATTGGGCGGACTCATTGAGGAGTGATAGGGAGCTCATGTTAAGTGTCCCTTATCAGACCTTATCTTAATAATGGCCCTTAATGCCACTTGAGATTTGTAGAGCGCTCCGGAAGTGGGTGGGAGAGGCGGCCTCTCATGACTTGGGGAGATTTTGCAGCCTGTCATAGCTGGTGCAAATCCTGACCGTGTTTACTAGCTGTGTGACCTTGGGCAAGTCCCTGACTTTTGGGGAGTATCTGTAAATGAGCCAACTTAGTGAGACAGTCTGTCTTAATCAGTTAGTACTCAACAGCTGCTAGTTGTTATTGTGTTGGAAGTGGAAAGGCAGAAGGCTTGAGAGCTCTTTATCATTCCCTGGAGAAGGAAAGCCCCCTCTCCCGTTACCAGATTTTGTGTTTACACGTGGTTGCCTGGCTTGCTTTATCTCTCCCAGGCTCTGTGGGGTGGATGTTAGTCCCTCTTTACAGATGAGACAACTGAGGCCAGAAGTTGATTCATAGGTCCATGGCCTGGAATCCAGGCCTCCTGACTCCCAGCCTTTAACACCTGGCTTCATGGCTGCTACCTCTCCAGCATCTATAAAGTGAGGATAATCATGCCTTGAAGAAACAGAGGAAAGGGTTTTGGAAAGTCAAAATTGCTCCCTGACTGAAAGAGACTATTATGTCATTGTTAGGAGCAGATACCTACCCGGAAACTCATTATGACATTTATTAATATTATTGTAGCTAATTCTTCTCTGAACAACTGCCTTTTCCCCCAGGCACCTGTGGGATGGGATCCTCCCCTCCCGGTCCAGACACTCCCTGCCCCCCAATATTTACCTTAGAACCGGCCTGTCAGCTCCGCTCCTGCTGGGGTGGGGTTTCACAGAGGGAAGCAAGGTGGGGATTCCCTGTCTTTAGAAGCAGGGTACAGAACTCCCCGCTTTGGACAGGAAGTGAGGCTGTGGCCCCCTGACCTTTAGCTTCCTCAGATTTACGAACACTCATCGAACACTCATAGGGAGTGAGACCCAGGCTGGACTGCTTCCTGGTAGGGTGACCTTGAGCAAGTCACTTTGCTTGCACCACCTGTGCTCCTTTGTGAAAAGGGCTTGTCATACACACCTTCCAGCTTTTTTGAGACAGAAGAGAAAGTGTTTAGAGAACTGTAAAGCACTTTCACTTGAAAGTTTTTGTTACATTCATTTCCCTTTGTCTTGCTTCTAAGAGAAGAAAGTCTGGGTGTGCTCTGGATCCTGTTCCTCTGGGAGGCCCCGGCCCCCTCTGGGCCTTGGCTGGTCCACCTGGTGCAGTGAGGGGTTGAGACTGAGAGCCCTGAACACGCCGAGTCCTCGCTCCTGGCCTGGCCGGGGAGGTCATGGGAGTGGGGGTGGGAGAAAAGGGTGGGGAGCAGGGTCTAGTCTAGAGGGTTCCAGTTCCTGAGCAAGGCCACCTGGGCAGATGTGCCCTCCCCCTCATTCCTCTCCCCTGAGTCAGACCTGCCTGACTGTGGGTGAGCCGTGCCCCCGCCCCTTGCTTTGGAATGGGGCAGGTTGAGGCCTCACCCCAGGAGGATGTTGCCAAGACAGTGTGTAAGCATGCGCACATTTGCATGTGCCCATGCCCGTGGCCTTGGCCCCCCTCCCACCCTGTCCTCCGGCTGAGAAAAGCCCCACAGAGATACACGCACCTGCCTTCACTACACACGGCCACCTGGCAGGGCCCTGTGTGAGTCTGTGCGTGTCTTAGCATGTGAAGAGGGCACCCACCTGTAGAGGTGACCCAGTGGGAGACTTTGGAGGTGTGTGCCTGCATACCTGTGCTGGTGGACTGTATCCGAGCTTCGGAGCTGCCTGTGTGCTTTCTGGTGTGCCCTGTGTCTTGGGGGGTAGGCAGGGGGGCAATGTGTCTTCTCTGGTCCTGGCGCCTCCTCCCACAGGTGGGTGGGACTGGCAGTCTGAGCAGCTGAGGCTGCCTGGGGAGCCTCAGCCCCAGGCTGCACCACTGGACTGTTCTGGGGCAGAAGTCCTGAAATATGAACTCTAAGCCTGACCTTGGGCAAGGTCCTTCTGCTGCAAGCCTCAATTTCTTTGTGAGGTGCATGCCTTCCACTTGAGACTCCCCGCCCCCTAGCAAGCCACAGGTGTGTAGACCTGTGCCTGGGATGGCTCTGGCCAAGCCGTGGGTGGTGCGGGGAGGGGTGTTGCCAGGTAACCAGATGTTATCTCATGTGAGAGCCTTGAATCTGAGGGGAATTTGCAGCTGTGGTCCAGACCGCTAGCTGTGGGCCCTGGAGGAGCTGATGTTCCTCCACTCTTGATTATGGGGATGCTGATCCCTTATTATTCCTGGTTAGGGGGAAATTGTGTCCTGCAAGGTTAAAGGGTCCAAATATGGAGTCAGCTAGAGCTCGGGAAGCCATCTCGTTCTCTGAGCTTCACAGGTCTATGATCAATTATCAGGAGAGTATCTTCCAGTATCTGCCTGGAAGGGCTGTTGCAAGAACCATGAGGACAGAGAGAGACTGCCTTCCACCAGCGCCTGGCACAGGGCCTGGCATGAATGAATCACCCTGTGAGTGCAGGTCTCCTGTTCTTTTCCGTTTGAGTGGGACTGATAGGCGTGGATAGGTCTGGCCCAAGAGAAGGAAGAGGGAAGGATGTGGTCAAGAAACCTTAAATTTGTGGGAGTCACAGGCCCCCTGAGCTCTTTTTCAGAGGGGAGATCAGGTTTGTAGCTGGCACAGTGAACAGGACTTTCAGATTCAAGCTGTTCTGAGTGTGAGTGCTGCCCCATCATTTACCAGCTTTTTTTTTTTTTTTAAAGATTTATTTATTTGTGCATACAAGAGCTGGGGTACAGGCCAGAGATGCGGGGTGGTGGGTGGTGAGAGGATTCACCAGAGACAGAGTGGGGAACACAACAGGCAGATTGACTGAAATACACTGCTGAGGGGAGCAGCGGGCGAGACGGGAGAGGTCTGCTTCGCCATGTGGGTTTCTCTCTGGCTGAGCGGAGATCGAACTTGTGCTGCAGAGGCTGCGGATTGCTTTATAGTGTGGTGCTTAACCCCTTGCGCCACCAGGAAGGCCCATTTACCAGCTTTTAATGTTTGGCCTCCCTGCCCTCGATTTCCTCACCTGTAAAATGGGCCTAGATTGTTGTCTCAATTTCAGTGACGTGTGGGTATGTACTATCCAGCTTGACAGAAGTTTGTTCCCCAGAGAGTAAGCCTCAGCTGTCTGCTCGGGTGGTTTCTGAGAGGTGGGGTAGCATGTGGAGAGAGGGCTGTGGAGGGGTCTTGCAGCACAGGAGCCATTGTGAATTTTTAGGTCCCCAGGATTCAGAAGGAAGGGGTATCCTCAGGTGAGTCACAGACCTTGTCTTCCACGGCAACTCTTTGGAGTTGCTAGGGGATCTCTTTTGACACTGTCATTACCTAGCTTAGACCTTCAATACTGACCTCTTGGGGTCTGAATAAAATCCAGTCTCTGCCAAGGCCTCTGGGGCCCCACCTGACCTGGCTTCTGCCCTCCTCTCACCTCTTACCATCCTCTTCCTTGCTTGCCACATTCCAAACACACTGGCCTCCTCTCTCATCCGGAAATCCACCACTCCTCCCTCAAGACCGGTATGCTTGCCGCTACCCTGTCTAGGAGGCTCTATCCCAGGGCTGCCCTGGCTAACTCCTCCTATTCTTCAGGTCTCCGTTCCAAGGTCCTTTCCTTAGAGCGCTCTCCTTGATACCCCATAAGGCACCCCTTCCTGTGCTATCTTTTATTTTTTTTAAGATTTTATTTTTATTTATACAAGAGCAGGGGTACAGGTCAGAGTTGTGGGAGGGTGAGAGTATTCACGAGAGACAGAGCTGGGGAGCAGAACAGGCAGACGGACTGAAAGCACTGCCGAGGGGAGCAGCAAGCGAGGCAGGAGAGGTCTGCCTCACCATGTGGGATTCTCCCTGGCTGGCCGGGAATCGAACCGGCGCTGCGGAGGCTGCGGACAGCTTCACAGCGCTGCGCTCAACCCGCTGTGCCACCGGGGAGGCCCAGTCTTTGCTATCGTAAATTATATTGGGAGTTTACTGTTCATGCCCTTCAGATATTTATTGAACCAGCATGTGCCAGGCACTGATCTAGGCACTGGGGATGTAACTGGGCAACCAGATAAACCTCATTTGCTACAGCTGCTCATACTGTCTTACTGTTTGCTGCTTGGATGAGTGGATACAACAATCTTATAAGAAGGAGTTGGCCTTGTTTCCATATGAGGTCATGACTTGTGTTTGATAGAGCTGGATTTGAACCTGGACCTGATTTCCAAGTACCTCTCCCTACCCCAACCCCCTCGCAACTCTCTTACTGCCCTCACCTATGAGCTGCATCTTGGCTAATTCTGTTCTCCATCTGGGGGATACTGCAGGGTTACGGAGTCACAGAGGGAGGCCAGTAGGAAGAGTCCTAGGCTGGAGGGGCAGGTGGTTGGCATTGAAGGCCTGCCTCAGCTGTGTGACCCCAGGGTCTTCACAGTGCTTCTCTGGGCTGCTGCTGTCTCATCAAAGAGGGAGGAAAGTCCTTTGAAAAGTGTTGGAATATACAGAAGAGGGGCTGTTCCTGCAGCCACTGTGATTCCTCTGGACAGTCCTGGTTTCGCAGTAGTGTCCTGGGTGTGCTCTCAGCCCTCCAGGGCCTCTGCCAGTGGCCTTACCATTCCCACAGGCAGTGCTGAGCTTCTGCCGCTTTCCCCCCGGAATTACCCTCACCCCCAGGAGGACTTGTGGGTGGGCACGTGCCAGGTCTGGCCTGCTGGCCCCTCCACCTACCATCTGGCAGCTGGGGCCCCAGCCTTAGCTCTGGCTCCTATTTAGAAGACCCGGGAAGAGGGTTAATCTGCTCCTGGAATTGAGTACCCGCGGCCCTCCTAAGTTACGCTCTCCACCGGGGCGCAGCCGCCACAGACTCAGTTTCCCTCTCCGAGTCTGGGGGGTCGCCCGGCGCCCCCATGAGGGGCTGTGTCGGCGCGTGGGCGGATCCTGGAGCCGGTGGGGGGAGGACCTGGAGAGCAGCCCCTCCCCCGCTGCCGGAGCTAGCCGGGTACAGTGACGGCACCGCCGCGGGCTGGAGAGATAGAGCAGGGGCCGGTCCTGCCCGCAGCCATGGTGGTATTCCTGGGCCGCCACCTCCCGGTCCTCCTGGAGCTCTTTAAAAAGAAGGGTGAGTGGGTGTGGCTGGGGTGGGGAGGAGAGATCCCACTACTTACTTGCCAGACCCTTCTGTAGAAGAGGGGATCAAGGCTGGGGAAATTTAATGGGTGGGGACAAAGGGCTAGTAATGAGGCCAGACTCCGCTGTGCACTGCCAGGCCTTTGTCCAGCCCGTTCCCCGCTGCCTTTGTCTGCGCCTGGGCTTGCTGGGGAGCGCGGCTCCAGGTGTCTGACCTTGAATCCTGCAGCCTTTGGAGGACACGGCTTCCCTCTAGGATGTGCACGCTCTGCTGGGTACATCCTAATACCTCCATTCCCAGAGGTGGGGCATCCCTCCCCGGTCAGTCAGGATGTGTGGGAGCCTAGGATGTGGGGAGCAGAGTGGAAAGGAAAGCAGCACCCTTGGAAGTTGGGGAGCATGATTGGCTAAATCAAGTTTAGAGGTCCGAGGAGGAGAAGTTTGGGAGGGAGGGGCCTCTGCCCACTTCCTTCTCCTAGGAGCTCGGCTGTCCCATCTGGACTGAGACATTGGGGCCAGAGATTGATAACCGATTTGTACATGATGTTGGGGCCTTTTGTCTTTGAGCTGTTTCCCAACTTGCAAAATCAGGGGATTGGAAGACAGTGTCTCTGACCTTATGGGGTTCCTGTGGATTCCAGGGCAGTGGAGGGGAGGCAGGTGCTGGTAGTTGAAGAATGGACTGAGGAAGGAGGAAAGGGCAGGTGTCAGAATGGAAGACCCTTGAGCCTGGGCCTGGGGTGTGGCCCTTTAAATGGCTTGTTTTGTTTCTACCCCCTCCAAGGTACTGCCAAGGTGACATGACCCACTCCATGCTTTTGCTTGTGTTGTGGGTTCCATTTGGGGGGCTGAAGCTGCAAAGTGCTGACACAGCCCCCCATCCCTAGGATTAGATGACCAGCTCCCCCATGGGCGGGGCCTGTAACAAGATCCTTTGTAATGGATCCCTGGCTCCTCTGCACCAGGGGCCAGGGCCTCCAGAAAAGGGGGATACCTGGGACTGTTCCCCCAAGAGAGGCTAGAGTTGCTTTGTCTGGGGATAGAGGGGCCCAAGTCCCTCTTCTCCCCTCCCCTGACCATCCTTCCACTAAGGGGCAGTGGCATGGGTGAGTAGGGGACCCAGGGCCTTATTCCTGGCTTTTCTCCTCCCCCACCCCCTGTCTGGGGATAGAGGGGCCCAAGTCCCTCTTCTCCCCTCCCCTGACCATCCTTCCACTAAGGGGCAGCGGCATGGGTGAGTAGGGGACCCAGGGCCTTATTCCTGGCTTGTCTCCTCCCCCACCCCCGACTTCCTGGGAACCTGCTGCTTTTTCCTAGTATCCCAGGGCCCATGGGGTATATGTAAATGGGGGTTTGTTTTCCTATAAAGTGGGTCTGGAGACAAGAGAAATATATTTTCTGTGGGTTATATGTATACTGGTGTGTCTTGCGTGCGGCCCTGAGAGACATGTGGATACACAGTTGTGTGTCTGGGTGCTGATTGTGCATATACAGATGTGAACTGTGCGTGTTGTCTGTATAGGTAGGGGCCAGATGTGCTGTGTGGGCCCCTGGTTGTGGTATATATACGATATATTTATAGTTGCATGCTGTTTATTTGTGTACACACTGAAATTTGTGGGTAGATACACAACCTGTGGGTGTCATGTGCCCTGGGTTGTGGTGGCTTGTCTGGGCCTTTGGTGTGGGTACTTAGATGTACCCTCTTGGGCACAGTTTGTATATGTCCCAGGACTGTGGAGTGTGAGTGCGGATTGGGGGAAGTGAACACTGAATGTACCCTTGGGGCTGTGCGCAGCTGTGGGGGCCCATGTGTGGTGCCTGGGTGTCTCCAGGGCCCAGAAGCCTCTGGGCCTCACTTCTCTTCCTCTTCCATCCCACCAGGCTCTGCCAAGGTTGAGAGCGACAAACACCTAAGTGTGGGGCCCGGCCAAGGCCCAGGGTCCATAGTAGATGAGCACCAGGACAACGTCTTCTTCCCCAGTGGGCGGCCACCTCACCTGGAGGAGCTGCACACACAGGCCCAAGAGGGGCTTCGTTCCCTGCAGCACCAAGGTAACCTTCTTCTCTCCGCTGGAGCTACTTTTAGCCCCTGCGGTCAGGGGTCTAGTCCAACTCACCTTTCTGGTGTCTTCCAGAAAAACAGAAACTGAGCAAGGGTGGCTGGGACCATGGAGACACCCAGAGTATCCAGGTGAGCCCTACTTCCAGCTCAGGCCCCACTCTGCTCTTCCATCCTGCTGTCTTTGACTACTTCTGGATCTCAGTTTCCCTCCTGGGTCATGAAGGCTAGACTAGATGACCCCTGAGGGCTAGTCCAGGGTCATGCCCACCGCTGCCTGGCAAATGCTAAGTGATGCTGAGGGGCATGTGAGTTCATAGTTCCAAAAGGGAATGCCAAGAGCCAGTGGGAGGCTCCACCCAGGCCTCTGGGTGGTCCTGGGTCTGATCCTTTCTCCCCCAATAGTCTTCCCGGACCGGGCCAGATGAAGATAGCATCTCCTTCTGCAGCCAGAGTACATCCTACACAGCCGAGAGCTCCACAGCAGAGGACGCGCTCTCCATCCGCTCGGAGATGATCCAGCGCAAAGGTGTTTCGGGATTTCTGGGCAAAGAGAAGGGGTGGTGGGCAGCCTCTGGGTCCAGCTCCCCTGTTTCCTGCTAATCTAGTGTTCCCACAACTCTCTGATTCTGTGAATTCTGGAAACATCTTCTGTGTCCTCTTGGAGATTCATGATGCATATTATCTGCAAAGCAGGATAGTTAAGAGTGGAAAAAGCTGGGTTTGAGCCTGGTTTTGCTACTTACCAACTGAGTGACCTTGGGCCAACCCTTCTCCTCTGAGCTTTTGTTTGATGTTCTATAAAAATGAGGATAAGAGTACTCATTGGAATAAATGTGAAGTGTTTAGCGTTCTAACACGTAATAACTTTTTGTTAGGAAATTATCATTGACCTAGTAAAGCCTTCCAGAGGCCTTACAGAAAAGCAGCGATGGGCATTGTTTAACTAGCATTGCCCATGCCCACTTGACTATGGGTCTTTTTAGAAGAGCTCTTACAAAGCACCTACAGGAGCCATTCTCTGCAGAGCGTGCCCTGAGACCTGCTCTAACGGTTTCTCTCCCCTGGACTGGCCCCCCAGGCTCTACCTTCCGACCCCATGACTCATTCCCCAAATCTGGAAAGTCCGGACGGCGGCGGCGGGAGCGGCGCAGCACGGTGCTTGGACTGCCACAGCACGTACAGAAGGAGCTTGGTGAGCCAGGAGTTAGGAGGGCAGTGGTGGTAGGCGGGTTGTCCTGGCTGTCCTCTCTGCTGACTCCTGTATCCTCCCTGTTCATTCTAGGCCTGCGGAATGAGCGTGAGGCACCAGGTACTCCTCGGCCTCCTGGTCCACGGAATGCTGTACGAATCCCCACGGTGGATGGCCGCCCAGAGGACCCCGCCTCTGGGTCTGGGGCCCGGGTGTCCCTGCAGGCTCTGGAAGCGGAGGCTGATGCTGAGGCAGAGGCCAGGCTGCAGCGCCACATTGATCGTGTCTACCGGGATGACACCCTCGTTGGCAGGTCCACTGGGGCCCGACCTCCGCCACTGACACGGCCCATGTCCCTGGCAGTGCCTGGAATGACAGGAGGGGCCGGACCTCCAGAGCCCATGAGCCCGGCCATGTCCATCTCACCTCAGGCCACTTACTTGTCGAAGCTGATCCCACATGCCGTGCTGCCACCCACTGTGGACGTGGTGGCGCTAGGCCGCCGCAGCGTGCGCACACTGAGTCGCTGCAGCCTGCTCTCCAGCCCGGCCTCTGTCCACTCACTGAGCCGCTTCTCCTCGGCCTCCAGCCCGTGGCCCCGCAGCCGCCACCCGTCCTCCTCCAGCGACACCTGGAGCCACTCTCAGTCCTCTGACACCATCGTGTCCGACGGCTCTACTCTCTCCTCCAAGGGCGGCTCTGAGGGCCAGCCGGAGGGCTCTGTGGCTAGCAACACCATGGCACCTCCTCCCCAGGGGGGCAGCGGGCGGGGCTCGCCCAGTGGGGGCAGCACTGCTGAAGCCTCAGATACTGTCAGCATTCGGAGCAGCGGGCAGTTGTCTGGCCGCAGTGTGTCCCTACGTAAGATGAAGAGGGCCCCACCCCCTCCCCGCCGGACCTACTCACTCCATCAGCGGAGCTCAGTGGCCCCGGATGGGCCACTGGGGTTGCCTCCTAAGCCCGAGCGGAAGCAGCAGCCACAGCTGCCACGGCCACCCACCACTGGTGGGTCAGAAGGGACGGGGGCAGCACCCTGTTCATCCAACTCGGCAGGCAGCTGGGTGTCTGGCTTATCTCCAAGTGGCTCCCGGCGCCCCCCACGCTCCCCAGAACGGACGCTGTCACCCTCCAGTGGCTACTCGAGCCAGAGTGGTACCCCTACTCTCCCTCCCAAGGGTCTAGCTGGGCCCCCTGCTTCCCCAGGCAAGGCCCAGCCTCCTAAACCAGAGCGTGTCACTTCCCTTAGATCTCCTGGGGCCTCTGTCTCCTCCTCCCTCACGTCTCTATGTTCTTCTTCCTCCGACCCAGCTCCCTTAGACAGGTCTGGTCCACACACCACCCTGGGTGACAGGTTTGTCATACCTCCTCACCCCAAGGTGCCTGCCCCCTTCTCCCCACCCCCCTCTAAGTCCAGGAGCCCTAACCAAGCTGCCCCTGCTCCAGCTGCCTCTGCTCTGATCCCTGGGCCTGTCTCTACTGCTACTGCTGGTCCCGAGTCTCCACCCTCAGCAACTCCCCAGACATCCCGGGCCCTACCACAGCAGTCCCCGACTGCCTCCAAAGACCAGTCACCCCCACCATCCCCACCTCCCTCTTATCATCCTCCCCCACCACCCGTTAAGAAGCCAGAGGTGGCTGAGGAGGCCCCATCTGCCCCAGAGACTGCCGAGGAGCCCCACCCAGATCCCAACTGGCCCCCACCCCCGCCTCCTGCAGCCGAGGAGCAGGACCTGTCCATGGCTGACTTCCCCCCACCAGAGGAGACCTTTTTCTCTCTGACTGGCTCTGAGCCTCCAGACCCTTCAGGCTTCCCAGAGCCTGCCAGCTCCCTGGCTGCTTCACCTTCCTCCGCTGCCATCTCTTCCCAGATCCAGCCCCACAGTACCCCAGACCCTCCTCCAGCTCCACCAACCCCGTCTCCTGGTTCTGTCGCAGGGCTTGTGACCAAACTCCCTCAGAAGGAACCTGTGGGCTGCAGCAAAGGCAGTGGGGTTCCCAGGGAGGATGGTGGTGCACCCCTGGTCACGCCCTCACTCCTGCAGATGGTACGCCTGCGCTCTGTGGGTGCTCCTACGGGGGCTTCAGCCCCAGCATCAGGGCCAGCGGCCCCCCAGAAGCCACTACGAAGGGCCCTCTCAGGGCGGTCCAGCCCCGTGACTGCCCCCTCCTCAGGGCTCCATGCTGCCGTCCGACTCAAGGCCTCCAGCCTGGCTGCCAGTGAGGGCCCCATAAGTGCCCAACCCAATGGACCACCTGAAGCAGAGCCACGGTCTCCCCAGTCCCCTGCCTCTACGGCCAGCTTTATCTTCTCCAAGGGCACTAAGAAAATGCAGCTGGAGCGGCCTGTGTCCCCAGAGAACCCGACTGACCTCCAGCGGAATCTGGTGACCGAACTTCGGAATATCTCAGAGCAACGGCCACCCCAGGCCACAAAGAAGTCACCTAAAGCACCCCCACCTGTGGCCCGCAAGCCCTCTGTGGGGCTCCCCTCACCCAATTCCCCCAGCTTTCCTCGGGCTGAGCCCCTTACTGCTCCTCCCACCAACGGGCTCCCTCACGTTGAGGACAGGACTAAGGGGGAGCTGGCTGAGAATGGAGGTGTGCAGCCTGTGGGCTCAGAGGAGCAGAAGATGGGCCTGCCCAACTCAGGTATAGTGGGCCACAGGGGTTCCTCCACTGAACATGGAAATGGGTATCCCACAATAGGGCTTTGCTCTTGGGTCTTTGGTCTTTGAAGTCTTTTCTGACCTCAGGATGCCTGGGTAGGGTGAACTCTCACCCCTGATGAGCTACAATGAATGGAGTCAGATCTACTGAGCTTGAGCTCCAACTTGGCCATTTTTTTTGTTTTAAAGATTTATACAAGAACCGGGGTACAGGCCAGATGCGCGGAAGGGTTTGAGGATTCACCAGAGACAGAGCAGGGAACAGAACAGGCAGACTGACGAAATACACTGCTGAGGGGAGCAGCAGGCATGACAGGAGAGGTCTGCTGCGCCATGTAGGACCCTCACTGGCCGGCCGGGATTGAACCAGTGCTGCACAGGCTGTGGACAGCTTCACAGCGCTGCGCCCAACTGCCTGCACCACCAGGGGAGGCCTGAACTTGGCCATTTTATTGACAAAAAATTGCAGCCTGAAGTTCCTCATTGCAGATTGTGGAGTGGTGGTAGCACTAGTGGCAGAGGTTTGTAAAGCGTCTGAGCCTGCGCTGCCTGCATGGGTAGTAAACGGAATGGTAGGAAAGTGTAGGTAAGGATGTGCTTTGGAGGTCTTAGTGGCCAGAATGAAGCCGGGAGGTCTCTTGGTAAGTGATCCTTCTTTGTCCCCACAGACCCACAGAAAGAGCTGGTCTGACCACCAGGCACTCACCGGCACTGCTGACCCATCCCAGGAATACAATCTCAGGGACCTGAGCAGCTCCAAGGATGAGAGGATACGGCAGACACAACCTAAGAGAGAGGATTCCTGCAGCCTTAACCTCCTCTGCCTTTGATATTTATGCAAGCCTGGTGTTGACCCTATCCTCCAAGTCATCCTGCTCTCATGCCTTTTCTGGAATCCATCCACCCCTTCACCTCTGGCTGTGGCCTTGGCCTCATCTTGAAGGAGGTAGCTGGTGGAAGTGGTGGCTGCGCCCCCTGCTGGCCCTGAGGCCACAGAGTTGGTAGAACACCTTTTTTTTCCCCTTTCATGTTCAATCATGCACATACTGTGTAGTCCAGAATCAAAGCACTTTTGAAAAGTGGCTGCATGTCCATCCTCCGGGGCCCATGAAACCGTATTCCAAGGGCCTGTTTACATGGCAGCAGCACCAATCCCTGGTGCCAGCTCATAGCTGGGACCCATATGTTCCCTCCTTCCAGTCCAGTTCCTTTTCTTAGTTCTTGGAGGTGGGCAAGTCACTGTATTCCCACAGGCTTCTCCAGGCTGGAGACAGAGGTGGGGCTGTGGAATTCCAAAGCACAAAGGGTGCAGTGGGGATTAGCCTACCTGTGCCTCAATTTAACCACCAACCACCCTCCTGCCTTCCAGTTCTTCCAGGTGCTCCATTCAGGGGACAAGAATTTGGAGACTGCGAGGGCCCAAAAAGGTGGGGGGGAAGAAAAAACCACGGGGGAGGTCCATGGGGTCCCTCTAACCTCAGAGAACAGGACAGAGTAGAGAGTTACTACAGTAGGCCTTTGGCAAGGCCAAGCATCTACCCCTTGTTTCACTTGATGAATTGGGGTAAGTGGGCACAGTTCTTCAGAGGCAGGCACCCATAGAGTGTGGCAAAGCTGCATCCCTTTCAGCACTGCAGGAAATCCTGAGGAGGCAGGTAGAGGGGCTGGCAGCGGGGAGGGCTTACTTGGGCGGTGGGCTCACAGCTGGCCCCATGGATTTTCTCTTGACCTTTCTCGTTACTCATCCTGGTGCGTGTTCTTTCTGCAGCTGCCTGTCAGTACAGGTGCCTCTGCTGGGGCTGCTGATGGATGCTCAGTGACAAGGATGGGAAACCAAAGGTGCATTCTATTCTAGGCTCTTCCCTAGTCAATGAAGGGGACACTCAGTACCCCTAGGGGGCAGACTGGGTGGTTGCCCCCTAGACATCAGCCCCTAACTGCTATTCTCCAGGAATTTCAAAGACCTATGTTCGGCCAGTGCCACCTGGCAAAGTAAACTGGCTTCCCCATGGGTTCCTGTGACCCCACAGGGGTGGCCCCAGTGCCTCCTACAGCAGTGTGTCTGCCACCCAGGGCCACCCCTTCTGTCTTGATTTTCTCTCAACAGTGACTTGGGTTTGAGGTTGGCAAGGAAGCTCGCCTTTAGTTGCTCTCTTCTACTAAGGAGATGACCCCTCCCTCCCAGAGACCTGGAAACGTAGGGGATGTGGCACGAGCCCATGTTCCTCTGGCCTCTCACCACTGTCCTCTTCCTGAGCTAGAAACCAGTGTCCTGCTAGGTGGCAACTGCCACTGCTGGGTACGTGTAGGCCTGCCCAGGGTGTTGGCGGGGAGGACGGTCAGTAAGCACTGCTCTGCCCAAGAGTCCTTGATTACCCCTCCACACCCCGGTGACTCCCAGCAGGTCAAAACCTCTAGGAAGCCAGGCTCTGGTAGCAGCCTTGTAGGTTGGGGGAGCCCAACTTTGCTCTTTCCTGTCCCATGTCACTGTAGCTCCTTTTTAGAACCCTTTGAGCTTGCTGCCCCACTGGGTGAGACAGTACAGAGAAGGGAGGGTCTAGAAGAGGCAACTGTTCTTTGGGGTAAATGAGCTTAACCTAGTGCAAATGGAGAGACCAAAAGCCTGATTTTTAATTTCCATAAAAATGTTAGAGAAGTATATATATATTTCTTTAAATTTTTGAGTCTTTGATATGTCTATACAATCCATTCCCTCTGTCCTGAAGCCTGCGTGAGACACACAGAAGAACTGTGTTTCATTCAGAGATGGTAATTAAACATTTAAATCTTGGCTGTGGCTGCTGCGTCTTAGTGGGGAGGGACGGGGCCATAGTCTGCGCCCACATTTAGAAGGGAAAAGTTCTGCCTACTGCAAGATTAGACCCGAGAGGGGTCTTACTGGCTTAATAACGCCAAAGGGAAAGTTAGAATGTCATCCATCTTATTTCCCCCCCATTAGAATGTCAAAAGTCCAAGATAGAATAGCTCCTGGCTGGGTGAGGGGCCCAGTAGCTGGTTCCTATTTGTGTTCCTCTCTCCTGAAATTGCCCAGCTTACAGAGAGACCCATCCAGACCATCTTGTTCAGAGGTTTTATTTGAATTCATGACAATGACAGTGATGAGTAGTGATTCTGACTGCGAGGTGCCTTATGGAGAAGTTCCCACCCACTGTGAAGAAAGAGACAGGCTGTGCCATCCACCCTACTTCTGATGGTTAACAGCAAGAGGGAGTGTCCTGACCTGGCAGGACCAAGGCAAGTTATAGGAGTCTTGGGGCAAGCCCTGCCCCCTAGTGCCAAGCCTCAGGGTTGGCAGGCATTGGGGAAAGCTGCCGAGCACTTGGTAGACCACTGGGTTCTTTGTTTTCCCTTCCTTTCCTTTCCAAATCCCACAATTTCCTGTTGGGGAGAAGCTGTAATTAGCTTCAGTAGAGGCACCAGATCCCAGCCAGAGGCACAGCTGCAGGGATAATGGTAGGAAAACTTGGGAACCAGTATTTTTCCAATTAGAAGGATTGTGGCATAAACTTTTTCTAAGAATTCTACTGAAACCAGATTTCTCAAGTCAGCTGCCAAGGGAGGAGGGCAGCGCTGGACTCCATGCTGTGTGCTGCACTCGTCACTACCTGGAAGGTCAGCCTCTCCTGCAGCCAGATGGGAGGGCCCTGGGTTCGGTTCTGGGGAGGCTAAGGCGCCCCTTACTGAGTTTTGCACCCAACAGATCCCAAAGTTCTGCTTCAGTGTCCTGGGAGATGGGTAAAGGGTGATGGATGGAGCAACTAAGGACACAGCAGACAATGCAGGATGATGCAAGAAGGGAGGAAGATGCCCGGTTGGTTAGCTAATGTTCCCCCCTTTCAGTGATTTACAGGAGATGGACCCCAGCTTGGTCATGAAGTTGGTTTGCTTCCACTGGGCAATGCACTCCTCAGAAATTTTAAAGTCGGCCTGGACAGGATTTAAAAAACAAAAACAAAAGTGATTAGTGACAGCGGTGGGACTACAAGAAAACAAAGACTTTGATACTAGGGCTAGTATAAACGGAGGCAAGTTTTCCAAGAGAGCAGTTTGTCAGCAGCTTACACGGTCATATCTTTTGACTCAGGTAAGTGCACTTAGGGATTTAGTTTAAGAAAATTATGAAGGCGTATAAAGAACTGAGCACCATGGCATTCTAATAGTGTAATACTGAGAACAACTACCTAATGTCTCATAAGGTTCTGGTTAAATTATGGTAATTATGATCTCCACTCAGTATTTAAGAAGATGGAAAATTTTTCAGCATAAAATTAAAGACCAGAAGAAATAATCATTAAGGATATTTTTCAGTATCTCTAAGTGGCAAGACTATGGATTATTTTCTTCATTTCTCTTATTTTATAAATTTCTACAATAAAAAATTATTTTGTAGCCAGAAAAAAAAAAGGGAAAAAAAGCCACATGCAAGATGGAGATGCACGGACCACTCACTGCCCTTCAGAAACACTGGTTGATGAAACAAGGCACTAACTAGAAAAATCTCACATGTGGTGGAAATTCCACAAGGACAGGGAATTTTTGCTACTTTATTGATGTAGGCCAAGACCTAGGACAGTGCCTGAGATAGATATGGGACTGAGTGTTGGTTGAGTGAATGAATGAACTCAGGGACCATAGGAGCAGGCTCACTTGTGAGTCAATGCCCAGAGAGTGGGCGAAGAGCTAAAGTGCTCTAAGTTTGAGGTGGGCAGGGAGGACCCTAGGAAAGTTTTGATCCTAGCTCCATCACTCTGGTGACCCTGTGTGGCCTGGGTGGATAGACCCGGTGATTGCCTCCTGTCACATACTGAAGATCAAATGCGGAAATGTCTGAAGTCCCTTATACAGTGTCTCAAATAGCCTGTGAGTGCTCAGTACATGTGAGGCCCTCACACTCCTCAGCTCCCTCATTCAGAAGGGCTTGAATGAAGGAAGGGAGGGGCTTAGATGCAGGAAGACCCGGCTGGGAAAAGGACAGTTGGATTCAGTAGCAGAGCAGTCTGGGGGTGCAGTCCAGGTAGCATAGGTGAGAGGGGGACAATCACAGTTTTTATACCTGCAACTTCTCGAAGACTTTCTTCTTGGGCTTCAGTTCTTCGTCTGGCTGGCCCTTTTCATAGCCCTTAACAAACACCCGCTCACCAGGAGCAGAGCCCGCAGGAGGATCCAGAGGCTCGACTTTGCGGCTTTCCCCTTCTCTGGGGAGACACGAGAGACAAAGCAAGGGTGAAGCTATGGACTGTCTCTGGCTGCTATGGAGGCCAAAGCATTAGTGCCTTTATGTAGTGGCCTGGATGGAATTTAGGGTACCCTCAATGCCAGAGACCCAGAAGGCTCTGTCCTTACCACTGCCCTACAGCTCTGATACCACTAGGGCTGAGTTAACCAGAGCTAACCTGAAATCCCATGTCAGGAGAGATACCAAATCTGGACTTTTAGGTGAGGCAGAATGAAACAACAGAGAGCAAGGCCTTCTCGATGATGACAGCTCGGTCTGAATCCTGGCTTTTCTTCTCACTAGCACTGAGACTTGGGATGTACACAATTGCTTTGAACCTTCCAGTTCTGTTTTAATAAAATTTATTTGAGGCAAAGTGCTTCACCTATACAATAGATTACTCCTTTGTACATCATTTTTTGGACAGTGTTTTCAGAGCTTCCATGTGGTGCATGGAAGGGCATCATGTTGGCCAACTCCCTACTCTCCTTGGCCTCCCCAGGTCCTACAGCCCACCCCGAGTGCTCACTCACATAGAGGCGCACAGAAGCATGCCTTGAGACTCGACTCCTCTCATCTTCTGAGCCTTCAGGTTGCACAGCACCACCACCAGCCTGTCCTGCAGTTCTTCCTTGGGTACAAACTGCACCAGGCCGCTCACCACAGTCCGTGGCTCAGCTTCCCCCACGTCAATCTTCTCCACATACAGGCTGTCTGCGTCTGGGTGCTGCCAGCAAGAAATGTCAGTCCGAGAACATAATGGAATGTTCCGACTCTGGAAAGGGGCATCCCCTCCTACAGAGGCCCTCAACAGGCCGCCCAGAGCTAACTCTCTAGGTCCTAGGCAGCAGGCAGGAGAATGGGCCTTGAGGGTACACTCCATTCTCAATCAAGAGAGAGGATTTGAGTAAAACAAGCTTAATTGCTTGTTTAAAAGGTGGAAGGAAATTAACAGATTAAATGGCCTGGACTGTAGGGCCCTGCATGGCTACCATTGCGACCAGTTTCAGTCCTAGGCACGCTGAAGATGGGAGGAAGGCGCATGTGCAGCCTTACTGCCACCTGAAATGAGCACATAGGCAGCTATTTCAGGGTAGCTTTTGGTGGCTGGGTCTATACAGTGAGAAGCAGTCAAAGCCGGGAGGAAAAGAAGCCCAGAACAATGGTCCCAAGGACACGGGTTGCATAACTTTCAGTCTCTGGGACAAGGAAGTTCTATCCCTTCACTTTTTTCTGGGGGAATGGAGATCAGTGACTGATTCAAGATAAGACCCACAGCTAGTCCAGACAAGTTGGGAGAGAACCAGGTAAGTCCATCAGACTGGATTTAATGGATCAACAAGTTCCCTCTGACTAACATCTGCCCCCTGTCCTGAGTTCCGGGCTGTGTTTGGTTGCATTAGAGGCAGCAAAGGGAAAAGCCTGGAGCCTGGAATTAGATGCCTGGGTTCTGACTTGCAATGTGACCTCAGGGGTGTTACTTCCCATCCCAGGCTGGGTTTCCTCCAGGTGGAAACAGACAAACCTGACCCCTGTCTGCCTCTCTGGGACATGGTGAGAAATGAGTACCTTTTCCACACTAATGATTTTCCCCACACGGATATCCAGCCGGGATGGGATGACTTCCTCCGGTTCTGAGTTCTTGGCAGGGCCTTTAGCAACTGGCTCTGGGAATGAAAAGAATGCAAGGGGTCAGAAATTCCCTCCTCCTTCCTTCCTCCCAACAACAGGTCAGTTGTTGATTCTGATTCTCCCAAACAAGGACACCGAGATTAGCACGATTTCGTGCAGAGTCCCCAAAATCTACTCCAAAGTGTTATATCTTCCTTAAAACAGGGTCAGCAGCCTTTGAGCAGTGACAGGCCAGATTTTCATCTGGTGTCTCCCTCAGATGTTAGGCTCCAGGGGAGCTGAGGGGACAATAGTAGTAGCTTTGCACCTTTAGGTGTTTTTTTTTCTTTCTCTTTTTTTAAAGATTTATTTATGCATACAAGAACTGGGGTGTAAGCCAGAGATGTGGGGGTGGGGGACAGTTGAGAGGATTCACCAGAGACAGAGTGGGGAGCAGAACAGGCAGATCTACTGAAATACACTGCTGAGGGGAGCAGCGGGTGAGACAGGAGAGGTCAGCTGCGCCATGTGGGCAGCTCCCTGGCTGGCCGGGGATCGAACTCCTGCTGCAATGGCTGGCGAGAGCTTGATAGCGCTGTCTTTAACCCCTGCGCCACCAGGGAGGCCCGCCTTTAGGTGTTTTATTCATGCATTCCATACCCATCCATTTATTGAATCTTGCTGGGAGCCCCTTACAAACTATTCCTGTTAGTATCTCACATCATGGATAAGTGAATGACCAACTCAGAGCCAGTCAGAAACACTAGCAAGGGACACCGCAAGTCTGAAGGTGAGCTTCCCCAAGGGGCTGTGCAGACTCTATGGAAGCAGCATGTCATCCTCATGCTCTAACCCTATCAGTCTCCTTAACTAAGAGGTGGACTTAGTGAAAAGATTCGAAGGGTCGGGATACATGTCTCATTGCAGCTTCTGCTAGCAGTGTTGGTGCGAGAGAGGCAATCACTTCACAATTCAACCAGATCATAAGCCAGATGACTCAATCCAAGAGGCACCGGGGTATGCCATTCACACTCCAGACTGCCTGGTTCTCATAAGCTCAGTTTAAGACAGACCTTTTTCTGAGGCTCAGCCTTCTGATTCTGTCATCCCCCTCCCTGGCTTCCCTTCCCGAGCCTGCTTACTCTGCTTCGAGGGGTCTGGGTAGGCAGCACTGGCTAGTTTCTTCAGTGCAGGGGTGTTAAACTTCTCCCGGATGGGGTCCAGCAACTTGTTCAGGGCGATGTCAACAGAGTTCTTCAGGTCTCCTGGGTGCACCACCTGCAGAGGGGTGAAGGGCCTGGTGAGGTGGAGCAATAGAGGAGGACATGGGACACTGAATCTACTCAGAATAATGTGCTTATGGGATTCAAGGTTTGATCCTTATTTCTCAGCCGTGTCTTTACTTGATCCTCAGAACAGCCCCATAAAGCAGAGAAGGGGAGATCAGCTCAGGAGGGTTATCTAACTTGTCTGGGATCCAAGTCTTTTGACTCTGAATTCCACACTAACTTCAAGGTTATTAGCAGTTGAGCGCTGCAGCCAAATTTTTCTAGTCCCTCCATTTATGCCTGGAGTAGGGTGTAAGCCAGGTGCCACACACGGGCAGAGAAAGAGCACACAGGCAGCAAACAGAACCCGGGGGCTAAAAGAGCCCAGGGGGAGCTGAGCTGAGGTGAGTGAAGAAAGGGCATGGGCGCTGGAGTTAGAGCAAGGTTAAGGCCCGGCTGGCTGTGGGACTCCCAGCTAACTAGACACTTAAATCCTCAAAGTTTCGGGTTCTTCACATAATAATACCTTTATCTCAGAGTCAGAATGAGGATGAAATCACACGTGGGTGGGGGTGGTGAGCAGTGCTAGTACACAGCAGCAGTTCAGTCATTCATGTCTTCTTGACCTGGTCAGCCTCTCCCCACAAGACCCCATGTCTCACTTCGTAGGTTCTAGTCAGACTAAACCACTGTACCCCTGCTCTTGTATGTGGTTCCTTCCATGCCATGCCATGTCACCTTATCATGTTCAGACAATTTATTCCCTCTTAGATTTCCTCATGAACTTCTAATTCTCAAGTGAAATAGTGTCCTGATGTACCCACCACAAAGCTTTCCCAGACAGTTAACCACTTCCTCCTATGTTATTTCTGGACCATGCATAGTTCCTCACTGTACAGTAACACAGCAAAGATAATTTGTTGATATGTCTGCCACCCCTACTGGACCATGAGCCCTATAAGGTTTTAATCCTCTCGGTAATGCCAACCCCTAGCACAGTATCTAACATATGGCACCTCATAAGTCTTTTGTTAAACTGTTGAAATAAACAGTATCTGCTATCCTGTCCTTTATTATGGTGATGTCTTTTTTAAAAATTTATTTATTTATGGATACAAGAGCTGGGGTACAGGCCAGAGGTGCGGAGGGTGAGAGGATTCACCAGACACAGGGTGGGAAACAAAATAAGCAGACCGACCGAAATGCACTGCTGAGGGGAGCAGCGGGCAAGACAGGAGAGGTCTGCTGCACCATGTGGGTAGCTCCCTGGCTGGGGATCAAACTCATGCTGCAGTGGCTGCAGACATCTTCATAGGTTGCGCCTTAATCCCTTGCACCACCAGGGAGGCCCTATGTCTCTTTTTCTGAACCCTGATTTTGCACCTGTCCTTGACATGCTTCATCTTGTTGGGTTTGGTCCTTTATTCCAGATTAAGTCCCCTGGAGGCAGTTAAGACATCAATGTAGGGGCCTCCCCGGTGGCGCAGCGGTTGAGCGCTGGGTTGCGAAGCTGCCCGCGGCCTCTGCGGCGCCGGTTCGATCCCCGGCTGCTCCCCGGCCACCGGAGGAGGGTCCCACATGGCGCACAGACCTCTCCTGCCTCCCGCTGCTCCCCTCAGCAGTGTACTTCGGTCCTTCTGCCTGCTCTGGCGCTGGTGAATTCTTTCACCCTCCCGCGCTTCTGACTGTACCCAGTGCATGTATAAACAAAACAAACAAACAAACCAGCAAACAAATAAATAAAGCATGCCTCTATTAAAAAAAAAAAAAAAAAAGACATCAATGTAATGGCTTTGTGTCATCTGCCCCTCTAATCTGTGAACCACCTGAATCCTCATCTAGGCCATTAACAAAATCTACAGGGTTCCAGAACATCAAGACAGAACCCTGCAGGTGCCTAACTAGAAACCTAGTTAGGCCAAGATGGGAGGTTTGTCAGAGGAGTTCAGTGGGGATCACTCCTCCTCTGGCCTTACCTCATCAGCAAAGTCCTTTTCCAGGTCCAAGTAAGCTGTGTAGGTTTTGTTTCCACCCCATTTCTCATCTCGAAGGATCACAAACTCTGTAAGAAAAAGTACCCACACCAACAAACTCAAAAATGGCAGAGTCAGCATTCCTAGGCCCAAATGTATAGTTACCTGTAGTTTCTGCTTTAACTCTTAAGCCATAACATGTGACATTTTATTGTTTTTGTTTGTTTGTTTGTTTGTTTTTTTAAAGGGTGAGTGACTAGGTTACCCACCCAGTGAGCATCCAAGCTCAAGGGACAGGATCATATCTTACATTTCCTTTGTGTACCTCAAGTTCTGAACATGTCTGCCCCATCCTCATTTCTACTACCCCTGCCCACTTCCCACCCCACTTAGAACCTAACCTGGTAACAAACATGTGGACAACTAAATGATATCTCAATCCCAACCACACTTTAATATATGGAAATCACAGCAGACTCAAGGAAGGCAGTCCCTGGAGGAAGATCGTGACAAATCTCCAGTGTGATCACAGCAGTGGCTTTGCTCTTTCAATCTGGCACCCCAAGAAGAAAACAGTTGAGTGTCTTACCAGATTTGAGGGGAAAGAGGACATGTTTGATGAAGGACAGAACCCCATTGTTTTCCACATTCCCTGGCTCACAAAAAGCCTTCTTCAGTTTTTTCTTTACATCTTCTTTCCGATCAAGGAGATCAATCTTGGACTCCTAGTTGTGAATGGACAAGAAGAGGACCTCTTGTGGTTGGAAATGAGAATACGCCCAACTCATTACAAAAGCAGAGTAAGTCAGAGTGAAGAACCACTCACAATATTGTTACCCAACTGAAAAGCCATTTTCTCCTGTGTTCTCCTCAGGCCTTGGGTCTATCCTGTGTGTTTTCACGAGTATTTCTGAGTACGTACCTAGTCCTTAAGGATAATTTTTATTCTGTACTATATTCCCAATTATTAGTGAAACATAATCAACAATTTCTAAACCATTAAATTATGTTCTGATTTTTACAAATTATAAAAATATATAATATATACAATATATATTAGCATATGTATATAGAGTACATCTTTCAGATTTCCTGCCTTCTCTGTCTATGATTGTTCCCTTAAGCTACCCAAAATTGCTAGGCCCAAAATTGTTCTCTGAAGGGGATATACGAATTGACATTACTATTGGCAATGTGTGAGGATACCTGTTTCACAGAAATCATCAACAGGAGGTATTATGCTATCTGAGTAATATTTCCTTTTTAGGGGTAATAGGTTTTTTTTTTGGCTGCTGTTTTTTTTGAGCAAGGAAATTCAAGCTTATTTGAGTTTAGTGGTTACCAAATTCTGGTCCACATATGACTGTATGTGAATCACGTGGGTGCTCATAAAAAAAATAAATTTGGGTGTTCCACCCAAGCCCAGTGAATCAAAATCTCCTGGGCTTGGCCCAGGCATTCGTATTTTTAAAAATAGTGATTCTGCTGCTGTCATGTTTGGGAACTGCAGCCAGCACTGATTTCCAGGGTTAAGATATGCTGAGTATCATCAAATAGGATACAGTGATATGATACCTTGTCAGAGAAATAACTCTCATAACAGAGTATTTTAATGGGAGAGAATAAGGAATGAATATATTGCTTTAAAAATAACAATAATAGTTTATTAATAATGGTATATTAATAATGCAATATATTAATATTTACCAATCTCTCATGAGACAAAGATTGAGAAGTCAGACTAGCTAGAACTAGAAGAGAGCCCAAACATGACTTCAATCACCACCTCCTAAAATTTGAAAGAAAATATAGATTTCTGAGTTGTTTCCTGGAGCCACTGGATCAGAATCTCTAAGAACAAGGACTAATCAACTCAATTTTTTTTCTTTTTCCTTAAATTCCTAGATGATTCTGAAGATCAGAAATGTTTGGGAACCAAGAACTCAAAATTTCACATCTTTGGGTTCACTAATTTCTTTATTGTGTGCCCTTAGTGATCAGAACGAAAGTGCTAAGGAGGACTTTTAAATGTTAAAAGATACCACACTTATATTAGTCATACCAAACTTAACCCTAAGAGACAAGATGTTAATAGATGAAATGCAACCATGGCCTTTTCATTAAGGCTGAATTTTATCGCAATTCTAAGACTGAAGAAATTACTTCTTTTTGTATTTTTTACCATTAACATTATGAATTGATTCTATCAGGACTGCTATTGGGGTCTTTAGTATTCAACACCTCTGGAATTAGCCAAATGACAGAAGATTCTTTGTAACTCAAATATTTGAGAATTCTAGTTAGATGACTGTGCATTTGAGTCCTCAATTCCCCCATCTCTTGTTGATTTCTAAACTCAAGTCAAAGTTGGCAACCTACCTCTTCTGAAGAGCTCATTTTGCTGCCAGTTAATCCTGGAACCATAGGGTTCATCAGATGGATACGTTTTGAGTAGCCAAGTGCAGGGAGATACTACGGGGTTAGAAAGAAACACACACAAGCAGATATTAGTATAAATTCTTCCTTAGTACACCAATCTCATCCTATTTGGCCAGTGAATTAGTAGTCTGATATATTTCTTCCAATCTTTTTTCTACAGAATATATAACTTTTCAATGGTGATTATATATGAAGATTTTTTCCCTACTGCTTTTATACTGTATTACAATGTGAGGCTACTGAACTTATGGTCCAACAACAAACAACTATAAAAGATGGAAATACATAAAATGACCATTTGCAGGCATTAGATAGCAACTAGTAAAGGGCTAAAAATCTTGAGAGGAGGGAAGCAGAGGCGACTCCACACTTTCTATGGTTCTCTCCTTGAGGGGATCATTTCCCCCAAAAAAATTAAGGAAAAGAGACCAAGCAGAGAACAGCAGTCTGACTAGAAGAGACAGACTGGAGCTGAGGGCTGCCAGCAGGCTAGGATTTGGGGAGGATACTAGAGAGAAGGAAGACCCCTCAAAAGTCCAAGTCAAAATTCTCCACTTATTTCTTGACTATCTCATACCACACATGCACACAGAAAGACTCCAGAGAGCTGAGCTTCCTGACAGGGAGTCTCTGGGAGACTGGGGACATGAGCAGAGATCACAGATGCTGGACATGCTGGGGAGACAGAGGTGGAAGTTTAGGTCCAAAGAAAGGAGAAAGAAATTTATGACCACTCTTAGATTTCAGCTTGAGACCTCAGAAAGGTTGGATCATAGGAGTAAGATTTGTTCTAAAAGAGCCTAAAGCCGATCCCTGAAAGGATCAGGTGATCAGTCAGTAATTTGACAGAAAAAAATAGCACTTTATAAACATAATCCAGAGCCTCTACAACATATCCCAATGTCCATGATGCAATAAAAAATACTAGGGGCCCTCCCCGGTGATGTAGCGAGTTGAGCGCTGTGCTGTGAAGCTGTCCGCAGCCTCTGCAGTGCGGGTTTGATTCCTGGCCAGCCAGGGAGAAAACCACTTGGTGCGGCAGACCTCTTCTACCTTGCCCGCTGCTCCCCTCAGCAGTGTATTTCGGTCCGTCTGCCTGTTCTGCTCCCTCTGTGTCTGGTGAATTCTTTCACCCTCCTGTGCCTCTGACCTATACCCCAGTTATTGTATAAAATAAATAAATCTAAAAAAAAAAAATACTAGGAATGGGAAGCAGGGAAAAAAAAAGTGACAGATAGTCAAGAAAAAACAGAAAATGAAAGTGGAACCAGAAACAATTCAGGTATGAAAATAATCAACTCAAGATGTCAAAATAACTATGGTTGGTGTGTTAAAGAAAAGAGAGGAAAAGATGGACAAAAATGGGTAAGAGATAGGGAATTATAAAAGAGAACTGAATCTACAAAAAGAACCACATAGAAGCTCTAAAATCACTCAGCACAATGTTGGGTGGCTTTAAGACAAGATTAATAAAATTGAAGAAAAGTCAAGATAGAATATTCAAACAAAAGGACAGAGGGAATAAAGCAAGGAAAACAGAAAAAAAAAGGAGAGGGCCTCCCCTGGTGGGGCAGCGGTTGAGTGCTGGGCTGAGAGGCTGCACCTCTGCAGAGCTGGTTTATCCCCGGACCGCCGGCGAGGGTCACACACACAAAAAAAGGAGACACGAGGGACAAGACCAAAAGGTCTAATTTATATGTAATTAGAGTCTCAGGAGAGGAAAGAATACACAGAAGAACCATTTAAAAAAATAAGGGATAGGGCCTCCCCGGTGGCGCAGCAGTTGAGCGCTGGGTTGCAAAGCTGCCTGCAGTCTCTGCAGCACTGGTTCAATCCCTGGCTGCTCCTCAGCCACCGGAGGAGGGTCCCACATGGCGCGCAGACCTCTCCTGCCGCCCGCTGCTCCCCTCAGCAGTGTACTTCGGTCCTTCTGCCTGCTCTGCTCCCTGCTCTGGCTCTGGTGAATTCTCTCACCCTCCCGCGCTTCTGACTGTACCCAGTGCTTGTATAAATAAATAAATCTTTTTTTTTTTTAAAAAAAAAATAAGGGATAGGCCTCCCTGGTGGTGCAAGGGATTAAGGGACTATGAAGCAATCCACAGCCTCTGCAGCACAAGTTCGATCCCTGGCCGGCCAGGGAGAAACCCACATGGCGCAAAAGACCTCTCCTGACTCGCCCGCTGCTCCCCTCAGTCCATCTGCCTGTTCTGCTCCCCGCTTTGTCTCTGGTGAATCCTCTCACCCCCCACCCCCCCGCATCTCTGGCCTGTACCCCAGCTCTTGTATGCATAAATAAAATAAATCTTAATAAAATAAAATAATAAGGGACAATTTTCCAAATTTGATACAAACATCAATTCACAGACTCAAGAAGCTCAGCTAAATCCAAGCAGGTTAAATAACACAACAACTAAAAACATCATACTCAAATTGCTCAAAATCAGAGACAAAGAAAAAAAATCTTAAAAGCAGCCAGAGAAATGATAAAGTTGCAACAGCACTAAAAATACAAAATACTAAGGGGGACGACTTTAGGCTAAAGGAAAATGAAGCCAGATGGACACACAGAACAGGACTGTGGGAAGGAATCAAAAACATAAGGAAGGGTAAGAAGGGAAGAGTATACATGAAAGTTGCTGTAAAAAAACTCTTCAGGACTTAAAAATGTATGTAAAAGTGAAATATATGACAGCAATAGTACAAAGGACAGAAAAGAGTTAGGTGGAAGAAAATTGTTATAGGCTCTTGCATTGTTGAGAAGTGGTAAAAACATCTAACTTAAACTGTAATAAATTACAGTGGCAGATGCAATCTCTAGGGCGGGGTAATTAACATTTCTTTAAATAGTCTAAATGGCGTCTTGGGTCACACGTGGTCTCAATAAACACATTCGTCATTTTTGTAGAGCCCTTAAAAAAATAATAAAAACCATTCTTACAGCTTGTGAGTCAAACAAAAACAAGACATGGATCATATGTTTACTAGAAAGAAAAGGTTCAATTAAAAAGTTAACAGAAGAGACAAAATGGAATTAGAAGAAATATTTAACAAAATATTGCGTTTCCTCGTTCATTATATATTCAAAACCAATTAAAATACTACATAATATAGCATCGTAAGGATTTATACATAATGCTTTTAACCAATCCCCTGTCATTGGATATAAACTTACTTCCCAACTTTTGTTTTAAATTGATGTGATACTCTGGCAAAGCAGACCTCTCTTGTCTCGCCCACTGCTCCCCTCAGCAGTGTATTTCAGTCAGTCTGCCTGTTCTGTTCCCCACTCTGTCTCTGGTAAATCCTCTCACCCCCCACCACCTCTGGCCTGTATCCCAGCTCTTGTATGCGTAAATAAATAAATCTTAAAAAGAAATAAAAATAATAATAAAATTATTTCCTTAGGACAAATATGTATACTTATTACAGCAAAGGGTAGAATTATTTTAGGGTTGTCAAATCACCCTCCACAAAATAATATTCTCATCAACCCGTGCCAATATGAGGTTCTGAGAAGCTTTCAAAAATACCTACCACTTCTCAATAGCCCTCTTCAACTTACTCAAGTTCTTTCCCAGAAAAGGGAAAGATTTACAGGTTTGTACTGATTTCCTCCTATAAATCTTGTTAAGCCTCACGGCAGAGATGAGTATTCTACATAAAATCTAGAGCAACACAGGGCAAATGCTCTGCAAGAGAACAGTATTCTAACCAGTGGTGTCTTTCCTAGAAACTCAGATATGAGGAAAGAAGCAAATCCTGAGGTCTGGGGTGGCAGCAAAAGGTTTTGAGTCAGACAGATTTGAATGCCAATTCTTGCTCCATCACTAACTGTGATTCTGGACCATTTTCTTATTTTTCCTACCTCAGGATTGTTATCTGCAAAATAAAGAGAATGCCACCTACCCGACAATATGGTTATGATTAGAGGCACTGGCCCAATTCAAAAAACTTTATTATTTTTTATTTTTTTTAAAGATTTATTTATTTATGCATACAAAGTTGGGGTACAGGCCAGAGATGCGGGGGGTAAGAGGATCCACCAGAGACAGAGTGGGGAACAGATTAGGCAGACTGACTGAAATACACTGCTGAGGGAAGCAACGGGCAAGACAGGAGAGGTCTGCCTCGCCATGTGGGTTTCTCCCTAGCTGGCCGGGGATCGAACTTGTGCTGCAGAGGCTGCAGACTGCTTCATAGTGCAGTGCTTTTAACCCCTTGCGCCACCAGGGAGGCCCACAATTCAGAAAACTTTAATTGCATACCTCTGAGGCCCAAAAGTAAAAAGATAGTAAAGAAAACACTAACCTTCTCTGCAAAGGTGAAAATCTTTCTCTGATCAACGCCTCCAAATTGGGCATCTACTTTCAAATACTCCTCATCCAAGGCCTGTGGGAAGAAACACATGGACATAAACTCTATTGCATTTCTTTTCTTTTTAATTTTTTTTTTAGATTTATTTATTTATGCATATAAGAGCTGGGGTATAGACCAGAGATGCAGGGGGTGAGAGGATTCACCAGAGACAGAGTGGGGAACAGAACAGGCAGACTGACTGAAATACACTGCTGAGAGGAGCAGCAGAAGACTCAGGAGAGGTGTGCTGTGCCATGTGGGTTGCTCCCTGGCCAGCCAGGGATTGAACTTGTGCTGCAGAGGCTGCTGATTGCTTCATAGTGCAGTGCTTAACCCCTTGCGCCACCAGGGAGGCCCTATTGCATTTCTTTTAGATGGGTCTGAAAAATCAGAAACTTTTGAAAGCCACTAGATTTTTCAGAAGGTAGAGTCTGAAGCATATTAGCATCACTCAGTCTCCCTGCTTGGCCCCAAGAGCTAAGTAATTCTTGCACTGAGTGCCCGCAGTGAACAATACTCCGTGTGGACATCAGATTTTTTTTTTTTAATTTTTTTTTTAATAGAGGCATGTTTTATTTATTTATTTATTTGTTTGTTTGTTTGTTTTGTTTATACATGCACTGGGTACAGTCAGAAGCACGGGAGGGTGAGAGAATTCACCAGAGCCAGAGCGGGGAGCAGAGCAGGCAGAAGGACCGAAGCACACTGCTGAGGGGAGCAGCGGGCAGCAGGAGAGGTCTGCGCGCCATGTGGGACCCTCCTCCAGTGGCCGGGGAGCAGCCGGGGATCGAACCGGCACTGCAGAGGCTGCTGGCAGCTTCGCAACCCAGCGCTCAACCGCTGCGCCACCGGGGAGGCCCATGACATCAGATTTTTTTAAAAAAAAGTTTCTGCCCTCAGAAAGCTCATGGTTCAGTGAAGAAGGGAAGGAAGGAGACAAACCTTCATCAAAGGTACCCACTGAATGAGGCAGCCTGTGGCAAATGGCAAGTAAATGGCATTAAGACTAAAGCTTAGGAAAAAAGGCAAGATTGAACCAGTAAAAACTTACTGTCACTTATTAAGTGCCAGGCATCAGTGCTAGCCATTTGGATGCAGAGACGACTCAGATCCAGACACTGCCTTCAAGAAGCCAATTCCCAGTTGAGGATAAGGAGGCAGGCAAATGGACAATATCAATACTATGCTCCAAGGGCCATCTAGATGTCCACTCAAGGAACAGTGCTAATACACAGAAAGAAACAGCTACCTCTAGCTGGTCAGACAGGGGTGGTGGAGGCTTTCTAGAATCAGATTGTGGGTTTGGTTTGGTTTTGAAGAATATGTAGATGTTTTCCATCGTGCAGAGCAAACAGAATGTGAGATGGCACAGAGGTGTGAAGTGTTTGGGGAAATTATGAGTGATTCAGTCTGTAAAAGCACAGACTTGAAGGAGTGCAGGAAGTGGTTAATGATAAGATTAGAAAGGTAGAGAAGAACCCTGTTGTCACACTAGGTGCCTAGCATTATCTTGGACAGTAAATGGCTCTGAGGAGAAAGAGCTCATGAGTGATGGTAGGGCATGGAGTGGAGTCCTGTGGGTTGTAGACAAAGAATACAGTTAGAGGGCCAAGGCCCAAGAGACCAAGTGAAAAACAGTGATGAACCAAGTCAGTGGAGTTGTAAAGAAAGAATGAACTTAAGAAACTTTTAAGAAGTAGAACTGATAAAATGTAGTATCTGAGTGGATGAGGGTAAAGAGAGGAAGAGAAAGGTGAGGCAAGCAGGAAGAATCTAGACTAGCATTGTCCAATAGAACTTATGGATATTTTTGATGAAAATGTTCCATATATCTGCTGTCTAATAAGTTAGCCACTAGCCACATGTGGCTGTGAGGAACTTAAAATACAGCCAATGTGACTGAAGAACTTAAAATTTTTTATTTTAATAATTTTTAGTAGCTACATGGCTATGACTAGAAGCCACCATATTGGACAGTGCAGATCTAGAATGTCTCTAGGTATGACCTTTAGACAAAACACTTAGAGGTAAGAAGGGAAGACTTGATTTCCTTATGTCAAACATTATAAAAATATTTGAAGAAAAAGTGACGTCTATCTACATTTTCATCCTGTCTTCCTGAGGTAACCAATATGAACAGCTTGGTTTGCATTTTTCCGCCTTCCATTTGTTTACTGGAAAATAGGATCATATCTAAAACCTATTTTCATACTTCACTTTGAAATTAATTTTCTTTAAAACAATATGAGTCACAAAAAGATAACGTATGAGATGAGTAGTGTCATAAAGGACAGAGAGGTAGGGGAGGGCTTAAAACCGAAGAAGTCAAAGAATGTTCCAGGAAATTGGTGAGAGAAGGGAGACAGGAAGGAATACCTATAGTGTGGAGAAGGAACAGCAAGGACATCATTCTAAGCGGTGTTGGGAGAGTTTTGTAACTAGTATTTAAAAATAGAGCAGAAGGGATGACAGGGCAACAGTACTACCCCCCTCCCCAATCCCCTGCCCTGCCCCGGTACCTGCAGTCCAGGGTAGAGCAGACCACTCAGCAAGGGGTGCTCCACCTGCTTGACCACCTCAGCTCCAGCTTTCTTGGCATCATGCTGTGTGACCACGGAGGAAAGTCTGTACACATCTAACGTGTATTCTCTGAAGAGGAAACAAGAGAAGACAGTTGTAAGACTAGGCCAGGCCTCAGTTTAATCCTAACGCACATGAATTCACTTTCCCAGTCTTTTTTTTTTTTTTTTTTTTTTTTTGACTGGATGAAATGGCTTTATTAGAGAAGCCAAGGTTACAAAAACTTAAGAGTTGGCATTGGGGCCCTTCTTCTTGCCAAAGGTGGGCACGACATTGACAAAGCGCCGATTGTATTGCATCCGCCGCTTGGCCCGCCCAGTCTTCTTCTTCTTCTTCTCCTGTTTGGCCACATTCGGAGTCTGACCTCTCACTTTCCCAGCACAAGCCAGAGAACCATGGACTTTACCTCCTAGCATGCGGCCGGCTACTTCCAGAGTGGTCAGGGCCTCTACCACACTGGCCTAGGGTTGCCTTATCCTCAAGGGGAGTGCCTGCCAGGAGCACGACTTGGTCTTCTGGGGTGATGCCCTCCAGCAAGGCTACCTGAGCCTTGATCTGGGGGACTGTCTCCCAGCCGATCACCTCGAAGGTGTGGAGCTCCTGGGCGCGGACAAAGAGCTGCATGTCAGCAACTGAGCGCGGTCACAGCTGCCGCTGCCACGAAGATGGAGTCGGGAAAGAGCCAGTCTTTTTTTTTTTTTTTTTTTAAGATTATTTATTTATGCATACAAGAGCTGGGGTAGAGGCCAGCGGTGTTGGCGGTGAGAAGATTCACCAGAGACAGAGTGGGGAACAGAACATGCAGATTGACCAAAGTACACTGCTGAGCGGAGCAGCGGGTGAGACAGGAGAGGTCTGCTTTGTCTGGGTTGCTCCCTGGTCGGCTGGGGATTGAACTCGTGTGACAGAGGCTGCGGACAGGACAACTTCATAGGTTGCGTCTTAACCCCTTGCGCCACCAGGGAGGCCCACTTTCCCAGTCTTAAGACATTCAAAGTGAGCACTGCCTGAGAGCTTCTAGAATGTGAGCAGTCTGTTCTCTCAAGGTATTACTTGTTGTTTTTCTTTATTAAAGATGGCTTTAATTAATCTTTTTCTTCTCTTATATCTTAAAATACTGCTTTTCTTCTTCTAGAATGCCTATGCAATAAACATCAGGATTTCTCAACTTACTTTCCACATCGCTTTTTTTTTTTTTAAAGGATTTTTTTTTTTTTAAGATTTATTTTTATTTATTTATACAAGCACTGGGTACAGTCAGAAGCATGGAAGGGTGAGAGAATTCACCAGAGCCAGAGCGGGGAGCAGAGCAGGCAGAAGGACCGAAGTACACTGCTGAGGGGAGCAGCGGGCTGCAGGAGAGGTCTGCACGCCATGCGGGACCCTCCTCTTGTGGCCGGGGAGCAGCCGGGGATCAAACAGGCGCCGCAAAGGCTGCGGGCTGCTTCGCAACCCAGCGCTCAACCGCTGCGCCACCAGGGAGGTCCCTTTCCACATCTCTTTTAACTTAAAAAAATGTCAGGAATAATGATGAGTATAAAGAACAGTGTACCTTATCACTCAGTTTAAGATTTTATTTGTTTATTTTTGCATAGAAGAACTGGGGTGTAGGTCAGAAGTGGTGTGTGTGTGTGTGTGCGCGCGTGTGTGTGTGAGAGAGAGAGAGAGAGAGAGAGGATCACCAGAGACAGAGCGGGGAACAGAACAGGCAGACTGACTGAAATACACTGCTGAGGGGAGCAGCGGGCGAGACCGGAGAGGTCTGCTGTGCCATGTGGGTCAAGTCCCTGGCCAGGATTGAACTTGTGCTGCAGTAGCTGTGGATAGCTTCCTAGTGCCGTGACTTAACCTCCTGCGCCACCAGAGATGCCCTAATATCCTACTTTTTAAATGAAATATTGTCCTTTGGCATTTTAGTGCTTATGTCTCTTTGGTAATATCAGGGATAAAATACTTATAAGTGGTGGGCAGCTTGGTTCAATTCTTGGTATGTACAGACTCCAGTTTCCATTGGCCTAAAGTTCGACAGAAGTCCCTAAAGACCCAGGAGGTTGGCCAATTGTGTCCCCATTCTCTGGTTCTACTTTCCTTGAGGGGCTTAAGGGCATGAGCAGGAAAAGGGAAAGCCCCACTTTATCCTTTGGCTTTAAGTAGCAAGCTCGGTTTGTTTCTACTGCTGGTTTCCAGGCTGGAACCCAGTGGACCTGTAACCAGCCTAACTCACCAATTTGCATTTCAATTGTTTTTCTTACCATAGAGATGTCTAGTGTGTTCTTGAACCTGGATGTGTTCAAAATGCTGTGTTTGGAGTGGAGAGAGTGCATCAAAGCACACACTTACAAAGGCATCTTTCTTTGTAGTCTCTTTTGTATAGAACTCAACAAGTGCTTGCATGACTCACTCTTGATGTTCTTCAGGTCTCTATGTCATCATATAGAGGGCTTTTCTAACCATGCTACTTAAACAGAAACACCCCAAGAACTCTCTCTTCTCCCACCTTCCTGCTTTGGAGCAACCATCACCAACGGACATACCAAAATACTTGTTCATTTGCTCCTTCTGTCTGTGTTCCCTCCCTGTAATGTAAGCCCCAGTAGAAGAGGGACTTTTTAGTTTAGTTTTGTATACCCAGCATCTAGAACAGTGCTGTAGATTGAAACACGTGTTTATATAGGATGTTTAAATAACTAACAATGGAGAATGTTAAAGAAAATTATATTAACTGGAGGAAAAGGAAATGTTAACCTGTTAACAAGAAATCTGGGTTCACATTCTGGTTATTCCACTTACTAGCTGCATAAACTTGGGAATCTACTTCCTTATCTGCAAAACAGGTAAAGCAATACTTAACCTTAAAAAGTTGTTCCAAGGGTTTAAATGTAAAAGTGACTAAGTAGGGCCTCCCCAGTGGCGCAGCGGTTGAGCGCTGGGTTGCGAAGCTGCCCGCAGCTTCTGCAGCAACGGTTCGATCCCCAGCTGCTCCCTGGCCACCGGAGGAGGGTCCCACATGGTGCGCAGACCTCTCCTGCCGCCCACTGCTCCCCTCAGCAGTGTACTTCGGTCCTTCTGCCTGCTCTGCTCTCCACTCTGGCTCTGGTGAATTCTCTCACCCTCCCACGCATCTGACTGTACCCAGTGCTTGTATGTATGTATGTATGTGTAAATCAATGAATCAATAAATCTTTAAAAAAAAAAGTGACTAAGTAGAGTGACGTATAGCTTGAGAGGTTTTTAAAATTTTAAAATGTAGAGACTCTGAGGCAGTGTGGGGGATTCACTTAGGAAACAGTTAAAAGTTAGGATACAACATTCTATCTAAGCTGACATTGCAAATATGAATAAAGTGACAAAACATAAGCGATGAAAGCCATTGAAGAGGTAAGAATCCAGTGCACTATTTTTCTTTCATATTTCTTTTTTTTTCATATTTCTTTTATCATTGTTTACTGACGTTGGAAGGAGAAAGGGAGACTGAATTGCTCATCATCACTTCCCCATATGCCATGAGCTCTGCAAGATCAAGGACTTGCTTATGAAGACATTTCTATCTCCAACAAACAAGATAGTACATAGGCAGTGACTGGTCAACACATTTTTGATGGATGAGTTAAAAGGACAAAGGGGATACATTTTTCCATGGTGCTTAATAGGTAGGGCCAAACAGCTTCTAATCCAAATAAAGAGCGTCGGCCTCCCGGGTGGTGCAGCAGGTTGAGTGCCACGCTGTGAAGCATCCCTTTGCAGTGTGGGTTCGATTCCTAGCCGGCCAGGGAGAAACCCACATGGCATGGCAGATCTCTCCTGCCTCGCCTGTTGCTCCCCTCAGCAGTGTCTTTGGTCCGTCTGCCTGTTCTGTTACCCACTCTGTCTCTGGTGTATTCTCTCACCCTCCCGCATCTCTGGTCTGTACCCCAGTTCTTGCATAAATAAATAAATCTTTAAAAAAAAATAAAGTGTCAAAACTCTACAGGTTAACTAAAAGAATGAGAGCCATAGGAGGGTGGATGATCAAGCACTTACTTGCTGAGTTGGTAATCAGTGCCTTTGACGAATCTGAGCTTCTCCAAGGGCACACCAATGCTCTCCAGCATTGCCTTGATCACATTCTCATAGTAGCTGGTTCGGAGTTCTAGAAGTTCCCATGGGGCTTTCATGTTATCCAGGTATGCATGAAGGTCCGCAAAAAGAATGGTTACCTGGACACGGGATAAGGTAATTCACCAAGATGTGAATTTATCCGAGTACTTCCAAACCCCCTCCTGGCACCCTCTGCCCACTGCCCCAACTTGTTAAGTCTTTCTTTTGGCTGTTCCTGCTGGAGTCCAGCTCCAGCCAAGGTAGGGTACACGAAGGAAAGAATAGCGTAGGTGAATGAGGAGACACAGACACTTGATCAGGTGGCAAGCATCTCCTGCTGATAGCCTCAGTGGGGCTTTATTTATACATTTTTTATTTCCTTTTTCTTTCAGTTTCTTTCACAGCATGTGCACTTGTGGTTACAATTTTCTCCGAAACATCTTACATCATTGTTTAACAAAAGTACACCATCTAGGGCCTCCCCGGTGGCGCAGCGATTGAGCACTGGGTTGCAAGGCTGCCCACAGCCTCTGCAGCGCAGGTTCAATCCCTGGCCGCCAGGCAGGGGTCCCACATGGCGCGCAGACCTCTCCTGTCATGCCATTGCTCCCCTCAGCAGTGTGTTTCGTCAGTCTGCCTGCTCTGGTCCCCGCTCTGGCTCTGGTGAATTCTCTCACCCTCCCGTGCTTCTGACTGTACCCAGTGCTTGTATGAATAAACAAATAAATCTTTAAAAAAAAAAGTACACCATCTACTTTTACTTTTTCTTCATTCTGGTCAACTTGACCTTCGTTCTGGTCAACTTGACCTTATTAATTTTCCTATAATCTTAACAACTTGAAGAAATGGGCAAGGGTGCTAGACAGAGCGTGTCCTATGTGGTTATACAAGCTAAGCTAGGTGAATAAAGGTTAAGAAGGTTAAGCAAGCATTGTGAATAAATGGCAAACCTCAAAACTACCTATTGTTCCTAAGTTAAAAAGTTACTTATCTTCTTTTAACCCAGCTCACATACTTTATGAGCCATCTACTAACATTCTATGACAATAACTACATTTAATTTTATCTAGATACCTATTCCACCTTGTGGCGGCATGGCGCCTGGCTTCCTGACTCATGAGACACCAAGGGGGGTCTGACCTTTTTATTCTCTCCCATAAAGAAACTAAGGAAGCCAACACGTTTGCACCATTAATTTTGAACCATTTGTTCACATTTTCATCATAAATTCCAGTATAAGGGATGGGTGGGATAGGAGTAAGAAAATCTATTTTACTCATAGACTTGCCTCGAGGGGGATACCAAAGGCGGCCTCCTATTTTATGTGCAGGGCCAAAAGGCCCCCAAACTGTAGGAACAACATGTGGTGTTCCTTTTCTTGGATCTTGTCATTTTAGGGGAGCCTTAGGGCTTTTCTCAGTGGGGACCTCCACCGGGCTTGGTTCCAATAGCTCTTTTTTCTTTTTTAAAGATTTATTTATTTATACAAGATTTATTGATTTATTTATACAAGAACTGGGTTGCTCTGTGGCCAGTGGGGATCGAACTGGCGCTGCAGAGGCTGCGGAGAGCTTCACAGCACTGCGCTCAACCCACTGCGCCACCAGGGAGGCCCTGGTTCCAGTAGTTCTTTCAAGTGTAATTTGTTAAAGAATTCAGCATTGCTCATGGCAGATGACTTACAAATCGGGGGACATTGAGAAATATTGGAAATCGTCTCATTACCAATTATATTGGAATGGACATCACTCAGATTATTGGACTATACAGCACTGAAATTGGCATTGATGTCATCATTCATTTTGTTATTCTGAAGCCCATAGAAAATTCCCATAATTGCAAGAACTGCCATAAACAAAATGAAAGGAAGTAGCAGGAGCCAGCTGCGGAGCCTCCTGATTTTCAAGAATTTCCCCCATATTTGGACTTAGTCACACAGCATGAGTACCCTGGCTCGCACCAGTTCCCCAAGGGCAACTGCTTGGTTTATGACATTCATTCTTACCTCACAGCCTGCTTTCAGGAAATCTGCAATCTTAGACATAGGCACGAAGTAAGCCACATGAGGCTTGCCTGTGGTGGCTGTTCCCCAGTAAACTTTAAGTTCCCGCTCCTTCAGTATCTCCTTCAACTTCTCTTCCCCCAGAACCTCCTGTTGTGGAAGCAGAAGAGCTGGTTTAATGTCGGTGCCCCACCTTGCTCATCCTTTACCCTGTGACAAGGAAAACAAAGGTATGTGTCACTGAGGGGCCAGGCTAAAGGCAGCAGGGAGGTCCAGCCATGCTCTCAGTGCTGAGTGAAAGCCAATCCAAATAGGTACTGTTGCTAGTCCACTGCAGTGAGATGTCAGGGGACTGGGACATGTTCCTAACTGCATCTTCACCCCCAACTACCTCTAATTCCTGTGCCTTCCTTTCATAGTTGTCTCTGCTTCTGGTCTCTATTCCTTATCTCCCATGCTATCAATAGTTTGAGATCCACACAGCATCATTCTTATAAGATCACAGATGACCTTGTGTTGCTAAGTTAGATGAGTGATTTTTAGTGTCCTCCTCTTTTGGTCTCTGTTTTACTAGTTTCCCTCCTACTTCTCTGGCTGCTGGGTCTCATATTTCTTTGCAGCTGTTCTGCTTCTTCTTCATCATTAGATATTAGCAGTCCTTAGGGCTTTCTTTCTTCTTTTCTTACTCTACATACTCTCCAACTGATCCCCTTCAGCTGCTTTAGTAAGTTCTTATAAGTTAGAAACTCACAAATCTGCTGACCCATAAACAGAACTGTATACTTATCAATCCAGTGAATTCACACTCAAGCAATCAAAATTAAACTCATGTTCTTGCTTTCCTACCTGACTCTCCATTTTTTCACTTATGGTTTCACCCCAAATCTGTAAATGGTACTATCATTCACTAAGTTGTAAAAGTTACCCCAAATGGCCCTTCTACTTCTCTCCATCTCTATACCACCACCCTCGCTTAGGCCACCATCAAATCACATCAGGATTACTATAATAGCTTAACAGTCTTCTCTCTGAATCATATCTAGTCTTGTTCTCGCCTATGTTCTAAAAGGTAACCAGAAAGAGTTAAAACCCCAAATTTGATGTTGCTGATAAAACAGAGTTTAACATCTCTTCAAGTGGTGGTTTGGGATACTGCTGAAAGTCAGGATAGAGAAAAATTGTTTTGCTGGTTTGACAATGATTTATAAACAGGACTTGTTAAAAACCTGTGTAACAAGTTGTTTGGATGCTGATCGTGCATCCTAGGAGTCCCTGATTATTTGGACACTTGGAAAGCCCTCATCATCCAAGGAAAGGCCAGATGACTTACCCTTTAAAACCTGAGTGAGTCAACACTACTAGCTTTGTGCATTCTTTGTCTTCAACCAGCACTCTTTTATGGAGAGAGGCTAGGAAAACAAAGGATGTGGCATGCAAATTTTTGGTTAAGATCAAGTTGAGAGTGGAAATAACCCAAATGTCTATCCACTGTTAAGTGGATAAAAAAAAGGTGCTATAGTTATATAATGGAGTATTATTTGTCCATATAAAAAGCAATAAATTTCTGGTAGGTGCAATAACATGGATGAACTTCGAAAACATGTTAAATCAAAGAAGTCAAATACAACGTTATATGGTAAGATCCATTTATATGAAATGGTCAGAAGAGGGAAAAACATAAAAACAAAATAGGTTACTGTTTCCTTAGAGAGGGGGTGGGGAAGAAATGGGCCCTGATTCCTAGGTTTATTTTTGGGGCAATGAAAATGTTCTGGATTTAGTTAATGGTGATAGTTGCCAACCTTATAACTACAATAAAACCCACTGAATTGTGCACTTTACAAGGGTGAATTTTATAGTATGTGAATTCTATCTTTAAAAAAAGGAGCCAAAAAGTTGTGGTCCAACCACAGTATCAGTGCTCTTAGATTGCTCAGTTCACATTTAAACACAGACTGCAAGGCATATATGACTTGGTCCCTCCTAACAAATGCCTCCTCAACGAACAAATAAAATAGGGTTATTTAAAATAATGATCAGAAAAGACCTTTCTGATGTGATCATAGTCAAAGGCCTTAAGAAGGCAAGACAGGAACGAACAATATAAATATTTATGAAGAGTCTGATCTGCACTTTTTTCACTCTATTCCTGTCAAATTAATCTCTCTGAAACTGTTCTTTCTCCTAGGTTCCTTCTACCTGAAATACTTTCCCTCCCATTCTTTCTCTGGTTAACCCATACTCCTGCAGTTCCTGGCAAAATAGCAGGAACATCTGTGGAGTGAAGAGGGGTTCCGCATCCTTCAGGGCACAGTCTAGAGATCACTTCCTCCGCCTGCTTTGACACTCCCCCTGGGCTCTCCCCAATTTCCTCTCAAAGTTCAACTTGCAATACCTTCCAGTACTTGCTTCTGCTGTAATTGTTTGGATTATGGGTCATTTTCAACATCTGAGCCCCTCTAGACAAGTTCTGGGGGCGCAAGGCTCTGACGCGGCTAGCAGGCGGCCAGGGACATTATAGGGGGGTGGGGTAGGAGTCCAGGATTCCAAGCCTGGCACAACACAAGGTAATGATCCCACTGTGATTTCTGTGGTACCCAGTCAACTGCTGCTTGGGCGACTGACTGCCTGACGACCGGCAGCGAGGACTGCAGTCTCTCTCGGAGCTGCCGCGACCCCACCCGACTGGACACCGTGGTGGGGCTCAGGGTCACCAGACCTCAGGCCCCCGGTCCCCGACCGCGCATTTCTAACCCCGAGGCTACCCTGACCTGCAGGTTCCGGGTGATAAGGTGCAGCTTCTCTTCGGGGCTCGGGACGTCCCCCATGGCTCAGCCGCTGTCTCTCGCGCTCAACCCGGCACCCGCACCCCTTCCTCCTCGCCGTCGCCGCGTGCCGTGAACTGTCACGCGGGCCCGGTTAGGTTGCATCAGCTGAGCTCGTCGCTCGGCTAGCTCGGCCTGGACCCTTCTCAGCCAAACAGTAGCCCGGCAAGTCAGGAGCAGTAGACAGTCGAACTGGTCGATGGGACCGGAGGGGTGGAGCCGGTGGGCGGGGTAAGCGATGCGGAGGGCGGGTTTGCGGCGCCTACGCGAGGCACCACCCCCTGGGAGGCGGGGCATCTTCCTGCCAATCACTGCTTGTTTGCCCTCCCCCAGGTGCCGGCCCGGCTGCCTCAGGGTGGGGGGAGGTCGGGGAGGGGGCGATAAAATGGCGCAGGGGGCGGAGTGAGGCGCAGTCGCTCGCCCAGGCTTCGGGCCGGCTTCCGGAGGTGAAGAGCGGGAGGGGCGTGGGGGTCGGCGCTCCTCGGCCGGGCGCGGGGGGGGGCGCCTGTTGCTTCTCCAGGGGTCCGCGCACGCCGTCCGCCCAGTCGAGGGGTTGAGAGGCCCTCACCCTGCGGGGAGAAGGGCTCGCTCTGGTTCCTGAGGTGATGGCGGCCGGAGGGGGGGAGTGTCCCTGCCCCCGGCTACACGTCGGGGGAGAGGGGCGGGAGATGCCCGCCACCCGGCTGAGGAAAAGGGCGGCTGTCTAGTCACCCGAGAGGAGGGGAGCGACTCGCGTTCTCCCGCCCGGGGGCCGGGCGCGCTGTGGAGGCGGCTGGGGATGCCCTGCCCCGGCCCCGGCCCCGCGCGGGGGTGTCGCCCGAAGACGCGGCGAGGGGGCGAGCGCCTGACCCGCCCCTCGGAGAGCCGGGCCCGACTGAGGTGCGGGCGTGGGCGTCCCGCCCTGGAAGTGGGGTGCCGGGCCTGGGCTGGTGGGGGTGGTGTTGCCCCTCTGGGGGAGGGGCGGCCGCCAGCCCGCGCTTCTGCCGCCTTCCGCGGGGTGGCGGGAATTCTTGGGCTTTTCTGAGCCGGGAGGTGGGAACCGCGAAGGCCCTGCCCCGCGGCCTTCGCTGTTCCGACGCTGAGTGGGGGAGGCCGAGCGGGGTCCTAGGGGGCTGGACCTGGGCCACCTGTCTCCAAGCCCGTCAAGGGCTGCGCGCACCCCCAGTTCCCCCCGGGGCAGGAGTGGAGCAGTTGCCCCCGCGGGGAGACCCCGGGGGAGGGGGCCAGACGTGCTCGCATTTGCTCCCCGACTGCTCCAACCTAATCTCCACTTTCTTGTGAGGTTCCAAGCTTGACTTAATCCAAATTGTTGAGGAAAAAAAAAACCAAAACAACAAAACAACCATTTTCCTAAAAAGAAAAAGAAACCTGTTGCTGCGGTTTAGTAATAATTTGATTTTCGATGCCCTTGTGGGAGAGTCCTGGCGCCCTTAACCAGTGAAATGTTACCTAAAGCAGAGATACCCAGCCCTGGGTTCTTTTTCTGTACGACAGTGTGTCCTGCTACCCCAAATTCTTCCAGATAATTTCAGTTCACTTTGTTTAAACGGTATCCCCATTTTCGGTGTGATGAAGCCTGCTGAATGCCTTTTGTGCAGTGTGCCCCACATGGGTTGCGTGTGGGAAAGGTCGAAGGCTATTAGGGAAGCCCTGGCCATTGAAAAGAATTCTTGTCTTTGGTCATACCTGTCAGATCCAGTTCAGTAGTGGTCTTGATAGGGGGGTGTGGGGTTGCGTCTGGTGTTGCATTTTGAGTGGCCTGAATGCAGTAAGACTTCCTGCACTAAAGCGATCGGTTTTCTTAGGTATGATAAAAATAGAAAGACAACCGGTTTCTGAGGTTGCAACTAGGAGGTTAGAGAACAGAGCGAGGGGGTGGTAAACTGAAGTGTGAAGAGGGGGGTGGACAGGTGAGAGAGACATGGAAGGACAGAATAGGGTCACAGAAGGGATGGGGGAGCAGGGGAATTAAGAGATAGGTTTGGGAGATGGGAAAAATATTCTTCCCTTAGAAATAAAGAGGTCCTCATATAATAAAGATAATTATAAAAATAAAGATAATTTATGAAAATAATAAGGAGGTGGAGGTTACAAAGCAAGTGCCAAAAAAGGCAGCTGATGATGGCAGAATGGCAGACATAGAAATATTAAGGCTGTCTTGTGAACTTAAGAGCTTCAATTTTTATCTAAGATTCCCCCCCACCCCTTGCTTTCATTAGTGTTGGGTTTTAGGTTGAGAGTGTTTCACAAACACTCTTTTATTTTATCATAATCTGTGTTGGACTTTAATGGTGACTAATTTATCCCCCTGTTTTTCAGATGAGTATTCTCATCTGCATTGAGGTTCAGACTTAAAGTGAATTGCTCTCTGGGTTTTAATGCCTTTATACAAGATGCTTCAGTTGAGATCATTAATTTGCAGAAATTTCCCGATATTTTAGAGAGTCCTACAGCCTGGTCTTTAGTGACAATATGATTGAGTGCATACTTAAACTGAAGAAAATAAAGCATTCTGGATAATTTCTTAAGGACTAGGGGCAGTTCCCTACCATTACTATGCTGCTGTTGCCATTCTTCAGGGGTGAGGGCGGTGATGATGGAAGAGTGAAATAACTATAGCTATCACCCCTTTGTGGAGCAGCACGAGGAGTGAGTTTAGAAAGTTGAAGGGCTAAGAAAGCGCCCTCTGACAGGGAGGGGGCCCAACTGGGTTGCCATAGAAACACATGTCCAGGGTGCTTTATACTTAATATTTGGGGAGGTAGCTTACTAGAGGTCCTCTTTCCATTGAATACAGAAATGGGGAAGTGCTGGTTAAAGATTAATATGCAGCTAGGAAGGCGGGACCACCATTTCCCCCTGCTAGCCTCAATAAGAGGGCATTTTAGACTGTCTCCTGTTTGAGGCACAGGGCCAGTAATTTTCCACTCTCCTTGGGGCCTCTACCCTGTTCCACCTAATGGGAATCTGTCTCATAGCCACCATTATTTAGCTTTTGTGCCTGTAGAGTGCTAAGTGCTATATATTCATGATGTCATTTAATTCTTACAACAACAACCCTGCCAGGTCTCATTTTTATAGGGGAAGGCATTTGAAACTTCATGTAATCATATCTTTCTCACTGACTCCTTAATTAAATAAAGTTTTATGAAGTATAAAAAGTTATAAAAATTACCATAATAAATACTATTATATCCATCACCCAGCTTTATCTTATGTTACCATATTTGATTTGTTAATTTTTTTAAGAAATAAAACATTACAGATAGAATTGAAGCTACTCAGAGCCCCTTTCACATTCCTCTCCCTCTCTACCACCATATGTAACCACTATTCTGCATTTGGTATTTCTTATTCTTATGCATATTTTTATAATTGAAAGATGTACATATGTATCCCTATACAATATGTGTTATGGTTTTCTTTGACAAGTAAATTGCAAAGAAATAAAGGTTGGACATCTACATTAAAATACACTCAAGATACAGCAGCCAGTCATAATGTATGGACCTTATTTATATACATTTTTTAAAATCTTAACTATCACGCAATTGGAAATTTGAACTACATGTTTTATAAGTAATTCTTTTTATTTACAGATGAGATGATATGATTTGCTTCAAAATAATCCAGTAAAGGAGGGAGGTGGATGGGGTAAGATTAGCTATGGGTTGATAGTTGTTGGGGCTGTATGAGGGATATGTGGGAATTTAGTATATTATGTTATTTTTTGTATATGTTTAAAATTACAATAGAAAGTATTTTTTAAATGAGGAAATTGTGAGAATGATTTATGCAAATTAAAATTTATGTATTTATGGTATTGTTTTGCATGCTTTTGCTCCCAGACCTATTGGAACATTTTATGAGAGAAACTCAGGAGAACCAGCTCTGTGCTTCTAGATCTTGTGCGGCATAGCAATTGGTGTTTGCAATAACTGTAAAGAATATTGGTTCTTTCGGTACACAGCAAAGCTTGCAAAGTAATGTTTTTCTTGCAGTGAGCTTTGAGCATAGTCTGGTATTTCCATTTGGGAAGTCACAGAAAGCCTGTGCTTAAATTGTATAGTAAGGTAGCTTAAAATATTTTTGCCAAAGCTTTTTGCAGTGTCTTTCACAGTGTATTCGAGTGTACTAAATGCAGAAAGCATTGCCATTTGCTGACTGACCCTGGGCAAGTCTGTCCCAAGGGTGGTTTAAAAAAAAAAAAAGAAAGAAACAACAACAACAATGCCTTTGGAATTAGACCTGGGTTTGTATCCTTGTTCTAATATTATTGGTTCTAGTGCCTTGCATCTTAGTTTTCGAACTCTTCATTTGGTGAAGCAAGTACTTGGACTAGACCTTTGAAAGGAGTGAGAGTGGGGGTAGTGGCTCAGAAAGGTTTCTAAGACATTGTAGCTGCTTAACCCCAGTGTCTGTGATACTTGTGCTTGACTACCTAAGACATTAAGAAAAAATTTTCCAAAAGTAAACTTTTTAAAGACTTATTTATGCATACAAGAACTGGGATACAGTCCAGAGATGCGGGGGTGGGGGGGGTGGGGGGGTGGTGGTGATGGTGGTGAGAGGAATCACCAGAGACAGAGTGGGGAACAGAAAAGGCAGGCTGAAATACACTGCTGAGGGGAGTAGGGGGCGAGACAGGAGAGGTCTGCTTTGGGGATTGAACTCGTGTTGCAGAGGCTGCCGATTGCTTCATAGTGCGGTGCTTAACCCCTTGTGCAATCAGGGAGGCCCCAAAAGTAAAAGAAAGAAACAGATAAAGAAATAAGCTAAAGAAATAAAATAAAGAAATAACTTCACTCTAGAAAATAACCCAGTCACTGGGCAGAGAAATTTCCTCGTCATAGAGATACCTGTTTCATTGCCTGGAACTCTTACAGTAATTGTTAAGGTATTGATTTAAAAGTCTTAGCAGTTTTTAGTTTAAATAACAGAAAGCTTAGTTCCTTTGATAAGGTTCATATTACAGAGTTATGTTAATGAGTTAAAAGAATGTATCTCAGGGCCTCCCCTGTGGCGCAGCGGTTGAGCGCTGGGTTGCGAAGCTGCCAGCAGCCTCTGGAGCACCGGTTTGATCCCCAGCCGCCAGGTGAGGGTCCCACAGGGTGTGCAGACCTCTCCTGCCTCCCGCTGCTCCCCTCAGTAGTGTACTTGTCACTCTACCTGTTCTGCTGTCTACTCTGGCTCTGGTGAATTCTCTTGCCCTCCCGCGCCTCTGACTGTACCCAGTGCTTGTATAAATAAATAAATAAATCTTAAAAAAAAAAAAAGAATGTATCTCACAGTGCCTGATTTATAATAGGTACTTAATATTTCTGCCCTTTCTGTCACATCTCATTTCTAAGATGATTATCGAGGTCCCTTTTTATTTCCCCCCTTTTTTTTTTTAATACTGTGGTTTCCTTATTTATTTATTTATACAAGCACTAGGTACAGTTAGAAGCACGGGAGGGTGAGAGAATTCACCAGAGCCAGAGCAGGGAGCAGAACAGGCAGAAGGACTGAAGCACACTGCTGAGGGGAGCAGCGGGTAGCAGGAGAGGTCTGAGCGCCACGTGGGACCCTCACCTGGTGGCTGGGGATTGAACCGGTGCTCCAGAGGCTGTGGGCAGCTTCACAACCCAGCGCTCAACTGCAGCGTCACCAGGGAGGCCCTTCCTTTTTTTTTTTTAAAAGATTTATTTATTTATGCATACAAGAGCTGGGGTGCAGGCCAGAGGTGGGGGGAGGTGAGAGGATTCACCAGAGATAGAATGGGGAGCAGAACAGGCAGATGCACTGAAATACACTGCTGAGTGGAGCAGCAGGTGAGTCAGGAGAGGTCTGCTGCCCCATGTGGGTCACCTCCCTGGCCCAGGATTGAACTCATGCTGCAGTGGCTGCTGAGAGCTTCATAGTGCTGTGTCTTAACCCCTTGTGCCACCAAGGAGGTCTCCCCCTTTTTTCCCTTTATAATCTCTAGTTTATTGAGATATAATTGACATATAACTTTGTATTTTAGGTGTACGACATAATGATTTCATAGAGAGATATATTGCAAAATGATTATTATCACAATAAGTTTAGTTAATGTACATCACTTCACATGGTTATTTTTTTCTTGTGATGAGAACTTTTAAGATCTACTCTTAGCAGCTTTCAAATATAAAATACTGTAGTCCCCATGCTATATATTACATCAGTACCTTCTAATTCTAAAATCATCTATTCGCTTCTAACTCATGAGTATTTTTTTGCCCTATTTTATATTTTCTCATATTGGTACTTAAATTTTAATGTTGTCTCCCTAGCAAATTATGTATTCCTTGAGGGTGGTGGGTACCATATGTTTATTTCTTAGAAATCATATAGAGACATTATCTAGCTCAGCTCTGTGTGATGATAGTAGCTCAGAAAATGTTTCCTAAAAGAACATATGAAATAAAGCTAAAATTCAGGGTGTAGTATAGAGGAAAATGGTATGGGGAAAAATTTGTAGTTAAAAGGTTTTCTAAATTTTTGAGTTCAGTGTTTAAATATTTTTTTTTAAGGATTTATTTATGCATGCAAGAGCTGGGATGCAGGTCAGAGATGTGGGGGGATGAGAGGTTTCACCAGAGACAAAAGTGAGGAGCAGAATAGACAGATGTACTAAAATACACTGCGGAGGGGAGCAGCGGGCAAGTCAGGAGAGGTCTGCTGCCCCATGTGGGTCACCTCACTTGCCGGGGATCGAACTCGTGCTGCAGTGGCTGCAGATAACTTCATAGTGCTGCATCTTAACCCCTTGCGCCACAAGGAGGGCGCCATTTTTTATAGCTGCTTAGATGTTGACATGTGATATATGCAATATAAGTGTTCTGTCCGCTTTCCCACCCAGAAAATAATTATACATTGTCTATCATTAACTGTTTTAAATACTTAGCTGTTTTAATTATACATGTAATAGATAAATATTCAAATGAAAAGTAAAATGATATTAAAGTGTCCTCTTGACCTCTTTCCATCCTTTTACAGGTATAACAGCCATCAGTTTTGTGTTTATATCTTTCCAGACCTTTCCTTTGCATTTATATGTGTTGAAAATGAGACTCTTGTGGTCATGATTAACTTGTAGATTGGTGGGATCTTAGACACCACCTATTCTTTCCTCTCCACCCCCTTCCCCATTTTAGAAGTAAGGGGAAAAATTGAAATGCTTAAGTGGCTTGTGCAAATTATTACAGCTGGTTAGTGACAACCAGGACTACAAACTAGGTCTTTGGACTCAAGCAGTATTCATCCTACTAGAGCAAATGATATTCTTAAGAAAGTACAAATTGTTGGGAGGAACAAAATTAGTTCCTTAGTTGCATAATTTTTCCTCTAAAGGTTTTTCTTTGATGTTCTTGACTCAAAATCCAACTTTCTGGTATTTAAAATAAAATCAAGATGAAAATTAATAGATGGAACACCTTAAAGCATAATACAGTTGACTTTGTAATTAGCACAGTTGAAAGTGATGAGAAGATCCTCTAATTTTCTCTGTGCCTGCAGGAAGGTGGGAGTCAATCATTTTGACAAGTCTCCTGAAAGGAACAGCTAGCTGGAGCTGAAACCTTTTCCCGTTTGGTCTCGTGGCAAAGGCAAAGATCACGCCAACAGCTCTACACAGTATGAAAGCTATTTCTTTATCTTGTATTCTGTTTTTTTTGAATTTCAAAAGTAATACAAACCTGTATGTCAGTTTTTTAAAAAGTATAGGAAAATCCAAATATTTTACATAAATATGTTTACTTTGTATGTTTGTATGTTATTCCATGATTATATATACAGATCTACCTTACTGTGTTTTTAAATGGGTGTAAAGCATTCTTGTAGCATGACTGTACCATGATTTTACTGAACAGTTCTGGTGATGAATATTTAGGTTTCCTCAAATATTTGGCTATTTTGAATAATGCTGCTTTGAACATCCTTATAAATATATCCATGTCCATTTATATAGGAGGTACTTCTGCAGGATAAGTTTTCCAGCAGTGATATTACTGGGTCAAAGGATATCCTAAATTACTCTCCACAAAATATTGTGCTAACTCTCTGAGGGTGCTTGTTTCTGACATCTTTCATGACCCAGATTATCATGTCATCTTAATTTTTACCATTTTGATAGGGGAGAAAAAGTATCTTTCTAGTATGTGTTTTCATGATTTTGGTAATGTTCGGTATCTTAAAATTTTTTTTTGTGTTTAAAGTCACAGTGCAAAGAATGTTGGGATACGGCCACTATAGAGCAAATAGGAATTGGTAGAGCGGTACTTCCTGTTTCTTAGTGAAACTCTCTTATTTCTGTAGATATGACGTGTTCACTAGTGCCCTCTGAACAATCTCCTGGTACTTCTCTCTTGCCTAAAGACAGTGCCCCATTTTCTTGGGGTTCCTTGGATGATGATGGATTGGATGACTCCTTGCTGGAGCTGTCTGATGGAGAAGATGATGATGGCCATATCAGTCTCACAGAGGAAGAGATTCAGGAACTCCTAAAGGATGATGATCTAGCAAATGAACATTATTCTTGGGGAGGAGGGTTGTGTAAAGATGACAACAGGCATATTGGGAAGGGAGGGAGAGGGAATCAAATTCTACTTGATACTCCCCAAGAGAAAAACTCACTGTACAGCACAGGACCAGTAGATCAGACCCCTGGTCTCTTCAAACTACCTCAACTAACTTCCTCAGTTGGTCATGGACCAATTCCTACTAAACCATTAAACAGACACTTTGCACTAGAAAAGAATCTTATAAAAGTAACAGTTGTTGCACCATTTGATCCAACAGTTTGTGATGCTGTGCTTGATAAAGACAAGACTGATTCATCCAAAGATAATGAAAGGCCCTCCTCCCTTGGAGAAGAGATGAGAGAAGATGGTCTTAGCCCAAATGAGAGCAAACTTTGCACTGAATCTGAAGGGATCAGCTCCAGTAATTCTGCCAGGGACAGATCCCTGACCCCTTCTTCAAACAATAACTTTCAGCACACTGTCTCTGATAAAAATATGTCTGACAGTAAGAAACCTACACCTGTATTCTCCCAAATCTCAGACCATTCAGAGACTCCTTCTAATATGGAGTCATCCTGGAGAAATGTATCACATAAATCAAGTTGTGAAATGAGGTTTCCAGTTGTTTCCAGTTCATCAAACAGAGTAAGTATGTGTTTTCAAGGCAAGGAGAAAAATAAAATAATTTTCATTCCAAAGCACTGTAGCAGAGATTTGTGTTCAGTTTGAGGCTTGAATGCTGACTAGCAACTAGCACTGTGACCCAAGACAAAATATTTAGCCCCCTTGTTCCTTTGCAGTTCTTACCTATAAATTGTAGTTAGTAGCACTTAGGTTAATAGGGATTAATGAAATATTGTATTTACCGTAATGTACATAATAGTAACTTACCATTTATTGAATAATTGCTAAGGTGATTTTACTGTTGCTTTGGGTTTTCAGCCTAAGTTTCAGTCTTTGGTTGTCAAACTCTATTACATTCAGCACCAGCTCTGAGCCAGCCTTTGAAGAACCGAAAAATCTTAGGCAATTTACCTAACCTTTTTGACCCTTGATTCCCTACCTGTCAAATGGGTATAATAATCTCTACTACACAGAGGGTTTTTTTTCCCCCTTAAGATTATAGTCATCATCTCATTTAAAGCACCTACTGTAGTACCTTATAGCTAGGGTTCAAGGATATCCCTGTGACCTTCAAGAATATTTCCATAAATAGTGTTTTCAGTTATTTTCTTATAACTAAGGGCCATCTTTCCTTCTTCTCTGAAAAAAAAGCAGGATGTTCTTGATAAGGATTCTGGGAAGCTGAAAGTCCACGAGAGAAGACTAGGCAAAGTCATTCCTGTTCTGCAAGCCAAAACAAGGTAATAGTGTAATAAAGTACTTTGGTTTCTCTTGGTTCTCTTACAGTTTCTTCCCCTGCCTCAGTTTCCTCTTAGCGTGTAGGGGAAAAAACCTACATCAAAGTAAACATATTTGAATTTTAGAGGCCACCAATAACTAGCTGTGTGTCCTTGCGGAAGTCAGTCTCTGTTTCTTTGTCAATTAAATGAGGCTGATGTCTTCTCTGCTGCCATATAGGGTTGTTTTGAAGAAGAATAAATACATTAGTGAAAGCACTGTGTAAGTATTAAGGTTTCTTTTTCTCTGTATGGGGAAATCTAGTCATAGATATGATAAGTTAGAATAATTTTTAAAAACATGTTAAAATATAACTCGAAAATCGATTTTTCATCTCTCACAACTTGCTTACAACTGTTCTTAGGGAAAATGCTAGTAGAGACTGCAGATTTGGGTCATCTTCATTCTGCTCGCTTGTTGCCAGGAGATGGCAGTGTCTCTACATGGACTTTTTCAATTAACAAAGCTGTATTTTAGGTTGAGTCAGATGGACTTTACAATGAGATTCTTAAAGATTTGATTACACAGATAATCTGCTTTAAAAAAATTACAAAGAAGGCTAAAGTCCCCTTTGACTACCACTCTTAATCCCAGTTTTCTGGGGTTTTTTGTTTTGTTTGCATAATCAAAGAAACTGTGAATTGCATATAATGGAAATTATACTAAAGAACACAAGTCACTTTACATCGAATGGTAATGAAGTAATGATCTTAGTATTCTCAGTGGTTCCTCAGTACAGTATAATCAGCGTGAACAAGGGCCAGAAATTGTTCTTGCCAAGGTCACAAATGTTCCAGTTGCTAGATCCAGCTGGTTCTTAGTCTTTATCACATTCAGTTTTTCTGTGGCTCTGAAATTATTTCCTCGCCAACCTTGAATTATAACCTTGAAGCATTCGACAAAGACTCTCGGTAGTCTTTACTATGCCTTATTAACAGGAGGTTGTATCTATTCCTTTCTCTGTCAACTCCATACTTGATTTCAGTTTCATACTAAGTGAAACTATCTTGTGTCACTGGATCTTAAAATATTGCTTCTGAAATTTAGTACTAACTGATGAGCATTATATGACTTCTCCCTACAAAGCACTGTACTCATGGTTCTAATGGATTGTTTTTCCTTATTCTGATTTGCTTTGTTCAAGGACTAATGTACTGCCAGAGTTTTCACAATCAAATCTGGAACAGCAGAAGGAAATTTACCTAAGGAGTGTCATTGCTCATATAGAAGGCCCAGAGGACTCTAATCAAGGTAACATGGTAACCAAAGAATGGCATGTAAAAGATGGAATGGAACTTTTTTTTCCTTAGTGTCATTAGCCTAAAGTAGGAGATTATATTGTGTTTTCTTAGACTGATGAAAAAGAAAACTTCCTTACACAACGATTTTCATAGCAAGAGATTCCCAAGAGTAGTTTGACTAGTCAGCATTAAAGAATGGGTCTAAGGACACTCCTAATGGTACATGAAGAGACTTCCCCTTGTTTGAGGATTGTAAACACACCTGTACTTTTCAGCTAGGGAGTTTTGTCTAAAAAATGAAGTGGATGACCTGGTGCTTCTCAGTAATAATTGTTTTTTCTTTATTTAGAATTATCTCCCTTATTGCCGTCAACATTTAAATGTAAAAAGGGGCAGCATTTGAGCTCTGGGCTGCGAATCTGCTGGTTCGATCCCCGGCCACAGACCTCTCCTGCCGCGCCCCGCTGCTCCCCTCAGCAGCGTACTTTGTCAGTCTGCCTGTTCTGCTTTGGCTCTGGTGAATTCTTTCACCCTCCTGTGCTTCTAGCTGTACCCAGTGCTTGTATAAATAAATAAATAAGTAAAAAAAAAAAAAAAGGTAAAAAGAAGGCATTTCAAATATACTTTTGCATCTTGGTTTCTGAATAAAGTCCATGAAAAGCTTCGATTGCCTTCCAGATCTTCAAGCTGAGTTCTTCCTAGTCATTAAAAGTTATTGTAAACCAAAATGGCTAAATCTTTCTCTGCCCTCAAGAGACTATAGTTGTTAACATTCATTCTGAACTATTAGCTGATGGAAAACTAAAGAAAAACTTGTGAACAGCAACTGAAGGTACAGAAGATAGAGCACCACTGATAAAAGAATTCCTTCTCATAAAGATCGCGTCTATATTCTGTCATCTTTAGATTCTTTCTCTCATCAAACCTTACTCAAGTGCTTTCAGTGGTGCTAGGTTTGAAGATTAGTGATTGGAAACGTAAGGAGGAGTAGGGTAAGTTCTTAGCACTCTTGGAATTGATATTCTGGAGAAGTAAAAGATAATTACACTGCAGTATTGATCAGTGTTCTAACAGAATTATATATAAAGTGCAGTACGAAGGAGCCCTTCTGTTTGTGTTTGGGGATAATGGAAGATGTGAAAGAAGGATGCCCTAGGTAAGCTCCACAGAAAAGACAATTAGTTCATTTATTCTCAGATCTATTATAAATCATGATAGGGTTTTAGTAGAAGTTTAGACCAAAGATTGGAGGAGATGCAACCTTTCTTTGATAGACCTTGAATTATTTCGTAGTTTTTTTTTACTTGTTTTTTTTTTTTTTTTTAAATTTCAGATCTTTTTTTTTCTTTTTAAGATTTTATTATTTATTTATACAAGAACTGGGGTACAGGTCAGAGGTGCGGGAGGGTGAGAGAATTCACCAGAGACAGTGGAGAGCAGAACAGGCAGACAGACTGAAGACACTGCTGAGGGGAGCAATGGAGAGGCAGGAGAGGTCTGCCACGCCATGTGGGTTTCTCCCTGACTGGCTGGGAATCGAACCCACGCTGCAGAAGCTGTGGACAGCTTCACAGCGCAGCACTCAACCCGCTGCGCCTACGGGGAGGCCCTTGTTTTTATAAGGCTATGAGTGAAGGGTTTAGAACTCTGAGACATTAGCCAGAAGAATTTATTATTCCAGGTACTTTTATGTATTTTATTTTTTAAAAGATTTATTTATTTATGCATACAAGAGCTGGGGTATGTGCCAGAGGTTCGGGGGGTGGGGCGAGAGGATTCACCAGAGACAGAGTGGGGAACAGAACAGGCAGATTGACTGACATACACTGCTGAGAGGAGCAGCGGGCAAGACAGGAGAGGTCTATGGTGCCATGTATGTTGCTCCCTGACTGGCTAGGGATCGAATTCATGCTGCAGAGGCAGAGGACTGCTTCATAGTGCGGTACTTAACCCCTTGCACCACCAGGGAGGCCCCAGGTCCTTTTATTATTTAATTAATCATTTTATTAAGGAAACAAATACTAGTAGTACTGATTGCTCGGCCTTCTGCCTATAAGATCTCTTTGCTTGAACTATTTTTTTTTAATTTTTTTTTAAAGATTTATTTATGCATATAAGAGCTGGGGTACAGGCCAGAGGTGCGGGAGGTAGAGGGTGGTGAGAGGATTCAGAGACAGAGTAGGGAACAGAACAGGCCAGAGACAGAGTAGGGAACAGAACAGGTGGATCCACTGAAATACACTGCTGAGGGGAGCAGTGGGCAAGACAGGAGAGGTCTTCTGTGCCATGTGGGTCAGCTCCCTGGCCAGGGATCGAACTCGTGCTGCCATGGCTATGGCTAGCTTCATAGTGCGGACACTCAACCCCTTGCACCACCAGGGAGGCATCTGATGGATCTTGACACCTGTCATTGGTGGGACAGATTAAAAGAACTCTGTCGGGCCTCCCTGTTGGTGCAGGTGTATGAGTGCAGCGCTGTGAGGCTGTCCGCAGCCTCTGCAGTGCTGGTTCGATCCCCGCCGGCCGCGGAGATGCCCACATGGTGCGCAGACCTCTCCTGTCTTACCTGCTGCTCCCCTCAGCATTGTGTTTCTGTCAGTCTGCCTGTTCTGTTCCCTGCTCTGTCTCCGGTGAATCCTCTCACCCTCCCGTGCATCTGGCCTGTACCCTGGTTCTTGTATGAATAAAAATAAATTAAAAAATAAATAAAAAATAGGGCCTCTTTGGTGGCGCAGGGGGTTAAGCACTGCACTATGAGGCAATACACAGCCTTTGCGGCACAAGGTCGATCCCCAACTGACCAGGGAGAAACCCACCTGGCACAGCAGACCTCTCCTGTCTCGCCCGCTGCTCCCCTCAGCAGTGTATTTCACTCAGTCTGCCTGTTCTGTTCTCCGCTCTGTCTCTGGTGGGTCCTCTCAACCCCCGCATCTCTGGCCTGTACCCCAGCTCTTGTATGTGTGAATAAATAAATCTTTAAAAAAAAATAAATAAAAGAACTGTCTGTATTCAACCTCTGTGGAAGAGACTTGATCATTGCTTTTCTTTTTCAAAGATTTATTTATTTAGGGCCTCCCTGGTGGCGAAAGAGGTTAAGATGCAACCTATGAAGCTGTCTGCAGCCGCTGCAGCACAAGTTCAATCCCTTGCCAGGGAGCTCCCCACATGGTGCAGCAGACCTCTCCTGACTTGCCCTGTGCTCCCCTCAGCAGTATATTTCAGTCAATCTGGCTGTTCTGTTCCCCATTCTGTCTCTGATGAATCCTCTCACCCCTCCCCACACTTTGGCCTATACCCCGGCTCTTGTATGCATAGATAAATAAATCTTTTAAAAAAAAATTTCTTCTGTATATCCACAGTGGCTGCGGACAGCTCTTTAAAAAAAAAAAAAAAGATTTATTTATGCATAAATAAATAAAGAGCCAGGGTGCAGGCCAGAGATGTGGGAGGTGAGAGGATTCACCAGAGACAGAGTGGGGAACAGAACAGGCAGATTGACTGAAATACTCTGCTGAGGGGAGCAGCAGGTGAGTCAGGAGAGGTCTGCTGTGCCCTGTGGGTCATCTCCCTGCGTGGGGATCGCACTCATACTACAGTGGCTGTGGATTGCTTCATTGTGCTGTATCTCAAACCCTTGCGCCACCAGGGAGTCCCCAGTCATTGCTTTTCTTTACCCCCATGAGGTAATGTCCTTTTTTATATAAATTTTTTTAAAAGATTTATTTTACTTATTTATGCATACAAGAGCTGGGGTGTAGGCCAGAGGTGCAGGGGGTGAGAGGATTCACCAGAGACAGAGTGGGAGCAGAACAGGTGGATCTACTGAGCTACACTGCTGAGGGGAGCAGTGGGCAAGACAGATCTGCTGCACCATGTGGGTAGCTCCCTGGCTGGGATCGAACTCCTGCAGCAGTGGCTGTGGACAGCTTCATAGTGCTGAGACTTAACCCCTTGCACCACCAGGGAGGCCCAAAATACAGAGACTTTATATGCTATATTCAGTCATGCTCTTCATCTCTGTATATGAATTACAGAATATACAAAAAGCAAAAAGCATAGTGTCTTCTATCCTTCTGTGATGTTTAATACTATTTCAACTTGAAAATTATAACTCTTTAGGTTCTTTATGAGACACAGAAAAAATTAGTAGGGAGCATATTCACTTGTAGTTCAAGGCATTTCAGTTTAAATTCTCTTCATTGGGTTGTCATCTTTCACATTATCAATAATGTGTATATTATTGAAACTGAGTATAATAGTAATCATTCTTTAGCTCCATTATTCTAATATAGATGTAATCTCTTTTTCAGTTTAGTGTCACATGGGTATTTATTAGCATTTACAAAGAAATACCAACCACTTCCTTCCTGGAATCCCAGCTAATGGAAAACTTTCTGTGGAGGTAGTTCTAAGAGTAGGAGAAGGACCATTAAGATCTTCTCTTTAATAAATAAATCTCTTCTGTATATCTTTGCCAGGTGACTATTCAGCCTTTGCTTAGAGTTCTAATAATGCAAAACTCATTATTCATTACCTGATGAAGCAGAACATTCATTGTTTAGAAAATTCTTATTGTTAGAAACTTACTCTTTACTTTGAACCAGACTCTGCTGCCCTATAATTTCAAATGGTAGTTCCTAGTTCTGCCCTTTCGGATCACATTTCCATTCACAATACATATTTTAAGGACCTTTCCATGTTAAATATCTCATTAAGATTTTTAATCTTTAAAAGTATTACATAATTTTTATTCCAGCTTGAATAATTAGGTTGTGTCCATTTTCATTAGCAATACTGCAGTGAAGAACATTCTGGTCAATAAATGTTTCTGTACAACTCTTATTTCTATAGGATGAATGCCTAGAAGTGGAATTGCTGGGTAAAGTATATAAATATTTTTAAAACTTTCGTTACATGTTACCAGATTGTCCTGCCTCCAAAAATTGTTAATTTTTGTCACCAAGTTGATAGGTGCATTTTAACATACTCTGTTTTAGTAATTTGATTAAATACTTTCTGTATGTTTACTGGCAATTTATATTTAATCATAACTTAAAATCATCTGATACCTAGTCCATATTCCAGTTTCCCCAGGTTCAAAAATGTCCTGTAAATTTGTTCAAACAGGATCTAATTAGTTTTGTGTTTAGTTGTTGTGTCCTTAGTCCCTCTTAATCTAGATGACTTGTTTTATAGATTGTTTCACTTGCTGCACTCTGTCCAGTTGTTTCTTCTGTTGTGTCTTTTAACTTGTTCTTCCATCCCTTTATTTTCTGTAAACTGGAAGATGGCTTTAGAGGAGGGATTAGATTCAGATGAAGGATTTTTTTGGCTGGAACAATTCATAGGTACTGTTGTATATTCATCCTGTATCAAATTAGGAGGCATTGTCTAATGATAGGTTGTTGTAATAGTGGTGTTAAGTTTGATCATGTTGTTAAATTGTTAGCTGCCACATTCTTCCATAAGGTTCATTTCCTGCTTTGCAATTAGTAAATTATCTGTGGTAATCCTGTGACTTTGGTAATTTAGGAATATCCTCTTCCACAACAGTGTTCACCTAATGGTTTTTGAGCATTCACTGATGATCCTTGCCTGAATTTGCATCAAGTTGTGTAGAAAGAGTTCATTTTCTAAATACATTATTTCTTCTACAATTATTAGCTAACATTATTCTGTATTTTTTAAAGATTTGTTTATTTATGCATACAAGAACTGGGGTGCAGGCCAGAGAGGTGCGGGAAGTGAGAGGATTCACTGAGTGGGGAGCAGAACAGGCAGATCTACTGAAATACACTGCTGAAGTGGAGCAGCGGGTGAGTCAGGAGAGGTCTGCTGCGCCATGTGGGTTGCTCCCTGGCCAACCGGGGATCGAAGTCGTGCTGCAGTGGCTGGTGATAGCTTGATAGTGCTGTCTTTAACCCCTGCACCACCAGGAAGGCCCTCTGTTCTGTATTTTTAAAATATCACTATTACCTCATGGATTTTTTTTTTTAAGATTGATTTATGCATACAAGAGCTGGGGTACAGGCGAGAAGTGTGCGGGGTGAAAGGATTCACTAGAGACAGAGTGGGGAACAGAATAGGCAGATTGACCGAAGTAAACTGCTGAGGGGAGCAGCGGGCGAGTCAGGAGAGGTCTGCTGTGCCATGTGAGTTGTTCCCTCTCCTGCCGGGGATCGAACTCGTGCTGCAGAGGCTGTGGACAGCCTCATAGGTTGCGTCTTCACCCCTTGTGCCACCAGGGAGGCCCTCCTCATGGATTTTTAAAAATCGTTGTGTTAAAATCATTATTCTTTTTCATACTCAAATTTGCCACAAATTTGACCAATGGAGAACTCTGTCAAATGGGCTCCTGTGTCTTTTGATGTGAACGCATTCATCTTTTTTTTTAAAGATTTATTTTATTCATGCATGCTAGAGCAGGGGTGTAGGCCACAGGTGCAGTGGGGGCACGGAAGGGACTGTGAGAGGATTCACCAGAGCAGGGAGCAGAATGGGTAGATTGACTGAAAAACACTGCTGAGGGGAGCAACGGGTGAGCCAGGAACTGTCTGCTGTGCCATGTGGATCAGCGGGCTGGGGATTGAACTCATGCTGTAGTGGCTGCAGATAACTTCATAGTGCTGAGACTTAACCCCTTGTGTCACCAGGGAGGCCCCTGCTCCTCTTTTTTTTTTTTTAAGATTTATTTATGCAGGGCCTCCCCGGTGGCGCAGCGGTGGGGCGCTGGGTTGTGAAGCTGCCCGCAGCCTCTGCAGCGCTGGTTCAATTCCCAGCTGCTCCCCAGCCACTGGAGGAGGGTCCCACACGGTGCGCAGACCTCTCCTGCCGCCTGCTGCTCCCCTCAGCAGTGTACTTCGGTCCTTCTGCCTACTCTGGCTCTGGTGAATTCTCTCACCCTCCCGCGCTTCTGACTGTACCCAGTGCTTGTATAAATAAATAAATAAATCTTAAAAAAAAAAAAAGATTTATTTATGCATAAGAGAACTAGGGTACAGGTCAGAGGTGCGGGGTGTGAGAGGTCTGCCGTGCCATATGGTTTTCTCCCTCGCTGGCCAGGAATTGAACCCGTGCTGCAGAGGCTGCAGACAGCCTCACAGCACAGTGCTCAACCCACTGCGCCACCAGGGAGGCCCGCCTTTTGACTATTATGAATAGTGCTGCTTACGTACATGGGTATATGCATTTCTTTAAGACCCTGCTTTCAGTTCTTTTTTTTGTTTTGTTTTTGTTTTATATATATTTTACATTGTTCCTCCTTTTTGTACAGTGCATGGTTTCTCTTTTCAGGTGTAGTCCCCGCAAAATTCCCATCACCAAGTCACCCGTGCACCATCACCAGTAGTCCCTTGTGTAAGAACACATTCCCTCCCCTTTCAGTTCATGTTGATATACACCCAGAGGTGGATTGCTAAATCATATGGTAGGTCTATTTTTTAATTTTTTGAGGAACATCTATACTGCTCTAGAGTGATTGCACTTTACAATCCTACCAACAGTTCCACTTTCTCTATATCCTTGCCAACTGTTGAACTTTATAGGGTTTTTTTGTAGTAGCCTTTGTAATGGTTGTTAGTTCTCACTATTTATTGTACTACAACTACGTAAATATCGTTCACTGCCAAGCCAAGTACTGTACTGTAGTATACTGTGGTTTCATTTTCTTTCTTGAATTCATTGTCTGGAGTTAATTATCTCATTTTTTTAAAACCTCAAATAAATTTTTCCTTAATTTTTTGCATATGCAACTTATATCCTCACCAGTGTTCCCCCGTCCCTCTGAAAATGCTCAAATGTACCCAATATTCTTATCAATTCCTTTAAATATTTTTCTTGAGACTTTCTTCCTAGAACCTTCTGTTCATCTGTGCCAGTGTGCACTGCTTGTTCTCTAGCCCTGCTACAGAACCGTCATCCTACAGTTTCCCTTTGTTGCCATTCTGGGTTAAATCTTATTTTCTGGATCCCATTTCTTCCTCATTCTTGATCTTTTGTTTTAGGGAAGCACATTCTCTGAAAATTTTCTGAGTCCATAGGGGATAAGTTGAGGGGGTCTTTCTTTCTTCATCTGAAAATATCTTTTCTGTTTTCATACTTGACTGATAGTTTGGTATAGAATTCTAAATTAGATTATTTTTCCTCAGAACTTTGAAGACATACATCCAGTGTTGCTATTTAAGTCTTTTGTTTAATTTTTACTCCTTGGTATGTGAACTGTCTTTTTCTCTCTGGAAGTTCTTAGAATCTTCTCTTTATCCATTGTATTATGAAATTTTGTACTAATTATTGAAATGTCTTGGTGCAGGTGTTTTTCCCCTTCTTTGTTACTACTAGGTACCTAGAGGGCCTTTTAATCTCTATTCTGAGAATTTGCTAAATTTCTTTTATTTCCTCATATACTCTCTTTTTATTTATTTTTTTTTAAAGATTTATGTATTTATGCATACAAGAACTAGGGTGTAAGCCAGAGGTGTGGAGGGCTGAGAGGATTCACCAGAGAGAGTGGGGAGTAGAACAGGAGGATTTACTGAAATACACTGCTGAAGGGAGAAGGAGGCAAGGCAGGAGAGGTCTGCTGCACCGTGTGGATTGCTTCCTGGCCGGCTGGGGATCGAACTCATGCTGCAGTGACTGGAGATAGCTTGATAGCACTGTCTTTAACTGTTGCGCCACCAGGGAGGCCCTATACTCTCTTTTAAAGAAGAGTTAGATATTAAGCCTCCAAGGATTTATTTTTTTTTAAAGATTTATTTATTTATTTATGCAAGCACTGGGTACAGTCAGAAGCATGGGAGGGCAAGAGAATTCACCAGAGCCAGAGCAGGGAGCGGAGCAGGCAGAAGGACCAAAGTACACTGCTGAGGGGAGCAGCGGGCGGCAGGAGAGGTCTGCGCGCCATGCGGGACCTTCCTCCGGTGGCCGGGGAACAGCCAGGGATCAAACTGGCGCTGCAGAGACTGTGGGCAGCTTCACAACCCAGCGCTCAACTGCTGCGCCACCAGGGAGGCCCTGATTTTTTTTAAAGATTTTATTTATTTATGCATACAATGACTGGGGTATAGGCCAGAGGTGTGGGATGTGAGAGGATTCACTAGAGAGAGAGGGGAACAGAATAGATGGATCCACTGAAATACACTACTGAGGGGAGCAGCGGGTAAGGCAGGAGAGGTCTGCGCCATGTGGGTTAACTCCCTGGGCAGGGATAGAACTCATGCCACAGTGGCTGCTGATAGCTTGATAGTGCTGAGACTTTAACTCCTATACCACCAGGGAGACCCAATATTTTCTATCCTTTTATTGATTTTTCACATTCACATTTATGATTTTTAAGACTTCTTTCCTGTTTTGTTCCCTTTTCATTTCATATTGTTCTTTTTGAATTAACTTATCTCAAAACATTTTTTCTTATTTAAGTTACAATTGAAGTACAATAAATTGCATACTTTTAAAATGTATAGTTGGGGCCTCCCTGGTGGCGCAGTGGTTGAGCGCTGGGTTGCGAAGCTGCCCACAGCCTCTGCAGCGCCAGTTCGATCCCCGGCTGTTCCCCAGCCACAGGAGGAGGGTCCCACACGGCGCGCAGACTTCTGCCACCGGCTGCTCCCCTCACCACTGTACTTCGGTCCTTCTGCCTACTCTGCTCCCCGCTCTGCCTCTGGTGAATTCTCTCACCCTCCCACGCTTCTGACTGTACCCAGTGCTTGTATAAATAAATAAATAAATCTTTAAAAAATAAATAAATAAAATAAAATGTACAGTTTGTTAAGTTTTGACATGTATACATTCATGAAATTGCTGTTAAGATAAACATTATACACACCCAAAAATTTCTTTGTGCAACTTTGTAATTCTTTCTTCCTACCTTTTTTGTTTTTTTATTTTTACAAGTTTATTAAGGAAAAGAGGCGGCAGGAGAGGTCTGCGCGCCATGTGGGACCCTTGCCGGTGGCCAGGGATGGAACCGGCCCTGCAGAGGCTGCGGGCAGCTTCGCAGCCCAGCACTCAACCACTGCACCACCGGGGAGGCCCTGGCTTTCAATTTTAAAACCTTTTTAGTTGGAAAAATTACAGGCTCATAAGACATTTCTCCTCAGTTGTTACCTTTCCTTTGAGATCACAATTCTGAGCAGTCTGAAAACAGTTGTTTTGTATCTTTTGTCCAGTTATAGATGCTTACAGTGGGAGGTTACATTTCCCTACTCATGGAAGTTTGCATTCCCCTACTCTGTGACTAGAAGTAGGAGTCTCTGCTTTGATTTTTACTGAAGATGGTTATATAAATTCTGATCCTGCATTTGGCATTGTTGTTGATGACATTTGTGTATTACTTTATCTGCTGTCCAATATACCACTTCAAAAATGAGTTACATAATTCCTATTTCTATCTTTTGTTATTTTGCCTTATCTGCAAAAACAGTCAAGTGTTTTTAGTTTTGTTGACCTAAAGTGACACATTTTCATTCTTACTTATCTTACTAATTTACTAATCTATTTATAAAAGTAGTAGCCTAGGGCCTCCCCGGTGGCGCAGCGGTTGAGTGCTGGGTTGCAAAACTGCCCGCAGCCTCTGCAATGCCAGTTCGATCCCCTGCTGCTCCCCAGCCACTGGAGGAGGGTCCCACATGGCACACAGACCTCTCCTGCCTCCCGCTGCTCCCCTCAGCAGTGTACTTCAGGCCTTCTGCCTGCTCTGCTCCCCACTCTGGCTCTGGTGAATTTGCTCACCCTCCCGCGCTTCTGACTGTACCCAGTGCTTGTATAAATAAATAAATAAATCTTTAAAAAAATAAAAAATAAAAAAATAAAAGTAGTAGCCTACATCTCTAACACCTTTTCCCCCCTTTCTTGGAAAGGTTTTTATAGTTACATGGGATAAAGACACTGTGATTTCCTTTAACGTAACTGAGTTTAAGGACTTGTAGGAAAAGATGAAAATTAGATGTCCAACAACATAGCCAGGACTTTTATTAAAAGAATGAGCCTTAGGGGTCCTCCCTGGTGGTGCAACCAGTTAAGATGCAACCTATGGAACTGTATGCAGCCTCTGCAGCATGAGTTTTATCCCCGGCTGGCCATGGAACAACCCACACGGCGCAGCAGACCTCTCCTGACTCGCCCTCTGCTCCCCTCAGCAGTGTACTTTGGTCAATCTGCCTGTTCTGTTCCCCACTCTGTCTCTGGTGAATCCTCTCACCCCCCACACCTCTCGCCTATACCCCAGCTCTTGTATGCATAAGTAAATATTTAAAAAAAAAAAAAAAAAGAATGAACCATAGAGCCAGACCCCACACCCAACTGGAAAAGGGTGCCTTTGTTCCCTCTTCAGGTTTTCCCTGCTGATTTCAAGTGATTCTACTACTTATAATATTATATCTCCATGGCTAGCGCTTCTGCTGCGCTCTGTTTGCTCTCTCAAGTGTCTCTCCTCTCCTAGAGTCCTGTTGTATGCTCTTCTCTCACTTCTTCTTATTACATTCCAAAGGAGAATATCTGATTGACTCAGTGATCATTGGTGCCAGTTTACCTCTTAGCCATTGAAGAGATTCTGTGTTCTTGGGTCACCTGCCACACTTGATTGAGTAGGGGCATATGATATAAACATATGGTGACCTATGAAACCTGTCAGAACAGCAATTGGCATAGCAAGCATTATTCATTCCTCTTCTTTTTTTTTTTTTTTTTTTTTTTTAATAGAGGCATTTTTTTTTTTTTATTTATTTGTTTGTTTGTTTTGTTTATACAAGCACTGGGTACAATGAGAAGCGCAGGAGGGTGAGAGAATTCACCAGAGCCAAAGCGGGGAGCAGAGCAGGCAGAAGGACCGAAGGACACTGCTGAGGGGAGCAGCGGGCGGCAGGAGAGGTCTGCGCGCCATGTGGGACCCTCCTCCAGTGGCCGGGGAGCAGCCGGGGATCGAACCGGCGCTGCAGAGGCTGCGGGCAGCTTCGCAACCCAGCGCTCAACCACTGCGCCACCGGGGAGGCCCTCATTCCTCTTCTTTTATAACAGTTGATTCACTTTTATGAAGGACAGTCATTAGAGTGGATTTTCCCCAAAACCAGTCAGCTACAGACCTATACATTAAGGTTTAGGTGAATTACTGATATCATTCCTGAAATGTGGAGGGTTTTATCTTCCTAATTTCATTCTTAGATAAATTTCATTCTTAGCCATAAAACAAAGGACAGTCTTCACCACCTTTAAGCTACAACTTAAAATAAAACCAGGATACTGATTGTTGGTCCAAGAAAATCCATCTGTTAGAGACTATGAAGGGAAGAGAAAATTAAAATGTTTCCATTCTTGTTAGCATGTCTAAATTTGGAGGAAGAAGAGATTGAAGCTATGAGCTGAAATAAGGTTTTTGGATTATTGGCCCCACATGGCGTTTGAATCCTGACTTTCTGATTTTCTAGGTGATAAATGAGTATCTTTTCTAAGCTTCAGTTTATTCACAGATAAAATCGAGATTATGATATTTGCCTTGTTGGTTAAGATTAAAAGATAGGGGGCCTCCCCGGTGGCGCAGCGGTTGAGCGCTGGGTTGCGAAGCTGCCTGCAGCCTCTGCAGCGCCGGTTCGAACCCCCGGCTGCTCCCCGGCCACCGGAGGAGGGTCCCACATGGTGCGCAGACCTCTCCTGCCGCCCGCTGCTCTCCTCAGCAGTGTACTTCGGTCCTTCTGCCTGTTCTGCTCCCCGCTCTGGCTCTGGTGAATTCTCTCACCCTCCCGCGCTTCTGACTGTACCCAGTGCTTGTATAAATAAATAAATAAATCTTTAAAAAAAAAAAAAAAAAGATTAAAAGATAGGATACATTAAAGCAATTAGTAAAGTGTCTAATAAATGCTTGATAAATGCTTGATAAATGTTAGCTCCCATTATTTCTAGATTGTTAAATCTTATTAATCATATAGGTTAGTCTATCAGTAAGTTCTTGGTGCTTTGAGCTAATTAAAGCTAACTTTTTTTTTTTTAAGATTTATTTATTTATTTATACAAGCACTGGGTATAGTCAGACACGCGGGAGGGCAAGAGAATTCACCAGAGCCAGAGCGGGGAGCAGAGCAGGCAGAAGGACCGAAGTACACTGCTGAGGGGAGCAGCGGGCGGCAGGAGAGGTCTGCACGCCATGCGGGACCCTCCTCCAGTGGCCAGGGAGCAGCCGGGGATCAAACCGGCGCCGCAGAGGCTGCGGGCAGCTTTGCAACCCAGCACTCAACCGCTGCGCCACCGGGGAGGCCCATAAAGCTAACATTTCTTGTTGCATGAGCTGAGACCTAATTATTGAACCCTGTTTACTCATCACTGTGCTAGGTACCAACTGGGTATACAAAAGACAGATGCAATATGGTTTTTGCTTTCTAATCCCAATTATGAATTATCAGTTGCAGAAACATTTTTAAGGAAACTCCACCTTTCGATGGTGTTATAGTATTGTAATTCAGGTGCTATTGCTTGCTATGTGACCTTGGGCAAATTACTGAACTCTTGGCCTCAGCTTCTTCATCTCTAAAATGGGGGAAATATGTCATAGGATTGTTGTAAGAAATAAATGAGTTTAGGGCCTCCCCGGTGGCTCAGCGGTTGAGCGCTGGGTTGTGAAGCTGCCTGCAGCCTCTGCAGTGCCGGTTCGATCCCCGGCTGCTCCCCGGCCACCAGAGGAGGGTCCCACATGGCGCGCAGACCTCTCCTGCCGCCCGCTGCGCCCCTCAGCAGTGTACTTCGGTCCTTCTGCCTGCTCTGCTCCCTGCTCTGGCTCTGGTGAATTCTCTTGCCCTCCTGCGCTTCTGACTGTACCCAGTGCTTGTATAAATAAATAAATAAATCTTTAAAAATAAATAAATAAAAATAAAATGGTAATCATTTAAAAAAAAAGAAATGAGTTTAATACACGTAACGTGCTTTGAACATTCAGTAAAAATCAGTGGTGTTCTATGTAAGTTGCTACTGTTAGATTTTGACTTCTGTTGTTTTTTTTTAAGATATCTTTTTATTTATACAAGTGCTGGGGTACAGGCCAGAGTCACGGGAGGGTGAGAGGATTCACCAGAGACAGAGCGGGAAGCAGAACAGGCAGACGGACCGAAAGCACTGCTGAGGGGAGCAGCGGGTGAGACAGGAGGGTTCTGCGTCGCCATGTGGGATTCTCCCTGGCCGGTCGGGAATTGAACTGGTGCTGCGTAGGCTGCGGACAGCTTCACAGCGCTGTGCTCAACCTGCTGTGCCACCACAGAGGCCCTGACTCCTACTATTTGAATAATTGAAGCCTCCTTGAGCCAAATTGACCAGTCTCCTTTAAGTTTAAAGAGGTTTTATAGAAGGTTTGTAGTATATCTTTATTCCCCATTGGCAGTTTTATAGAATCAGGTGGTAAGAGTTTAGTGAGCTGAAGAACATAGCCTACATATATTCTTGTTCCATTTTGAGATTGGACACCAGAATTAACATATCTCATCAGCCTTACTTTGGTGACGCTCTGGCAAGAGAAATGTATCTTGAACTCTTTACAAAGCTGCTTACACTCTGCCACACCCTTCCTCCACACACACACTGAAATGTACTTGTGGGGAGGGTGGAGGAAGTAGGGTGCTAATGATATGAGGGCAGAGGAAAGGAAATTTGGATCAAAATCTTTTATTTTAGCATAATAATCCAGCAGGTAAAGGATTTTCCGATCAAAAAATGCTTCTCTTTTTAAAGGGGAAACTCATTTCTGATTTATATTTCCTTCTCAAGGAGTGCAATTAATATGTTTTCTTTCCGTACTACTGAGATTATTGAACATCTTTTCAGTATGTTTATTGATTACTTATATTACTTCTATGAATTATCTATTCATGTCCTTTACCTCTTTTGTTCAGGCTTACTTTTGTAGAGTAAGGACATTGAACCTGCCATCATATATGTTTCAAATAGAGTTTTCATTTGGTTAATTATCTTTTACCCTTGGTTGTATTTTTTAATTTTAATCACAAACTTTTTTTTTTAAGATTTAGTTATACAAAAACTGGGGTACAGGTCAGAGGCGTGGGAGGGTGAGAGGATTCAGAGACAGAGTGGGAGCAGAACAGGCAGATTTACTGAAATACACTGCTGAAGGGAGCAGCAGGCAAGACAGGAGAGGTCTGCCGAGCCATGTGGGTATCTTCCTGGCCGGCCGGGAATCGAACCTGCACTGCAGAAGCTACGGACAGCTTCACAGCACTGTGCTCAGCCCGCTGTGCCACCAGGGAGGCACCAAACTTTTTAAGATTTATTTATTTGTGTACAGGAGAATTGGGGTGTAGGCCAGAGGTGCAGTGTTGAGAGGATTCACCAGAGACAGAGTGGGGAGCAGAACAGGCAGATTTACTGAAATACACTGCTAAGGGGAGCAGCAGATGAGACATGGTCTGCTACGCTATGTGGGTTATCTCTCTGGCTACGTATCCAACTCAGGCTTCAGAGGTGATAGCCCTGAGACTTGACTCCTAGGCCACCAGGGAGGCAGGCCCCCCACACAGAAACTTTTAATGTAATGAATCTGTAAATTTTTCTGAAAAGTATTAGCTCATGATTAGAAGAAATTTCTGCTGAATACTATATATTCATGGTTTATATATATACCGATGTGTTTAGTAAAACACTTCACTATAAATGAATGATTGGTTATCACCGGGTTTGAAAAATCTTTGTAAATTAACATTAACCTGAGCTTTAGCTCAGTCCTTATGTGCAAAATTAGCACTATCAAATAGTGGCAAAGGCATGGAACTAGTTTTGAGTCTGATTTAATAAGCACTGAAGCAAGTTTACATCACTGGGCCACTTTCCCATCTCTAAAATGATGTTAATGACAAAGTCTATCTCCATATAAGATTTGTTTTAAGTAAGATAATATAAGCACCTAGCACCTTGTCGGTATATGAGAAATTACATCCAACAATTTTTCTTGTTTAGAAAAGTCCCCCAGTCTCAACTTCTCTTGTTTATTGAATATATTTTGCTGTTGTGTCTCTGAGCCTTTGTATCAGCTATTCCTCTTAGACACCCCAGCCTCCCACCTCTCTTTCCTTCACTACTATATATTCTCTAGATATCTGCTTATAGTTTACTTCTTCTGGAAGAGACTTTCTCTAACCTTCACCCTCCTGGCTCCGTGCTTGCATAACAGCCCGTATTTCTTCCGTCACTGCCCTTATCACACGAATTTTGGATTTACCTGTCTCCTATATAACTTCATTGTGAATAGGTATTAGTGTCTTGTCCACATCCATATTCTAAGGATCAGTAAAGTTCCTCACAGATTTTTGGCGCTAATGTTGAATGAATGAGTGATGACTGTCACTACTGCTTCCTCACCATCTTATGCATCATCATTATCTCATCATCATCCAAGACCAGGCTCCCCTCTCTGGCTTGGAGTTTTTGTGCTGACTGCTTGTGATTATCATAGATAGTTACTATTATGACCAGTGCCTGTTTTCTTTCCCTGAAAGAATTCTTTAACCATGATTGACATGCTTCCTAACCATTGTTCCCTCTGTATTACAGGTTCTGTGGGGGAGCGTAATGCCTTGATGGATCAAGTTTATCATCTACAGAACCAACAATGGCAACATCCTTCAGACCTCACCAAGCGGTGAGTGGGTGACTAGAAGAAGGATCAAGAGGGTAGAATTGGCTATAGGAGGAAATATATTGGGGAGTTGGTGTTATAATTGTTGTTCAATTTCAGAGGTAGAAAAAGAAATAGTAAAGTATAATGGACTAAACTGGATTGACATCCCTTTTTTTTTATTTAAATTTTATTTTTTATATTCCCCATACAATTACAACCTCCTTTTTTTTTTTTTTTTTTAAAGATTTATTTATTTATTTATACAAGCACTGGGTACAGTCAGAAGCACAGGAGGGTGAGAGAATTCACCAGAGCCAGAGCAGGGAGCAGAACAGGCAGAAGGACCAAAGTACCCTGCTGAGGGTAGCAGCGGGCGGCAGGAGAGGTCTGCACGCCATGTGGGACCTTCCTCTGGTGGCCGGGGAGCAGCCGGGGATCAAACCGGCGCTGCAGATACAACCCCCTTATTTTGACCCCAAGCCCTCCTTTCCCCGCCCCCCCATCCCTATAGAGTGTGTCTGGTTCATAGTTGTTTGTCAATTTTGATGTTTTCTTTCTTATAGTTATTCTTTTTCCTGGTCCCTTATTTAAGTTTTCTAGATTCCTGCTGTGAGTGAGACCATACGGTATTTTTCTTTTTCTTTCTGGCTTATTTTGCTGAGCATGATCCCTTCCAGCTCCATCCATGTTGCTGCAAATTGCATGTGTTTATCTTTTTGAATGCTGAGTAATATTCCATGGTGTATATGTACCACATCTTCTTGATCCAGTCATCTATTTTTGGGCATTTGGGTTGTTTCCAAAGCTTAGCTATTGTAAATAGTGCTGCTATAAACATAAGGGTGCAGGTGCTCTTTGGTATTTGACATCCCTTTTCTTACTCTAGATCTTAATACTAGCTTTGCAATTTTTTTTTTTTCTATTGTATTTTTTTTTTTTTTTTTTTAGAGGCATGCTTTATTTATTTGTTTGCTGGTCTGTTTGCTTGTTTTGTTTATACATGCAACTGGGTACAGTCAGAAGTGCGGGAGGGAGGGTGAGAGAATTCACCAGAGCCAGAGCGGGGAGCAGAGCAGGCAGAAGGACCGAAGTACACTGCTGAGGGGAGCAGCGGGCGGCAGGAGAGGTCTGCGCGCCATGTGGGACCCTCCTCCGGCGGCCAGGGAGCAGCCGGGGATCGAACCGGCGCCGCAGAGGCTGCGCGCAGCCTCGAAACCCAGCGCTCAACCGCTGCACCACCGGGGAGGCCCTAGCTTTGCAATTTTTAACTAGCTATCTGATTTTGATCAAATCACTTCTCATCTTCACATCAGTAAAATTAAGATATTGGACTAACTGATGTCAAAGACCTTTCTGGTTCTAAAATCTTCTTTATTTTTGAGAGTGTTGTTTGTAGACTTATTCAGTTATTTTTATCTAGTTACTCAGAAACTTTGGATTCATCTTTGACTCTTTTTCTTTCTCACCCTATATTCAGTCTTACCTTATGTTCTGTTAGCAAATGCTATAAACTCTAAACTCCACATACAAAATATATCTAAAACCTGACCATTTCTCATCATTTTCACCTGGGTTATTGCAAGTCTCGTAAATAGTCTTCCCAGCTTCCTTGCTTTTCTAAATGTTCTCAATTCAGTGACCAAAGAGATTTCTTTTATAACAAAAGTCATATTCTCTCCTTTGCTCAAAATTTCCCAAATGCTTATTAGTAACAGCTGGAATTGAGAATGGGCTCAAATTATCTCAGAGCATTCAGTTCAGAAACCTAGCCCAGCAGGAGACTCTCAAGAAACTTTACTTTGAATCTGTGCTGTTAATTGTTCAGTCTCTAAACTTACAATGTGATACTCACATGATGACTTAGCTTCTCTGAGAATTTTATTCTAACTACTGTGTCCTGAGCAATCTTTTAAGCTGTGTCAGACCCTGAGGTCCTGCTGGAGGTACAGGTCTGTTGCAAGTGATGAAATATACATCCTGTTCAGAATGTTTCTAGAAGTAGAGAATATTTTTCCTACTTAAACATTATATTATTATGCATTTCTTAGAACATTTATGTATATGGCATATATCACCATAATACTTGTATAGAATTACATAGCTTTGGGAGTTGGAAGTAAATAATCTTTGTAATGTATCTTTCCTGTAACTAAAATAGTGTCATATTTCTAAAACTGTGAGGATCAAAATATAAAATTGATAGCTAGTTTCAAAAGTAAAGATATCCTTAAAATAGTTGTGTTGGTCTCTTTTGTATACAAATAGCCATCCCAGTTGAAACCCTCATCTTTCCTATTTTTATTTTCCCTCCTGATAGAAACTATGCCCGGTTCCGACAGGACCCTCTGCAGAGATACAGCCTGACTCAGTGGGTTGATAGGAATGAACGAAGCCACCATCGTTTCCAGCGTCTCACAGATTTCCCGTGCAGTCCTTTTGTCTCATCTCATCAGCAGTGAAGGGCTTTATCCATGGTCCTGTCCAGAGCAGCGTTTCATCATCATCTGCTGTTTTGTGCTTTGTAGATTTTGAATTTTATTTTCACAAGATTTTTATTTAAAGAACTTGTCACTTTTTGGAAAATCTCCAGTGCTGACTTGAAAATTTTTGTCCAGGGTCCGTGGGGTGTGTGTGTGTGTCTATCTGTGTCTATGTGTATGTATGTGTGTGTCTGTCTGTCTTGAAAGCCAACATTAAGCTAAAACACCCAGGCAAAAACAAGACACCACTTCTATACAGAGGTGAAGTGGATAATTCTGGTGCCCAACAGAAACCACTTTTTATTCTCCTATAAGGAAGAGATTATTAGACTGCAAACCAGTGGTAATTATTGCCAACGACTTATACATGGATGTAAGTCACTTTTAACAGCCCCTCTTATTTTTTTATTTGAATTTCTGAAAATACTGTCAGAAATTTTAAGTTGGTAATTCAGGACATTTGAAGTGGGATGGAGCAGGACAAAAATCCTGTCGAAAGGACAGATTAACAGTGCAAATCTTATGTTCTCTTTTTTGTACCTATTTAGTTGCCTTTATTTTTACCTTTTTTCATTCTACACTAAATTTATTTTCACAATAGTGTTTACAAGTCTTTCTGCATCTTAACTCTGACTGACACAAGACTACTGAGAAAGCCTTGTTGATTTGTAGTCTTGTGACTGATTGTCTTCTTTGCCTTCTTTAAGGATTTTCCTTTTCTCCCCAGTGACTACTAAACCTTCGGAGTCCACCAGAGTATTCCTGTGTCTTGTTAGACACTGATTGCCTCTTGAGAACAGCCTCCCCGCTCTCTTTATTGAAGAGCTACCTACCCAAAGTCTAGACTCTAACAGGCCAGAAAGTTCGTGCCACTGAGGGGTCAGTTGGTCTTCACTTTATCTACTGTACCCCAATTTCGAGGATGAGTTGATGAGTTAGTCAGAAAGCCTCCATCCATCCTGTGAGAGACATTTCAGAGAGGCACTCTTTTGTTTCCATTGTTAGTTAACAGCAGGTGCCTTTACATCCTAGATGTTACCTTCTTTTCATTTGGTCAGACTTTGGATGCACAGTTTCACAAAGCTCCTGACTAAGCCTGTGCACAAAAAACATTGCCTGATCTTAAGGTTTGGTATTCGAATCCAAGTTCACAGCCTGTGTAGCTGTCTTAATGGATGTCTTAAGAGTTTGTTATTCTCTCTTTACCTAAAGCTCTAGATAGCTTTTGGGAGATCTTGCAGGCCAACATTAGTACTATTGTTGGTCACTCTTTGTGAAGGTTGTACATAGTTGCTGTAGCACAGCCTGTGCTAATGAGCAAGCTGCCTCTGTCTGGTTTTGTTGTTTAACTGGCCCATCTTTGTATGTGAGTAACCCATCATAAACATACTATCCTGTTTTAGAAACTGACATGGGGAAAGCTTGTTCATTGAGGCCACCAATTTAGATTGATGTGCCTGAGTGTTTACTATTGTTAGCCAGTCAAGGATGTTCTTTTCCTTGGACAACTGGTTTAGATTCTGGGACCAAAATGCAAAGTTCTGTTCAAAGGCAAGAGTCAAAAACTATTATTTCAATGAACATAATTGGCATTTACTACATCAGTCACTTCTCCAGGTTTCCATAAATTAGCTTGAGGGAGTATGACATGCAAACATCCACTCTGGAGCCTTAGCATAGTAAAAATTAACTGTAGCTAGAACAACTAGCATTGCAGCTATTGAGTTCCCCACAGGTAACCCAAGGGGGAAGGACGGCATTTTGCTGTGGCAAAAATTTAAAACTGATGTTTCTGCCTTCCTGGTACAGGAGGATTTAAGTCAGAGTGTGCACTGGGAGCCCTGCCTTTGCCAAATAAAGTGAGTGACGGGTTAACTAGAAAATGTGACAATCACATTTCCTCTTCGCTCAAATAATTCTGTTTTTCCAAAGCTTTAGCAGCTTAATTAAATCTGTTGGACTGGGGGAGGAGAGAACTGTTCTCTAGTGGTTAACATGGTATTCTTTAAGAAGAAAAAACAAAGCCAAAGAAAACTCATTATCAGGCATATTTGCCATAAAGATGGTAGTGGGTAGAATCTGAAGTTTTAATGTTTTTAAAACTTCGTGTCGTATTTGGTGTTGGCCTGTAAGTCTAATACTTCATGTAGAATTCTTGCCGTATTGTTTTTAGTAACGGTTATGTGCATTAACTGTCTACCAGCTTTCATCCATGATGACATTCTCACCACAGAGGTCTTGACAAAGCAGAGTAAAACTGTTCTGTTTACAGAGTTTAAGAGCCTGATGTAACCTGTAGTTTTTTTGTATCTAATGCAGGCCCTGATTTACTTGAGTTATTGTCAGGATCAATTATGAAACTGAAGTTTGGTGCCTCCTCTTTATCATGTTTTTTCCCTTGTAGCAGTTGTGTTTAATGTCATTAAAAAGAAATAAAAGTTCTTGTCAGTGGCATATGTACTGTGGCCGTCTGTTGCGGGCTTTGAGGAGGGTTCCTTCCCCCTTTGCGTAGGTAGCTTAGTAGTGGGGTATGGGAGGGGGCGGCAGTTAGTAGAATGTGGTACTGGGGAGGCGAGGGTGCGTGCTCCCTATTCTTTTGAGGGTAAATTACAGTGTTGAGAAAGGCGTTCCAGCAGTTGAGAAATGTTGAAATTGATTGGGATTTGCAGCTCCATATAGTGCATGTCAGGATCCTGACACACGAGAGCCTGAAATATCACTGTGCTGCTGTTTTTGCAGGGAAGGTGGCTCAGCCTGATCAGACTGGCATTCTGATCTTTTCAGGGCCTCCATTCCTTCTTTTCAGGGCCTGTGAGTGACCTCTGCGTTCTGCCTCTCCGGAGCTGGGGCTGGCTTAGAAGAAGCTGAGTACCCTGGGGCGTCGTCCATTTGAAAGGGATGTGAGCAACCAGAATGGATAGTACAGAATCCATGGTGGTGGTTAACCCAACTTCTCTAGAAATTGACTCCTCCTGGAATGTGGGGTGAATGTTGGATAAGTGGGTAGATATCAGAGATACCACCACCTTCCTTAGATCCCTTTTGTGAGCCTAAGCTTCTTAGACTTGCCCCCCAGGAGCAAGGATGAAAGAGAAGTCAATAATAGCTTGTTCCCTGTGTAAGCCAGCACTTTAAATTTCAGCTCATGCTGAGAAAGTAAGTAGCAACATGTTTAGATAGGCTCTCCGTCCAGCTGTTCTGTAAATTTTGTCTATTATATGTCCTACAGTCCGGGCAAACGGTGCAATATATATTTGCTAAATGCACGGCTATTTGATATTTCCGTCTGAAGCTGAGATACTCGGCCTATACAGATCCCAGTTTGTTCCTGTCAGGTGTAAATGATCCTTTGTTCAGTAATTACTTATTTCCGTTTCAGCAAGCTGTATATTACTGGAGCAATCAAAGGTTTTAGAGATCAGACTGAATTCTCTGACATGATGGGAAAGTGAGAAGAAATGGAATGGGCTTATTTTCTCTCCCACCAGCCCGTTCTGAGCTTTTACCAAAGGAAGAAAAAAACCAGCCACTTAAAACTAGAAGGCAAAGTGTCCTGCTTTTCTTGGTGGTGTCATGCTTTTCCAAGAGAAAACGGGTACTCCGAAACCGAGCCTAGGCTGTGCTTGCTTTGTATGGCAGCACCTGTCAGGAAGAATATTTCCACTTGTCAGAGGCAGGATCAGCTGGTCAGTGGTGGAATTCCACAGTGAACAAGCCCCCGACTTGTCAATCCTCCCATCTGTCCTCCCCCTGTGACAACTGGAACGCTCCGTGGGCCGAGTCTACCCCTCCCCAGCGCCCATTGAGAGAATGAAATGGAACCTTTGGGGCATCCTTTGAAGCGGTCGGGGTGGTAGTCCTGAAAGGTTTCATTAAGGAATTATTTGTAAACAAAGATCTTTAACTTGATTGACTTCAAGTCACAGTTGAGGGTTTGGGAATATCTTCCTGATGGAGCTTGATGTGGGCTGTGGGCGGGGATGTCCCATTTATAGAAAATTTTGTTCTGAGGCTACTTCTTAAAAGCAAACCCCGAAAACTGTCAAAGTGAGGAAAGGACAAGGCTGAATGTTCACATGACTGGAGTGGCGAGACGTTGCCTATCGCTGCAGAGTGAATTAAGAGTGAATTCTAGAGGAGCTCCGCACTGAGAATCTAGGGGTCCAGGGCCAGGATTCGGAGGAGGAAAGGCTTTCTGCCCCGTGGAAACACTAGTTCTTGCTCCCCTCAGTCTGCACTTTCTCTCGGTTCCTGTGAGGAAACGTCTGGCTCCTGTTCTAGGTGGTGGCTAAGGGTCAGGGAATCCTGTTCTTAGAGCTGACAGATAAGAAAATCCAGCTGCTGGGGGCCACCAGGGAGGGGCCCTCTGAGGAGGCTCCACTCCCGAGTAAAAGGCCTGAGGTGCTAGGTGACAAGGCGGGTCTCCCGCCACAGCCCAGTGTTCTCCCACAGGTTGCCTGTGGCCTGCGAGTCAGGTCTCTGTCAAGAGAACTTGCCCAGGCCCTTCCCAAGCTGTGAGGAGGAACCTGCAGATCTGAGTGAGGCGCAAAGAAAGGCCCACAGCGCAAGTCAGCCGTAGGGCTCTACTCCGCGGCTACAGCTGACTCAGGAGCAGCTCAGTTGGTACAGAATCTAGAGGTAATTAAAGGGAATGGAGTGTATCTAAGCCAGGAGGAGAGCTCCCCGCTCTCCCCACACACCCTCCGCTGGTGGGCTACAAGCACAGATAAACTGAAGAAGGAACTCCCCGGGGCGGTGCTCCCTGAACCTGATGCTATCTAGACCTGATGCTGGGGGAGGAGGGGGGTCTTCTCCATCACTTGTCGCAGAGGGGTGCAGAGGGGCTGGGAGGTACCTCTCTGAGACCCGGTGTAGGATTCCGTGTGCTGACGTCCCAGTTTCCCACCCAGCTTCTAAGATGGACTCTGCCCTCGGAACCATGCCCAACAGCCTTTGGCCTGACGTTTCTCCTTTCACCGGTTTTCTCTCCCGGCTCTTCCTGGCTCTGGACAGGACTATTCGAGGTGCCCCACTTACTGGCTCGCTCGTTGGCTGATGGCGTCACTGCTCTACCTTTCAGCCCGCTGCTGGTATCCCTTTAACAGCCCGCACAGCCCGCTGTGAACACCAGCAAGCAGCTTCTGCAGTTCCTCTTCGCTTCCCTCCTACCTTGGGGAGAAACAAGAACTGCATTCCTTTGGCCTGGGAAAGCACCCAGCCCCATCCACAGGGGAAAACCCTTTGTTTTAACCGAGTACCAGCCTGCATACCTATGTGGTGAGGCAGCCCAAGCTTGGTTTGGGGGTGGGGTGCAGTAATAGGATGATGGAGCAGCTATTTTCTCCTCCTACACGTGCACCCCCATCTGTTCGAGATTTCCCTTCCAACTCCAGCTTGGCTGGCAGGCATGTCCCTAAGAAACTGCAGGCCAAAATGGAGAGAGAGAACTGACTCCCTCCTCCACACATCCTGACTTGCTGCCAATTGCCAGAAAAAGAGGGCAACATTTGGGCATTTACCAGAAGACAAGGATGTGCCTTTTCATTTGTCTTTTTATTTTACATTTAAAAAGTGGTTATTGCTCTAACTGGATCAGAGGTAAGGACCTCTCCCCTAAGGAGCCTTGGCCTTTGCAGCCCCATTCAGCAGGGATGAAAGTCACAAGACAATGAGTGGAGCCTCATGCCCTCCCATGAGGAAGCCCTTAGTATTGCTGACATCTGCCTCTCCCCTCTCTCCTCTCTCCCTGTGCCGCCACACTCAGGCGAAGCAGAGCGGTGGCTGCCCCCCGCCAGGAGAGCCGTGTAGACCGGGAGGAAGGGGCGGTCACTGGGCGATGGCTTTCAGCTCTCTGGCTTGGAGCTTGCTGCTCTTAGCATTCAGTTCAACAAAAGTTCACTGAGCACCTACTATGTGCCAGGTTGTGCTAGGCACAGTCCTCCACAGTCCTCTTCTCAGCCACCAACGGAAGACGCAGAGTCCCTCTTCCCATGCAGGCATTCAGCAGTCAAAGCTTTTCGGTCCCAGGGAAGAATCTGCCTTCCCTTTTCAAGCACCATTTTTTTTTTTTTTTAAACCAGAAAGAGGCAGTGGAGAGAGAGAGACCTGTCACCTCCTACCACTCAGGCTCTAGGGAAGGACATGAGGCCCCTGGGTAGCTTTCACAACCCCGGATGAGATGGCAAGATATGGAAACCCCACAGGCTAGAGCTGCTCTGACTGTCCGTGGTAAATGGCTCAGGCCTGCCTTCCAGCAGCTTCCACTCCAGAGTAGGTGATTTAGCAGCCCCCAGGACGGCCATGTGGACAGACCCTTCCAGTTGTCCAACCCAGCACTGTTACAACTCCAGGAGACTTTTCCTAAAGAAACGGGGCCGTCCCCTTCCAGGCCTTTCCTACGTGGTGGTCTTATGACCCCTGAGGGCCAAAGAAGACACAGGAAGCAGGTAACTCGGGAAATCCCTCTGCCTCTAAAGTGGAGCCCTTCAATTTTGTTTTGCAAAAGAGACAACAGACAGCTTACACACAGAGTTGTGCACCGCACCACAAACCAGTCCTTGATGGCTGGATCCAGAGAAAGGCTTGATGGCAGCCACGACCCTGCCCAGCGGGCAGCCCCACGGATTCCCTGATAGTTCTGAGTCTGAAAGACACAGCCAGAGTCAGTCCAGGTGCCAGTCCTCTCCCGGGAGATTTGTGCGTTTCCTCAAAGAGGGAGCCCGTCCAGGAGAGGCGCGGGGCCCGAAGAGGCTGTGTCTCAGCAGCTCTGCCTTTTCCAGAATGGGCCCAGGCCTTGTAGTTTTGTGGCTTGTTTATTTTTTGCAGAATTTGGGTCTGTAGTTGAGCCTCCTTCACCAGCCCAGGAGGGGGAAGGAGAACCGCGCAGCTAACCTGGCCTCCCCCGCTGCAGCCCTCCCTCTCCCCGTGCCTGTGGGCCTGGGGGCCGGCAGAGAAGAGAAATGAAATCCTTCTTCCTGCAGACAGGCGGTCATGCTTCAGTGATGGTCACCAAGGGCTGGCTTGAGAACAAGGAGGAAAAAATGAAAGAAGCGACCGCGGCTAATTGAATAGACTCTCGCCAGGCCGGACACAGGGAGAGGACACAAGAAAGGGGCGGATGGCCGGGCTGCAGCCTAAAAGCCAGGCCCTCGCCCCGTGTGGAAGGAAGAGCAGGCCTGCCTGGGAGCCTCGCCTCTTCGCCTTCTCAAGCCCAGCCTTCCGCCTCGTCCTGGGCCCACGGCCCCTGGGACTCGGCCCTCCCAGCGGAGCACCCCGCTGGCCGTTCTCTCCCGTCCTGCAGATCTGCCTCTCACTGCAGCCTCCGTCGGCGACATATTGAGGTGCTTCTGGAGATGGGGGCTAGTAAGAGGCTTCAGGAAGATGCGCCAGAAAGAGAGAAGCCGAGGGAGAGGACAGTCAGTCAGGGGCGAAGAAGATGGCGGGAGGAGGCATGTAGAGGGCCAGATGTTGGTGGGATGATCATCCTCCGAACCGCGAGATCCTCTCACTTTCTACTGTTTTTCTTCTGAGTTGCTCAGAGAAAGCAGGGGAAGGTTTCATATCTGCTTTGAGAAGAGGAGACCAAGTTACAAAGCGGCAACGCGCCGGCCTGCGCAGGAGCCCAGGAGCCCAGAAGCCCGCGGCGGCCCTGCACCCACTCAGGCCCTGCACCCACTCACCCACTGCCCGCCCGCTCCTTCTACCCCGTGACCGCTGGCACCGCGCACAAGGAACGGATTTCAAGCCAAGATGCAATGTTTCTGGTGTTGCTCGAGCGGCCGCCAGGCTTGGCTCTGTCCCCCTGCAGCCACGCCAGGCCCTGGGCTGCCGCTTTCCGTGCCCGGAGACTCCCCGCGTGCCCAGGCCCGGCGCCACCGCCCAGCCCGGCGCGGCCCTCACCTTGCTGCGGAGAAGACCGCCGCCTTGGTGCTCAGGGGTGCTCGTTTCCGACGCGCTCTTGGTTTTTTCCTTGTTGTTGTTGGGCTCGTTGTCCTTGATAATGTCATACTGGCGGCAGAAGAGGGCGATGACGCCTGGGGGCAGGGGGTGCAGCGGGGAGCACTCAGAGGCCCGGGAGAGGCTCATTCCCACAAGTGCTTGCTAAGCTCCAGCTGGGGACCTGCCCTCCGGCCAGGCCGCCTGGTCCCCTCACCACCAGCCCCTTCAGGGGATCCCACAACACGCACTGGTCACGTCTCCCCCCCACCACTTTAATGTCTGACAGTTCCCGGTTTTCCATTAGGCGGAAACAGAAACAAGCGCTTGCCGACCCTGTGCTGTGCGTCACGTCTGTGTCGCTGACCCTCGGCCTCCCACTGGCATGGTCCCAGGGGGCACGCGGGGACGGACGCACAGAGATTTAGGTAACTTCCTCCAGGGCGCACCGCACGGGAGCCAGGGCCTGCACCCTGCTCCATGTTTGTTGCAACAAACTAATGATCCACGAACATAATATTTTTGTAAAGTCGGAGAGCACTGAGGCAGCCACTCCAGTTCTTGTAGGTGTTTCCCCATTTTTACCTCTATCCTTTATTTATAGCGCTGATTCTCAATCATCTGTTTTAGAGATTATCTGTTGATGTCTCACCATGGTAGGTAAAGGCTAACAACACCCCCTACTTCCTGCCCCATCGTCCTAACAACAACACATTTGTGGGTTCGTTCACTGCGTTCACAGTGTCAGGACCGAGCACACACCGTCTGTGCCAAGTCTCGTCACAGAGCAGACGCAAGGCCCCGCTTCTGCACGATGCTTTGTTTTGCCTGTTGTTTTTTTCCTCAAGTGCCCGTTTTCCTATGTGCCTCAGAAACATTGTCCTCCAAATGCTGCCCTCCCAAGCACCCCGCTCCTAGAGCTTTGGCCTGTCCGAGGCCCTCGGAACCGACGCCAGGCTCCTCCGCAGCCTCACATCCTTCATGCCCTCGTGACTTCCCTCTTGGGACGCAGCAGCCCAGGCCTCTAGCGCTGGAGGCACAGCAAGGCAGGAGAGGAAGGAGACTGAGGCAAATGGCTGCGGGTGTCCCCCCCGGAGGCTGAGCCACGCCCGAGGAAGGAGAAAGGCAAGTCCTCGTGGATCCTACAAGGCCTCGCCACACATACATTTCCTGGGAGGAGAGAGCTAACGCGGAGGCCACATCTGGTCCCCAGTGAGAGGAAGGGTCTGGACCTGACACCATTTCCCAGAGGCTAAGTGCGGCAGGGTGGGGGACTCACCGGCCCACATGAACAGGACCACCACGATGATCAGCACCTCGCCCGTGCGCAGCTGCTGGTTCCTCCCCATCTCCTTCATGGTCACCTCATCTGTGGGGACAGCGGCATCTGTGGGGACTGCTCCCTCCCTGCCCACGCCCTCCTCAGGGTCAGGCCCACCAGCATAGGTGCCTATTTCTACAGACGCCCACGTCGAACATAGATTCAAGAACACCCTGTCGGCTTCCTGGGGTGGCAGCCACGGGACTTGATGCAAAGTCCACTTCCCCGGGGCCTGTGCGACCTCCTCTGGGCCGGGCAGCAGGGGGCGCAGGAGGAGCCTCCCAGGCTGGACCCACAGCCCCTCCAGCCCACCTCATCCCTTCCTTGCGGCCCGGCTTGCCTTTGTTCTTGGAGGCCATCTTCTCGGCCTCGCGCGGCGTCTTGAAGAGCACGGGCTCGCTGGCTGGGCTCTGGCCCTGGATGGAGATGGCCTGCACGTGCACAATGTACTCCGTGTCCTCCTCCAGGTCCCACAGGGCGCACGAGCGGGTGGTGGTGTTCACCTCCTGGATGAAGCGCAGCATCCGCACGTCCTTCTTCTGCAAAGGCCAACACGGGGTGCTCAGTGCCCAGGCCCCGCCCCACCCTGCGGGCAGGTATCAGTTTCTCCATGTCACCGAGGGACGAAGGTTCCGGGAGGAGGGGTCTGGACCAGGACCACACTCCAGAGGAAGTGAGTGGCCCAAGAACACACATCCCGTGGGAACTGGGCCAGGTCCTAAACTCAGGTCTGTTTAAAATCAAAACCAAGCCCTTCATGCCTGTGTTCCAGGCCTCCAGAGCCCTCTCTCCCTGGCTGATTTCCTTCTGGGCACCCCCTTCCCCCAGCCCCAAGTGCAACTTTCTGGCCAGCTCTCCTGTTCCCTGTTCTCTTTCCTTTTCTATTTCTGCACAGCACTGGCCCCCTCCCCCTCCACCGGCTACCTTGCCAGCTCCTCCCTCCCAGGGACCCTGGCGAGCTGGTTACCTGCTGAGAGATGGCAAAGCCGATGACCACCTCATCCTCCAGGACGTCCCAGCTCACCACTGCAGAGTTGGCCTTGAGGTGCCTGACGGTGACATTCACTGGAGCCGAAGGGCTGTCTGGGGTGGGGAGGCACCTGAGCCTGAGCACCCCCTGCTCTGAGGCCCAGGCCTCTGTCTCATACGTGGCAACCTGGGCAAGGCCACGCAGTGGGGAAGGAAGAAGCCGTGACCTCCAGCGGGGTGGGCATGGGCCTCAGTTCCTTAGTGGGTTGAAGAGCCAGGCCGGAGAGGCCCCTGGCTCTGTGTGTCCAGGTAAGAGGCCCTGAGGTCACAACTGGCCCCACTGGGGGCCAAGCTGAAATGGATGCGCCCAGGCCAGCCAGGGTCAGATCTAAGGGAGGGGTGGCGAGAGACGGGGAAGGTCTGGGGTGACAGGGACGGAAGGCTAGACTGTGGAAGGGACTCCCAGCCCAGTGCTCTTTCTGTAATACCTCACTGCCAGCGAGTGACCTTGAGGAAAGGGGAGGACCCGAGGTGGAGAGCAGCCTGGCAGGGCGAGCCCTGGGGAGGGTGCAGCATGGCAGAGGGCCCACCGGAGCTGCAGCGAACCCAGCAGGATGAAATCTGGGGCAGGGGCTTCAGGGCCCTCTTCCACACTCTGCCAGCCCCAAGAGGCAGGTGGGAAGGTGGCCGGGGAAGCTGGGGTTACTCAGCAGGGTCTCTGGGGGAGAGTCAGGGGTTCAAGGTAGGGCCATAGGGATGGGGAAGATGAAAGGGGCAGGGCGTAGGAGGGAGTGATGCAGACCCTGAGGGTCCCATTAGGAAGAACCTTCTAGAAAATGGTCAGTGGCGTTTCGCAAGCCTCTACTTCTCCCAAAGGGCAGGCGCTGAAAGGGGAGGACCTGGGCCTGTGCAGCACCCTCACCCCACAGATGAGGGGGCCTGAGGGCCAAGGGGCTGGGCCTGGGGCCTGGGGCGACGAAGCCAGACCTACCCGGAGGGACAGAGACAGGTGGTGGCAGACACAGATCAGAGAACAGGCAAGTGGGGTACCCAAGACGGGAGGAGGAGGAGGGAAGAGGAGGGCGGGGAGAGAGAGGAGCCAGGAGAGATGGGCAGCAGGAGGATGAGGAAGACAGCAGCAGCCAGAAGGACAGAGACAGGGCAGCGCAGGAGGAGGCCGTCCCCTGGGGCAGGCCAGACACTGCACCAGGCTCGGGGGTGCACCCCCAGTCTCGCCTACTCCTAGGGTGCCGGCCCCTCCCCTCTCACAGGCTCACAACACCGGGATCCCATCTGCTCCGAGCTGCAGAGTTGGCCTGCAAGGTTTTGGGGACAGGGAAGGAGGCCCAAGGTGGGAGCCGGTGTCCTCGCCTGCTCCCTGGGCCGGCGCAGAGAGCGCGCGCTCCGGAGGCGAGGCCTGGGGTCCGGGGCCGGGACGAGGGGGCTGGGGGTTCACAGGCACCTCGCACCCGGGGCTGCGGGGTGGGAAGGAGTCGGGGCGGGAGGACGAGCCAGGGGTCACGAGGTGGGGGTGGGGAGTGGGGTCAGGGGCGCAGTGAGGTCCCCGGGGCGCAGGGGAGGGACTGGAGAGGGGCCCCCCGCGCCGGCCCGCGCCCCCCGCCGGTCCACCTTACCCGCCTGCACCAGCGCGAGGCAGACGCAGCCCAGCCACAGGCGGAGCGCGGCGCGGGGCGGCCGGGGGCGCATGGCGGCTGCTCCGGCCGGCGGGCCCGGGGCGGCGCAGGGGGCCGCGGCGCTGGCGCCCGGCGGCCGCTGGCTCTGGCGCTCCGGCCCGCGGCCCCGCCGCCCCGCGCCGCCCCGCGCCGCCTGCATGTCGGCTCCGCGGACAGCGACTCCCGCGCCGCGGCGGTGGCGCCTGCCGCGTCCACGTCGGGCGCCCGGGGGGCGGGGCGCCCCCGCTGCGGGGAGAGGCGCGGGGGCGGGTGAGGGGCGGAGGGCGCCCCAGCCCGCCCAGCCCTCACCTGCCGGGCCCGGGCCGCCCCCCACCCCGAGCCACAGTCCCGGGGGACGCCGGACAAGTGCCCCCGGCGGCGCCGCCGCTCCCCGCCTCACCCCGCGGCCGGCCCGTCCTCCCTCGGCCCGGGGTCCCCACCCTCGCCCCAGCTCAGAGGAGCGGCGAGGCGCGCGGGGCAGGCCGAGCAGAGGGGCTTCATTCTGGGGGGACGGGGCTGGCTGAGCAGGCAGCGGGCGCGGGGTGCCTCCAGCAGGTGCTGAGCGCCGGCCCCGGGGCCCCGAAACCGGCGCGGACTCTGAGGGCCCGGCTCGGGGAGAGGTGCCGGGGAGCCCGGCCGGGCGCCAGCTGCCCCGCGAGGGCTTCGCTGCACCCTGGTGTCACTGACTTCCACTGCAGCCCCGAGGCCTGCTCGGCACAGGGTCTGCGTTCTGCACAGGAGGAGACTGCAGCTCCGAGGGGTGACTGGGCTTGCCCAAGGGCACCCAGCAGAGTCAGGATCTGCACACAGGCTGCTCTGACTCCAGACCTGTGCTTGACTCATGTCTCCCCATTCGGAGTAAACTCACCCATCCTGGGATCCTTGAGATCCTAGGGCTTGCCTGTGCCAGCTCCTCCCCCGCCAGAGAACAATCTGGAACAATCTCTTCCCAAGAGCAGGGTGAGGGAGGAGTGGCTCCAGTCCCCCACCCAGCCCTTCTGGCCTGATTGAATGCTGAGAGCCGTAAATGAGCTAATGACTCTAAGATGCAGGGGGCTTTGGAGACTTGGCAGGCAGCCAGCGCATAAGAGGGCTTGAGGGCTTGAATGAGCCACCCCCTTGCCCTGGGGACAGCTCTATGCCTACCACTGCCTACCACTGCCACTAGCTGGGTCCCACACAGCCAGCCCTCCCCTTTTCTGATCTTGGGGTAGCAGAGAAATGCCCCCCACCCCTGCACCCACCAGTGACTCCCTCCTTAGAGGACCCCTGGAAGACCAGGCAGGTAGGGAAGCCCTCACCCCCACCCTGAGTCCCAGGGTTGAGGAAAGAGGCAGAGACCAGGGCTCCAGGACCTCCAGCATGGAGGGGCCACCCATCTTTTGAAAAGCAACTTCTCCCCCAGTCTGAAATTCCACCATTAGGGGCTCATTTCTTTGGGTCTTAAAGGCCTTCCCAACTTCCAGACTCTGGAGGAGCTAATTCTTTTTGGAAAGGGTATACTTGCAAAGTTATCCCACAGAACAGCTTCAAGATCAACCCCCTACATTTTAGATGAAGAAACTGAGGTTCGGAAGGGAAGAGCTTGGTGCAAATTCGCACAGTGAGTCAAGACCAGAAACAGAGGCCTCATCTCCTAATGCCACCAAGGATGCCTTGCACAGCCCCCCACGTACTACCTTGGAAGGCGTAGGATGGGAGGAGGTTCTTGCTGAGCAGCGGAGTTGAACTGGCCGGCCCTCAGCACCCAACACCTGCCCCACCTGGCAGACTGGCACCCCAGCCCCTCTGTCTCCTTAGCCACATACCTTGTCCTGGGGGTGAGCACAGTAGGGACCTCCACCTGTTTGGGATAGGAGCCAGGCACCAGAGCACCCCTGTCTTGTGCTCCTTTTTCTCTTCTCTCTTTCCTGCTCTCTCTCTCTCTCTCCTCTCTTCCCGCAGCTGCTTTCTGCCCCACCCCAGCCAGCCCCGCCCCACCCCACCAGCTGCAGCTTGGCCCCTAGGGACCCCTCCACTTTCCACCCCCACTACACAGGAAAAGACAACTCAGGGGCCTGCAGGAGCAACTGGAATCTCCTCAGGCTCTTTGCAGGAGCCAGCGGGGATGGAGCGGGGTCACTTAGAGGTCACAGAGTCCATTCCTGGCCCTGCTGGGGAGGACAGGAAAGAGGGAGAGGGTCCTGGTGGGGTCTGGAGTCCAGTGCAGCGCACGGGAAAAGGGAGCTGGAGCACCACCTGCTGGCCGCTCCGGGTATAGCCCCAGGTGGATGTAGGGCTCCGGGAGGTGATGACTGTGTCCTGCTGCCCTTTGAAGGGGATGGAGGAGGGCGGATGGAGAGGGCTGTGGCTGTGGGAGTGCAGCCGTCCCCGGTCCCAGGTGCACGGGTGGGGGGGCTTGGGCATTTCCTCAATTCTGGGAAAAGTCCTGATGCCTGGAGCTTGGCAACCATGGAGTCTGAGTTGGGTGTGGGAAGAGTTGGGGGGACTGAGAGGCACCCTGGGTGATCGTGGAGGGGGTGGTCGAACCATCTGTGCACTATCTCTGGGCACCGGGCAAAGAACAGTAGGCACTCAATAAATGTTTGCTGAATGTGTGGCTAAATCTGCTCTTCCAGCACATATTGATAGAGTACCAATTATGCACCAGGCTCTGTGCGGCATCCTGCAAATACAGCTGTGGGTGGGGCTGACCCTCTGTTTTCCCAAAGCTGCCCTGGTCTCTGGAGGACTCCACAGACATCTCCTAAAGGGCTGGTTGGTCACTTACTCATCAGCAGGGGGATGGGGGTGGGATCGTGAGCATTTGGATCCTCCTGAATGTCCAGAGTGGTCCAGATTCCCAACACGTAACTCAGGTTGCAAGCACCCACCCAGCTCCCAGGCAGCCACTTAGAATGGAAAGACTCTTGTTCACAGCCTGGAATGGTCCTGGCCCTGCCCAGGAAGCTTCCAGATACACACACCCCCAAACCACAGGAGAGTGCTGGGAAGAATAGGAGATTGATCTGGGGATAGAATAGTCAAGCAGGGCCTCCCTGGTGGCACAGGGGTCAAAGTCAGCACTATCAAGCTATTGCCAGCCACTGCAGCATGAGTTCAATTTTTCCGTAGATCCGCCTGTTCTATGCCCCACTCTGTCTCTGGTGAATCCTCTCACCCCCTGCACCTCTGGCCTGCACCCATTCTTGTATGCATAAATAAATATTTTTTAATAAAAAGGAATAGGGCCTCCCTGGTGGCACAAGGAGTTAAGCACAACACTGTGAAGCTATCTGCAGCCTCTGCAGCACCAATTTGATCCCCCGCCGGTCAGGGAGCTACCCACATGGCACAGCAGACCTCTCCGGCCTTGCCCGCTGCTCCCCTCAGCAGTGTATTTCAGTCACTCTGCCTGTTCTGGTCCCCACTCTGTCTCTGGTGAATCTTCTCATCCCCCGCACCTGTGCCCTTTTATGCATAAATAAATAAATCTTTAAAGAGAAAAAAAAAGGAATAGTCAAGCACCACCTGAGCTTACCTTTTTGTCCTTGTTATTGTGAGTCTTAGGCTGGTATGTGTTATTAACTTCCATTCCAGATCAGGAAACTGAGGATCAGAGAGGTGTGGACACTTGCGGTCATACAGCCAGTGAATTACGGACCCAGGTCTGGTTTAATTAGTGACTCCAAGTTTAGGGTACTTGATCAATTCTGCCCTCCTCCTCCCTTTACCTCTAGGGTCTTTCAGAGTCCACAGGGCCCAGGACTCACTGGGGACGCATGTCTTTCTTCCCCCTTCAGGGGTTGCTGTTCTCAGAGGCAGTTGCTCAGAACAGGACCAAGCTTGTGCTGGGGAAGGAGCTTATCGTTCATCTGACATTTTCCACCTGCTGACACATTATATATGTGAGAGAAGCTTCTTTTGAATCCTCTCAACCTGGAGAAGTTGAGACTGTTATACCCATTTCACAGATGAGGAAATTGAGCTCACGGAGACAAAGCCTACCATGGATCATACGCTAGGGAGATCTTTTCTGGCCTATCTATTCCCTAAAATCCCATCTCAGTAGTGATGAGGACCAGCTCAATGTTTCCCGAGGGCCTGTGCCAGGCGAGCCAGGGCCTGGGGCTGAGGACATGGTGACGAACACCACTGGCCCCAGCCCTTAAGGAACTCCCATGGGAGAGGAGGAGGAGAGAGACTCTTAAATACAGACAGGGACTCCCTTGGAATCAGGAGTCACCAGGATATTCAGGGGCCAGAAGAGAGCATTATCTTGACAGGAAAGCAAGGGGGGCTTCTGAGAAGAGGAGATGCCGGGTTTAATTAGTACTGACAGTCAGGTGGGAATTAGTCAAATGAGGGAAAGAGGGTAGAGGGTGCGGTGCCCCCTCCTGCTGCAGAACTCAAGTGATAACAATCTAGTCCTTGATGTTCGACACAGTCAAGGTACCGAGCACGCGGGAGGAACACACCGCACCCCGAGAAGATTACTGCGGGTAACACATCGGACCCCGAGAAGATTGCTGCTGATCGTTATGCTCATAATATGTTTATTTTTCCTGCGTAGCAAAATAAGTAACCCTTTGCCTGTTCATCTCCTGACTCCTAGGAGTGTATCTGGTGACGGTACCGTCACTGAACTGTCTTCTGCTAACTTTTCTGGTCATGAGTTGTTTTTCTCTAATTCCTTGAATCGTTCTAATCTTCCACATTTCATGGAATTATTGTATGAAGTAATTGACAAATTTAAGCATAATATTTCTCTGGCTAATGCCATAGATGAGACTCGTATTAGAGAAATTTGGGATCCATCGGAGAGTAAACAAGATGTTAGTAATCATAAAAAACAACTACAGGATGTAGCTAGAAAACTCCCCCCAACAGTCAAGACCTCACCTGGAGTTGTTCATGTGATTGGAAAGCGTCTTTGGCAGCCACTCCGAGGTGGCCCTGGAAAGAAAGTAGTTAAATATATAATCCCAGAACCCACTGATGAGCTCACATCATATACAGGAATCTACCTAAATGGTGAAAGAATAGTTAATACTGAAGGAAAGAGAATTAAGTGGAGCACATGAAGTCTCTGGGACAGAATCGAAAGGTCAGGGTCACCATGGAATTCAAGTTCATCACAAAGTAAAGTTGATTACTTCAAAATGGTTTCAGCTAGATTCAGAGATTACTGGAATACAGAAAGGCGGAGAGAACTTGTCAGAGAGATCAAGGCACTTGAGTTAGAACTAGCAGAACAGGTTCAGAGTTAAAATAATGGAGTTTGTACTTCATGTATGGTTTACCGCATAGGCTTAGCACCTTGCAATCATTAGCTAGAAAATTGTATTTTGTACCTTGATATGGAACACTGCCTTGATTTTTTATGGAAAACAAGACAATATATCTTTTGCGTAATCATTGTCATTTGCTGAAAAAATGGATTTTATGTAGTCTAATATTGTTTGGAAATGTATAAAAATGCATGGTGATTTGAGCACATTACAGTCAGATATCCACTCCTGAAGTGTGTCTGTCTATCATTGATGCGCCGAATCCTTGACCATCCTGCACAGTTTCTCATCCCCGAGTCGGCCTTGCTAGTCTACCGCTGCGCCCGTCCGCGGCAAGAGGGTAAAAGGAATCCTTGGCTCTGAGGCCTGGAAGAACATTGTGTGTGTGTGTGTGTGTGTGTGTGTGTGTGTCAGGGAGTCAGAGGAGGCAGGGGGGGTGTGAGGGGGTTGCTACACACTCTGGACTTGACAGTGGGAAATAGGACTAGATTTGAAAGACTGTTCTGAGCTTGTAAGAGAAGTCAGGACCAGGGAGAGCTTTATTTATTCAACAAACACATAGTGAGCACCTACTAAGTGCCAGGCACTTTTTAGGTCTTAGGGCTATGAACAAGACAAGGTCTCTGCCCCCTGTGGAACTCACATCCCAGTGGGAGAGACAGGTAATAAAAAAGTGAGCTAAAGGCCTCCCTGGTGGCGCAAGGGGTTAAGCACCTCACTATGAAGCTGTCCACAGCCTCTGCAGCACGAGTTCGATCCCCGGCCGGCCAGGGAGCTACCCACATGGCGAAGCAGACCTCTTCTGTCTCGCCCGCTGCTCCCCTCAGCGGTGTATTTCAGTCAGTCTGCCTGTTCTGTTCCCCGCTCTGTCTCTGGTGAATCCTCTCAGCTCCCACACCTCCGGCCTGTACCCCAGCTCTTGTATGCATAAATAAATCTTTAAAAAAAAAAACCTTAAAAATAAATCTTTAAAAAAAAAACCATAGGGCCAGGTGACCTGCGAGGAGGCAGGGAGGCTGCTGGTCAGTCATGACAGGTCTTGGCGTGGCTGGTGGCAAGGGACAGGGAGAGAAGTTGGAGTAGTGGAACCATTTTGTTGTTGTTGTTGCTCGTGGATGAGGTGCTGTGAGTGAGCAGGGCAGGGCAGGGTCAGCTCCGAAATACCCCGCTGTAGCCCGGGGCCATTACTCCGCCCCTCTGAGCTTCAAGTGCCTCTTCTCCGAAAGGAAGATGATACCTGCACCCCAGGGCTGGTGAGAGTGGGAGAAGCGGGATAGGGGAGGAAGGGAGGAAGGGAGAAGAAGAGGAAGGAGGCAGTTGGAGGAAGAGGGGGTTGAGTGGAAGCCTGACTGGGCCCAGGAGGCCGCCTCAAATCCCTTCAGTCCGTCAGAGTCCACGAAGGAATGAGCAGCGGCTGGCAGCGTCCAGAGCGGCTGAGGACCCGGCCCAGGGCACACGGCCAGTTACTGGAAACTGCGTCTCAGATGACCTCTGCCTGTGGAGACAGACTCTCAGCTGTAAACCACAGTCCTGAGGTTATCCCTGTTGGGAGGTCGGATGGGGGGCTATGGTAGGAAGTGAAAACAGCCGCGGCACAGCTCTCCCCCACCAGGGAGAGGAGGGAAGACAAGAGCGTGGGAATCAGACGGTCCGTAGACTCAAACCTCAGCTCAGCTCCCCTCAGACCCCGGGGGGCTGGGTGACCTGAGGTCCCACCATTGAACCCAAGGGTCAAGGCTCTAGAACTGCCCACCCCCTGCACCCCAGAAGCAGGGCATCCTCAGCCTGAAGGTAGGTGGTTCTGGGCACAGCCAGCAGGGGGCAGCGCCGTGGCCACAGTGAGGCCAGTGTTGCCCAGAACAGGACAGCCTCTCAGGACCAAGGGCCCTGGCTGGGCTGTCCGCCTCCTCTTTTGCTTCCTTGGGCTCCAGTCCTGGGGGCGCAGCTCCCAGGTGGGCAGGCCACAGACTCAGCAGCCAGGCAGAGCCTGACCCTTGCTGCTGCGGTGCCCTGTGCACAAGTGTCTGAACCTCTTTGAGCCTCAGTTTCCTCTTTGGTAAATGGGCCTTGCAATTTCAGTCCTGCCAGGCTCTGTGCGGAGCCCATGAAGATCAGGCACAGAAGGCTGGGTACAGAGGAGCTGCTATTTTTATTAGCAGTGGTGGAGCGAGCGGTGTCTTAAAGTGCCTGACACCAAGGGCACCCAATCAGTGGCAGCCGTGACAGCCACCTAGTGATGCAGGACTCAGTCACTGTTTATTGTGAATTTCTAACCAGGGAGCATCCAGTGCCCACAGACCTGGGATGCTTCCAGCACCGAGGAGTTCACTACCTCCCCGTCAGCCCATTTTCTAGACACCCCGGGCCACCCTCACCCCCAGCCCCCTCTCCGACTCACTGCTCAGTGTCATCAAGCCAGTCTAGCCTCAGGCCTGAGAGGTCAGGGAGCTGGACCCCGCCACAGCTGGATTTCTGCCTTTGCTGGAGACCCCCAGCACAGGAGGCTCCTTGTGGGTCTTGCTCTTGCTATTCAAAGTTCCTTTTCTGCTGACTGGGAAAAAATTAGTGGATGGAAAGTCTCTACTGTCCTCCTGACCCCCCTCCACTCTCCAGGCTCAGGAGCAGCTGCAGGTGGGAGAGGGTCTGAGGACCCAGGACATAAGCCCAGGAGCCCCGGATTCTCCTTGTGTTTGTGGGTCTCAGACCCAGGATGCTCATGGGCCTGGCATCGGAGCCAAGCAGCCCTAAACTCAACCCTTGACTTTGTGCCTGTCTGCTGTGTGACCTCAGGCAAATCACTCCACCTCTCTGAGCGTGTTGTCACAGCTGGCACCCATCTTACAGTGATGCCGTGGGGAGTACAGGAGAAGCGATATGTGGAAAGAGAAACGCAGCACCAGGCACAAACTAAGTACCCATGTACCTGTGGGTACTATTAGCAGGAGTCCCTTCTCTCCCTAAGACCTTCCCGAAGTGAGCGGGCCAGGGTGGCTGTGGGAGTGGGTCGGGTTAGGCAGGATAATGTTCTGACCTACTTCTTGGCTAGCAGGCATGTGGCGCATGTGCCTGTGTGTGCCAGGGTGTGCATGGAGGCTCACGGGGGAATGGGTGTGCACGCACACATGCATTGGCAGTGTGTGCACGTGCAAAGCTGTCCGTGAGTGCACATGCGTGTGCATGCATGGGCCCGAGGCAGCCCATCCCAGGGATTCCCAGGGCACATGCGTACTTGCAGGTACAGTATGCAGTATCCCTGCGCTGATTTGGGAGGCCCCACTGTTCATGGTTACTATGGAAACAAGGAGGCAATCCCAGCCTCCGGGAGAGCCTAAGGTGCCAGAAGTGAGGGCTGACCCAGTCTTCCCAGAGCGGGAGACAGGTCCAGAGCGCCAGGCGCCTAGGATGTGGCAGCTTGGCTGCTGAGGGTTTAGAGTCCGGGGACTCTGGGTCCCTCTGACCCTCAGGGAAACCCTCTCTTCTCCAAGGCATCCTGGCCCATTGGAAAGAGCCGAGGAACCAGAGCTGGGTGCCCCTTGGATCTGGCTTTACCCCCAGGCACAGTCTGGGCAGGGAATTTGACCTCTGCGCTCAGCTTCCTCTTCCATAAAATGGGGGCTGCAGGGGTCAGCAGAAACCTTGAGCTGGGGTGTTACCTTTTCTCTCCCCGGGGGCACCTGCCCTCAGGCTGGGTGAAGAGCCCCGCTGAGGCCCAGTTGTCACAGAGCAGCCTCTCTCTCCCTGTGCAGGACCCTCCACAGCTGTGCGCAGCTCTGGAAAGGGGACATTTCACAGAAGGTTCCAGGAGGACAGAGCTGCCCCCCTCCTCCAGACGCAGTCTCACACACACCCCAAGTGCAGTCTGCAGCCCACAGAGCTACATGGAGGTGCCTGGGATTCCAGCCACTTTTCAGGGTTGTGAGAAGCAGATGGGGAGGAGAGTCCTGGGGGGCCATGGGCCAGGGGTACGGCTTTCAGGGGGTTGGGGAATTCCTCAGAGCAGAGCTGGGCTGCTGAAGGCTTCTGGGAGGCAGATCCTAATGTAGGAAGGACTTTGTGAAATCTCACCTCTTTGGATTTTGACTCAAGCCTGCACTGCACGCAGGTCGTAGCGCACCCGGACAGGAGCGTGTGTAAAGTGGCAAAGGGACACTCCGCTCCTGTCCTCCATTCTGCTCCCAAGAGGGACCCGTCTGTGTGCTGGGAAGCCAGTAGCAAGTGTCCAGTGGAGATGGGCCACGAGGACAGCAGGAGCCGCTCCCAGCCACGGAAAAGCACAAGAAAGGGCTTCTCTGTCAGAAAAGCTGTGAAGGGGCCACTTCTGAGGTGGGAGGGCGTGAAAAGCTGGGCCTGGCCAGTGACTTCAGACTAGTCCGAGCCCCCTTCTGGCTGAGGCCTTCCAGCTGTGAGCTGCTTTCACCAGCAGAGGGAAGCGGGACTCCAGCCTTGGGCAAGGGTGGCCAGGCCAGGCCCAGCTGCCTGTGCCACCTCATCCCGCCCCAGCCCCCAGGGTAAAACCATGTGCAGGGATAAGGGAGTTGGGTCCCTTTATTGGGGTGGGGGTGAGCCCCACCATCTGGGGGAGAGCTGCTGGACAGGTGGGAAGTTTCTAGAGGAGAGGTAGGTAGAGGGGTGAGAGCTGCAGTGGGAGGCAGTGGGAGCCATGGAAGGCTATGGAGCAGGGAGGAAGGGATTACCTTTAGGGAAACTGTGCATGGGAAGAGCCGCGATGGGGCCTGCTGTAGTAGGGCTGCTCTGACCAGAGGGGGGAGGTGCTGGGGAGCAGAGGGGCTGGCCTGAGAGACAGTCTCTGGTAGAGGGCAGACTGGGGGCGGAAGCAGGTGCGGGGCTGAGGAGGAGGAGGAGTCCTGGATGGGGCGGGGCCACAGGCTTGTTTGGTGGTTGAAGGGGGACTCCAGGGGGTCAAAGGTGTTGAGCTGGAAATTAGCTGGCTGGAGTCCAAGGTGTCTGTGGGCCTCTGGGGGCAAGTCCAGGAGGCCGCTGGGGATGCAGCTTTACTGAGGAGCCAGAGGGTCTGAGGGGTTGTTTTTGCCAATTTCCTAAATCTGGCAAGGGGCCACCCCAGGATCCCAGCCTGGGTTCCCTCCCCCAAGTCTATTTGTCATATTAAGGGACCACCAAAGATGTAGCCCCTTTCTCTCTCTCTCAAGGACCCTGATTCTGGGCTTGGCAGAGAGATCAGCTGCCTTTACCTAGGAGGGAATTAGGGTTCTTCTGGGGGGCACGGCAGCCATCCCTCCCGCAGCTTCAGGTGCTCAGGGGGCAGGATCTTCAAGCCCAAGATTCTGCTCTATTGGGGTCCTTGTGCCTCCAGCCCCACTTCAAACCCCCCACTACAGAGGACTCCTTGTTAGCTCTGGAGACAGTGGAATGGCTCACTCCCTGCTCTTTACGGCCTCCGATCACCAAGTCCCGGGAGAAGCCCTCAGGGAGGTGCTGTTCTTGTTTCCACTTTGTGGATGAAGGAAGGGAGCAACCAAAGCTTCCAGAGGTGAGGCACTGTGCCTTCCTCCCTCCTGGGTGTGGTGGTGGGTCAGGCTCCCCTGCGTGGTGTGTGCTTCTAGGCCCCTGTGGCACCTGGGCCTGCACCCAGCTCCCTGAGGGACCCCAGCCCTGCCAGCCCCTCTCCAACCCTTGATTTCTGGTCTGCAGTCCCAGTTTCCAGGACTTTCCCAACATGCTTACACCCCCCATCCTGGACCCTGTCCCCATCCTGTTCCTCACGGCACAGCTCTTTTGGGAGCAGCCAGGCCCCCTCCCCCTCCAGGGCTGTGCTCCCGGCAGCTGTGCCCCTCCCCCAACTGTAGTCTGGGGGTGGTCCCCGGCAGTGGGGAGTGCACAGAAGCTGGGTTGATTGGGCTAAGGTGCAGGGCAGCCTGGACCCCCCAGACCCTCACTCGAGGTTCATTGTGCTCTAGGCTGGAGTGGGCAGGGCCTTTGGAAAGGGGTGGCTTGAGGTTTTAATCACTTTATCAATGTTTGTTTGTGTAATTCAGCCCAGAGATGCTTTTCCCTCCATCTGTCTCCACCATCTGTTCCCATCAGGATTTTCCCAACCATTCCCATTCGGGACCAAAAGGGGGAAGCTGGGGGCTGCGCCTCTGAGGGGGCTGGGAAGGGGCTACCTCCACCTACCTCAGTGAGAGGCCTCCAGGAAGGGGTCTGTGCTCCTGAGTCACAGGAAACTGGGCTCCAGTGCTGACACTGTCACTTTCTGACTGTCGTTCCTTGGGCAGGTGACCTCACTGCTCTGAGCCTCAGTCTCCACATCTGTAAAATGGCAGACATTAATCACTCCTTAGGATTCCTGAGGATCAAATGAGGCGATGCCGGAAGAGCTCTCTACATACAGTAGGTGGTGAAGACATCCGAGACTCCATTCCCTCCCACTGCTACTCTCTCTGGCTTGCCGGGCGCTGGTCTGTCCTCTGTAGAGCCGGACGACAGAGACCATCCTGGTTTCCAGATCCTTCTCTCGCTCCCAGGGGCTGGGAGCCTGCCCTCCCTCTGCTCTCCATGGACCCCACCCACTGCTGCGTTCTCTCAATAGCCCGCTGGACATCTACTCTAAGCCCTGCTGTCTTCCCTCCTTGGGAAGGGAAGACAGGGTAGGGGTTAGGGGGCAGGGCGCCCCCAGTGTGGCTTAAGCCTGGGAGAGGAAAGGTGGCTGATAAGAAGTAACCAGCAGGGTCTTCCGCACCCGCCCCTGCCTGCTTCCATAGTCACCCCTCTCACTCAGGAAAGGGAGGTGGGGCACCCCAGCTGAGACCACGTGGCTCTATCTTCAGAAGCCTATCTACTAGAGAGACTGGTTGCAGGCTGGGGGTCCCGAGACCAGGCACCCCAATTACCATCACAGTGGGGTGGGGAGAAGTGAGCTTCTGAGGGACTGAGCCAAGGAGTCAGCCTGGAGGAGGTGAAGCTGGGGTGGGGGCAAGTGGGAGGAAGCAGAGGAATGACTGAGCAGCAGCAGGGTGGGGGTAACTGAGACCCCACGAAGATGAAGAGGAAGCTCTAGACTAGGCTGGGAAGATTCCAGGTTCAGGCAGGCACTGGGGGGAAGAGGGGGAGGTCACTGTAGAGCAGACCCCTTTCCCTGCCCTCAGCACTGCAGGGTCTCCTGGCCTGGCCCAGTGGGGAAAGGGGGGGACTTGTCCCTTGGGGGCCTGGGGTGGGGGCTGAACGCAGCAGCAAGGCTCTCCCTGCCCCCAGGCCCTCACGCAGGAGGCAGCTGGGAACCACCCACACATGTCTGGCGTCTCTCACCAGACAGGGGGTCCCAACACCAGAGCCAAGGCACACAGGGGAACTGGTGTTCTGGGGGCCCAGCTGCCCGTCCCCCACCCCCACCCCAGCCAGCCTGGCTCCTCCAGTTGAGATGTCCCTGCTGGTTCTCAAGCAGGAGGGACCAAGGCTAGACTTCGATCACCTCAGAGGTGTGGTCTGGAAGCCCAGAGGGAAGCCCTGGGGAGGCAGGAGGGCCTGTTCCTGGGCGCTGCTTTGGGAGGAGCAGCTGCCCAGGCAGTGGGCGCTGCTGTGGGCTCGCCTGCAAGGTGGGTGCAGACAGAGACCACCCGGGCATCTCACCCTGCGCTGCCCCTGTTTCCACCCTCGCCCCCTCGCCTCCAAGTCCATTCTTGACAGAACGGCCTGGAAGTCAGATCCTCTCTGCTCAGGGGCCCGAGGGCTTCCCACTTCCCCTGGAATAAACCCAAAGTCCTTGGCATGGTCCCAGCCCTGCCACCCTCCAGTGTCCACACACGGAGGCCAGATTCCGCCAAGCACTCGTGTAATGCGCTGAGAAGAGCCGTCTACGTTATGCCCATTTTTACTGCTCACTCCGGGAGCCCCACGGCTCAGGGGTTCAGGGGGGCACAGGGGTTCCATCCAAGCCCACCCCACGCTATGGAGCTGCGAGACACGGGGAAAGGCCTTTAATCCTGCTCAACCTCAGTTTCCTCGCCCTGGAAGTGGCGACAATAAGGCCCACCTGCTGGAGAGGAAGGATGGCATTTGAGCCCAGGGTGGGGGCTGGAGCCACGGTGGGGGGCAGGAGGATGCAGCCCCCCTACTGGCAGGAGGAGCTGGGATAAGGTGACTGCAGGGACTCCGGAGCGAGGCTGTCCTAAGCACCTCAGAGCCCCCCAGGTTGGAGAGGCTCCCCAGTCCTCACGATCACAACCCCGCCTTGGCGGAGGCTGGGAGGCAGAAAGGGGGGTCTCCTTGCTTGGAGGGAAGAGTGAGAGGAGCAGTTCAGATCCATGTTGCCAGGTGGATTCATTCTGAGGGGGTCCCGCGCCGGAGAGCTGGGGTGCAGCGGCAGGCAGGAAATGGGGGCGGGGCTCTCTCTAAACTGGAGGTGGGGAGGGGGCGTGTCTGCCTCCCCCCTAGCCGGGCCCTCGCGGACCGGAGTGGGCGCCCCCCCTCTCCGAGGAGCCCCCAGCGCAGCGAGTTCCGGAGTTGGGGCGCGGGGGCAGGCGGGAGCCTCGCGAGCCGCCCAGGACCCGGATTCCGCCCTCGGAGCGACGCGCGACTCCGCACCCAGGTAGAAATGGGGGCGCCAGGCGGGTGGAGTGCAGGCCGGTGGGGGGTCCCCGCCTTGGGGAACTGACCCCCCCCAGCTCGGGCTCCCCGAGGCGAGAGGCTGAGGCGATGGGGACGCGGGCCCTGCGCCCCCGGAGGGGTGCTCCCCAGCGAGGGGGGCCAGGGAAGAGAGGGCGCCCCCGTCGCTCTCCCGGGCAGGGGCGGGGGCGGAGCCTGGCGCAGCGCTGCCCCCACCCCCAGGGCTGGAGGGTAAAAGGAGGAACGGGGACCCCCCCCGGGGAGGTGCTCCGGGCGAACGCTGCGGGGCGTCTCCCTCCAGGCCCTCCGCCCGCCCCCCGCCCGCCCCCCGCCCGCCTCTCGCCGCGCGCCGCAGCGCCGCCTTCCCTGCGCAGTCGGAGTCTCCGCGTCGCTGGGTGAGTCGGGGCTGCTCCAGCCGGGGCTGCGGGAGGTGGGGAGGGGGCGTCCCGCAGGGAGGGGGCCACGTCCAGGGTTCCCCAAACCCACTGCTGCCGCGCCTCGCGGGGAGCGCTCCCTCCCCGGGCGCAGGAGGTGGGGGCGCCCCCGGGGAGGCGCGCGGCGCTCTCCAGGGTGCTGACCGCCGAGTGGCCGGCGCCGAGGAGTTGGTTTTGGCCACCTCGGAGCGCCCCCTCTAGGAGGGGCCCCGCGCCCCGCGCTCTCCGAGGGCTGAGAGCATTGAGGCGGGGGCTCAGGGCGAGGGCTGGGAAGGGGTTTGGAGAGGACCCCCGGGGCGGGCTTCTCGGGTCGAGCTGGGGGTTCTTGCCTTTGGGGGAATGGGGATTTTTTTTGCGGAGACAAGAGAGTCTTCTGCCACCCTCGTTTCCAAGTCTTCCAACTGGGAGGGGCGACCCTGACGGTGGCAGAGAAGAGGGGGCACGGGAAGACCTGACCCAGTTCCTTGGACCTTGAGGAAGGGATGAAGGGACACAGTCCGCCGCCCCAGCCCCGTGCATCTCCTCAGTCCCCTCCCACACACTTGTTCCGTGCGTCCTCAGCCTGGGGCAGAAGAGGCTGATTTAGAAAGGAGGGTCACGAACTTACAGAAACCTGCAGGGGACACACTGCTGAGGACACACACGGGTCCCCCAAATGGTCACACTCCCCTTCACGCTGTGATGGGTGCATACCCGCTCCCATGCACAGCTATGCACATGCACTGACATGGACTGGAACACGCGGGGAGAAAAATGCAATGCAGAATCCAGGGACACACATGCAGCACGAGCACACGCATGAGCACACGCGCTCACCCACATGTGCACAGAGCTGCATGCACATGTACACACAGGGGGCCCCCTCACCCTGTCTCACTCATAGCCCCAGGCTGTGGGGGTTCACCCGCACACACCCCTGCATCCCTGCTCAGAACTGCCTGGCCGCCTTCTCTCCATCATCTTCTCCCCAGTCCTCCACACTCTAGCCTTTGGTACTGAGGGGACCTTTCTGGACTGGCTGAAAGGTAAGTTGAACGGTCAGGGTGGGGGAGTTGGCTGCTGAGGGAATTCCTCGGAAGAGAAGCCCTTAGGAGGCTGGGAAGGACTGCAGCTCCCTCTCCTGGGACCTGGCAGCACCCCTAGGAATAGAAAGAAAAATAGCAAAGGAGCCTGAGGGTCCCACACGTGGCTGGCCCTGTGAGGTGTTGGCACGGGCGTCGTTGGTGCCAGCATGTGCAGGACCTGGGGGTCGTGGGCTGGCGTGTTGAAGTGCAGGTATGGGAGTGTGTGTGCATGGAGCTGTGTCAGCACATGTGAACTGTGGTGCAGAGAGAATGTTGTCACATGTGGCGGCATGGTGACCTGTGGGTGCGGTGGCTGCTGAGTGGCATGGGACCTGGTGCGTGGACCTGGAGGGCCGTGAAGCCTGCTACCTACCAGTCTGTATCTGTTTGCGGGTCACTGTGCATGACTCTCGTCAGCTGGGCACGTGGAAATTATTTTTATTCATTTACCTTATATAGCACTTCTATGTTCAGGTAGCCTTCTACATGCTTCCCATGCACTAACTAATTTAACCTCCCAGCAATAATGAGGCGAGTACTGTTACCCCCACTTTCCGGATGCGGCAGAGAGTTTAAGGAACTTGCGCAATGTCACGCAGCTGGTAAGAGGCAGGGCCGGAGGTCAAACCCAGATGGTCTGGCTCTGGTGCCAGGCCCACACCCAGGCTGGGCCTGTGCCAGGTGCACCTGTGTGGGGCAGAGAACCACATCCGGTCTGCAGGTGTGTTCTGTGGTGGGCAGGCATATGTGAGGTGACAAGGGGCAGTGAATAGGAGGGGGACGAAAGGCCTTGCCCTGGGAGTCGGCCCTGTCACTCTGGCTGTGACTAAAGCAGGCCACCTCGAGTCCCTAAGCTTGCCTTCTCATCTGCAAAATGGGGCTCATGCCCCTGCTTCACTTCGTGAGGGCCCCATGATGCACGCCATGAAGGCTTGCTGCCTGGCACTGAGGGCATCAGTAAATGTGAGCCCCTGCCCTTCCTCTCTGCAGAGCTGTTCCCTGGGGAAGTGCAGGGTCTGGGGTGACTCTGTGGAGCGTATCAGAGGCAGCATGCCAGGTGCAGCTGGGGTGACCTTGGCCAGCTCCTCTCCCTGGGTCAAAAGAGGGGCTGTCGCGGCTGGTGGCCAAGAGGGCCCTCCGGGAGTGGTGTCAAGGGGCCAGGTGGGCCTGACCACACCTCTCTGTCCCTTGACCCCCTCGGGCCCCAGGTGGGACTTGGCTGAGCGGCCATGGGCAAACAGAACAGCAAGCTGCGGCCCGAGATGCTGCAGGACCTGCGGGAGAACACGGAGTTCTCGGAGTTGGAGCTGCAGGAGTGGTACAAGGGCTTCCTCAAGGACTGCCCCACGGGCATCCTTAACGTGGACGAGTTCAAGAAGATCTACGCCAACTTCTTTCCCTACGGCGACGCCTCCAAGTTCGCCGAGCACGTCTTCCGCACCTTCGACACCAACAGTGACGGCACCATCGACTTCCGGGAGTTCATCATCGCCCTGAGCGTGACCTCGCGTGGCCGCCTGGAGCAGAAGCTCATGTGGGCCTTCAGCATGTACGACCTGGACGGCAACGGCTACATCAGCCGCGAGGAGATGCTCGAGATTGTGCAGGTGCGCCCCTGGGCCCCGCAGAATGCCAGGCACCAGGCCCAGCAGCTGGCACCCTCCACCCCTTTTTATCGGCTCCACAGTCCCTGTGGGTAGCTCGTGCCAGAGGCTATTCTTATGACCCCATTTAAAAAACACTTTATTAGAAAACGATTTCCAATTTGAAGAAAAGTTGAGAAGAGTCCCATTTACCCCTCACTCAGACTCCCCAAAGCACAGTTTGCTGCATCTGCTCTCACTGCATATATATGTGCGTGTGTCCTGTTTTGTTGTTTTGAACATGACCTTTTACCCTGACTACATCAGGCTCTATTTCCTAAGAACAGAGACATTCTCTTACATAACCCATAATAAGATTATCAAAGTCAGGGCATTTAAGATAGAAGCAATGCTATTATCTAACTTACAGACCACATTCCAGTTTTGCCAACTCTCAGTAATGTCCTTTATAGCATTTTTTGGCCCTGGTCTAGAGTCACACATTGCATCTGGCTCCTCAGTCTTTGTCTTTCATGACTTGATATGTCTGCAGGGGACCACCAGTTCTATTTTATCGATCCTCATTTACTCAGGGGGAAATGTATGCTCAGAGAGATAGACATTTGCCCAAGGCCCCCGGCTCCACTGTCTGTTCAAACTCAGTCTCCTTCCAACGAGCTGAGGGCCCATTAAGAGTCCAGTACTGAGCCCATGTGCCCAGTGTCTCCTTACAATAAACCCCATGAGGCTCAGAGAGGTGAAGTGACTTGCTTAAGGTCACACAGCACCTAAATGGAGTCTGGCTCAGGCTAACCACCACTTAGAGCTGACTCTTGATAGGGGTCTGGCTTCTAGTTCTAGAGTTGGCCTCAACCCTTAGATTGCGCATCTGTGAAGTGATGGGGAGATTTAAGGACCTAATATGAATGCCCTTTCTTAGTACCACCCTTCGTATGGCATGCACTAGCTTTATTTCAAAAATCTTCCCAAATCTAGCCCTTCAGCAGCACTGAGGACCCTCAGGACTATGCTTCGTATGGCCTACCCAGTTGCCTTGCTCGCTTTCCCCTAGCCTTTACTTCTTTACTTGTAGAGGAGGGTGTTGGCCCCCTACTTCACAAGGCTCTGTGGGCAGGCAGTGGGACATGGATGTGAGCAGAGCACTTGGCATGTGATTGGTATGTTAGTGACGGTTAGTTGTTCTTTTCTCCTCTGCACATTCTCTGTGCTAACCAGAATGGCCTTTGCAGTGTCCCTGGAGTGTGGCCTGAGTAATCCTGCCATACAGCTTTGTGCAGGCCCTTGTTCCCTTCCCTTCTGCCTCTGAATCCTTTCCCTTCTGGTTCCTCAGCTCGGCTGACTGCTCCCCAGCCCCCAGCCTCCACCCCCAGCTTCCAACTCATCCAGCTCCTACTGGATGCTTGACTCTGGCCTCTCCTCTTGCTAAGGGACAGGCTCTGCTCGCTCAGCTAGAATAGGCCTTGGGGTGGGGCGCTGTCCCCATGCCTGTCACGGGTGGGGGAGAATCTTAATGTTTGTCCATGACTCCTGTGGGCCAGGTACTAGCTGTAGTTGGTGGATAGAGGGGTGCTCTGGTGGAAGGGCTGGGGAGCGAGGGTGGTGAAGTCTCTCTCGGGGGCAGCAGCTGGATACCAGCCAACTCCCGAGGGATGTTCATGTTTTACCACTTAGTGTGGCTGCACTGAGCACACTGAAATCCCAGCCCTCCTGGGGCCAGCAAGTGCAGGGCAGCAGTCAAGCCAGGCCCACTCCTTGGGCATCTTTGGGACTCCTTCCTGGCTGGCCTCTGCTATCTAGGCCGGCAGCCCCGCGGCTCCAGACAGCCAGCGCAGACAGAGCGCTGCAAACCCCGGGACTGATTAATTACAAGTCGGCTCCAGTGAAACAGTGAGTGAGCCACAATTCTAGACAATTAATTAGAAGGCCCAGGAGAAGGGTTGTCACAAGGGGAGCGGTCACTCTCTAAGTCACTCGCTCAGTCCTTAGGACCCAGGCTGTGTGGTGGCCACACCACAAGAGACATCTTGGCCACTTGGGGCTCCCACGTTGGTCGGCAAGACAAGGGTGCAGGCCACACTGGCCAGCTCAGGGACAGGGGTGTAAATGGGACGTCTGGAGTCCAAAGGACTGAAGGGCAGGGAAGACCCGAGGATATGGTGGGTGAACCGTGATGATGAGTGTTTGCTTACTGACCGCTTACTCTAGCTAGCCACTGATCCGCACAATTATCTCTCTTAACCCTCTAGGCAATCCTCATGAGGGTGATGATTGCCCCCATTTTACAGATGAGGAAACTGAGGCTCGTTAAGTACTTGTTCAAGGCCACAGAGCAAGTGACTAGTAGAATGAGGCTGTCACTCCAGGTCCATCTCACTTCACTCTCTACTGGCGTTCCCCACCCACACTGCCCCACCATTTCTCCAGCAGCTAGCAGGGCCTGGGTTCAAATCCAGTCTCTTCCATCAATTCCCTTTCTGAACATTGTCTTCTTTATTACACACCCCCCGCACCCATGAACCTTGGTTTCTTACCTGGAAAATAGAGATCATGATACCTGTTCTTCAGGGCTGTCGGGAGGTTTGGAAACAATGTAGGTAAGGAACCTGGCACACAGTAGACGCCTCATGCACGGTAGTGTAATTGTTCTAGGCAGAGGCTGCAAATGCTGGAAAACCCGAAAAGTCCAGTGGTGTTTAGCGGGACAGAATCACCTGCCAGGAGAGGTCTGCGTGATGGTGGGGAGATTAGCAGGGACCAGAGGATGAAGTGTATTCAGTGCCAGGGGGCGCGTGGTTTGGACTTGGTACAGAGGACAGTGGGAGGTGCCAGTGACTTTTGAAGATGGGAGTTCCTAGCAGGAGGCAGGCACTGTGCTGAATTCTGGGGTGGGTACTAGCTAGATGTCCATGGCTCTTCTTTGTGTGCTGGGGACGTGGAACAGTTCCACAAAGGGAAAAGTACTCCCAGGGAGTCGTCCCGGAAGGAAATGCCCACTGGCCGGCATGTAGGTGCTGACCCCACCCGGATCCCAGAAGGCCTCCCTAAGAAAGCGCCTGCACGCCGAGCCCACAGGAGTGGGAGGCAGCAGAAGGAGCGTGGGGCAGCATCCAGAAGGAGCTGGGTGCATGGTGGGCCTAGAGGGATCCTGCGTGTGACTGGAATCAGGGGGCGGCAGGCTGGTTTGGGGACGTGGTGATGGAGCCTGCTTGGAAAGAGCTTTCGGAAGCAGCCCAGGGAGGACCCAACAGGCCCCAGGAGACCCCTGTGGAGCTGAGGCCCTTTCTGAGGCCGAGGACAGGGGAGGCTTCTTGGAGGTGGTGTAGTAGCAAGAAGCTGGAAGATCTGAGACGACCACTTCGTCCTTAGCCTGCAGCGCCCCGGGACCCGGCCTATCCCACAGCCGAGTCCTACGTACTTTGTGTATATTTAGCACCAAAACCCTCCTGCGCACCGCCTCTGAGCTCCCGCGCGCGGTGGCGGCGGTCCCGGGCCCAGCAGAGTCCAGGCTGTCCCCGGCCCCCGGCAGATGCTCGTTTGCATAAGTTCCCCCGCCCGCTCGGGGCCGGCTGCTTCGGGCCCCCAGCTCCGTGGGGCCCCCGCGGCCGCGCAGCCCGGCGCCCCCTCTCGGCCAGCGCCCCCTGCCGGCCACCTGGAGCCCCGGTGTTTCCGAGAAGCTGCGCCAAACCTGCGCTTCCCCCGGCACCCGAGGCACCCGCAGTTCTAAGCCCTTTGCCATCTGGGCCCCGATGTCCCCAACATCTCTCCTGAACCCCTGAACTCAGTACCCCCAGGCTCTCGACGCCCACTCAGAGCTTTCGGGCTCCGGTGTCACTGTTCGTGCAGATCCGCCGGCCAGCAAGTCTCCCCCGCCCCCCCACCCCCGTCCCCCCCGGGCCCCCCCGCCCCGCGCTCCAAGGACACGAGGTCAGGGCCCGCCCCAGCGGCCCCCTCCTCCTGGCAGCCTTCCCAGACCCTCCTCCCGGGGTCCCCCAGGACCCCAGGCCTCCGAGACCCCTCTCTACCTCACTTTGGGGGAAAAGCTACCAGCGTGCCTTTTGGGGGGGCGCTCAGGTGGGCGCCTCACTCCCTCTTTATCCCTCCCGCCCCCCAGGCCATTTACAAGATGGTTTCGTCCGTGATGAAGATGCCCGAGGACGAGTCGACCCCGGAGAAGAGGACGGAGAAAATCTTCCGCCAAATGGACACGAACAACGACGGTGAGGGGCAGGGCGGGCGGGGCGGGCCGGCGCCACCCCCTTCCCTGTCCCTGCTCGGCTCTGCCCCCCCCCGGGCCCCCCGGGCCCCCCGTCACCGCTGTGCTCGCCCGCAGGCAAGCTGTCCCTGGAGGAGTTCATCCGCGGCGCCAAGAGCGACCCGTCCATCGTGCGCCTGCTGCAGTGCGACCCCAGCAGCGCCTCCCAGTTCTGAGCGCGGGGAGCCAGCCCCCCGCCCCGCCCCTCCGGCCCCTCCCGGCTTCCCCTCCCCCGTGTGTGTCCAGGCTGGGGGTCCGGCTGGGCCCCGCCTCCCGTCCGCACTGCAGGGCGCCTGTGGAGGAGGGAACCCCGCAGTCCCCCCGAAGCCCAAGCAAGCAAGTGGTTAGCACCCCTCAATTCAAGAGGCAATACTCCCTTATAGTGATGGAGACACAGGCTCGGACCCCCCAGCCAGCCCTCTCTTAGGGATATTTGAGAACTGCAGCCGGCCCTCCTCGTCTCCCGCCTCCTGCTGCCGAGCCCTCCCCCCCTCCCCCACAAAGGCAGCCTCCCCTCCCCGAGCCCCAGGGCAAGCTCCCACCCCCTCGTGGATCTCAGCCAGGGCGGAAGGGGGAGGCAGGCCCCGGCGAGCAGCCTGTCTTTATTGGTGGGCATCAGGATTGCAGAAGTGTGGGGGTTCGAGGACAGCTTCCTTGAGCCATCTTCCCTGCAGGAGGGCCGCAGCCCTTCCTGCCCAGCTCTTGTTGGCCGGGAGGCCGCGATGCGAAAGGATGACCCCTGCGCCAGTCCCCCAGCTGTGGGCTCCATGCACCCCGCCTGCTGTTCAGCACGGATGAACACACAGACCCACGGCCCCCTCTGTGTATTTCGCCTTTCTCAGACACACTCACAGGCCCACATGCAGATGGGAAGACAAACCCGGAGCCCCCGCCCGCCCACAGCCCCTGGCCAGCCCCGCCCCGCATGCACCGCGTGGAGCATCTCTGTCTTTTTAATAACTTCAGAATAAAGTCTCGTTTCAGTGCAGTGGGCTGGGTGGCCAGGGATTGAAAACCCCACGTGTGGGTCCCCTTGTGGCCGCTGAGCCCTCTTGGGCAGCTCTAGGAATCCCTGGCCTGGTCACAGTGCAGACTTGGTTGCGGGGCCCCGGGGGCTTGGGCCCCCGCGAGGCTTCAGCTGTCAGAGGGTCAGCGGCTCCAAGCTGGTGCAGCTCAGCAGGTCGCGGCCCTCCGCGGGCTCTGGGCTCTCTTGTATCTGCAGAGACACGGGAGGCTGCCGGGCTGGGCTGGGGCTGGGGCTGGGTCTCCCCTTCCAGGGCACCCAGGGAATGGGGGCAGAGGAGGTCCGGGAGGTCTCTGGGGCAGGGGCATCACGGTCCTTCCACCCATGCAAAGGCCAGCTCATGTGCTTGGAGCACCCACAGCCTGAGCTCAGACCGCCCTCCCGCTCCCTGGGCCTCGGGAAAGCCAGGTGTCAGCTGGGAAATCTGACTTCTCCAAGCCTCCCCTTTGGTTTGGGGGTGAAAACGATTGCCTGGTTCTCAAAGGGGGGGTCCCCCAGAGAGGGGCTGGGCAGGAAACATGGAGCCCCTGAACATGCAGGAGCGGGGCTGAGGCTGTGTGGGGGGAAGCGCCTTACCGCGTGGTGGTGGTTTTTTCCCCACCAGGGCCTCAGCTCCAGCAGCCCGTGGGCGAACTGGGCGCAGCGCACAGCGAACACACTCTCCGCCACGCAGAACACTAGTGAGATGCCCCAGAGGCACAGGCTGGAGCTCTGTGGGGACACAGGGCGCAGAAATGGCTGCCTTGGGTCGGGGGTGGAGGGCCAGACTCCAAGCACGTCTCTGCTCGTCTCTGCGGGGGGAGCGCCCCGGGTGTCCCCCGCCCGGCTGAGTTCTCAGCACTCACATAGATGCGCGTGGGGTCGAAGGGGCAGTCAGGCGCCAGGGCCAGTAGTCCGGGGCTCCCAAAAGTGCAGGCGGCCAGTAGTGCCCGGCCCTGGGTGGCAAAGGTCACGGCGATGGAGGCCAAGAGGCCAAGAGCGCAGGTCAGAGAGAGAAGGGCGCAGGCCGCACTTGAGGTGAACACTGTCCAGCGCTGGGGGGGGGGGAGGGAGGCCACTGGTCAGGCCCCTGGAGGTGACCGCTGGCCTCCCCTCCCCCTATAGGAGGTGCCACATACCAAGGGGATGCTGGGGAGATAGCGGGACAACACGATGGCAGCAATACCCGAGGTGATGACCTGTGGGAAAAGTTCAAACCAGTCCCGAGGGGGGGCGGGGGTCAGGGCCACTCTCGGATAAAGATCCACCCATGCCCACTGTAGCCTTCCAGCTCCCCACTCTTCATTACTCCATCTGCGCGGAGGCAGAGCCTCCTCGTGGCTGGCTCTGAAGTGATGCTTCAACCACTGCCTGCCTACAACCTCCTCTGGCTCCCCACTGCCTCTAGCTGTGCCCCTCACCAGGACCCTGTGTATCCCAGAGTCCCGGGAGCAGTGCTGAGCCACCAGATACGGGTGACATGTCTACCTGGAACGGGAAAGATTTTGGAAGAAACTAGTAACTCAATGCCAAGGGACTAGAGTAGAATTCAAGCCCCCAAGGAGCATTTTTAAGTTATCCCAGCCTCTCAGTGGGCTGGCCCCGGTTCCATCAGCTCCTCAACTCCACCCTGGGCCAGGCTCGGCTCTTTTCTCACTGCCCTGGGCAGAGCCTGCACAGAATGCACCGGCATTGGCCTTCTTGGGAACCCCCTTCTGCTCCTCTTTACCGGCTCGGCTCTCTCCACCCTCCAGGCTCCCCAGCCACCTGCGGTGCGCCTGCCCCAACCCGCTGTTTAGCCTACTGGATGCGCTCTGGGCCTTTTGGGTTCTACTCAGCCAAGCTTCCCAATGGTTCCCTCACTGTGCCAGGCATGGCCTGGACCCATGGGAGGGAGGTTGGGGGGCCTGGGTTCAAGACTCAGCAATGTCTTCACTTCACTGTGCAGCCACATGCAAATATCCCAGCCACTCTGGGCTAAGTCTCGCTCTGCAGGGTGAGCTCATGGGAAGGACATGGCCTTGGTGTCAGACACCAGTTTCAAATCCAGCTCGACTTCTTTGTGTCAGTGGCCGCTGGGTGAATCCCAAGCCTCAGTTCCTGCTTCTGAATGATGGGAATCGTAATGGCTGGAATTTCATGTCGCTAGAAGCGGTAGGGATTAGCCAAGGAAATGAGGGCAAAGCTGAAGGGGTTCGGCCCACAGCCCATCCCCGGTGAACCTCCTAAGCGAGCTCACTGCCTTCCTCACAGGCTGGTGAGAAACAAATGAGTGACCAGTGACTCCAAGAGAGACGGCACAGCCCAGCCTGTCTCACCGGCGGAGGCGCCTGACTGGGCCTCGACCTTGTCCTCCCCGGCCTGGAGGCCAGCCGGCTGTCTGCACTTCATTTTGCAGGGGAAGGAACAGACTTAGGGAGGGAAGAACAGACTCCTGGCCCCTCAGCCAGGAGATGGCAGGGAGGGGACTCAGGTACTTATGTGCAGATGTTTCCCAAACTCTGCTCTACACTTGGGAAAGAGCTTTTGACCTTGTCCTTCATATATTCATCAAACAGGTACTGACTTTGGTCATAACATGGTGCTGCCTGTCTGTAGATCATCCCTAATGCTAAGCTCCTAAGTTGATTTTCTCAGTGTTTCCAGGTCAGATCTTAGCTATTCCCACCATCACTTCTTTGCCTCTTCCGTTCTCTCTACTTGGGATACCTTCTGTCCCAGCTTCCTCTTCTACCTGCCTGCACCGGCATGTCTCATACTTGGTATGGTAATTGCAGCTCATCTGTGAACTCCTACTCATCCATCAATACCCCGCTCAGAAGCCTCCACCTCTAGGCACCCTTCTGTACCCTCCTGAGCGCCTTCCTTCTGTCCAAAGTTGCCCTGACTACTTCGGGTTGTGATGACGGTCCTAGCTCACCGGAATGGGCACTAACCATGTGCCTGGTCCTGTGCTAAGCGCCCAAGGTGGATGGCTTCTGTCAGTCCGTCCCCAGGTCCCTCCAGGGTGGACACTGGTACTATCCCCATCTTACTGATGTGGAAGTGGAGGCAAAGACAGGTTGATGACTTCTGTGGTTGGTGAGAGTCTGCAGAGCAAGGGCTAGTGCTCAGGATCTTTGCTTCCCACCCCAGGCTCTGACTAAAGACCTTTCAGTCCCCTCCAGACCCCTCCTGCCCCCTCCTGCCAGACCTCTCCCGGCCTGGCCATACCAGGATGGCAGAAGTGACGGAGAGGATGTTGACCACGCAGTACTGCAGAGCCACGGCATCGTGGGGGGCAGCCACGTAGCGTAGCACAGTGCCATGGAGCAGAGCGGCTGCGATGAAGCTCACGTGGCCCAGCACCACCAGCACCAGCCCCGTCTTCATCAGCACCCTCCGGAAGTCACCCACGCTCGAGCCACCTGTGGGGACAGCTTTGTCAGGGCCGCGGTGGGGCTCATCCAGCTGGACAGAGGAGAAAACGGAAGCCCCGATGGGAGTGGTGGACCTTGGGTCCTAAATCTATTTCTGAGTGGCCTAGAGTGAGTAATTTGTCTTCTCTGAGTCGGCTTCCTCATCGGGAAAAGCACACGGGTGGCACTTACTACAAGGTAGGAGTGCTTGTGAGTGCTCAGGGTCACGGGTGGCACGGCCAGGATTTGAACCCAGGTCTCCAGCTCTAGACACACGGTCCTTCCACTAAGCTGCGTTCACTGGTGTAGTCATCTATGTGCTCATCCCACTCCGAGCGCCTGCTCTGCGCCAGGTCCTGAGGCCCCAGGATGAGCTTGACAGTCAGTGTCCAGGCCCCCAGGGAGCCCTCGTTCACTGGGCAGGGGTCACATCTTGCTTGGGATTCAGTGGGTGGACGGGGCCTGGCACACAGTAGCTACTCAACTTACAGTTGCAGAACGTACTGCCCAGAGCTGGGTGACTCAGGGCAAGACACCCCAGTCTCTGAGTCTCCATTTCCGCATCTATAAAATGAGAAGAGTCACCCTTGTCTCGGGAGAAGAGGGTCCAGGAGGAGAAGGATGGGAAAGCAGGGCACGCCCTGGGGAAATCTCTGGGTGCAGGGGCACTGGGCAGGGGCAGGGCGAGTGGGGTAGCCAGGGATCAAAAGAATATTAGGGAGTCACATGCAAATCTGAGGGGCCAAGTGGCTGCCCTGCCCCATCTGCACACCCCTAGGAATAGGGACCCTTTTCCAGCAGCTCAGACAATTCCAGATGTGCTCTACAATTTCCCCCAGGGGTCCTGGCTCTGACCCCCAGGACTGATACCATGCTGACCTCTTGGCCTATCAGTCCCCTCACTCTAGCCAGCTTGGTCAGACAGGCCAGGCCCCCAGAACTAAACAGCCCCATCTCCCCTTAGCTGCTCCGGGTGGAACCTGGCGGTGAGTCCCTTCCTAGACCTGTCTCCCCATCTGTACCAGAGAGTTGAATCTTATTTCCTATGTGGGAGCTCTGCAGCTTTATAAAAAAAAGGGGGTGAATCACTGGATTGGATGTTCTTGAGGCTCCTGTGCCAAGTAGTCCCCGGGGAGAGGGCGAGAGGGGGCTATTCAGCCACAGACCCTCTGTGTGACCTTGCACCACCTTTCCCCTTTCTGGGCCCCAGACTCCTTATATGAAAACTGGGGAGAGTTGTTCCCGCTGGCCTCTGAGCCCCCCTGGAGCCTGCAGGGCGCTCTGGAGCTGGACCAGGCCAGCAGGAGCAGACGGCTGCACAGGCACTGTGGATGTGCAGTGGCCTGTGGCTCCTCTGCTGGTCAGACAGGTACGGGCGCAGCAGCTTTGCCCCATCTCGCTCCGTCCACCCACCTGCCCGGGAGCTCAGGCACCACCCGGCTCAGGGCTGGGCTCGCGAACAACAACAGCGTCCCAGGACCAAGAGTTTGGCTAAACTGGAGGCACAGCGCCCGCCTGGGGCAGCGCCTGGAGCACTGGATGGGGAGCCTGGAGGTAGTCCCTGGCTTCTTTGCACCCCTGTGAGCAAGTGGCAAACACTACTCTTAGGAGTCCACGTCATCCTCAGGGTGGCCCTGGGAGGTGGCGGTACCCGGCTTACAGATGCGAAGCCGAGGGTCACAGGATCTCTTAGCTGGACAAACGCGCCTCCTGGGCCTCCCTCATGCCCAAGAGCAGCACCTCTGTGCGGGAGCAGTGACTGGAGAGGCCACCAGCTCTGCTTCTCTGTCCAGAATCCTGTTTGCCAGCGTCTCTCCCCTCCCCGGCTGGAGGGGGAAGTGGGGGGTTTGGAGGTGACAGCCTGTTGCAAGACTGCGGAAAGGGAGACCTGGACAGGCAGCCTCGGGTTCCAAAGCCCCCGAGTCCTGGATTCTCTCCCTCTGGTCTCCCTTCAGAGCCAGGAGGGGGCTGCTCCCCCGCAGCTCTTCTCCCTCCTTTGGGAGCGGCTCGGGAGGGGGTTCTCTCCACGGGAAAGGAAAGTGGCAGCGGGCGAGGCTGCACAACTCGAGAAGATGCCGCAGGTCCTCCCTCCCGCGCGCGACTGGAGGAGCAGAGGCGCAGGGCGACCGTGGCCGTCGGAGCAGGCGGCCCGCACCCCGGGGCTCCCGGCTCCCGCTCCAGTGCTCGGCGCCTCCCGGGCCGTCCCCACCCGCGGCTCACCAAGGCGCAGACACATCTCGGCTCCCGCGCGGGGTCTCCGCGGCTGGCGGGGCTCCCGAGCCTGCGGGCGGCCGGGGCCCCGAGCGCCCATCCTGGTCGCCAGCCCGCCGCCCCGCGCCCCGCAGAGCCCGCGCCGCGCGCACTCCCAGCCTGGAGCGGGGCTCGCGGGCGCCGGGCCGGCCTCCCTTCCCGGCACCCCCGCGGCCCGCCCGCTCCTTCGCACGCCGGCCGGTCGGACCGGCTGGGCAGCCCTGCGGGGCCCGCCCCGCTTAATCACCGCGCGGCCGCACCCGCCCGCGCCCGCCCCTCCCCGGCACCAGGCCGCACCCCTGCAGCCGGGCCCACGGCCGCCCCGCACAGGCCCATTTTACAGACGGAGCCGAGACTCCAGGGGCGGCCGGCACGGCTGGGAAGTGAGCCGGGGCTGCGCGCGCGCTCCCTGTGGTCGGCACCTGGTAGACCAGACCGCGCGATGGGCCCACGGCGTGAAGGGGAGACGCCACTTCTTTCTAGAGTTTGGGGGGGCCCAGCGCTGGGTGGGGAAGGAGCACTGCCTGGGGACCCTGTGTGTGACCTCGGGCAAGTCACTCTCCCTCCCTGACCAGCCTGGGAATCCTACTTGCCGAGCCCGAGGCTTGCCTCCCCGTCCCGCTGGCAACGGCCTTGAGGCCAGGCGCTGGCTTGACAGTGTGCGGATGCTCAGTCGGAGCCCAGCACAGCCCATGACCACACTGGCCTCTCTGCACACCTGTGCCGGTGCTGGCTGTGTGTACGCGCCGTCTGGGTCAGCACAGGCCTCAGAATGCATAGGGAACCAGGTCTGGGAAGGCCCCTGGGGCCTCTGAGACCACCAAAGCCAGGCAGACTGGTGTGGTAACCCCCCTGCAGAGGTGCTTCCCTGTCTGAAGTGGGACAACACTGCGTGCAGGCAGGGAGGGGAGACTTACAAGGCAGAAGGCCAAATGGGGAGAGTTCATTACGCCATCAGGCCAGCACCCTCCCAGGCTGCCATTGGAATGTTGATGTCCATGGAGACAGCCATTAGTAAGGCAACTGGGCAACTGGGCAGTACTTATCCATACTGTAGAAGGCCCAACACTTGTTATCTGTGACCCAGCAATTTCTAGGTCTTTATCCTCTACACTAGAGGGTGTGGGGTGATGTTAAGGGGGAGCCGTTCCTAAGAGCCAGCAGTATGGCACCAAAGTGTAACAGAGGTGCAGCCCTGTGGAGGGGAAGGGTTATACTTTTTGCTTTGCTCATGGCTGCGTCGTTGGGTTCTACAATGAACATTTATTCAAGTCTTGCTTTTGTTAAAAAGAAAAGGCCCTTCATCAGCACCACTCTGCTTCCACTCCGTCAGCAACGTTCTGATGAAAAGGCTACCTCCCGGGGATGGCCCTGGAGAGCACACGTGGTCAGTGCAAAGTCAATGGCAAACTTCACATGTGTGCATGCCTGTGGCTAATCTAACATCAGGCAGGCCATCTGTGACATTTGGAATTATGTTGGGAACCAGATCTTTTACCCGTCCCTGCTTTGAGAGGTGTAGAGGGAGATTCTTTTATTCTTGGGACAACACTGAGAGTTAATGGTTGCCACCCCATTTTACAGATGAGAAAATCGAGGCCCAGAAAGGTAGAGTTTTTCAAGTACCACACAGCATATGTCAGTGGTAGAGCTAAGGCCTGGCTAACTGAAGGCTGCTCCTGGCTTCTGAGTGTGGTGGGGGACAGGGCGAGGGGCAATCAGGAGGGAGTGGACCTGCTCTCCGGGGCCTCTGAGGAGGGAGAATAGTTCCACCAGCTTCTCCCCAGTTTCCCAGCCTGGCCCAGGCTCTGCGGCCTGAAGCTATTGCCACTTTTCTTCTTTACTGCCAAATGGGCAAAGTCCATTAGTCTCAGCCACCTGGTGTCCCTCGCCTCTGCCCTGCCTGCACGCATACTGGCTGCAGGCTCCGGGAAGAGCCCCGGCCACAGCATGAGCCCCTTGTCCTCCAGCGGCCCACTCTGAACCTGGCAGCTCACTGCTCTTCCCTGGGCCTCCGTGTCCCCATCTGCCAAGTGGGGATAATGACGGCTTCCCTGCTTCCCAGATTTTGAATGTGTAAACAACTCGAGAGACATGAGAGTGGGTTGAAACCCAGACAGCACCATTAGTAATTCTCTGTCCTTGGAATGTGAACAACCAGGTGTGGCCGGTGCATGTGGACTGGAGGCTGCGTCTTCGAGGTAGGCTGTCCAGCTGACTGAGGGAGGGAGGGGGATCCAGGATCCCAATCCCTGAACAATCCCTCCTCACCTTCAAAAAGCTCTTCTCCCCCTAATTATAAGATCAGTTCCTCTGCATAAATAATCCCATACCAACCCTGCCCTACTCTGTTTTATCTATGTATGTTCGTGCCCATGAAACAAGAGTCAGTGATCTACTCCAGCACAGCAGTCGACGATGAGGCCACCTCAGGGTTGAGAGAAGCGTGCAGGGTGGTCAGGGCGTCGGTGAAAGAAATGACAAACAGACACACTTCAAGAGTGAAAATCTGAGTGTAATTTTCTTTGAGTTTGTGACCAGTATATATATGTTTTCCAAAAGCACAGGAATGAATATCAAAGAAATTAGCTTGCTCATGGGCTCAGTCTATCACCATCAGGGAGGTGATCTACATAACAAACAATGACCATTATAGAAGAAAGGAGGAAATTTAGAAAGACAGATAAGGGGTTAAAGTTTGTAGTTCTAGAAAGACGGGATAAGATTTTTAGCATTCTTGTAGTGGTTCTTGGTGGTCCTTATCTTTTGATAAGCTTCTGCCTTTTCAGGGAACTTCCGCTGCACTTCCTCTGCTTCAGGCTGTTCTCCCCGCTGCGCGCTGGTTGCCCAGCCGATCTAGGGACCGTGGCGAAAGCCATTCCTAAAGATCACTGCGGGGGGAGGTGCAGCAGGTAGGGTTTTGCTGTTCTTCCCCTGCGCGCTGGTTGCCCAGCCGGACCTAGGGCCGGTTAGCCCTAAAGGTCACTGCAGGGGGAGGTGCAGCAATGAGTGATGGAGAAGTGTAGGGAGCTTGGCCCAGGGGGCAGTGGAGATGAGAGAAGAGGGGAGATTTAGGATCTGTGATTCATATGTTTACTAAAATTTGCAGAGTTCTGTTTGAAATCTACTCACCTCCTTAAGTCTTCTTGCAACCTCTCCTCCACCTTCACACAGATCTCACCACATGCCTCATCCTCCCCCTTCTGTTCAGTCCTTCCTGTCAGCCTACGAACATCTTCTTTCCTACAAAAGAATCCTCCTTGATTGGCTTTGCACCTCTAGTTATTGATTTTTTACTTTCTCCCCCTCCCCCTCTGGGCTTCTGGAATGAATTATCTTTATTTATTTATTTTTTAAGATAAAAAAATTTTTTTATTTATACAAGAGCTGGGGCACAGGCCAGAGATGGGGGGCGGTGAGAGGATTCACCAGAGACAGAGTGGGGAGCAGAACAGGTGGACAGACCCAAAGCACTGCTGAGGGGAGCAGCGGGCGTGACAGGAGAGGTCTGCTGCTCCATGTGGGAATCTCCCTGGCTGGCCAGGAATCGAATCTGCACTTCAGAGGCTGCAGACAGCTTCACAGCACTGTGCTTAACCCACTGTGCCACCAGGGAGGCCCTTGGAATGAATTATCTTTATTTACTGCTTCCATCTTCCCAACTCCCGCCCTTTCCTCAATCCATAGCCCTCTGTTGGAAGAGCCCTGGTCTAGGTCACCAGTGACTTCTAACTCTACTGAATCCAGTGGAAGAATTTCAGATCACATCTTATTACTATGCTCCCCTGCTTTCCTGGATTCTCTCCTACTTCTCTGCTTGTTCCTCTTTTTCTCTGTGGACTTTTGGTCAGCAGCTCCTTCTTTAGATATCAGTCTTTGTTTCTTCCTTTATTGTTTCCATTGGTTGGTTCATGGAGCCCCATGGCTCCCCTTTTATGGGATGATTGTCAAATCACTGTCCCCAGGCCAGCCAAGCATCAACTCGAGTATTTAGTTGACTGACCTCTCCACCTGGGGGTCTCAGTCACCTTAAGCTCAACAGGTACTGTAACAGGGTGGTCCCCAGGAAAGGGGGAGGTTCCCTGCCCCACCCAAGGGAGGGTGGAGCTGAGCAGGAAGAGGGGAAGCTGAAGAAGAGACTGAGGAAGGAAGCAGGATGGAGCCAGGAGACCTGGAGGAGGCGCATGGAGCCTAGAGACACGTGAAGAAACTGCGCTTGTCTTTTGGTCGTGGACTGGGTGACACAGATGTGGGTGAGACCCGTGGGGAGGTGACAGTGGCAGCTTTTATCTTGATGTTGATTTTGCTCTTTTCCTTCCGGGCTTGTCCGGTTGTTTGTGACCCTTTTCTGTGGGTCCCCACTGGAAGATGCTTTAGACTTGTGGCAGGCTTTGGGGCCTTGCTCTGGGCCGATCCCATTTGGATGGACTTTTACCCATGAGGGGACGGGTAACTTTGGGTGCTTGATTTAGAAACTAGACTCTTTGTCTTACCTGTATTGTTTCCTAGGTTTATTAAATTCCTTTTCATTAAAGTCTCCTATGTTTTGTGTTGATGCGGCGGATGGCAGAACCCATTTAGAATAGGCAGGTTTGCGGGGTTTTGGGCTGCCCCTCTCCCTGTCCTCTGCTACCAGGGGTTTTGGGCTGCCCCTCTTCCTGTCCTATAACAGTACCAACTGATTGTGTCATGTTTGCCCTCAAACTGCTTCTTGCATATTTCCTATTTCAGTTGGGAGCATCATGATATACCCAAACCCAAAACCTGGGAGTCATTCTTTGCTCTTCCCTGGATTCCTACATGAAGCCAGTAATCAGGTCCTGCCAATTGACATTACAAGTATTTCTGTAACAAGTGTTTTCCTCTTTGTCCCTGCCACTATTGCCTTTGTTCGTATAGTACCTCTTGTCTGTCAACCATTTTTCCACACTACTGAGTAATTTCCTAAAGTATAAAGTATCAATCAGAAATGAAAGAAGACATAAATAAATGGGAAGCTATTCCAGGTTCATGGATTGTAAGGCTTAATATTGGTAGGATGGCAATTCTCCCCAAACTGATCTATAGATTCAATGCTATCCTTATCAGAATCTGAGAGACCTGTTATATTTTTTTTTATAGAAGTTTACAAGCGGATTTTAAAATTCAGATGGAAATGCAAAGAATCTAGAATAGTTTAAACAGTCATGAAAAGGAAAAAAGTTTGGTATTTTCATTTCAAAAAATGTAAAAGATAAAAAAAGTACAAAGAAACACTTCCCAACTTCAAATTTTACCACAAAGCTTTAGTAATTATGACAACAAGGCACTGGCATAAGGATAGACATACAGATCAGCAGACTAGATCTATAAAGTCCAAAAATAAAGAAACCAGAAATAAAAGTACATACGTGGTAAGATGATTTTTGACAGGGATACCAAGATGATTCAAAGGAAAAAGAATAATCTTTTCAACAAATGTGGCTGGGACAACTGAGTATCCCCAAGCAAAAGGATGAAACTGGACCCTTACCTCATGCCATAGACAAAGATAACTCAACATGGATCAAAGTCCTAAATGTAAGAGCCTCCCTGGTGGTGCAAGGGGTTAAGCACCATACTATAAAGCTGTCTGCAGCCACTGCAGCATGAGTTCGATCCCTGGCCAGGGAGCTGACCACATGGTGCAGCAGACCTCTCCTGTCTCACCCGCTGCTCTCATCAGCAGTGTATTTCAGTCAGTCTGCCTGTTCTGTTCCCACTCTGTCTCTAGTGAATCCTCTCACCCCCCCCACCTCTAGCCTGTACCTCAGTTCTTGTATTCATAAATAAATAAATCTTAAGACATAAATGTCAGAGCAAAAACTAAAAACTCTTGGTGGAAAACATAGGGCATACACTTTTGTGATCTTGGTTTGGGCAATGCTCTTTTAGACAAGGCACTAAAAACACAAGCAACCAAAGGAAAAATAGATGTATTTGACTTTATCAAAGTTAAAAATGTTTGTGCTTCAGAAGACAATATCAAGAGAGTAAAAATACAACACACTGACTAGGAGAAAATATGTGCAAAACATATATCTCATAAAGGTTTAGCATCCAGAAAATATTAACAACTATTACACCACAACAGTAAAAATGGGCAACTAAATAATGGGCAAGGGATTTGAATAGATATTTCTCCAAAGAAGATATACAGATGACCCAGATTCTCAACATCGGGAGTCATTAGAGAACACAGATAAAAATTGCAATAGGATTCCATTTCATACCCACTAGGATGGCTATCACCAAAGAGGCAGGCAATAACAACTGTCACAAGTTGTGGAGAAACTGGAATCCTCATGCGCTGCTGATGGGAATGAGTTTGGAAAACTCATTCTTTGGAAGAATTTGGTAGGTCCGTAAAAGATTATAGAATTAACCATATGACCTACAGTTCTATTCTTTGGAATGTACCTAAGAGAAATGAAAACATTCACACAAAAGAATGTTCTAAACAGCTTTACCCATAATTATATCACCACATTCAAGAACAGGAACTCTCTCAACATAAATGAAGTCCATTTGCTCCCTTCTAAGGCTCTCTCCTTATCAAGAGATTTGTTTCTACAATGATGTCCTTTTTCTCCTCATCAAGTGCTTCCTCTCCTAAGGATTATTCCAGTCAACGCCCAGATATGCTACGTATTTTCATCTTAAAAGAAATATAAAATAAAACCTTCCTGAACGCTACCCGGCCTGCAGTTGCCATTCATTTTTCTGTCTTCTACTTGAATCTCATCTCTCTCCAACCCACACACTCTCTCTAGGCTTCCAGCCTCACCACTGTGCTGAAACTGCCCTTGTCGGGGGTGGTGATATGTTCCATGTTGCCAAATCTAGTGATCACTTTGTTGTCATCTTTTTTTTTTTTACATTGCTGAGGGGAGCAGCGGGTACGGCAGGAGAGGTCTGTGCACCAATGTGGGACCATTGCCAGTGTCCAGGGATCGAACTGGCGCTGCAGAGGCTGCGGGCAGAGGCTGCGGGCAGCCCTGCAGCCCAGTGCTCGACGACCACTGCGCCACCAGGGGAGGCCCTTTTTAAACTTTTTTTAAAGGTTTATTTATTTATGCATACAAGAACTGGGATACAGTCCAGGCCAGAGGTGCGGGGGCGGTGGGGGGGGGGGAGGCAGTGAGAGGATTCACCAGAGACAGAGTGGGGAACAGAACAGGCGGATCTACTGAAATACACTGCTGAGGGGAACAGCAGGTGAGACAGGAGAGGTCTGCTGCGCCATGTGGGTAGCTCCCTGGCCAGCAGGTATTGAACTCACGCCCCAGTGCTGTGCTTAACCCCTTGAGCCACCAGGGAGGGCCCTGCAGCCCAGTTCTTGTATGTATAAATAAATATTTTAAAAACTGACTAGGTGAAACAGTAAAAATCATTAACTTTATTAAATCTCTACTCTCAAGTATACTTCTTTTAAATATTTTGACAGAATGGGGAGAACTCTGCTGTATACCTAAGTCCCCTGCTTGTCTTAAGGAAAAACCCCTGTGCAATTGTTTGAGTTGCAAGCCAAACTAGTTGCTTTTTTTATAACCCAGTTTCTGCTTCAAAGGATTGAAAGACATATGCAAATGTGGGGTTTTTGCAGACATTTTATCTAAAATTGAAAGAAGTGAGCCTGTCAATTCAAGAAGAAAAATTGACAATATTTGCTGCCAATGATAAAATTGGAGCTTTGGAGTGAAAACAGACTTTTGGAAATTTTGTATCCACCACTGTGAGCTTAGTAGCTCCCCACTACTTAAAGCCTTTCTGATAAGATCAGCAGTGACAAAATGAATGATTTTTAATATTGTATAATGAAATGAGTCGATATTGGAAGATCTGTATAACTCTCAGTGAATCAATATTTTTCCAGCAGCCGGTACATGTCACACAATTATGCATGGATAAAGGACGCATGCAAAGTGCAAGCAGTACCAATGTATTTTAATTTAATAAAAATTTATTAACATGGCTTCAGGTTCTACACTGAAACTAAATCTTACAAAACCACCATTGATCAAGTTTTGGTATAGTATCGAAGAGGAATAACCACCATTATCTGAAGAGGTTTTTCACATAGTTCTCCTTTTACCATTTATATATTGTATGAGGCTGAATTTCCTTCATGTACTTCAACCAAAACAATGTATCTCAAAAGATAGAATAAAAAAGCAGATGTGGGAATCTAGGTGTCTTTTATAAAGCCAGACATTAAAGAGATTTGCAAGAATGTCAATGTCATTCTTCTCACTAATTTTTTAAAAAGATTTATTTATTTACACATACAAGAGCTGGGGTGTAGGCTGGAGGTACGGGGTGGGGGTTGGTGGTGAGAGGATTCACCAGAGACAGAGTGGGGAGCAGAACAGGCAGATCTACTGAAATACACTGCTGAGGGGAGCAGCGGGTAAGACAGGAGAGGTCTGCTGCGCCATATGAGTAGCTCCCTGGCTGGGGATCGAGCTCCTGCGGTGGTGGCTGCTGATACCTTCATAGCACTGAGACTTAACCTCTTGAACCACCAGTGAGGCCCTCACTATTTTTTAGATTTGAAAAATGCTATTTTTTCATTGAAAAAGGTATAATTTATGTCGGTTAATGGTTTTAATATTTTTCTTAAATTAGTATTTTAAAGTTTTAATTTCTAATATGGCAAATAGCAATAATGTGACCCACACAAACAAAAACTTTTCAGGTAGGGGCCTCCCTGGTGGCTCCCATGCCAGGAGGGAGTCTCCACATCCTCCCCGTGCATTGTAACTCTGTGGCCATATCTTAGGATTTTAAGGATTTCCTGTTGATATTGTTTGGAAGCAAGAATTGCCTTAGGGGTCTACTGATTGCAGGCTTCCCTGTGCCAGGACTGGGGTTTCTCTGGTAAAATGACTCCCTTTAAAGATGTGTAAGTTTTCTGACTGTTCACAGTTGGATAACTCCATGGGTTAAAATAGCCAAGTCAGAATAATTATGAATCATGGTCCCTAAATCTAGAACTTAATTTTGGTGTGCCAGGGAAGGAAAGGAATCTCTCTTAGCAACAAATCCTCCCAGTCGTTCCTCATGGGTGCCATCTTCACCTCTGCCCTGGACCATCCCTGTGGTGGGAGGGGGGAGTCTCTTACACAGGCTAACTGTCCTCTTAGTAGGGACAGGCAGAAATGGCTTGGAGAGGCTGTTTCCTGCCTCTCTTCCTAGATTCCCATTCCTTTAGCTTTGATGCAAGGAGATGAGCTTTTTCAACCCTGCAAAGCAGATGAGCTTCAGCTTGGGTCTTTGGCTGCAGGCAGTCTCTCTCAGCAAAGCTGTAGATGCGCACGTTCAGTGGCCAGACTGCCCAGATTCAAGTCATAGCTCTAGCCCCAACTTCAGACCTTGGGTGAACTATTCTATGCCTCAGTTCCTCCAGTGTAAAGTGGGGAGTAACAGTCCCCACTTCATTGCGTTCCTGTGAAGATTAAATGGATGAATGAGTGTAAAGCACCTGGAGTCTGGCCCATGATGAATGCTTCAGAAATGTTAGCTTTTTTTTAAAAAAGATTTATTTATTTTGGGCCACCCCAGTGGCGCAGTGGTTGAGTGCTAGGTTGCGAAGCTGCCCACAGCCTCTGCAGCGCCTGTTCGATCCCCGGCCACCAGGAGAGGGTCCCACATGGCACTCAGTTCTCTCCTGCTGCCTGCCCGCTGCTCCCCTCAGCAGTGTATTTCATCCATCTGCCTGTTCTGCTCTGGTGAATTCTCTTACCCTCCTGCACTTCTGACTGTACCCAGTGCTTGTATACATAAATAAATAAATCTTGAAAAAAAAAGATTTATTTATTTATGCATACAAGAACTGGGATACAGGCCAGAGGTGTGGGGGGTGAGAGGATTCACCAGAGACAGAGTGGGGAACAGAACAGGTGGACTGACTTAATTACACTGCTGAGGGGAGCAGCGGGCAAATAAGGAGAGGTCTGCTGCGCCATGTGGGTCACCTCGCTGGCCAGGGATCAAACTCGTGCTCACTGGCTGCAGGTAGACCCACAGTGCTGCGTATCAACCCCTTGCGCCACCAGGGAGGCCCCATAAATGTTAGCTTTTACTATTCATTGTTCTCCGCAAAATTTTGTCTCTTGGACTCAGAACTGAAGGCGTTCTGAAGGAGAACAGCCAGCACACACCATCTCCTGACATCGCAACCAAGCCCACCTATGTCAGGGGCATGGTCTGGGCTTCGGGAGACCCACGCTGTACAGCTGCATCCCAGGGATGCCGACCTCCCAGCCCGGGGTGGGGGATCCTCTCTGCTCTGAACCCCACCTCAACTCAGTCAACTCCATGCTGTAGGGACATCCCCAGAACACCCAACTTCCTGTATTGGTTAGATCTTCTTCAGTTACAGGCGACAGAATCTTTGGGTAGAGGGACTTTGTTGGACTTCATCACCACAAAGCTCAAGAGCTTCAGGCACAGTGAGATCCCGCCATTAAAATGATGTTTTCTGATATGTTCAGTGTCTCTGATGCTTGCCCTCTCCTCTCTCCATGTCTCACTTCCGCCTATCCCTGGGTTGGGGTTTCAGAGAACCAGGCAGTTCTCTGTCCTCATAGTGGAAGATCCAGGTTTACCTCCTCCCAGCTTAGAGCCTCTGGAGAAGCAGCTTCTACTTCTCTGAAATCCCTGAAGGGCTTGGGAATGCCTTGGCTTTCTCTGGCTGGACATCCCAAGTGACAGCCCAGAGTCACTTGTGATGTCACATGTGACCAGCCAGGAAGGGGGGCAGGAATTGATATTTATCGACCGTATGTTCCGTAGCAGACATTTTATAGCTCCTCATGGTGAACACTAGCTCTTTTTTGGGAGGAAACTAAATCTCATGGCTGTCTTCTTTTATCCAAAGACAATCCCTCGGCCCGTGCCCTGATCCCATCCCTCTATCTCCCTAGAGACAAAGCACCATCCACTAACTTCCCCTCTCTCCTCACTCTGTTTCCTCCTGAGCCTCCAAACATGCTTAAGACTCTCAGACTCAAAACAAACAAAAAGAATGTAGTGTACCATCTCTATCCCCTCACCTTTTACTCACACCTCAAATGTAATCCATTTTCTCTTGCTGCCATCTTCTGGCACTGCTCGCTCTGAAGTCACCAGTTACTTCCTGAGAGACAAATCCTGGTCTCCCTTGTCTGCCAACCGTGCTTTCCTTCCTGAAGCTCTCACTCCACTTGGCTTCCTTTATTTTGTTCATTTCTGGCTCTCCTTCTCCCTTCTCTGGTGACTTCCTTCCCTGTACTCTTTGATTAAAAGTTTATGAGAAGAGAAAGCCAACTCCCCTTTCATTTACATCGATGGTTTGACATACTGTTTCTTCATTGGTGATTCCCCCCCTTTTTTAATGGATTTATTTATTTATGCATACAAAAACTGGGGTGTAAGCCAGAGGTGTGGGGGTGGGGGGGTGAGAGGATTCACCAGAGACAGAGTAGGGAGCCGAACAGGATGATTAACCAAGGGGAGCCTGCTGAGGGGAGCAGCAGGTGAGACAGGAGAGGTCTGCTGCACCATGTGGGTCACCTCCCTGGCCAAGATGGAACTGGTGCTGCAGTGGCTGGGAATAGCTTCACAGTGCTGTAACTTAACCCCTTTTGCCACCAGGGAGGCCCTGGTGATTTCCCCTTCTCTAGGGGGTGTGTCCATGAGTGTCAGTTTCTATACCCCAGCACAGAACCTGAAGAGCGCACTGTCAGGATACAGTGAGTGATAAGTGGATTTCCTCAAAGCAGGTGTTTAAGGAATGGTAGAACAGTGCCCAGACCTGGAACTATATCCCAAGCCACTGTCGAAGGCAGACTCCCCGAGTGAAGTAGCATCTCCAATACAGGTTAGGAGGGGCAGTTGTCCTGTCCTTGCTGAATCCTTCTGATGATGACTCAGCCTCGGACTCAACCACGCAGTGCTGCAGTCATCTCTCCTAGTTACCCCCTCCTCTTGTATTTGCAGTTGAGACAGCCATGTCAGAGTGGAAAGCGCATGATATCTAGAATTCCAGATCTGGGTTTGTGGCCTGTTTTTTTTTAATCTCTAGAAAACCAGTGGCCAGTTTTGGGTGTCAGCCTGCATTATTGCCTCTCAGAACAAGACACCAGAATAGATGCTAACTCTAGCACAACTGTGAAGATGGTGAGTTGGGAAGCCACAATGAGCATTTTTGCCTTGAAAAACATATTAGGTAAAAGTGCAACCACAAAATGGGAAAAGAATATTTGCAAATCATGAATCTGTTAAGGGACTTGTAGCCAGAACACATAAAGAAGCCTTCCATATAGAAGCTATGCCTTGCTCAATGACGGTTGTGTCGATGGTGGGTGGTACATGTGGTGGTGGCCATTGGGCTCTCCCAAATGGCTTGGGTGTATAGTGGGCTGTACCAGCTCTATTTGTGTAATTATGCACTACGACATTTGCACAATGATCAAATTGCCTAATGAAACACTTCTCAGAACATATTCCTGTTGTTAAGCAATGAAGGAGTTTAACTCAACAACAAAAAGACAAGTGACCCAATTTAAAAATGAGCAAAGGATTTGAATAGATATTTTTTCAAAGAACATATTCAAATTACCACAGAGCATAAGAAAAGATTAGTCGTTAGGGAAATACAACTCAAAAAACACTAATGAGATACCACTTCTTGTCCACTAGCATGGTTATAATGAAAAAGACAGACAATAGCAAGTGATGGCAAGGATGTGGAGAAATCAAAACCCTTGTGCATTGCTGGTGGGTAAAATCACATAGACTCTGTGGAAATGGGATGGTGGATCCTTAAAAAAGTTAAACATAGAATTTCCAAATGATCCAGTAATTCCACTTCTAGGTACCTACACAGAGAATTTAAAGCAAGACGAATAGATACTTGTATACAATATTCATAGCAGTATTACTCACCACCTAACATTCACTAACTGATGGACAAACAAAATGTGGTATCTTCACATAACATACGATATTATTTAGTCACAGAAAAGAACAAAGTACTGAAAAAGCAACAACATGGATAAACCTTGAAAACCTCATGCCAAGTGAGTCAGATACAAAAGGCTGCACAATGTATGATTTCATACAAAATGTCCGGAATAGGCACGTTCCAAGAGAAAGTAGATTAGCGGTTGCCAGGACTAGGGGAAGAGGGAAGTGGAATGGGTCGCTAATAGATTTGAGAGTGATTGGGAATGTTCTGGAATTAGATAATGGTGACTGTTGTATAATTTTGAGAATATGTTTTAGGTCTATTGACTTGTAGTTTAGAATGGTGAACTTTGCCTTCCCAGCATGACTGGGCATGGTGTTGGGTGCCAGCCCCACCTCGCCTGTTGGGGGTGCCCAGGCTAAAGGCAGCAGTCATGCTGGCACGGGAACAGAAGTGAGATGGTGATCTCAAAGGGTCCCAGACATCAGCCTCTCAAGAAAAGGCTGTCTGTGAGAGTCAGATTGCTTGTTGAAGAGGTTACAGAATATGAAGCGAACTTACCTTGTACCAGGGTGGGAATTTGCAGCTTAACACAGAAGTTCCTGATGCACACATGTTGGTGTCTCCCAAAGTGAGATGCTTGACCACGATCTGGCCCCTCAACATCACTACCTTGTGTCTAAGTTTACTGAGAAAAAGTCAGATTAACAGTATCCTGGCTGGACTCCCAGGAGGACATTAAAGGATGTTGCTTGGGGATGAAACTCTTTGTTTACTTATCTTTTGAAGTTATAAGAGCCAATGAATATTGAAGCTGCAGAACTTCGTTTGCATGCCAAGGAGAACTTCTGGAATAAAGTGGAAGACTACATTAAGCATTATGCCAGATGATAGAAGACTACTGGCTTATGGGCTGTGTGTTCCAAGTGTCTCCAACTTAAACCAAGGGGGATCCCTTCCTCCAAAATTTTGAGGTCCCTCTCAGTCCCACTGTGTTGTCTGAGTTCTAGGACCATATTGTCAGAGAAAGAATCGCTTCATGACTGTACATTGTAGATGGAGAGTCCTCATAAATACAGTAAGCCACTGTGTTTGGGATTCTAAAGAGTTATCTGTTTACCTTGATGTGCTTACTTTTTGGAAAGTGTACTATATAGACTATTGATGAGATTCCTGAAAAGTTGTAATATAATGCATTTAGAATTGCGGATAGAGCTTACGTCTTTCCCTTTCTCCCCAGACAAAATCAGTTCCCGAATCAGTGATGCCAATGAGGTGCTCAGCTCAGTGTAGGTTTTTTTTTTTTTTGAAGATTTATTTATTTATGCATACAGGGCCTCCCCTGGTGGTGAAGCTGCCCGCAGCCTCTGCAGTGCTGGTTTGATCCCTAGCCACCAGCGAGGGTCCCACATGGCGCACAGACCTCTCCTGTCTCGCCCACTGCTCCCCTCAGCAGTGTACTTCATCAGTCTGCCTGTTCTGTTCCCAGCTCTGGCTCTGGTGAATTCTCTCACCCTCCTGCGCTTCTAACTGTACCCAGTGCTTATATAAATAAACAAATCTTGAAAATAATATTTATGCATACAAGAGCTGGGGTACAGGCCAGAGATGTGGGGGGTGGGGAGATGAGAGGATTCACCAGAGACAGAGTAGGGAGCAGAACAGGCAAACTAACTGAAACACACTGCTGAGGGGAGCAGCGGGCGAGACAGGAGAGGGCTGCCTCACCATATGGGTTTCTCCCTGGCCGGCTGGGGATTGAACTGTGCTGCAGAGGCTGTGGATTGCTTCATAGTGCGGTGCTTTACCTCTTGTGCCACCAGGGAGGCCCCTCAGTGTAGCTTAAAGACAGGTGATAAGAAACCCATCACAGAGTTGGGGGGGGGTGGAAAAAAATATGATTGGATGCAGATTCTCTTGGCTTCTTCCAGGAATGTGGGCCCTGCCAGATGGCATGACTCCTCCCAGAGTATAGTCATTCACTGTAGACCTTTTACTGAAAAGTGCATTTTATTAATGGGCCTCCCTGGGGGCCTAGGGATTAAGTGTCAGCGCTAGCTCCACAATTGGCTTGAGTTCAATTCCCAGCCAGGGAGCTGACCCACATGGTGCAGCAGACCTCTCCTGTCTCACCCGCTGCTCCCCTCTGCAGTGTATTTCAGTAAATCTGTCTGCTCTGTTCCCCACTGTCTCTGATGAATCTCCTCTTACCCCCCCGTACCTCTGGTCTACACCCCAGCTCTTCCACACAAAAATAAAATAAAATCTTTACTGCTGCCACCATTGTTTTCAGCGTTATAAATGTAGCGATTGAACACTAGCAAGCTGCTGGAGAGTAACCCACGGTGGTCACACTAAACCACTACTTTCCATCTGGGAGGTGGCCTTGGCTGTGCTTTCTCCTCCCGACACATTTAGGGATGAAATTTATAGACCCTAATTTAGAAACAGAATGTTAACCACAAAGGATTCCAGAAAGTACAGTGTTTAACTTTGCAGCCTTGGGAGTATCAGCAGGACATTTGAATGGATGTTGCTAACCAATTCACCTACCTACACAAATTCATGCTTTGGCCCTATCCCTAAAAGGAGAGATCCAAAATCCCATTGGTCACAACCCATCTCTGGGGGATGTTTATTCTAGTTCAGTCTAATTCTACCTCAATGGCCTATACTCTAAGAAATTTATTGTCAAGTAACCAATAATAGCACATCTTATAATTATAGGGATAATGTAAGAGGTGGAAGGTGGGGTAGAAATGGTTTGATATCTATACATATCTATACACAATAGTGCCAGGAAAAAATATAAAAATGCTAAAGTAGTCCTTATTTCTCAGCTATTCATGAATTAGTTATTAATAGTTGTAATTTCTTTCTCCATTCCTGGTTCTAAGTTCCTTTCCCTAGACAGCATCTCAGTTGGATGATGTTCTTTATCTGGTTCATCATGTGATGACATTCTACACAATGTCATCAGGTGTAGAATGATGTTCTGGGAAATGTGGATGATTAGAGTGTCTGGAAATTAAATTTAAACCAATATGGTGAGGTAATATAACTCAGATGTAGGACAGTAGACATACTGTTGACCTTGACAGGTGAAAGTAATCTGCTTTTCTTTTTTCTTTTTTGTTCTTTGGGCTAGAGATAAAAACATATTCCAGGTCCACAGTTCCATGGCTGCAGATACCAGGGGCAGGTATTTACTTCATGAAGAGAGTATATCTGAAATAACAGCCACAAGTCAGGGCAAACAAGTAGCAATTTAAATGTGGATAAGATAGGGCTCAGAAGTGGCAGTAATTACCATTCCATCAGGGATACGCAATGTTGTGGTGAAGGACAGTTCCAGGGGCTTTTCTTTTAAAGATTTATCTATTTATCTATTTATTTATTTATTTATGCATACAAGAACTGGGGTGTAGGCCAGAGGTGTGCTGGGGTGGGGTTCACTAGAGACAGTTTGGGGAGCAGAACAGGCAGATTTACTGAAAAACACTGCTAAGGGGAGCAGCAGGCAAGAGAGGGGAGGTCTGCTGCACCATATGTGGGTTAGCACCCAGGCCTTAGCTGTGATAGTGGTGAGATTTACCCCCTAGGCTACTAGGGAGGCCTGGCTTTGCTTTTCTTATCACCATAGCTTTCACTCTATGCGACAGTCAATATGAAGATTCTGCCAGTTGCCAAGTGCATTACAACTGTGCCTGCAGGAACTGGGAAATAACAACAGAATGGATATGTGACATAAACCCAGGCCAAAATTCCTTTTAAATTACTTGACGCCCAAGTATTAGTTTACTAAATAAACTCTAACAAAACACTACAAACTGGGTGGTTTAAACAACATAAATTTATTGTCTTACAGTTCTGAAGGTTATTAGTCCAAGATCAAGGTGTCAGCAAGGTTGGTTCTTTCCAAGGGCTCGAAGTGAGAATCTCTTCTGCGCCTGCTCCCTAGCTTCTGATAGTGTGCTGTTGATCCTTGGTGCCCCTTGGTTTCTGTTGCATCATCCAACTCTGCCTTCATCTTCACACTGTTCTCCCAGTATGGATCTCCCAGTATGGCTCTCCCAGTATGGATCTTTTTATGTAGTACCAATCACATAGGATTGGGGGCTCACCCTACTCCAGGATGTGGTTACCTTAATTATATCTGCAACAACCTTATTTCCAAACATTTAGGTCACATTCTGAGGTATTGGGGATTAGGATTCTAATATATGAAACTGGGAGGGGATGGGACACAAATACCTTTAAGGTTTCTTGGGATCGGTGCTGGCTTAGGGCCAGTTTGCAAGAAGTCCCTAGAGACCTGGGTATTTCCATTTCCCTAAATACAGGCATGTAGATAAATGGTCTAAGATTCCTTAAGGGAAAGACTAGAATATTTACAATTCAGTTATAGTGATAATGCTTCCTCCGGGGTACCCAGCATTTCTTTATTCAAGGGCCTTGGATCTGAGAATTTAGTATGTATTCATAACTCCATTGGGTGACTTGAAACAGGCCTCTCTTTGCCAGACCTGGAGTTTTGCTTTGTGTCCTACAATCTGAGCACAACCCAAGTGGTTACCCCTCTATTTCCTCACTCCAGCTCTGTTGCCTTGGTAATGGCCCTTGGCCGCTGCCGCCCCAGGACTCCGTCACCCCTGCCGAAATAGGAACTCCACTTCAACGGAAGCCTCTCTTAGCTTCACTCCCAGCCTCTGGAGGAATACACTGCAGCACTTTTCAAGGTAAGGTGTTCCTCTTATTTGTGTACTTTCCGATTTCTTGGTGAAAGGAATATCCTTAGAGCATTTTTGGAGGGCAAAATTAAGAGATGAGTAGGTTACACATATGATAAATATTCATCAACTCTATCTTCATGTTTTTGGGTTTCTCTTCTGAGGATTATACTAAGGGATTTTTGTATTTCAGTTTCTTTGAGTATAGACCACTGTTAAGTTCCAGTTTCATCCAACCAACCAGCTAAGACTCACTTTATGCTGCTAAAGCCAATATACTGAGTACATAATATTTAGAATGCCCATATTAATAAATTAAACCCAATTGAAAAGAAAGTTACATTCTTCTTTTCCTGGTCTAATACCTTTAGAATGAACCCATAAATCAAATTAGCAAAACCTTCTGTACACCTTTTCTCAGATCAGACTTTGTATTTGCCTTCCAGAAACTTACTGGGATCTGACTCTAGTTACAGATCTGATGGCAATAAGGAGTAGTGGATAGTACTGGCATTCCCTTTAAAGACAACTACCCCAGGCTCTCCAAGTAAGAGGCCCAGCCAATATCAGTGAGAGGAAGAAAGGTTACTTCTGCTAATAAGAGAAGTTAAGTAGAATCTGTGGGTTTAGAACATTGGGATTTTTTCCAAATGTACTCAAATGTTTCCCCTTTCTTATTTCAGGCTCCCACTCTTTCTGAAACAATGCCCTAATTTTTGCATAAAATACCTGGTAAGGCTATGAATTTATGTTGTAATTCAATATCTCAGACTCTCCATCTGATTTTCACGTACATAAGCATTGAGGGTATAAGAGAAAAAATTCTTTTGGAGGCTCTCCTATACATGCCTTGAGCTGAAAACTTAAAACTCTTAAGGAGGCTTTCATTTTCTTTCTTAACTTCTCTAGCACAGTCACTGCCATCTGAATCTTCATCTTACATGACAGTCTATCATGGCACCTGGTCTGCAAAGTCTTTCTTCCATAGCATTTCATTTCATTTCAGGTGACCCAACTATAAGTAACTTTAGCCTACCAGTTTACCTTTTCCAGTGGCAACTAGATCCTCATTTCCTGCAAATCCAACTTATTCCCAAGTATCCAGGAGTCCCAGCTTTGAGGGTCTACTGCCTGTAACCACTTTTAGAACCAAATTCTGTATCAATCTGGGTTCAGTGGTTACAGGAAACAAGATCCTTTTAACTATTTTAAGTAGAGAAGGTTCAATATAAAGTAGGTGTTTACTAAAGTTGGAAAGTCTGGGCCAGTGGGCCATAAGCAAGACTTCCAAGAAAAACTCCCCGAATGGGTCTACCATGGAAGCTGCTACCATCAGGGAGATAAGAAGTCAGTCAACACAGGATGACAGTAAGAACACCATCACTGACTGTTATTTATGGATCAGAAAGCCCTTCAATACCCACAAAGCTAATGACAGGTATTCAATACCATGTAAGAGAAACCCAATGTCTTTATATCCTTGCAGGAGCAACCTGAATCACATCCTCCTACCACATCAGTTCGTGCATCTAATTGGCAAAGAGCAAATTGTATTTTGAACCTTGGTTTCAAAGACGTTTAGGACTTAAGAGTTCTTAGCTTTCCAGATTCCAGTGTACAAGAAAGCATATTAGAAAGAGGTTGGAAACGCGCAAGAACCCATTTACCATATCCACAAGTTTCTTTCCATTCACCCTTCTAAGTATGACTGGTGGGTGACCAGACATACCCTCTCCCAGTCTGAAAGTTAACATCAAGCACCCCAACTGTCTGGCTTTGAATATTACCTCTCTTCCTGACCTCAGACAACCTAAAATTTCCTTGTCTTCAGACAAGGAATAATAATCTTGTTCCCAGCAACCTCTAATCTACCACTCTCCTTGGTCCACTTTATTCTAGCCATATAGGTCCCTGTGCTGTGTATATGTGTGTGTTTCCAGCAGGCCAAGGCTAGCCTGCCAAAGGGCTGTTTGTACTTTACTCATGTCTGGAATGTTCTCCCCTAGATATCCACAGGGTCCTTTCTCCATTCTTAGTAAAACGTACCTTTATCAAAGAGACCTACATTATCCATCTAAAGATGCACCATCTGCCGCTCTCTTCACTTTGATTCCCTGCTTTGTTTTCTTCAGCACACTTAAAGTTCCTCATCCAGGTTATATATCTGATCATCTTTTTCCACTGGAGTTTAAGTTCTACAGGGACAGGAATTTTGTGTTTTCCTTATTGCTGCATCCCACACCTGAAATGTAGTAGGTATTTCAGAATGAATACATGCTGTACAAAGAGGAAATTAAACTTTCCCCATTTGCTAAACGGACCACCTGATTTTTCAATGCATTACTTATGTTCTCCTCCAGGTGGTGTTAATAGGCCTTTTCAGCAGCTGAAGTCCAGCTCATACAAGAGGAGTTTGCAAAGGATTAGAATGAGCTTAGTTTTTCATAGCCTCTAGTCTAGAGTTCTGGGATTTTCTCAGATGACACCCATAATCTTCCCTAACTTACTCTATTTCGTCAGGAGGAAAAACATGAGCCTTTATCAAATGCATGTTCAGTACACCATCTCAGTATCTTTACAACCCCATAATTAGGATTATTACTCCCATTTTGGCTAAGTGAAAACAGATTCTAAGTTGCCTAAGTCTCACAGCATTAATAAGTGGAGCCTAGATAATACAGGTTAGGCTGCAAACTCTTTCTCCTCCAACAGATTCCTTTGATTTTTCCCGTAGTTTGCTTTCTTGATGAGGCTTTAAGAAATTGCAAACCTTAAGTTGACAAAATGCATTTCAGAGATTTCCACACTGCCCCTTTTTCCCAATGGGTTCCCTTTCCCACACAAGGACACCCAGTAGGACACTTTCTTCCAGAGTCTCAAAGTCCACTGACAGCATTTCCTGTCCCAGGTGCAGGGAAATGTGCTAAGTCTGGCTGGAGAGATCAAGAGGTAAGAATCTTCCATGTCGGCTGTTGTCCAAACTCATCATCCTCATTGTTGTAGTAAAGCACAGGCCAGGAAGACAGAGAGCAGGTGCATCTGTGAAAGGAAACAGAAAGCCATCTGGTCCTCAGGAAAGGATGATTTTAGTTCTTCCTCTGGGCCCGGGGCTAAGGCTATAGAGGAGTTTGGCACTGGAAGTTCTTAAATACTGAGAGTTGGGGACATTAGGGGCATCAGAGCATAACATAGTCACAAAGGAAGTTATTGTCAGATTTGGAATATACAACAGGTCTCATGTATCCTTTAATTTTCCTGCTCTACTATGAGCTTTCATTTCTAAGGCTATTACTCTATAAAAAATAGACAAAATCCCAGTAGTACAACTTGGCTAAATTCTGATAAATTTATCAGATCTGATAAAATAAAATGCTTTTTAATGGACATGTCTCTTCTTTCATTACAGGTTTTAGTCAGAACCCGTAGTCCCTCTTACTTAGGCTAGATTGGCAAAACTGAGAAGGCTTTTTGGAACTGGAAGTATGTAGCTGACAGCCCAACAAACACCTCCATTATTGCTTGCTGGTTATGAAGAATCAGTACATTTTTCTTCCAGTAAGAACACTCTGTTCCCCAACTTATAACAGTTTAATAGTCACTGGGATCTCTCTAAAGAGCCACTGGCACTGCCACCCCTTCCCTCCTCTGGAGCACATTCCTCAGAGTAAATATAACGCAGAAAGGGTAGATCCTGCCTTAGTGGGAAATAGCACAGCTGCCTCTAGAGGGCAAACAAGGTTCATTTTAATCTACAGCTTCTTTTTCCAGCTGACTCAGCTAATTCTTCAGTCTGACTACAAGGTCTAAAAGAAGCCTAGCTTTGCTTCCTGTCATGCTAGAAGTCACCGGTTTATAGAGAACTCCACTGCAATCTGATTAGAATGTAATCCTTCTTCCCTGGAACTAGAAAAACTCAGATATAGAGACTGTGAAAAACATAGTGGTCTATTTCCATCAAACACTTGGCTCTGTGGAACTATCTAAGCCAAGGAAAAGGAGATGAGTTGAATTACGACAGAAATCTTTATTAAAATGCATCCTTCTGTAATATGTTAGCATACATACATACATATACACACATACATCTGTACACTCTTAACACACCTCACAGACTGCCACCATCAGTTTAACCAATAAATTAAAACTAGAAAAAGGGGGAAATAGAAGGGGGTGGGACTAAGGGCAAAATTTCCATGTTTTATCTAGTAAGAAATTGCAAATTTCTCAGAATTTCCCTGGGGAAAACCTGTGACCAGAGAATCTTTGAAATAAAATACATAAATCCCTGCCTCCCTCCCCCCCCAAAAAAAAGATTCCAAAAGATGCAGTTACAAGTGTGCTTCTCAGAACAGGAGCATTCATTCCTCTTCATACTCTGTCTTCTGCACCTTCTGGCTTTAAGACAGTCTTCCCCTCAGCTGGGGCAGAGAGGTTCATATGGGCACTTGGGCTCGGTGCACCTTGGGCTCTGGGGGTTGACGGGAAGGCTGCAGTATGGGAGCGAGGGGAGCCGCACTCATCTGAGGTGATGTCCGGCACATCGTCCGACTGGGTGTCAGAGCTCTCCAGGTCGCTGCGGATGCTCTCGGGCTGGGCCAGGCTGATGTCCCACGTGTTGCTGGCCAGGCAGTCTTTCTGTTCACAGCTTTGGTGTTTGCAGGGGGGGTCCTCTTCACTGCTGCCTCCGCCGCCACCACCACCACTGGCTTCTTCTTCATTCTCTGCCATCTGAGCATGAACATGGAGTGAATCCTCTGTGCTGCTTCCACTCACCAGCTGATAGTGGCTTGGTTTGGCTTCAATGTCCACTTGGATCTCCATATTGTTGCATTCTCTGTGAAGACAAAATCCACTTTGCTGAGTCATGTATGGGTCATGCTATACCTGTTGGTGAAAGCATTGTGTGGTTTCAGGATTAGGAAGTCTGAAAGCATAGGTAAACAGACTAGAGCTCACTTTTAGCAAAAATTAAAATCTAATCTAATACTCAAATAAGATGGACAATAACAGCAGCTTTGTTAACTTAAAATATACATACCAATGTCTTTAAACAACTAAAAAGGGTTTTACTTTTTACTACTGTGTCACAATTGGGGAAAAAAAAAACAAATCAGAATCTCTGCAGCATGCTGCACTGTAATCATACCATACCACATATACTAGCTTCTCAAAAATGAAGAGAAGTAGACTATGAGAGCTACATCAGCAAAGGGTGACATAAGCACAGAGACCACAGATGCACGGGTATCAATGAACACCAACCTAACTCTTTAAGCTCCACATGAATTATTATACTGTTGCAATAGCCAAGAAAAAAAGACCAAAAAAAAAAAAAAAAAAGGAAAAAACTTCTAAAAATAACCAAGTGCTAACAGAATCAAGCAAGAGATCATAGATGCCACTTCCATACCAAAGACTTGCTCAGTGAATTCACAGGTACACACCCTATAGATCCCACTAGATGGGGGATCTACACTGAGACCTGACAAAGAGGCATTGAATTTCTGAAGGCCTGTACCCAACCAAATAGATGCAACTTTTCCTGGACATCTGACTGTTCACATACCTGTCCTGTGGGTTGTAGGAACTGATTATGGAACCGGCCATAGCACGAGTGCTTGCGTTGTCACTAATTGCACCAAGACTGGCTGTGTCTTTGGGGAAAATTTCCTTTTGGACATCGGCTTGGACTTCTAACCTGTGTAAAGAGGGGACGTTCAAGTTAATATGAGACCTGGATATTCCAAGACAGTCTGCTTCTGGGCACATATCTCGTCCATTATTCTCTTACAAACTGAATTGATCTGATCCTCTACCATTGTCAAACAGCTCAAACAGATGCCCACGCCTTTTCTCTTAAGTAGTTACTGAAATCGTCCCCTCCTTCCTATCCCCACGACTCCTGCTTAACTTCAGGTCCTCACGATCTCCTGCTTGGATAACTGCAATTGGGCTCTCTCTAAAAGTCCTAAGTCCAAGTTAAACAACTTCTAGATCAATGCCGGTATAGACAAAGATCCAATTACTCTAACAGTTCTCTCTTGGCTCCTTACTGCCAACAAGCATTTAAGGTTTTCCTGATCTGCCTCCAGCCCTTTCTCCTGTCGAATCTCTCACCATAGGACCTAAATCACAATCACTTAGATTTTCTTTCTTTCCTTACCTAACCACACACATTTTATACCTCTATGATGTTGCATCCTCCCTTTAGAAGTTTCTTTTCTCTATGAGACAAACTCACACTCAGTCCTTAACAACAAAAGAAGCATCATCTCCCTTCACTCTCTCAGCAAACCAGTCACTTCCTGCTAAGTGCTCTCATAGCACCTGCCTGTTAATATCAATTTATACGTCTCTCTCCTACTCATCCGTGTGCTCCAAAGACCACCTCATTCACACTTTACCCTTCTTTGCACTAATAAGAACTCAAACATTAGCAATCAAATTAACCCAGGCTATGAGAATGAAGAAGATACAGGAACCCACTTTCTGTAAGAGTAGCAAACTTTCCCAATGGTATCTCAGAGCTGAGAACCCGTAACTATTTCCCTTCTTGGCTTTAACACCATTTTGTTGCACACTTAAGTATTTCCTCATAATGAGTTTCACAGTCAAACCCATCTGACTCATTCACTTCCTATAAAAGGCTTTCACAGAACTGGAACAGCTGGACTGGTTAAGCTGCAATTTCAGCAAGTCAGTCTCCAATTATGTCTGTCTGCTTATTTACAGGGGTGTTGGTTTTAAGAAAGCACAGCAGTGAATTCTCTGGTATGTGGGGGCGGGATCCCCTAACGAGACAACCACTCAGAGTCATGAGACACAAACAGGTCAGCAGCAGCCTATAGATGCACATTCAAACCACCTCATTCCTGCTGCCTGTGCCTTCACTCTGCCACTGCAGCCTCAGATGTCTTTCAAGAGTGTGCCACGTCCAGGAAAACAAAGTAGTGCAACAAAGTAGTGGAAAGTACATCAAGTCAGAGAGCTGGGTTCTAGGTTCAATTTTTGGACAGAATCATTCTCAGAATTAGGAGAGGTCTTTAACAAAGGATATCTGCTCAAGTGGTTCCCAAATGCTAGTCTGTGCAATGACTATGCTAGAACCATCTGGGGTAGGTTTTCCAAAGCACAGGTCCCTAGATCCCAACATTAACAGGAGATTCTATTTTATTAATTCTGAAATAGGTCCCTGAAATCTATTTTTAAGAGGCTCCTAGGTGACTGACAAGCAGCCTACCTGCCATCTGTTGCTTGAATCTTTCTATTAGCAAATGGTCATCTGGTCTCACTTCCAGGAATAGGCAGCTCAGTATCTCTACCAATGTAACCAGTCCTTCTCTGGACTTTTACATAGTTTCCCTATATATTGTCTTTATTGAACTATTAGTTTCCTTCTATACCTAGGTCAGGTTGTCATCATCTACCTCTTGGTAAGAGTCAGAAGACTAATCCTTTTTTTCTAGTTCAAGGCCTTTCAGATAGTCAAAGGCAACTATCTCCCTTACCTCCCTACCTTGATTTGCTCTACCTTTACCCCTCTCTGGGGTTCTCTTCTCCAGTGAATTAACTGTCTACTTCTTATGTAACATATACTATGTTACATCTGAGTATGTTCCAGTTTGTCTAAGTGGTAAAATAATTCAGTCAGTCACAGCATTTTTAGTCACAAAGCTTTACATGGTATAAACTAGAGTTCATAGAGTTGATTTTTCCTTATCTGTCAAATGGGAATAGGAAAAGAAGGTAATAAGGATTATAGCACCAATAAGTCTACAAGATACAGGATAACACTGTTCAACTGAAAAGCCAGTGACAAGCCTAATATGTGCTTTCTCTCCCTAAAGTAGGCAACCTAATGTAGTAGAGGGAGGATTTGAAGTCAAGATTATTCTTTTTATGTAGTTACTCTGGTATGGTAGAAAGAACACCAAACTTTGTGTATGTCACTTAATCTTTCTTTCTGGGTCTGTTTTCTAATCAGAAAAATGGAAACACACATACACACACACACAATCACTGATGATTACATCAAAAATGAGATGAGGGACCTCCCTGGTGGCGCAAGTGGTTAAGACGCAACCTATGACGCTATTTACAGCCTCTGCAGCATGAGTTTGATCCCTGGCCAGCCAGGGAGCAACCCACATGGCGCAACAGACCTCTCCTGACTTGCCTGCTGCTCCCCTCAGCAGAGTATTTCAGTCAGTCTGCCTGTTCTGTTCCCCACTCTGTCTCTGGTGAATCCTCTCACCTCCCACATCTCTGGGCTGTACCCCAGCTCTTGTATGCATAAATAATAAATCTTTAAAAAAAATGAGATGATATGTGTATAGGGCATGCCTGCCATACAGTAATGATTCAATACAGATATGCTACTTCTTAAAATTCCAGCTGGCTCATAAATTTTCTATTTGCCTACCTGCTGTATTTTCCCTTGCCACTGGAAAGAATGCCACCACTGAGCGTGCCCCCTGAGAGGGCTGCAAAGCTGGCTGTTTCACTGTATGGGCCCTGCATAACACTGAGTCCATCTGTAGGGCTTCCACTGGTGCTCAACACACTGGTCAAACCTTCAATGCTGCTTTCCCCGATGCTGGGATTCTTGAGGGCTCGCCAGGCATCTGCCACTGGGGATGGAATCAAGCATCTCAATTCAAAATAGCACAGCATCAAAACAGTCTGGCATTTTTCTGCAATGACTCTTCAAAGTGAAGGACATTCATGTAGAAACACACTTGTTTATTCACTTAATGAATAGCTACTATGTCAGCTACACATATTAGGCGTTTTAACATGTTTATATTTAACAATCTCATTAACTAGGCATTAATAGTCCAAATTTTAGATGAGAAAGCTAAAAACAGAACAAAATGTCTTGTCCAAGGTCATAGCAGTCGCACAAAACTACAATTTTGATTGCAAGTCCACTCTCTTATCCATTACACCATAGATGCCATCCAATTAAACATGAAGATTTCAAAATAATTTAGATCATGCATAACTTCTAGTAGGAAGCCTGAAAAATCTTTGAGGATTCTGTGCCCCCAGGTAGTTAATATGGTAAAGTGGAAAAGACATCAAAGTAGAAGTCAGAAGACATGTTCTAGTCTCAGCTCTGCAGAAGCTCTTAAATTCATTGAACAGATATTGAGACAAAAGCATGCAGAAGTTCTCATTAAGCGGGGATAATAATAGTCCCTGCCCTCCCTCTTCAGAGAGCTGTTGTAAAAAGCAAGTGAGATAATAACTGTGTAAACTCCTCTGAAATTATAAAGTACTGTACAGATATAAGACTCTACTGCAATCACTACTATTACCAGCATACTTGGAGTTACATGGGATCCTACTAGTTTGTACCTGCCACACAGAGGCAAGTACCAGAGGAATTAACCTAATAACTCTAGAACAAAGAAATGAAAAGCTAAAAATACTTTACCCCCTACAAAGCTCATTATCCAAAATAATCCAATGACAATCTCTTTGTAAAAATGTGCTAAATTTTACTGATTTTTATCTTGTATCCCATAAGTTCAAAGGGAAACAAAAATCCTCTTTTACCTGTAATTGGACCATCATCTTCATCAAACTCAATTTTCACTCCCTTTCCATTGGCTGTGCTAACTCCACAGCCACCTCCACGACAGAGAGAAATGGGCACAACCCCATAGACATATGCCAGCATAATGGGGACGCCAATACCTGGGGGAAAAGAAGGAAACACGTCAGTAGGCTACCAGGCTGCAACTGCCCTGAATTCTCCTTCCCAGCCTGGGCACAGACAAACCACTTTACAAAGGGCCAAGGAAAGACAGAAGGGAGCTATGCCATAGAGGAAGCCAGGTATAACAGAATAACTGGATTTGAAAACATAAAGGCCTGGATTAGAATCCTGACTCTATTTTACTTAGCCATATGATCTTGGATGTGATATGTCTTCCCAGAGTTGTCAATGACTGAGAGAGAATATACATACAATACTCAGCACAGGAAGTATATGTTGTTTTCAGTGTTCACTTTCTATTCATTGCTGACATGCTAATCCAAGAGTCAGTCAATAATAAAGTATTAAATAAGTGACTCCTGCGGTTTAGTATCCCTCTAGAGTGCTAATTCTAAAACCTCACTGCTGGGGGAGAGAGATGGCTTCATTGTTAAGGGTACAGGTTCTGAAGTCAGACTGCCCTAATTCTTTTTTTTTTAAAGATTTATTTATTTATGCATACAAGAACTGGGGTACAGGCCAGAGATGTGGGAGGTGAGAGGATTTACCATACAGAGTTGGGAGCAGAACAGGCAGACTGACTGAAATACACTGCTGAGGGGAGCAGTGTATTCACCATGTGGGTTGCTCCCTGGCCAGCCAGGGATAGAACTGGTGCTGCAGAGGCTGCGGATTGCTTCATAGTGCGGTGCTTAACCCTTTGGGCCACCAGTGAGGCCCCATGATTCTTGTTCTGGCTAAGTGACCTTGGGCAAATTATTGCACCTTTCTATCACAATTGTGCTGCTGTGAGGATTAAATTAATACAAGCAAAAAACCACTCAGAACTGTTCCTGGCACATGGGGAGTTCTCAATAAATGTTAGTTGTATTAATTTCTTTTTTTATTTTTATTTTTTTTAATGATGAGAATTTAGATTTTTTAAAAAGATTTATTTATTTATTTATACAAGCATTGGGTATAGTAAGAAATGCGGGAGGGTGAGAGAATTCACCAGAGCCGGGAGCCGAGCAGGCAGAAGGACGGAAGTACACTGCTGAGGGGACCAGCGGGCAGCAGGAGAGGTCTGCCCGCCCTGTAGGACCCTCGCCCTGTGGCCGGGGATCGAACAGGCACTGCAGAGGCTGTGGGCAGCTTTGCAGCCCAGCGCTCAGCCCTTAATTTCTTTTTTTAAAACAAACCCTCATACCTCTCAAAACACTGTGAGGCATTAAGCAAATCAAAATAAAAGTGTTTTTTGGGTTTCATGGCAAGATGATGAAAGGTGAAAAACTAGTATCTTTAATTCAACCTTTTCTCTGTACCCGAGTGACTTGGAGGCACTAATTTAAGAATGAAAGACCCCATACTGATAATTTAGTGTGCCTGATAATCATAATAATAGTGCCTAATAGAGTTAACTACCAAGGTGGGTTTGGCATAAAATGTAGACACCCTCAGGGTGAAATACCTGACTAAACTGCTACAGCCAGAAATCTGGTATCTGTGTGGGGAGACTATGGGTGGCGGTGGGGGGAGAGGTCATGGTCATGGCTTGCTTACCAACACTAACTGCAGCAATAACTGGGGATGCAATGACAGACAAGGTCACTCCTCCTGTGATAGCCAAATTCCTCTTATGTTTGGAGGTTTTTCTTCCTTCATATCTGCTGTGAATCTAAGGATAAAAAAGAAATTCCAGGTCAGTAGATGAAGACATTAATCTTTTTTTGCCAGGGACAAAAAGGGAAAGTTTATATTCTTTTATAAGCTAGCTATATTAAAACATATTCCCCACTCCAAAGAAACATGTTTCTCAATTTTGAACCTAACTCAAACTAGGTAAATACAACCTAATACAGAAAAAGTTAACCCAGAAAGAGACAAAATAAATCAAGAGTGAAGTAAGCATTTCACCTCTAATCTCTGAGACAAACCAGGCCCAGGATGTTAATAAGAACTATCAGATCTCTTGGGGGTTTATGAAAGTCCATTTAAGAAATTAAGGTTATTTTTATCCAAGAACCAGCTGGTTTTCAAGCAGCTCTGAATTATAAGCTCTTCCTATTTCCTTCAGACCTTTACTAACAAACCTAAAGATGAAACATGCAAAGAACTCAGCATGTCTTACCTTTCTGCCAACATAAACAGGAATGCCAATGACCATGGCAGGAATGGCAATGCCAGCAATGAGGGAAATCCCCACGGGAGCACCAATTAATGTGCCCAGCTGCCAAAGAATTTTCTTCTTGCGACTCCATGGCTTCTTGCCCCAGAACGTACAGCCAGAAGGGCTGAAGAAGAAAGATGCTAAAGTTAATGTCAATCTTACAAATGCAGCTTAATCATGCAAAGAACTGATAACTGATAAGAATAAGAACTTTCTTTTTAATAGGAGTGATTGTTACAGGAGATTACAGGAAATGAATATATTGCATATCAAGGAGCAAAGGACAAAAGCCAGACTATTAGAGCTCTGGGATCTTCTTTTTTGTAAAGGCAGGCCTATTCACTTGCTCTTTTCTGTGGAACTCTGCCCTCCCTAATCCCCAAACTGATCCAGCTTCCTTGACTGATAGCATTTGGAATAGTATTTTCATAGTTTTCCCACATGACATCACATTAAGTGCCCTGCAGCTAATAACACTTTGATTTGCATAGTTATTTTGGTGTATGTCCTACTACATCCAATAGATATAGCAAAAGACCTTGTTACATACTTTATATTACATTTGTACTCAGTTTGGCTACTTTACACTCAGCCCTTCTGGGTCCAACTATTTTTACTCGTTACCATTGTCCTGTCTTCTACCAGATGGGATAATTTTGAAAACGGGGATATCTTATTCATCCATGTCCCTAGTAACTGGCACACTTTAAGTACTCAAATGTTTGCTAAATAAGAAAAGTGTTTCACCCATACAATCATCTCCTGAATGTTAAGTTTGTATATATTAATTTCTTCAGGACAGTATTTTAATATTCACTGATTTCTTTGGACACTCACTACATGAAAGAGCTGTAAAAAGGTATCTCTGGCCTTAAGAAACTTACAGTTAAAGTAAATTAGATATGTGCATGAAGTAATGATGATGTTTATAAAGAAACACTTAAGGGCCTCTCCCTGGTGGTGCAAGGGGTTAAGCACCACACTATGAAGCAATCCGCAGCTTCTGTAGCACGAGTTCAATCCCAGGCCAGTCAGAGAGCAACCCACATGGCCAGGCAGACCTCTCCTGTCTCGCCCGCTGCTCCCCTCAGTAATGTATTTCAGTCTGCCTGTTCTGCTGCCCACCCTATCTCTGGTGAATGCTCTCACCTCCCCGTATCTCTGGCCTGTACCTCAGCTCTTGTATGCATAAATAAATGAATCTTAAAAAAAAAAGAAAAGAAACACTTAAGAAATGTCAATTAAGAAGAATGAAGCAGAAAAGGCTGGGGAAGGCATCGCAGATGAAATGACATTTAAGTGGTCTTTGAAGGGTGGATAAGAACTGAACAGTTGAGATAAAAGAGGGATGCTCAGAGGATGAGGTGATTAGAAAGCATTCCAGGTAAAGGAAAGAACATGAGCAAGTATGGATGTAAAAACACAGAAGAGACACAAGGGAACATCAAGTTCAGATTATCTGGATTATAGCTTGTATGAAAGCAAAATGGAACAAACTAGAAAGATAGGTTAGGGCTAAACTGTAGAAAGCCTTAAAAGTCAAGCTGAGCAGTGTGTTTCAGTCAGTCTGCTTGTTCTGTGCCCAACTCTGTCTCTGGTGAATCCTTTCACCCCCTGCATCTCTGGCCTGTACCCCAGCTCTTGTATGAATAAATAAATCTTAAAAAAAAAAAAGTCAAACTGAGGAAATTGAACTCTTTCTGAAGGTAATGGAGACAGTCACTGGACATTGCCAAGATGGAGAAAAATATGATCAGAGAGCTGCTTCAAAGGAATTTTCTGCAGTTTCCTTATGTTATAATAAGACAATTATGTCTTTTTTTTTTTTAATCCTTCCTAAATCAGTAAAAGAACAAGGAATATAAAAGCAATGAACACATTTCCCATCTCACCTGAGGTAATGCAAGTCTGAGATCTCTTTCATACAAAGCCAACAGAATTCACAGCCACACACTGCACAGGTCATATGATTACAGCTTCCATCATTCATCTTAATAATGTAAGCACTGCATCGTGGGCATGGCTTGATGTCATCTGCTAAGAAGGGAAGGAAGAATGGGTAGAAAAATACCCTCAATTAAACCTAGTTTAATTTTATTATTCCTAGGAATATACTTAAAGAAATGAGGAGGCGATCAAAAACTCATGACTGAGGATTCAAATTTTGCAACCTAGTTTGCTAGAAGGCTATGGCTAGACTCAGGAAATTTCAATAATGCATCCAGTCTCCCCAAACTGGCATCTTACATAGTACTTGAGCCATGCTCTGAGCAAGGAGACTTCCTTAGAGAGAAAGGCAGTTCTAAGAAAAATGGAATTTCCACCAGCTAACAGGCTGGAAGAATTAAAAGTAGAGTCCTACAGAAAAAATACTCTGCAGCTTGAAACTGGCGTTAGGTTTTGGAAAACTTAAGGTCAGGAAATTAATTTTTTTTAGACTCAGCAAGTTTCATTATGATTTGCTGTTAACACAACCCACAGTGGGTCTCCCTAGTGGCGCACTGTTTAAAGACACAGCACTATCAAGCTATCACCAGCCACTGCAACATGAGTTCGATCCCCAGCCAGGGAGAAAACCCACATGGTGTGACAGACCTCTCCTGTCTTACCCACTGCTCCCCTCAGCAGTGTATTTCAGTAGAGCTGCCTGTTCTGCTCCCCACTCTGTCTCTGGTGAAACCTCTTACCCCCCACACCTCTGGCCTACACCCCAGTTCTTCTATACAAACTTGAAAAAAAACACAACACACAGTCCCTCCCATGATACTTTCAAATTCGAAATCTAAAAACAATTGGGTATGCTTTGTAGCATATACCTGGGAATTTCACAGCCAGCTAGGAATTATCCTATTAATATGATATTTAAGAGATTATGTTGTGCCAGGAAAAATTGAATAGTAAAATTCCGACTAGCCTCTCCCATATGACATCAGTGAAGTAAAGTACATTTATAAAATGCAATAAACCCATTGATATTTTAAAATAAGTTTACTCTGACTTGTAAAGGTTAGAACTAAATGTGTGATATTCCTCCTTTTAAGGTTAATCATTAATCCACGCTAATAATATTTCCTTTCCTTAAATCTGTACCTTACTTCCAAAAGCAGTGATACACTTAAAGCAAGTAGGAAAAAAACAGTACAATTTTAACACTAATTAAATGTCTTTCTGGGGGCCTCCCTGGTGGTGCAAGGGGTTAAGTCTCAGCACTATGAAGCTATCCGAAGTCAGGCAGAGTTTGATCCCCGGCCAGGAGCTGACCCACAGGGCTCAGCAGACTTATTCTCCTGCCTCGCCCACTGCTCCCCTCAGCAGTGTACTTCAGTAGATCCGCCTGTTCTGCTCCCCACTCTGTCTCTGGTGAATCCTCTCACCGCCCACCCGCCCCCACCTCTGGCCTACACCCTAGCTCGTGCATGCATAAAATAAATCTTTAAAAAAAAAGAAAATCTTTCTGCTCACCATGAAAGTTCTGAGAAAGCCCCTTGCAAAAGGACCTGATTGATTGCTCTCTAATCTGAGACATATCACTAAGAAGGTAGAAACTAGAAAATTTGATTGTGTTGTACTGCTGGTTTTCCTGGGTTGAATAACTGATGATGACTGTAGAAGGAAGTTACATACCAATATAATATTAGAAGTATTATCAAATACTTTCTGTTCTCTAATCTCAGGAAATATTTGGTTATAGAGTAAGGTACTCTCTCCCAGCTTTGTGTTCACATATAATATCAACAGAGATAAGACAATGCAACTTATACCTGGTCCAGATTCTTGCCCATAACTGAGACCTGAAGTGTGCTTGGTCCGTACTCGCAAAGTCTGTGCCCTCTGCTGACGGGCCATATCGCATGTCTGATTTGGATGCCATATTTGCTTGCAGTGGTAGCAGAACTCAGTCTGGCAGCCTTCCCTCTCACAGGTCAGCTTTGGGCAGCTGGCACAGCCATAGGCAATAACAGCATAACTAGGTAAGGAAACAAGAAGAGAGATCATAAAGTAGAATGATCTAACACAGATATTATTCATCAGTTCCAATGAAGTAGCACTGTTTGGCATCCCCACCACCACCACATATGAAGTAGGGAAAAGCACACACATAACACATGCACAAACATGCTTAACAAACTGTGAAACATTATGTGTGACAAAGTTAACTTCTTGAGATTCTAAAAACACAAGTCAGGCCTCCCTGATGGCACAAGGGGTTGGTTAAGCATCAGCACTATGAAGCTGTCTACAACTACTGTAACACGAGTTCCCTGGCCAGGGAGGTGACCCACATGGTGCAGCAGACCTCTCCTGTCTTGCCTGCTGCTCCCCTCAACAGTGTATTTCAGAACATCTGCCTGCTCTGCTCCCTACCCTGTCTCTGGTAAATCCTCTCACCCCCCCGCACCTGTGACCTGTATCCCAGTTCTTGTATGCATAAATAAATCTTAAAAAAAAAAATAAAATAAAAACACAAGTCACTTATTTCCTGAAAAAAAAAAAAAAGGGGGGGGCCCTCCCCTGGTGGCACAGCAGTTGAGCACTGGGCTGCGAAGCTGCCTGCAGCCTCTGCAGTGCCGATCGATTGCCGGCTGCAGGCGAGGGTCCCACATGGTGTGACAGACCTCTCCTGTGGCGCCTGCTGATCCTCTCAGCAGTGCATTTCATCAGTCTGCCTGTTCTGTTCCCTGCTCTGGTGAATTCTCACACCCTCCCTCACTTCTGACTATAACCAGTGCTTGTATAAATAAATAAACAAACAAACAAACAAATAAATAAATACATCTTTTTAAAAAAGGGGGGGCATAAAATATTTAGCATGAATTCTAGCACATATTCAGTCACAGTTTAAGCTGCTTTATGAGTAGTCTGCCACAGCGAGTTTCATAAATAACAGGGTACAACACTATTTCCTTTTGATGGTTTGCTATATTTAGAGATTAGAATTTGTTTACATTAAAGGACAGATCATTTGTAAAATAAAGAGCGACAGCAAAAAAAAAAAATGAGAGTATATTTTTTCATTTTTAAGTTCTGACCACATTCTGAGAGACAATAGTTAAGGATGGATTCATGGAAAACTTCCACTGAAAGCTCATTTTATCATTCTATATTCCCCCCACCCCCATTTTTAAATTCAAATCTATACCTTGAAATATCTTATTGCATGACAAGGTTCAGAATCCATTAATTAACATAGAATTAGGGCGTACCTCCCTTTCTCTCTTCTGATACATTCTCAAGATAGGCAAGATTCAGACTATCAATACCAGCATCAATTATCTCTTAAAATTCATGCTTATTTATCAATAATTAGATAAACAATCTAATATATCTATAAACATAAGCCAGCCTTTCTAATTCTAAACATGACAACTAAATGTTCAAATTACCCTAACAAGTAGACAGATGTTCAAAACAAAAAAATTTTAAAAAGATTAAAGTAATTTAAAGAAATAACTGGAGAGTGTAAAATAACATTCACAGTTGTGAAATTTCACACAAGTTTTAAACAGATCAGTGGCTGCAGGTGTAGGTGTTGCATCTGGGCTTTGTTTTCCCCTATTCTACACTCTCCTCCAATAACCAAACATTTCACAAAATGTATGCAAAAGGCTTAACATTTTTTGGGAGGTATTCTGTGGCTTGTTCCTTTATCTGAATTTACATCAGATGTTCATAAAAGCAACTCAAGTTCTTGGGTTTATCATAGATTCTACAAGTTGATTTGAGAATGACACTAAATCGACGACAAGATACCCTCTACGTTATATAATGTATGTATAAAGCCTCTTCTCAGAAAGAGCAAAGTAAGAATAGGTCAATGTATTAATGCAAATGATTCATATCCTGTAGGAGTTCTAAGCAAATTACCCCACCTAGCTGCAAAATAAACAACTTTTCTCCTGAAAAAAAAGCGACTTGCTTGCTGTTTTGTGTTAAATGAGAAAGGTAGTGGATGATCTCAGAAAAGTATTAAGCTAACATCTGACCATACAAATAAGATAATTAGTTGAAGAAGTCTTGAACATTTCATGATACATTCCTACCTCATGTAGGAGTAAATATTTATTTATTCCCACTACCTACCCCCACTATCTCTTCTATCCCCTCAGTCCATTTCCCTTCCCACCTTAGAGTACTGTTCACTGGTTTTTGAAAGTGTTTTATGCTACTGAATTGTCTGCTATGTAAATGTCCAGTATCTGGTTCTATCATTTTGCTTAGGAGTACATATTTTATTAATAGACTATGTTTTGGGGGTTAAAAGAAGGAACATTTGATAGAACTGACTGTTAATTTTGGGTGTTGAATTTGGTTCCAAGGAAGTAAAATAACCCAGAGAGCCTCTACCATGACACAGAATTACTCAGGGCACGAGACTTGGTGTTCCAGTTTTCGGGCGCCTGGTCTGGGATCCTTGCCTCTGACTCATACTGCATGACATTGAGCTAATTAAAATTTAAATCTCCAAAATGGAAATATAAGTGCTGGCCACCTTAGAGTATAACCAAACGTTCTAAAACTGCATTTGAGATCTTGCCTTGAAAGAGATGCTATAAAACAGTACATTTTGTCCTACTTCCCAGCCTTTGCATACACTATTCCTTCTGCCGAGAATTGTCCTTTCCTTATTGTTTATCCTGGCAAATATTTTTTCATTTAAGAACCAGCTCAAAAGTCATTTTCTCTATAAAATGCACTTAATTTTTCCAGGTAGCTGGTTGCCCAGTTCATGCCTTTGCATAATTATTTTACAATACTTTATACATTGTATTGCAATTATCTATTTACATGTATTCTTCCCCAAATAGACTAGACTCATGGAAAAGTATCATCCATTTTTTAATCTTCAAAGTCTAATATACTGGTTCATGCTTCAGATGCCTACTGAATCAGTAATAGAGCCCCTCTCTTTTTGGGTATTTTTACATTACTCAAGGTATTATTCTAGCTCTTCTTCCGGGCGATTGCTCTCTTTAAAGCAATCATTTAAATTTATCTATGTTTCGGGCCTCCCTTGGTGGCGCAGCGGTTGAGCACTGGGCTGCAAAGCTGCCCGCAGCCTCTGCAGCACTGGTTCAATCCCTGGCCACAGGCGAGGGTCCCACATGGCACGCAGACCTCTCCTGCTTGTGCCCGCTGCTCCCCTCAGCAGTGTCCTCCGTCTGTCTGCCTGTTCTGCTACCCGCTCTGGCTCTGGTGAATTCTCTCACCCTCCCGCGCTTCTGACTGTACCCAGTGCTTGTATAAATAAATAAATAAATAAATCTTTAAAAAAAATAAATTTATCTATGTATCTATTGATTTAGGTGCTTAATCCTTTAAGTTGATATATTCATAACAGGGGCAAACTAAATTCTGAATAGGGCAATCTTGTTCCTCAGGCAGCTGGGAAAAAAACCTTATCTTTAGGACAGAATCTATCTCAAACATCTTGTTGGTTTTCTTCGATGTTCTACACCAAGTCTCTCCTACCTTGCTCTCTTTGCTTAGCCAAGCATTGAGGTTTGCTAATTAGTAGTTAAGTGGAAGGAGTAGGAAACTGCACGCTGGTAAAAATACAGAAGCATCCTTTGTCCCTCCCCCCACTTAGGTTCACATAACTTTTAGTAATTTTGTTAAAAGTCCTAAATCTTCAGAGACTCATAATGTGTGACAAGCTTGACCACAGCACCACCACGGATATGATTATGCTAACACACATGCTTAGCTAGAGGTAACCTGTTCCCATATTATGTCTGTACACTTCCCATCGCCAGGTCATGTAACTTCACTTGCAAATGGATCCTGAGCATGTGTAAGGGTGGTAGACATGGAGCAAGTCGTCACAATGAGCTCTAACCTTATTATCTTCCTTTTTCCTGACCTTTGCAAACCCATCTCATTTCTTGGCCAAACAACTGCAAGAGACTCTTCTATCAAAAAATGGAGACCAGGGCCTCCCCAGTGGCGCAGCAGTTGGGCACTGGGTTGCGAAGCTGCCTGCAGCCTCTGCAGCGCCGGTTTGATCCCCGGCTGCTCCCCGGCCACCGGAGGAGGGTCCCACACTGCACGCAGACCTCTCCTGCCGCCCGCTGCTCCCCTCCGCAGTGTACTTCGGTCCTTCTGCCTGCTCTGTTCCCAGCTCTGGCTCTGGTGAATTCTCTCACCCTCCCACGCTTCTGACTGTACCCAGTGCTTGTATAAATAAATAAATAAATCTTTAAAAAAAAAAAAAATGGAGACCACTCCATATTCCCTACTTCAATCCAAGTTCCATTCCAGAAGGTTACCTTTCATGATGGTACTCTTTTGCTTAAAATTATTCCACAAAAAAGAAAAAATTCCTTTACACCTAAACCTCTTCATATGGCTTAGGCCTATCAACCTGAATCTAGCCCACCTTTTCAGAGTGCTCTCTAGTTACCTCCCAGATCACATTCCCTGTACTGCACTTCCAGAGGCTACCCAAATTGACTCATACTGTATCTTGTATTTTTGTATCTCCATGCATTTGCTCATGACACTCTAGTTCATGATGCTTAAGGTATCCTCATCTTTGTTTGCCTGGTAAGAATTCCTACTCACATTCTTCAAGACCCAGTTCAAATCTAACCTTCTCTGTAAAGTCTTCCTTGACACCATTATGGAAAACTTTCCATTTATCCTCTAAAAGCACTTGTATTTTGTTTAGTATTTATTGTATCACATTTATAATTGTATGTCCAATTCTTCTTGCCTATCCGTCCTCATCTGTTTCTCCTCCAAAAAGCATGTTGTTCATAGTCTTTATTTTTCTTATGAAAAATCAACTATTCATCCCATTCTTCTGGGACCCAATTGAAAGAGTTTGTTCATGGGGTTGTAAAAAAAGTGAGAATATAGCTATCCTAGTTGGAAGATGCTCTCAACTCACTCAGAGCACAAGATTCATTAAGGGCTAAATGGCCAGAATAACTGTTAAGGAGATCAGAAAATAGCAAACTGTCAGGGAAAGTTTCAGTTAAGCCTAAAAGATGCCACAGAAAAAAAACAAAAACATGTTCCCTGTTGATCTAAGTCTGGGGAAATCATGCCATACTGAAGATTTACATTGTATATTAGTTTTAGTAAGACTTATAGTATATATACATGATCATGTTTAAAGTATCTAAGAAGTGAGCCTCTCCGGTGGCACAGCTGTTGAGCGCTGGGTTGTGAAGCTGCCTGCAGCCTCTGCAGCACCAGTTCGATCCCCAGCCGGCCGGGCGAGGGTCTCACATGGCGCGCAGACCTCTCCTGCCCCCCGCTGCTCCCCTCAGCAGTGTACTTCAGTCCTTCTGCCTGCTCTGCTCTCCCCTCTGACTCTGGTGAATTCTCTCACCCTCCCCGTGCTTCTGACTGTACCCAGTGTTTGTATAAAATAAATAAATAAATAAATAAATAAATAAATAAATAAATAAATCTTTTAAAAAAAAAAGTATCTAAGAAGCTCAGGAAAAAAATGGCTTTATGTTGTTCAATCCAATTATTTCCCAATTCATTTGGTCACAAAACATTTTTTCTTTCAAGTAATGCCTAAACTATACCATGGGAAATGTTGCTATAGATGAAAAATAGAATATAAGATCAAAAGATGGTTAGAGGCTGTAAAAAGGAGGTTACACTGTAAGGACCGATCACATAAATAAATTCTTAAAGACACAGAAAGCACCTTATAGGTCAGTTGTGAATAATTTTAAGCTGGGGAAGATGTAAAATGGCCCATTTAAGGATGAGTACATAGGCAAATATGAGAAAAATGTACTGGGCTGGAAGAGGATATAGATAGTAGGGAGAGAGGGCAGGGATTAAAGAGTTGTGAAACAGAAGGTACATAGCTAAATATTAAAATAAATGGTCCAGGAAGGTTTTAGAGAGGAAAAATACTCTTTCATGGACTGACAAATTTGTCTTGCTCAAGGAGCCTGCTCTTCCCTCATGAATGTCTTAGAAACCAACAGAAGTTTCCTGTTTAACGGATGGCTCAGTCCAGTTTTCAGGAAGGCCAATAGTTGATACTATTTGCTGGGGTCGGGGTAGAAGGACTCTGGAAGAGATAAGGGTAGCAGTGAGAGTCTCCAGTGGTAGACCTACATGAAGAATTTTCCTCAATCTTCTAGAGATTCTGAGAAAGTTTAAAGATTGGTAATAGGGCACTTGAGAGAAAAATACTTTGTGTTTACATTATTTGGGAGTTTCTGAAAAGATCTTGTTAAGTAAAGATTCTGAGGGGTAATATTGATCAACTTCCGTTTATTAGCTGTGAGACACTGCGCCCCAATGTAAACTTCCCTGAACAGGTTTCTCTTTTATAAAATGAATTTACCATGATCTACCTGTATGAAATGAAGATAAAATTATTTCTAAATGTGATTTTAGTCTGAAGATTTAAAAAGAACCATAAAAATGTTAGCTGTTTGCATTTTGAGTTAATTTATCTCATTGGAAGATATGTTTTAATGATCATACTTGGTAATGTGAAAGTTTTCCCATTGAAATTCATTTTTATTTATGAAATAAAACTATTCAAGTATGGGAAAAGAAAAATTCAAGGCTCTATTCTGTTCTACAAATATTTAGTAATCAAGTAATGATTTTTTATAATCTTGAGTAATACCAGTGACACTAGTGGACAGAATCCTGTAAGATGAATTACATGAGCCCCTAATCCTGCCAAACACACACAGAGCGAAAAGAGAGGATTTGGATAAATTTGGCTGGCAAGAACTTGATCTGTGGGGAGTAAATACAGCAGGTATGAGACTTCTGTTTCTCTTCTAGTATTCATTCATGATTTCTACCAGAAGCAGATCAAAATTGCTTGTAAAACAAAACAAGCTATTTTTTCTCCACACATTAAAAAGACAGTTGTAGACTGGCCACACTGGTAGGGGACTCATATGCCTGTTTGTGACGGTATTTTATCTACTTCTCTTCATCTAACACCTTCCATTGAAAATCTCAAAAAACCTCCCAAACATTAATCGTTTTCAAATCAAAAAAGGAGTAGGTCTATTTCAGGTGAGAAAAATAAAGACACTGTTAACAATAAGAATCAGAAAAGAAACTAGATTCTAGCATCCTTAACTCTAGTCTACAACTGATAATATGACAAAAAGAGTTAACATCCCCAATAATTCTATAAGTCCATGCTTTTTAAAACAGAGGTTGAGCAGAAAACAATATTGGCTTTGTTTGGAGTTAAAACAAGTGTTCCATGCCTGGTTCCATCACTCTCTAGTTATATGATCCTGAACAATTCACTCCATTTCTCTAACCTTCACTTTCCTCATCTACAAAACTAGATTAAATCTTACAATGTTTAAAGTAAGGACCAAATTAAATTTAGTATGACCAGTACCTCGATGCTTAAATTTCAGTTTGCTTTCTTTCCCCAGACTTCATTTAAGTTCACAAGTGACACAATAAAAAATTAGATATATAATTGTTATAATTCTTTTAACTAATTAAAAAAAAAACAAAACACCTCTGGCCAGTACTTTACTGAAACAAGAAAAGGCCTATTTCTTTAATAACTTCCCAATGAGTAACGGATTAGAATTGTCACTACCAAGATTATAAACTAACACTTGTCCATTTTTATTGATGTGAGCAAAGACAGGGTTTCAGAGAAGTAAAAAGCAAAAAGGAGCTTTTCTGGAAAGACAATCAATAATGCTACAGTTCTTAATTAAAATTCAAGGAAACTGACATCTCACAAAAGGAGTTTAGTATTCCAAATTGATGTAATGTTCTCTTAAGTAAATATTCCTTTGGTTGAGAAAATACATCCGTAGTGTCTGTAAACCCTGAATACCATATGTGTTAACTTCTTCAGTATGCACACCAGGCCACCAGATACAAGCAAACTCTTACAAGAGCCTGCCAGGTTCTCTGTGATATTTATTAACTGAAAGTGAAAGTGACCTACCATAAACCCACACCTTTGCCCACAACACTTCCAAGTAATTTAGAAACCCCGTCTCACTGAGGTTAATTAACACATCCATCTCTACACAAGTTTGGCAGAATTGAAAAACAGAAATTAACTTTCCTTACTCTCCTACACACTCTAAAATGCTTCTGTTAAAGGGAATAAGCACAGCATCATGGACATCTTAAAATGGCCTTGATATACAGGCTACAATTAAAAGCCCCGAACTTCTTTGAAGCAAAGGATCACGCAGCTTTTTACTAGCATTATATGTACACACTGCAAGGAGTCCCTAGCTCCTTTTTGTCCCTGAATCCTGACACACAAGAGAAAAATGAACTGTCCAAGGTCACCGAGCAGGTAATGGCACAGACTAACTGGAAATCATTTAGATGAGCCTCGGCTGCATGCAACTATTCATGGGAGGTACCCACAGTTAACAGTCAAATTTTACAAAGTGTGGTGGGGAGAATCTCCACGGAATGCTCCAGACAGTGAAATCTGGGGGTGTCATGTCTCTGCCGATACTGCATCTTTTCTCACTGACCCTAAAATTCAGCACCCAAAGTGCACTAAAATGACACTTCACTGAAACTCCAGATCAGAGGGCCTGGGGGATACATCTTTCTCTACCACATCCACCTCTCAGCATCCTTCTTTCCAGTAACCCATTGCTTCTCCGGACCAAGAAAAGGGCCCATCCACTGCTCAAAGCAGCAGTGCAAGAACCAGAGGGTGCCCCCCAAGAGCCTGGCACAGAAGACACTACGCCCAGAGTACCCCCAGAGCTCGGCCAATGACCTGTCCTTCCCCCGGAGAGCCACTCCCTTCACCTCCACCCCAACTTTCAGCAGTGCTGGCCAGTGAGCACACACCTTCTCCGCAGTGCTGCGAAGTCTGTCCCTAGCGAAACAGACACACCCCTCCAAAGCGCTGACCCCTCAGAATGATCCTCATCTCCTGCGCTTTGCCAGACAGCCCTCCCTGCCCGCAGTGAGGACACCCTCTCCTTCGGGGCAGAGGGACATCTGACTACCAGACCACACTGTCTCGCCAGCCTCCTGACTGCATGGACAGCTCCTTGACCCTCCCCGACGGCGCGGCCCCACCTCAAGCCCTGCGGCAGGGATGGGGCGTGGGGTGCCTGCCCCCCACTCCTCCGGGCTGGCGGGGGGCTACCGGCGAGCAGCCCGCCGCAGTGGCCGCCTTCCCCCCTCCCGCGGGTCATGCCTCGCCTCTCCCGCCAGGCGCCCTGGGTCTCCCGGTCCCTGGCCCCCCTCCCGCGCGCGCAGCCCGAGGAGCCCCCGACGGCCGGCCCCGCGCGGGGGGCAGCCCCCCGGCCGGGGTCCCCTCGCCGCGGCGGCCACCCCGGCGGCCACGCCCCCGCGCTCACCCGCAGTCCGGGGCCGGGCACCAGCGGCAGTCGGGGTCCGAGGCCAGGTAGCGGCGCAGCATGAACTCCTCGTACTTGTGCATGAGCGGCGGGTCGGCGAGCAGCAGGCGGATGTCGTGCGGGTTGAGCCGCTCGCTGCACTCGGGGCAGCTGATGGGGACGCGGCTCTCGCTGATCTCCAGGCGCAGGTAGTGGCGGAGGCAGTCCCGGCACGAGCGGTGCGGGCAGCTGAGGAGGCGCGGGGCCCGCTCGGGCGGCAGCCGCACCAGGCACAGCGGGCACTCCACCTCCTCGGGGCCCGCGCCGCCGCCCTCCGCCGCCTCCTCGGCGTCGCACCCGGGCCCGGCCGCGGCCGCCGCGGCCTCCGCCTCGGCCTCGACCGCCGGCTCGGCGGGCAGCGCCTCGGGCGGCGGGGCCTGGGCCGCGGCCGGGGCCGGGGCGGGCGGCGGCGGCGCGGCCGGGGGCGGCGGCTCAGCCTGGTGCTTGGCCCGGGCGCGGCGGCCGCGGGCCGAGGCGGAGAAGACGCTGTGGAAGGTGAGGCGCCGGCGCCGGCCGCCGCTGCGGCACTTGGGGTCGGGCGCGGCCGCGTGGATGGAGGTGGAGCGCGGCGACTCGGAGTCCTTCTCGGAGCCCATGACCCCCAGTGGCCGAGGGGCGAGGGGCGCCCAGCGCCGCCACGGCTCCCGCCTCAGCGCCCCCTCAGCCGGCGCCGCGGCCGCCGCGCCTCAGCCGCCCTCCCCGAGATAGAAGCCGAGCGGCGGCGACGAAGTGGTTATAAAGCCTCCGCCCCACGCGCCGCTGCCCACTGCGCAGGCGCCTCGCTCAGACACCTCACAACCCGCGCCGCCCGGGCCGAGGGGGGCGCTGGGCGGGGCCGAGCGGGCGGGGCCGGGCGAGCTGGGCCGGAGCTCCGCCCCCTCGCCCGTCAGGTGATTCCTGGGCGGCCATCTTGGAGAGACCCTGGCCCAACTGCTTTTTGGGGCCTGCCCCCAATTCTGCCCCCACTACCCGCGTCACCCCTAAGGTGGCGTTTCCGGCTTGCCTTTCCCCCTGGATAGGCGCACTGCCACTTCCAGGAATGGGTGCTTCCGTTACTCCATTTGTAAAAAGCTGACAATGGTCAGTCAGAAGGTGTTTCCCAGCTGGAATATTTTGCTGTTATTATCATATGTATAATATTATTTATAATATTATAATATTTATAATATCATTTTATAACGTTTATAATATTTTGTTGTTATTTGTTTAAGCAAACAGCATTAATTAAGAATAATAAAGAATAGAGTCATTCCCAGAGCACCCACAAAGTGGGAGCGTTACTGGATGCGACAGACGAGGGCCCTGCCCTCAATGACCAATTTCCTTCATCCAGCAGACAGTGCTCTCTGTGAGCTACCAAGCTATTCCTACCTCCACTTCCAATTCTGCCCTTCTGGTAGGTTGGTTACTTACGATTTATGGAAAGAGACCCCCCCTTTTTTTTTTGCCTGAAAGTGCCTTTCTTCTGCCGGTTCCCTACTGTGTTGACTGGGGTGAATATGGTCAAACTATCGAATAGGAGGTAAGAAAGCTGCTTCACCCGCAACAGAGTGTGTCAGAATCAGATTCAACTGAAAATAACAAAAGGAGAAAAATGACTTACCTTTAAAATTTATTTCTCTCTTCCTGAAAAATAAGTCCAAAGCTAGGCAGTTCAGGGCTACATTTACAATCTTAGCCACTGGTTTCCAGTCTTAAGATAACTTTATCATGTTCCACATTCCACACAGTGGGAAGGAAAAGGGAAAGTGCCCTCTCTTCTTTTTAAGAACACCTTGGAAGTTCCACACATTTTTGCTTACATCCAAAACATAGTCACATATGGGCCTCCCCGGTGGCACAGCAGCGGTTGAGCGCTGGGGTGCTACCCGAAGCTGCCCGCAGCCTCTGCAGCGCCGGTTTGATCCCCGGCTGCTCCCCGGCCACCGGAGGAGGGTCCCGCGGCGGGTCCCGCATGGCGAGCAGACCTCTCCTGCCGCCCGCTGCTCCCCTCAGCAGTGTACTTCGGTCCTTCTGCCTGCTCTGCTCCCCGCTCTGGCTCTGGTGAATTCTCTCACCCTCCTGCGCTTCTGACTGTACCCAGTGCTTGTATAAATAAATAAATAAATAAATATTAAAAAAAAAAAAAGTCACATAGCAATAATGGGAAATGTAGTCTTTAAATGGGTACAGTGTGCTCAGCTAAAAATAGGGACTCTGTTAGGAAGTAAGAATGGTAAAGTGAATACTAAAAGGTAACCAGCTGCCTTTTTCATGGGTGGTGGTTAAAACCATGAGAACTCTTCCTCTCTGGGTTTAGCCATGTGGCTAAACACCCTAAGAAGGTCAAAATCACACCAAGAAGATCAGAATCATTGATAAATACAAAACACATTATGGGGCCTCCCTCTGGAAAATGGTGAAGAAAATAGAAACCAGCCAGCGTGCCAAGTATACTTGCTCCTTCTGTGGCAAAATCAAAATGAAGAGACAGACTGGGAGGAATCTCACATTGTGGTTCCCACATGAAGAGTGGTTGGTGGTGCCTAGACCTACAATACCATTTTTGCCACAATAGTAAAATCCACCATCTGAAGACAGAAGGAATTGAAAGATCAGTAGAAGGCCCACCTTGAAATACTGCTAGCCTATAATAAATGGGTTAATTTATGTAGCAAAAATAAAATAACACGAGAAAGTTTCTCAACAGTTACTTACGCTCTGAGAAGCTTCAAACTCTTGAGGTATAATAGTGGCAGAGGAGGGGGCTTCCCTGCTGGTATGGTAGTTAAAGTCTCAGCACTATCAAGTAATTTCCAGGAACTGAGGCATGAGTTTGATGCCCGGCCAGGGAGTTGACCCACATGGCACAGCCGATCTTTCCTGGCTTACCGCTGCTCCCTGTACCAGTGTATTTCAGTAGATCAGCCTGTTCTGCTCCCCACTCTGTCTCTGGTGAATCCTCTGCACCTCTGACCTGCACCCCAGCTCTTTTACGCAAAATAAATAAAATCAGTCTTAACAAAAAACAAACAAAAAGCAGTGGTAGAGGGGACGGCAAAGGAAAGTGAGAAGCAGGGACTGTGAGACAGGAGAAAAATCAAGCAGGAGTGATGTCACAGACACCAAGGTCAAATGTTTCCGAGTGGTCTATTATGACACATGCTCCTGAGAAATCAAGATAGATAAGAACAGAGACGTGACCACTAGATTTGGCAGATTTGGCAATACCAGAGAGTCCTATAAGCAGGGGAAATGTTTCTCTTCAAGTAGGAAGTCAATTTCATCCTGCATGGCTCCAACAGCTCATTTCTGTGTATTAGTCAGAAGAGCTTAGACTGTGCTATGGTAACAAGCAACACAAATATCTTAATAGCTTAACACAACAATTTTTTTTAAAGGTTTATTTATTTATTTATTTATTTATACAAGCACTGGGTATAGTCAGAAGCGCGGGAGGGTGAGAGAATTCACCAGAGTCAGAGCGGAGAGCAGAGCAAAGTACACTGCTGAGGGGAGCTGCAGGCGGCAGGAGAGGTCTGCATACCATGTGGGACCCCCGCCTGGTGGCCGGGGATCGAACCGGCACTGCAGAGGCTGCGGGCAGCTTCGCAGCCCAGTACTAAACCGCTGCACCACCAGGGGAGGCCCAACAATGATATTTTTTCTCCCACTCATGGAAAGCCTGCTATGGGTCAAGGCACCCTCCAGAGTAACTCTCCTTCACTCCATTGGGTAATTCAGAGATCCAGACTCCTTGCATTCCTGGGCTACACTGTCTTGACACGAAACTTTCAGGATCAACTCAACAGGGGAAAGAGTTGGAAGGTTGTGTACCAGCAATTACATACTTCAGCCTGAAAATGACATGTTACTTCCACTCACACACTGTAAATCAGAACTTGTCACACAGGCCCAATTTAACTGCAAGAGAGACTGGCAGATGTAGGTGGGAGCCATGGAGTGTTTTATAAGCAATATTTTCTCACCTCCCATTCCCTAGTCATCTCTGACTGTTCTCAGTGTCCAGTGTCCTGATGGGTTACAGAGCCTGCTTAGAGGAAGTGTGTACCTGTGGGGTGATGAAGGGTGGGAGAGAGGGCTGCCATGTTCGGTGGGTCTGACTTGTGCTGAAGGAGATGGAGGACCCTGATTCCAGGCAGACCCTGATGGGTTTTAGTTGTGTTTCCCTCTGGCCACTGACAGAAATGGCGGTCAAAATCCTAACTTGCTGAAAAGCTCGCTGCACCAAATGTTTGCTTGTCTTGGCACTGGTTCCAAACTAGCTGCCTCAGCACAAAGCTGCCACCATCAGTGATTTGGCAGAAAACAGATCTCTTGTAAATGCCATTGGACTTTGCATTGGCCCCATTTCTATGGGATTTTCTTTTCTCCTGAATCCATCACTCTAAAGCAATTCCTCCCACTTTTTCCTTTGTGCCTCTTCTTGATAGAAACTCAGTAGTGATTCAGGGAGATGGCATGAAGAAGAGAAAGATGCTCATCTATCCACTCATTCAGTAAACATACTTCATGCCAGCCCCTTCACCAGGCACTAGTTTTGGAGATGAAAAACTGTCAAATGGGGGTTACAGACAAGAAAGCAGGGCTTTGTAAATACTAGGTGACCCGGCCACCCTTGCATAGGGTGGACAAGAATGGCTTTCTTGAGGAGAACCCTGTAAGCTGGGTCTTCAAGGATGAGTTGGAATTGAAAAGTTGTAAGAAGGGGAGAGGACATTCTAAACTTAAGGACAGGCATAGGGCACAAACTACGGATTGGTCTTAGGAAGTGTGAGCTGCGCAGCAGGAGTAGAGAGTGTTTGAAAGGATGCATGACAGAAGCAAGAATTAGGGCTGTATTAGGGCTCCTGTATTAGGGCTCCACTGAGTGCTAGAAAAAGAAGCCCATCAAAAAAGATAAAGGGCCTCTCCGGTGGCGCAGCGGTTGAGTGCTGGGTTGCGAAGCTGCCCGCAGCCTCTGCAGCACCGGTTCGATCCCCGGCTGCTCCCCTGCCACAGGAGGAGGGTCCCACATGGCGCGCAGACCTCTCCTGCCGCCCGCTGCTCCCCTCAGCAGTGTACTTCGGTCCTTCTGCCTGCTCTGCTCCCCGCTCTGGCTCTGGTGAATTCTCTCACCCTCCTGCGCTTCTGACTGTACCCAGTGCTTGTATAAATAAATAAATAAATCTTTAAAATAAAAAAATGATAAAAAAAAAGATAAACACATGAAGTTTGCAGCAACATGGATGGCGCTGGAAGGGATCATGCTCAGCAAAATAAGCCAGAAAGAAAAAGAAAAATACCGGATGGTCTCACTCATAGCAGGAATCTAGAACACCTAAATCAGGGACCAGGAAAAAGAATAATTATAAGAAAGAAAAAAATCGAAATCAACAAACAATATGAACCAGAGACACACTATGGGGGGGGGCAGGGAAAGGAGGGATTGGGGTCAAAATAAGGGGGTTGGAATTGTATGGGGAATATAAAAAAAATGAAAAAATAAATAAATTAATTTAAAAAAAAAAGAAAAAGCAGCCCAAGATGAACAGGCTTAAGCCCAAACAATTTTTTTTTTCTTAAAGACTTATTTATTTGTATGTACAAGAACTGGGGTACAGGCCAGAGGTGCAAGGATTCACCAGAGATAGAGTGGGGAGTAGAACAGGTGGACTGACTGAAATACACTACTGAGGGGAACAGCGGGTGAGTCAGGAGAGGTCTGCTCTGCCATGTGGGTAGCTCCGTGGCCAGGGATTAAACTCATGCTGCAGTGTCTGGCGATAGCTTGATAGCACTGTGTCTTTAACCCCTGTGCCATCAGGGAGGCCTGTGGGGACATTTTGATCCAGGAGAGTTATATGTACAATGAAGCTGATTGCAAAACTGGCTCTCTCTTTACTTGAGGCTCTACTTTTGAGACTTCTCTTGCCTTTCAAGGTTGCTCTGAAAGCAAATCTTAATCAGATGTCACCTGAGCTGTGTTTCAGCTCCTTCCTCTGATCTCAGTTGTGACTTCCACCTCTTGGCACCCTTACCTTTGCCTCTGGGTCAGGCATGGTGAATGCCACTGGGCCTTGTCGGTTCCCTCTGGGTTGCCTCCAACCTCCTGATCTTCTGGTCCTACTTCAGTGAATGGCTTCCCTATCTGCTGGCAGCTCTCTTGCCTCTAACCTGTCCTCCAATCTCCACATCCAAGTCCTGTCTACCTCCTAGGGCTTGTAGAACCAGGGGATGGTTTAGGCCTCATTATCTTTCTGGTCTGGATTTCGTCTCCAGCACTTCAAATGGTCTCTTGTGAGGTTATGGGTTCATGTCAACCCCTGCTCAAAAACTTTCTACAGTTCCCACCAACAGCCTCATCTCTTTCTGCATATTGGAATAGAGTCATTTCATCTTGATGTAATCTAAACATGTTATCTAAACATCCCCAGAATTAGCAAACTTTCCTGCAAATGCTGGTCCCTGTGCCTGTTAATGCCCCTCCTACCCCTGCACTTAGTGTAATTCCATACATACTTCCAGGTTCATTTCCAGGGTCCCCACCCGCTTCCTACACTCTGACCCACCTCCCTCCCTCCTTTATGTTCCCAGGGTGAAATGGAGATAACTCTAGTTTCACACCTACTACTAGAGTGACCACACAATCTACTCTCCAAATCCAGGACATTTTTGAGAATGAAAGGAAATGCTATTATTAATTGCAGTGGTTCAACAGGAGTTAACTGGTCTGTGCCAGGCAAACTGAAAGTTGTGGTCACCCACCTACACCCAACATTGTAAAACCCAAAACTCAATGCACTCATCCATCTCAATCATCTCTCTCTACAGTCCTTTGAGATGGTATTGTTAATTGCCATTTTAAAAATGGAGCCTCAGAAAGACAGACTGTGGTCACACAGCCAGAAGACAGCAATGCTGACCTGAAAGTCACTCATTGGATTCCAAATTTTCTGCTCTTATGACTACAGAAGTTGCATTGCCCCATCACACCTCACCCCTCCAATACCACAAGTCTTACAATCTAGGATAGTCACACTGGGTTCCCTAGTCAAAGTGGGAAGGTAGAAAGGGAGTCTTACTCATCTTGTGCCCTGATCCCTGCTTTTTTTTTTTTTTTTTTTTTTAAGATTTATTTATTTATTTACACAAGCACTGGGTACAGTCAGAAGCACGGGAGGGTGAGAGAATTCACCAGAGCCAGAGCAGGGACCAGAACAGGCAGACTAACGAAGTACACTGTTGAGGGGAGCAGCGGGTGGCAGGAGAGGTCAGCGGGCCATGTGGGACCCTCGCCCGGAGGCCGGGGATCGAACCAGAGCTGCAGAGGCTGCGGGGAGTTCACAACCCAGTGCTCAACCGCTGCACCACCGGGGAGGCCCCTGGATGACTTCTTGAGGACAGAACTGTGTTTCATATCAAAATTCATCCCCTCCCCACACACTCCTTGTTCCTAGCACAGGACTTGCTATATCCACTTATTGAGCACCTACCAGGTGCCTGCTACTGTGTTGGTGACACAGTGATGCGCTACCTAGGCAAGGCCTCTCTTCTCCTAGCTCTTACAGTCCAGTGGGGAAAAGCCATTTCACAAATAAAACATACACTTACAAACTAGGACGAATGCTAAGGAAAAATACCGGGTATTGAGGTTTGAGAAATATTTTGGAGGCAAGGTAAATAGGTTTCAGTCATAGATTTCATGGAGGAGAGAGAGCTAGCTGGAGAGGATTCGAGTTTCTGCTAAACACAGAGATGAGGACACAAAGGAAGGGCAGTTGGAGGAGATAATGAGGTCGGATTTGGGTGTGTGGGACTTGGGTGTCTGTGGGATTTCTATTTGCATCTTCCCCACCTCCAGCCAGGTTAATTGATTTCCCCAAAGCCGCAAAATTGTGTCAAGTAACAGAAACCTGTTTCTGCCTGTCCGAACAAAGCCGGCCTCCAGGTAGCAAGGTAGGAGGGGGGGCAGGTGGGGGAAGGCAGGAGAGAACAGAGAAGGGATGTGTTCACGGAGACATGACACCCCCCAAGCGGCAGTGAGGTCCTCGGCGAGAAGCCAGGGACCTGGCAGGGGCACACACTGCGGAGGGAGGCGGGCCCCCGCCCGGGTTTGCGCGTCGCGGGGCCCGCGCACCCCTGCCCAGGCGCCGCAGCGAGGGGCGGGGGCCGCCGGGCGCCTGGAAACCCGAGCAGCGCGGGCCGCTCCGCGGCGGGACCAGCCAATGGGGCTGCGCCTGGTGGCGGCGCCACGTGACCAGGCTCCCTTCTCGGGGCTTCCAGGGAAGACCGGCTTCCCCACCACGCTGCCGCCCCCGCCCCCGCCCCCCGCCCCCGCCCCCCGCCCCCGCCCCCCGCCCCCGCCCCCCGCCCCTGCGGAGCGCGCGCGCGGGCGGGCGCACAGGCGAGCGGCCGGGATTCCGCCGCAGTCCGCTGCGGCGCGGGAGGGGAGGGGAGGGGAGGGGAGGGGAGGCGGGTGCGGCCGCGCGTCCTCCGTGTTCCCGTCAAGGTCAAGTGCGCCCACTCCCCCGCACGGCTGTCTCCGGGATCCCGCCCTCGCAGCCCGCCCCGCCGCGCGCGGCCCCAGGCCAGCCCTGGGCTTCCCATCCTGAGGAGGACGGGAGGGTTTCCATCCATCCCGCCCCCACGAGCTTCGGCAGGCATATTTTTCCTGTGCATGCTGCAAGCTGTGTGGCTCTGCCTTAACCTCCCAGCGCCCTAGAAGAGCACACGAGGGCCCTTTATAATTATTCTTCAGCTTAACTCTTTCCGCTCCCTGCACGGGAGGCCCAGCCGCTCTGTGCCTCGCTCGTGCCCTTCCACGAGCAGCCATCCCTCGCCTGCCTGAGTGACTGCTCTTGGCTTCTGCCTTGGGTGCCCTTCGCGAGCCCAGCAAATCCTTACACCCAACATTATTACAATAACGTGCAGGAGGGTGGAAACCTGCTGAAAAGTCTCCTAACAAAGATCACAATGTTGATAACCTATTGGGGGGCCTCCCTGGTGGCGCAGCGGGTTGAGCGCAGTGCTGTGAAGCTGTCCGCAGCCTCTGCAGTGCGGGTTCTATCCGGCCGGCAGGGGAGATACCCACATGGCGCGGCAGACCTCTCCTGTCTCGCCCACTGCTCCCCTCAGCAGTGTATTTTGTCAGTCTGTCTGTTCTGTTCCCCGCTCTGTCTCTGGTGAATCCTCTCACCCTCCCGCTCATCTGGCCTGTGTACCCTGGTTCTTGCATAAAAATAAAATAAATCTTTAAGAAAAAAAAGAAAACCTATTGGGTCAGGCAGGAAAAATAAATACAGTCAATGGGCAGGAGCATAAGAAAAACCTGTCTACAGGGCAGTTCCCTGCTCTCCACTCAGGCCAACATGATCGGTCTTAGGAGGCCAGATATTTTGAGTTTACAAGAAAAGTCACGTATCTGGATTTTCATATAATCTCTCAATTTAGGAAAGTTAATTTGATTTTTTCAGACATCTCTGTGGACCAGAGGCAGCATAGAGCTCAGTGCCCCACCTCCTCTCTTCAGGAAGATGATGGCTTTCAGTGGGAAAATACTTTGAAAAGCTGTTTAGGGTGAAGGTGTGATCTTGTCGCCCTGAGAGGCAGCTGTTGTGGAGGCAGCAAAGAAAAGGACTTGGATTTGTTCCTAAAGCGACTCTGGATGTTTTTAGGTACTGAGGACTCAGATAATCTACTAGAAACTAGAGGACTGGATTTGGAAATGGGCAGGAACCAAGGGTACCGGCGAGGAAGCCAGCCAGGGTCACTTGCCACCCACCTGCCAATATTCACTACCATGAAGAAGCACACATTTTCCCCATCCTTGTGGGAGCTGCATGAAAGTCAGAGCAGGACCCTGTAGTGGTTTGATTTGGGGGTAAGAGGAGAATGCAAGCTCTAAGGCTTAACATGGCAGGATAAAGCCTGATGGGAAATTGAAGAGCTCCTTGGGAAGAGAGTGGAGATAACAGCCAGACAAAGCAGATTCTATTCCTGGGAGACAGGAGCTGTCCCCAGGCTGACGGACTGGGACAGTGTAGAGGGAAACAGAAGAGCTGGCTGAGGCTGTCTTGGAAACCAGAATATTTTTAGTTCATCCTGAAGTTTTTGTAGCTATGATGTCATCTCCTCTTGTGTCTCCCATCCTTGGAAATCTTCAAAAAAAGAGTCTCCTATACTCACTGAGGCTGCCCAACTGGGCTATTTGTGGAAATGGCAGAGGGACCAAGTTTTATATATGTCCTGAGTGATGGCAGGAAAGGCAGAAGCAGGAGTTAGACAAAGGCTCTCAGGGATTGGCGTAATCTTGGAGAGGGTTTTGGAATGAAGATCTCAAGGTTCAGGAGGTCTTGACTGACATCAAGGTTATAATAATAAAGAACCAGGGCCTCCCTGGTGGTGCAGTGGATTGAGCGCAGCACTGTGAAGCTGTCCGTAGCCTCTGTAGTGCTGGTTCGATACCTGGCCTGCCAGAGAGATTGCCACATGGTGCGGCAGACCTCTCCTGTCTCGCCCCCTGCTCCCCTCAGCAGTGTACTTCAGTCCTTCTGCCTGTTCTGCTCCCAGTGTTTGTATACATAAATAAATCTTTAAAAAAAAAAAAATAACTAGGGCCTCCCCGGTGGCGCAGCGGTTGAGCGCTGGGTTACGAAGCTGCCCGTGGCCTCTGTGGCGTCAGTTCGATCCCCGGCTGCTCCCTGGCCACCGGAGGAGGGTCCCACATGGCGCGCAGACCTCTCCTGCCGCCCGCTGCTCCCCTCAGCAGTGTACTTCGGTCCTTCTGCCTGCTCTGCTCCCCGCTCTGGCTCTGGTGAATTCTCTCACCCTCCCGTGCTTCTGACTGTACCCAGTGCATGTATAAAAACAAACAAACAAATAAAGAAATAAAGAAATAGGGCCTCCCTGGTGGCGCAGCGATTGAGCGCTGGGTTGCGAAGCTGCCCGCAGCCTCTGCGGCGCCGGTTTGATCCCCGGCTGCTCCCCGGCCACCAGAGGAGGGTCCCACATGGCGCGCAGACCTCTCCTGCCGCCCGCTGCTCCCCTCAGCAGTGTACTTCGGTCCTTCTGCCTGCTCTGCTCCCCGCTCTGACTCTGGTGAATTCTCTCACCCTCCCGCACTTCTGACTGTACCCAGTGCATGTATAAACAAAAACAAACAAACAAATAAATGAATAAATAAATAAAAAACATGCCTCTATTAAAAAAAAATTAAAAAAAAAAGAAATAAAGAAATAAATAAAACATGACTCTCTCTCTATATATATATAAAAAAACCAGCAACAATATACTGAGTGCTTGCTTGTGCCAGACACTACGCTATAGACATACATGACCTCTGTTATCCTCACAGTGACTATATGAGAGGTTCTAATAATCATAATCCTCATCTTACAAATGAGGACATTAAGGCCCAGAGAGGTGAAGTGACTCTCCCAAAGTCACAGAGAGAAAGTAGTGGACTGGACCTGAGCTTCAGTCAACTGCTCCCAGCTAAAGAAATTGTCATCTTGTCTGGTTTTTTATGGGAAGCACTTAACATGCAGAGTTACAGGTATTGTTTTGACTTGTGGGTCTGTCCTTCCGGCTCATCTGTAAGGGAATAGGAGTCAGGCTAATTTCAAATGCCTGGTACAAACTGGGTGCTGGGTGCATGTTAAATAAATACATTTAAGGAGAGCCAAATGCAGTGCCCTGAGATTTCAGATCTTTACGCCCTTGCGCAAGTCATTTACCCTCTCTGAGCGTTGTTTCCCTTATCTCTGAAAAAGAGATTATACACAGACCTCACAGGATTATGATGAGATGTATATGAAACTAGATCATGGAATTTCTTAAAATTGCTATAGAAACCAGCAGCAACTGTTGTTGCTATAAAGATAATGATGATGATGATAAAGACGATGATAACCATGAGGAACACAATGCTGGTGACTGAAGAAGGAGCAGGTAAGAAAACCAGGATCTGGAAATTTCGGAACTGTATCAGCTCAGAGAAAGCTTAGGAGCCTCAGCCAGTTTGCAGCTTTGAAAACTGTCTTCATTCATTAATCACTGCTGGAACACGTGTTATATGCCAGTGTTTCTTCTCATTTCATTTAAAACTCTGCAGGACAGATACTCAAATTATCCTCATTTTACAAGTGAGAAAAATGAGGTTACAGAGATGATGTGACTTCCCCAAAGGGAGCATAATTACAAAGTAGCAGAGGGAGGATTTGAACTCAGATCTGTGTGGTTCTATAACCCTTGTTCTTTCTGCATTCTATTCCACACTTTTTCAGTTTTCCCTAATTCACCCAAATATTTATTTATTTTTAAGATTTATTTTATTTATTTATACATACAAGAGCTGGGGTGTAGGCCAGAGGTGCAGGGTAGGCTGGGGTGAGAGGATTCACCAGAGACAGAGTGGGGAGCAGCACAGGCAGATTGACTGAAACACACTGCTGAGGGGAGCAGCAGGCGAGACAGGAGAGGTCTGCTGTGCCATGTGGGTCAGCTCCCTGGCCAGGGATTGCTTTGATAGTGCTGAGACTTAATATCTTGCGCCAGCAGGGAGGCCCCTATTCACCCAAATAGTTATCAAAAAGAAATAAGTGCCAGGTCTTCTGCAGAGCAGACTGGAAGGTGTTTCTTGTTGACTTGGGGAGGCAGGACCTTCACAATTCAGCATGATAAGCTCTCTGCAGGGCCATTACCTTGGACTTGCCTGTGTCTGTCCTCGGTCCATGGATGCCTGAGTTGCATCTCACATTCTCCAAGTGGTTACCTTCAACTTCCCCTATCCTGAAGTGAGGAACAGACAGACCTTCACCCCTCCTCTCTGTAGAACATCTCTCTCTCCTCTCTCTCTCCTCCAGGAGGACAGGATGGGGATGGGTGATCGGCTAATGCTGGTAGAACTGGTTTCTCCATCCTCCAGCATGCCCTGCCTGGGTGGTCCTTGGCATTCATTGCCTCTGCCCCAAAGCCAAATGGCAGAAAACTTGCATTTAATATCTTGCTACACATGCATTAAAGAGGAATCAGGAAGGAAAGTCACCCAACTGTCAATAGTGATTGTCTCTGGGTAGTAAAGTTATGTCATCTCTATTTTATTCTTTTTACTTATTTGCTTAAATTTTTAAAAAAGATTTATTTATTTATGCATACAAGAGCTGGGGTGTAAGCCAGAGGTTCGGGGAGTGAGAGGATTCATTAGAGAGAGTGGGGAGCAGAACAGGCAGATCTATTGAGATACACTGCTGAGGGGAGCAGCAGGTGAGACAGGAGAGGTCTGCTACACCATGTGGGTCAGCTCCCTGGCTGGGGATCGAACTCCTGCTGCAATGGCTGGCGATAGTCTGATAGTGATGTCTTTAAACCCTGCGCCACCAGGAAGGCCCCTAAAAATTTGTTTTTCAGTGATGGACTTATTACTTTTGTAATCAGTAAAAATAGAAATGAAATTATCCTCTATTTTAACAAATGTTTGTGACCCCACAAATATGGGGGAAGGGCTGTTAGAAGTAGTCTTTGAAGGGGCTTTGTCCTGAGCACAGCCTGACTGGCAGAGAGCACACGGGGAGAGCTGAACAAGTGAGAGGTTGTGGATGTTTGAAGGGCCTCAGGCTGCTGTGAGGCTCGAATCTTCCTAGCCCGTCATATGCAATATCTCAGTTAACACTCAAAACTGGTTTAGGAGATAAGTTATTATTTCACAGAAGAAGAAACCAAGAATCCATTTTGTAGGAAAAGCAGTTACAAAACTACTTGCCCTGGGACAAACAGCTAGAACATGATGGAGACAGCACTCGAATCCAGATCTGTGCATTTTCAACCTCTGGACTTAGAGGCCATTCCAAGTACTCCCAGTTGTGCAATGCTTAGGTATACCAGCTCTGCACACACACATGTTGTCCAGAAAAGCAGGCAGAGTGAATATCAGTGTCCCATTTTCCAAATGAGAAAATGCTAAGTGTCATCAGCTGAGAACTGTCTACTCCTACTTCTAGACACCAGGCCTCTTTTCTCTCTGGCCAGCCCTCCTCCTCCTGCTGCCGCCTAACATCTGAGAGCTTTCCTCCTTGAAACAAATGACTAAAGGTAAACTCCTGGCTGGACTTCCCCTTTCTCAAAACACACGTCTGTATTGTTTGCCATTTGAGAGGACACTTTCAGGTCAGTTGCAAAGTGGGTGGGACCACATACTGGGACCTGCAGTGGGCAGGGCTGGTTCCATGGGTTTGGAGCAGCATGAGCTGTCCACGGACTGTTTCTCAGGGGGCCTCATTCTGAGTTCCAGATTAGGATATTAGGAACAGAGGTCGTCATTAAGCGCACAGGCTCTGGAGCCAGACTGCATGGGCTTCCATCCTGGTTCCACTCTACTTACTAGCTGAGTGACCTTAGGCAAGTTAGGGGAACCTCTCTGTGCCTGAGTTTCCCATCCTATAGCTGGTATTGTAATAATACCCCTGTCCAAGGCTGTAAGCACTCAAAGCAGCACTGGGCGTGGAGCGCTTCTATGTGGTTGCTCTCGATGCTTTGCCTCTACAGTGTGCCATGAGAGCTAGGAGTCTACTTTCCTCTGGTATCAGATACCAGCAATGGAAATGAGAAGGGTATGGGGTGCCAGGGTGGAAGCGAGCCCGCAAGCATTCTTGGTTCATGCTGTCATATCTCGCTGGGTGTGGACAGCTGTGGGGGTGTAAGGTCTTCCTTTAATGGAGCAGAATTCTAGGGATGTCATTTTTTGCTGTGTAGCCTCCCAGGCTGGTTCTCTGGCCTCTTTTCTTTTCTTTTCTTTTCTTTTCTTTTCTTTTCTTTTCTTTTCTTTTCTTTTCTTTTCTTTTCTTTTCTTTCCTTTTCTTTTTTTTTTTTTAAAGATTATTTATTTATGCATACAAGAACTGGGGTACAGGCCAGAGGTTCGGGGGTGAGGGGATTCACCAAAGAGAGTGGGGAGCAGAACAGGCGGATTGAGTGAAATGCACTGCTGAGGGGAGCAGCGGGTGAGACTGGAGAGGTCTGCTGTGCCATGTGGGTAGCTCCCTGGCCAGGTTGGGGGGCGGTATTGACCTTTGCTGCAGAGGCTAGCTTCACAGTGCTGTGCTTAACCCCTTGCGCCACCAAGGATCTGGCTGTTTCTATTAGATGACCTGTTTCTATTAGATGACTCTTATTTACAATTGAGAAAGCTGATTGAGGCAGATGTACCAATTTCTATACCTGGTACTTTACATTCATTATCTCATTTACTCCTCACACAGATCTGAAAGGTAGATATTGTTAACCCCATTTTATAGAAGAGGAAATGAACTCAGGTAGGTGGAGTGAATTGACTAGGGTCACAAAGCCAATGAGTGGCAGAGCTAGGGTTCAACCCAGGCGTGTCTCTAAATTGTTCCTTCAAAGTGCCTCCCAATGGTGATTAAAAGCCCCTGGCAAGATTTCCTCCTCCAGCACTTGCTGGCGTCTGCGATGACATCCCACAGGTCAGCTCAGCCTGGACAGAACGAATCATGTGAGTTGGTCCCTAAGCCAGAAAGCGAGATAGGTCTGGGCTGCCTGGGAGGAGCTCCTGGCTGGAGCTTGGTCAGTGCCGTGGTGCTCAGGGCTTCAGCAGGAGAAGCCCTCCTCCTGACTCTCCCTTAACCCAGAGGCATTTGCTTTCTGAGGTCTGAGTCCATCACTTGGGTGGCCTGTTTCCTATGAAAATGTGGAGATAGAAAACATCTGGGGCTGCTGTGGTTGCCAGGCAACAACCAGCGACTCTCTCACTTGACAAGTCAGGGAGGCTGCCTGTGGGGCTGTCTGGGATTTTTGGATCGAGGCCTGGAGACCGCAATTCTGGTTCTGATTTGATGAGTGACTTTGGGCAAGTCCTTCCCATTGCCGGGTCTCAGTTTCCCACTTCTTGTGTAAAGAGCCGTCCGACTGTCTAAGCTGCAATATGAGTAGATCTCAGAGGGTCAAAAGAGAGTGATGTGGAGCTGGGCCAAAGGCTGAGGAGGGGGTCACCAGTGAGGGAAGAAAGATGCAGTTCTCCTCCTGTTCATCCTGCCCCAGGCTGTCCTGCTCCTGGTTACCAGTTGAGGGCAAGGGACATTTCCTTTCCCATCCTAAGCTATTCTGGCCTCCTAGACTGTCTCGAGCCCACTCTTGCAGCTCAGTCTGGGAATCATCTTTGTACCCAAAAGTGTGTGTAGCCACTGCCTACCCGGCAGACTTTTCCCCATGGGGAGTTTCCTCAGTGCTTGCCAAAGTGAAGCTGCCCGCCGTGGGTGTTTCCCTGAACGCCCATCAGAGGACCTTCTGATGCTGTTTGCAGAGCTGCGCTGAAGGAAAGCCCTGAGGGTGCTGCGTCTGCAGCCATCAGCGCAGTTAACACGTTCCATTTCACGCCCATCACAAGAAATGACAGTGGCTGTCATTTGCTGGGCTTGGTGCACAACAAATACCTTTTGCCTGAGATCTCATTTAATCCTCAGACAATCCAGAGGGATGGGAACAAAGGCCCCTGTTTTACAGTTGAGGAGATAAAGCCTCAGAGAGGTGAAATGACTTGACTATGGTCCCGGAAAATGGTGGAATTGGGATTCCCTTTCAGAGCTAGTGCCACAGGCACGAGTTTCAAACTACTACAGGCAGCTCTTCCTTCATAGTTCCAGAGGGACTGTGTCAGAGCTGGAAAGGCTCACCCTGCCCCAACCCTACTTTACAGATGGACAAATCAAGGTCCAGAGAGACTCGTGGCCCAAGGTGACACAGCAAGTTATCATCAAAGCAGATCTAGGACTACCCCCTGCAAAACCTCACCACACACTCCAGAAAAAATGTGCTCCCTGCGTAAACATGAAATTTGGAGTCTTAAGAAATTCCCAGCATTTCCTCTAGGTCTCAGGATTAGGGCAGGGAGCACAACATTCATCTGGGCAGCAAAGGGGATGCAGTGTCACTCATTGGGGCTGACAGAGGAGGTCTCACACTAGCTACATGCTGAGGTGGTTTGTGTGCCCAGAACATTCTCCCTCTTACTCACCTTGGTTATTGCCCACCTGTCCTTCAGGTATCAGAGCAATGGGAAGACCTCTGAGAGCCCCATGTCCCCTCAACCATAGATTCTCATGGGTTTAGCTCATTTCCTTAGTAGCACTGACCCCAGTTTGCTCTGTGGACTCACATCAAAGACACATATAACTAATGCCAATTTTAGAGCTTATCCCCCAACTGACTTCCAAAGATGCAACTCTAGAATCTGCTATTATCCTCACACACACAAAAAACCTAATCTGCCTTAAGATGATAGACGCTTAATGTAAAAGCAGATTGGACTCTTCCCTGCAGCTGCCAAGAGCACTCCAGAATTCTTTCCAACCTCTATTCCTCCCTGGAGGGGGGGTCTTTTTCTTAAAGGCAGAGCAGCTTCAATGCAAAAGAATTATTGTGCTTTCTAGGTAACTTAAGGGCTTTCGAGTGTAATTTTGAAAGATAAGCCCTTTCCATTTGAGTGCTGACTTTAAAAGTAAACTCCTTTCAGGGACGCCTTCACTATAATTATGAATGTGAAAGAGTATTGAATTTATGTCTTCTCCCCCCACCCCTTCCAGCAGAAGTTCCATGAAGACATATTTGGCCCATTTCTCTGTACCCACACCCAGCACCATGCTGGGCAGAGCAGGTACTTGGTAACAACAGAAGGAATGAATCACACTTGCTTCCTATAAAACCAGAAGTGCTTTGTGTGGGTCTAGGTGACAACAGGTGCTCTCCCTCTTCGACGCAGGAAGGCATCAGTATGCACCTTGCACCCCTCCTTCCCCCCTCAACCCACCCAGGCACAAGGTCAAAAGCAGTGTGTGTATGTGTCTTTGCTCACAAACTATGTGAAAACCAGAGGCAGTTTTCTATTTTTGGCAATTATATACATATCGGCCTCCAATTGCTGCTGAGACAAATTGCCACAAATCTAGTAACTTCAAACAAGATGACTTTATTTGCTTTCTGGAGGTCAGAAGTCCAAGTGGGCCTTTCAGGGGCTAAAATGAAGCTGTTGGCAGAACTTGCATTTGTTCAAGGCTCTCAGGAAGATCCATTTCCTGGCCCTTTCAGCTCCTACAGCTGCATTCCTTGGCTCATGGCCCTTCCTTTATCTTCAAAGTCATAGCAGAGCATCATCAAAGCCCTCTCTGCTTCTCTCTTCATGCATCACCTTCTCTCTAATAAGGACCCTGTGATTACACTGGGCCCACCCTGATAATCTAAGACGATCACCCCATTTTTAAGATCCTTCATTTAACCACATCTGCAAAGCCCCTTTTACCATATAAGGTAATATTCACTTAGGAGCTAGTATCTTTGGTGGCTGTTATTCAGCCTACTGCTTCCTTGTGCAAGATGCTCAATGCATGTTTGGTGAATTGCATCATAACAAAGGGAAGAACTACCATCCCAGTGGAGAGCCTACAACATGTGACCCTGGAGCTGCAAGAGCTGAGAAATTCTGACATGGCAGAACCCAGCCCAACATGGGGGGGAGTGAATTACCACTGCTCCTCCCTCAGGAGACTGCTGTTTCTCTGCCCTGGAAATACTGCTAAAAACTGCCCGGGCCTCATCCAGGGATCACAATGTTTGCTCTGACTTTATATCTTGAAGAAGCAATTTGTAAGTTTGTTATCAAACAATTAGAATCTGTCTTTCTTTCTTTTTTTTTTTTAAAGATTTATTTATTTATGCATACAAGGATTGGGGGTGTTATAGAGCAACCTCAATATTAAACGGGTTCCTGGCTGTGGGTCCTCACCCACGCGCTTTAAAGAGACTTATGAATACTCTACTATAGACACACACAAAAAGGTTAATAAAAAGTTTATTTACAAGAGGAAAGGAAATAAGGAAAATGTACAACTCAGGGAGAAAATAGGGAAATAAAGTCTTTAATGCGTCCTACCCGATCCGCCGACCTGGAAACCCAAAGGCACTCTCAGAGCTGGCCGGAGGCTGCGAGCTGGCGGAGAGCCAAAATGGGGGACCCCTCCAAAGCCCACGTGTCTGGCTTTATACCAACCTGACTGCTTAACCCCACCCTCAGGTCCCAGCCACCTTCCCTTTGGTGGTGATGGGATTTGGAGTTCCCAGTGTCTTTGGCTTTGACCTGGGGTGGGGGTGGAGTCCATAAAGCCTATATGGAATTAGCTTTGGGACTTCCTTTTCCCCCTAACAGGGGTACAGGCCAGAGGTGTGGGGGGTGAGAGGATTCACCAGAGACAGAATGGGGAACAGAACAGGTGGATCTACTGAAATACACTGCTGAGGGGAGCAGCAAGGGAGATAGGAGAGGTCTGCTGTGCCATGGAACTCGTGCTGCAGTAGCCATGGATTGCTTCATAGTCCTGATGCTTAACCCCTTGGGCCACCAGGGAGGCCCCAGAATCTCTATTTCTATTTATCAACTAATTGAGAAAAAGAGCTGATTATTTTGGTTAAGCATGAATTTTGGAGTCAGAAAGCTCAGGGTTCATGTGTAGACTCTGCCACTCACTAGCTGCAAGCAGTCATTTTACGCCTGTGAGGAGCCTTGGATTGAATGTTTTGTTTTGATCTGTAAAATGGTCACAATAACAAAACCTCTACAGTAAAGCCATCGTGACAGAAATAGCGTACATCGTGGCCCTCAAAGTGTAGTTCTCAGACAAACTGCCTTAACACCTGAGAATAAGCCCCACCTCTAATGGACTGAATCAGAGAGTCTCGGAGGGAAGCCCAGCAACCACAGCTGGAACACAGACCCTGGTGCACTCTAGTTTTACAAGCACTGATACACAAACACACACACACATATATACTGCATATATATAGCATACTTTATGTCTAGCATATTTCAATATTATATATAATATTATATTATGAATTATGTACCATATACATTTATTGTATATCATGTGCTAGGCATAAAGAGACACAATGAGCACTCAACAAGCGATCTCATTGTTATCACTGTTATTTACTATTGAAGTCCTAGCACATTCCCTTTGAGATGCTGACTGGGTATGTATCCTGCCCCCCTCAAGTCCTACAGACAATGTACAGAATGAGGAGGTCTCCTAATGCAATCTGTCACCCCCACAGCTGCCCGTTAATGAGACGGTCTTACAGCCTCTCCTTGCTCATTATTACTCTAGGCAGGTTAAGTCTTCAGGTCCAACCCCTACCTGCATGTCAGCTGCGCCTATATTTGAGGAGCTCCCTAGGTCCCTCTTCTCCGTGGTCCCTCAGGTGTGCAAAGACCTGTCCCCAATTGCCAGGCACCTCTCCAGCATGACTGTCCTCAAATGAGGTCTTATGAGTCCTGAGGCACGGGAGAGTTTTCCTTCTGCCCGGACCCCATGCAGTTACTTCATCCTGCTGACTCACTCTGGTTTGAGGTCAACCAAAAGCCCCAGGCCTTTTTCTCAGGAACTGCCCTAGCTCTGGTTGGTGGGGTCACTTGAGCCCATGACGTGTATAACTCATTTCTTAAAAATAACCATTGCTTTCGAATTACAAAAGTAATACATGTTTGGTACAGTAAGTTGGGAAACATTAAGGGGAAAAATCACTGTTGCTGGTTATTGCTAAATGGGCTGATTTTCAAAAAATGAAACTATATTTTTGAAATAAAAAAAAATCACAACTCGAGCGATTTCCACTTCCAGGGGAAGAAAACAAATTGGGGGCCTCCCTGGTAGTGCAAGGGGTTAAGCACAGCACTATGAAGCAATCCACAGCCTCTGCAGCATGAGTTCGATCCCTGGCTGGCCAGAGAGAAACCCACATGGCGCAGCAGACCTCTCCTGTCTCCTCCACTGCTCCCCTCAGCAGTGTATTTCAGTCAGTCTGCCTGTTCTGCTCCCCACTCTGTCTCTGGTGGATCCTCTCACTCCCCACATCTCTGCCTGTACCTCAGCTCTTGTATGCATAAATAAATAAAATCTTAAAAAAAAAACAAATTGGAGAAAACAAAACTAATGTCTCATAGCAATAAATGTGATTTTGACAAATGCAGATATCACTTTTCTCATAATCCAGCTGTCAGTGTAGAACAACGTAAAGCCGTGTCCCGGAGACTAATAACATTGCTAATGTTTTGGCTTTTGCCTCCAGCCCTTCCAGCTTGCATTTTATTTTATTTTTTAAAAGAAGATTTATTTATTTATGCATACAAGAACTGGGGTACAGGCCAGACGTAGGGGGCGGTGTGAGAGGATTCACCAGAGACAGAGTGGGGAACAGAACAGGCAGACTGACTGAAATACACTGCTGAGGGGAGCAGTGGGCGAGACAGGAGAGGTCTGCTGCGCCATGTGGGTTGCTCCCTGGCTGGCTGGGGATTGAACTTGTGCTGCAGAGGCTGAGGATTGCTTCACAGTGCTGTACTTAACCCCTTTTGCCACCAGGGAGACCCCCAGCTTGCATTTTAAAACTAACAATCTAGGCCTAAATTTAGCACCCGACTGGGAGCTAGACCTAGGTTCAAATTCTGGCCTCTATATTTACTGGCGCCTCAGTTTCCTCATCTGTAAAATGGAGGTAATGGTCTCTGCTCAGGATTGTGTCACGATGAAAACACATAGGAGGTGCCTGGAAGAACTTGTATTGGGCTCATTCAGTTGCTCCCTTTCCCAGCCAGGTGAGCTGTCACTCTGCTCCCGTTTGGAGCTTCCCTGTCTGCTCCCACAGTTCCCATCCCCTCTGTCTTGCTGTCCCGCGCCCATCCTTCTGTTACAGAGCATCGACCCACGTTACTATGCCCCCTACCCTCTCAAGCTCCTCCAGGGCAGACACCACGACCACCCTGCTCATTTCTGTGTCCACCGGATGCAGCGAAGACACGGCGCGGTGGGCAGTTGGGAAGCGTCTAGTGAGAGAATTAGAACAATCTGTTGAAGGAGTGAATGAATGAACATGGGGAGATTGAATACCTGGGCGGATGGCTGCAGGGCTGAGTCAGTAGGGGCAGGTGTCATCCGCGAGTCCAGCCCTACCTCCTGGGGGAAGCAGCCCAATCCTCTACCTTTCAACGAGGGCCTTGCCCGGTGGGGCGGGGCAGCCAGGGCCTCGGCGGGGCGTCGCCGGGGGCGGAGCCTTTCCGGGCCGCGGGCGATGGGGGTGCACGGGCGGGGCTGGAGGGGTGGAGGCCGGTATAGGGTAGGGGCTGAGCCTCATGAGCCAGGGAGTCTATTCCTCCGCAAACCTGGCTTCCGGCTCGGCTGCGTGAACGCAACTCCCACATTCTGTCACCCACCCGAGGTGCTAGCTCTGGAAGAGCCCCCGGCCTAGATAGCGGGGAAACTGAGGCCTGAGGCATGGGAGGCGCAGCCCAGGGCAAGCCTCTCTGGCTCTTTCTGTTGCAGAATCCGACCAGGCCAGTTGCTTGGCTCCCCGTGTTAGCCCAGGCCGCTGTTAGGCCAGGCTGGCTGCCCGCTTGTTCCTTTCCGTGCCACCTGGGGTGGTGGTGTTATAGGACAGGGGACCACCCTGTTACAGTGGGACCCCTCCATCTTAGGTTTGGGAGTCTTAACTCTTTCCCAGGCGACTTTCCCCCCCCCAAATAATCTCTGAAAACACAACTTGATCCTCAACACCCTCTTTAAGTCCACCTGACCGCACTTAGGAGGAGCAGGGAATTCCGAGGGGTGGGGGAACCATGTCATCCCAGCTCCTTCCCAGAACTTCAGTTTCCTTTCCTGTACCGTGGCCATTGATCAGAACAGTTTCCACCCCCACAGGATGGCTGTGAGGATTAATGGCTTGTGCTAAACTGCTTAGCAATGATTGGGGGCAGGTTATTCTTTCTCTCTGAGAGCACAGCTGCAGCCCCAGCCTGCCCAAGCCAACCCCACACATGCCCTCAGCTCTTGGCAGAAGAGGGCCTCCTGGGACATTCCTGAGCCTGGTGTGGCCACAACTGAAGAAGCTGGTCTGGGTCCTCTGTGCTGAGAGCTTGGTTGGCCTCAGGGCTTGCGGGGAAGGGAGTTTTTAGAGAAGGAAATGGTTGTGGTGAGACAGAATGATGGAGCAACTTCTCGGGGATCTGGGTGGAAAGCCCCTCGCTCCTGGTGTGTTTTCGTGGGGGATGTAGGGCAGGCAGAGAGGTCCTGCCCATTCTCCAACACCGTCAGAAAGTACCTGAGCACTGTGCAGAGCAGCAACAGGTCTTGGCTTGTGGAGCCACAGGCTGCACACTTGCTACCTCTGGCCTCAGAACCTCCCACTCCCAGAGAGATTTCCCAGGGCCACCCAAAGGCTGGTTCTAACAGTCAGGTGTCTCTTGTGCTGCTCCTAGAGTCAGTCTAAGGAAATAGGCAGTGGAGTTAGCTCCTGATTTGCTGGATGACCTGGGAGGTCATTTTTCCTTTCTGGATTTCCATATAAGTGAGAGTGAAGTTGCATCTGGCAACTTGGGGAGAGTAGACAGACCCAGTCCTGGTTAGCAATGAAAAAAATACCAGCACAGTGGGAGGGCTTGATTGCTATCCCCTGAATGACTTGGAGAAGAACCAGCCTTTCCATGTTTCTACTTCCTTGTGGGCAACACGGGGACATTCCCCTTTGGGCCTCTTTTTGTTCCTTCTCTGTAAAGTCGGAGGGGGATGTGCACAAGGGTCTTGTGTCCTGTGATTCTGCTTCCCCGCTGTGACCCTGGGCCAACCACTTCACCTTCTGCGTTTTAGTTTCTGTATTAGCCCAATGGGCATATCTCCCTGCCCCACTCAGGGTTGCTAAGTGCAAATGGGGAGAACAGAAAAGAGACACTGATGTGGACATAACCAGGCTTCATCTCCCCCCACTCCTTAAGGAAACTGGGGTGCTGCTCCTGTGGTGTTTGCTGAATGAGATGTTTGGAATCCTCTCCTCCAGGAACTGCTTAAACACTTTCAGTGGCTCCTCACTGCCCCAAAGGGGTCAAAGGTCAACCTTAGCCTCCATTCAGAATCCTCTACTGCTCGTTATAATTCTTCCAGCTTTCCAAAAGACCAGCAACCTTCCTCAGGCAAGTCTTTTACCTTCCATCCTCCAGACCTTCACTTGTGAGTTCAGGGTCCCAAGTATACTTCCCTCCACATCTGCAAAATTAGAGGATACCCCCATAGATCAGGCAGCCTGGAGCTTGGATGTGCCATGCTCACTTTCTTTTCTCTCACTACCCATATTTATGTGAGTCCCAAGTCACGAAGATTCTGTTCCCTGAGAAGCCATCTTCTGCTTCTCTTATGTATACCCCTGGGCCTTGCAGAACACATGGGGGACATTGTTGAGTGGCCATACACCATCTCAATGCGAGGTCCTGTGCTGACACGGGATGCACAGAGTAGGTCAATCTTTTGGGGTCCCAGATTGGTGGGGAGAAAGTCAAGTAACCACAGTCCTGGATTTCCTTCTTCAGTCCTTTACATTTTAACCCCTACACAGTAGAACATGGTAGAAACCTATAAACATGGGCTGCAGAGACATGTACTGGCTTAGTGACATGGGGAGGCCTCGCCTTCTCTGGACCTCTGCATAATGGTGCGGACTTGATTTGAAGACGGTAATGCAGGGGTGTGGGAGGTAGTTCTCCATTTCCAAAACCTTGAAAGCAATGGCTCTACAGGCCAGGGAGCAGGGGAGAAGGGAGCGGCATAGCTGTCCAGATGCCTAAGGAGCAGGAGGACCCATTTCTGTTGGGCAGTTCCTTTGATGCCCCCCACCCCCACCCTTGCCCTCACCTCTCCTCCCAAATGGTACTTTGTAAAGCCTTCCCTGAAACAGATAAGCCATCAATTACCAACTTCCCCAAGCCCTGCTGGTTTATCTGACTGGCTCACAGCCTAACCTGGCTGGTGACTGGCAGCTTCTTTCCAGCTGGCATGGTCCTGGAGTAGGGGCTAGGAAAGGACAGCCCTGGATCTCTGTCCAGTGGTTGCTGTGGCAAAGGGTTCTAGAGCAGGAGAGACGTGGGTTTGAACACCAACTCTTCTTGGGGTTCAAGCAAAATTGGCCTATGGGGAGCCCAAATAGCTTCAGACTTGGACTGCAGCTAAATCAATCAGCCTGGCACACTGTCCTGGCTGTCATATTACTCACGGTATGTTGGGGCTGTGGGTCTGTCTCTCCAGACTGTGAGCACCCCAAAGACCTGATTCCAAATCATTCATCTCTGTACACAACAGTGTGGTAGTTTCCCCCTCTTTATGTTGAGTTAACATTTTTTTGTTTATAAGCACTTTCAGCTCCTGAGTCTCCAGGGCCGGGTCACCCTTCAGATCTTGGAGCTTGCTGGCAGCCATAATCACATAAGCCAATTCCTTTAATAATAATAATAATAATAATACATGGCTAGATAGTCAGGGAAACAGCACATATAAATAGGTTCTATTTCCTTGCTTAATACAGAATACAGAGATTTTGGGCAATTTGCCAGTTTGCTCTGAGGTTCTATTTAGAAATTTGTAAAAGATGAATATAATGGCTCCCTGTACAAGTGCTACTTCTCTACTTTATTACTCCCATTATTTACCAAAAAGAATTCCAAGTCTTTGCAAGCATTTCAAGACCCTTCTCTGCTGTCCTGCCTTGCCAAGACTCATTTCCTATAACTGACTGGACACTGCAGCTGGACACCATTTGCTTTCCATTTCCCCATGGAAAGCCCGCCCCACCTGCACCCCCGCATTACCGTCTTCAAATCAAGTCCGCACCATTATGCAGAGGTCCAGAGAAGGAGAGGCCTCCCCATGGTCTCTAAGCCAGTACAGTTCTCTACAGCCCATGTTTACAGGTTTCTACCATGTTCTACTGTGTAGGGGTTAAAATGTAAAGGACTGAAGAAAGTCCAGGACTGTGGTTACTTTGCACTAGTTGCTCCTGCCTTTGTAATGCAAGTCTTCTGACTACCTGGCAAACTCTTATACACCCCTCAGGGGTCTTCTCCCAGATGTCCTCTCTGGGCCTTCCCTGACTTTCTGAGGAGTTGTCTGTGTCCTCACGGTGCCTGGCACTCTGTCCTGGCTGTCATATTACTCATGCTATGTTGGGGCTGTGGGTCTGTCTCTCCAGACTGTGAGCACCCTGATTCCAAATCACTCATCTCTGCAAAGAACAGTGTGGTGGTTTCCCCTCCTTTATGTTGAGTCAACATTTTTTGTTTATAAACACTTTCAGATCCACGATTTTACTTAAGCTTACAGCAACTCGGGGAAGGAGGCAGAGCCTTAGTGAAAGCCCCTAGTTTACCTCACTCCACATTCAGTATTTTTAGGAAGGAGAACTCAGGTTGGGTATGAGAGTTGGCTCTTTGGCTTCTTAGGCTTGCAGCTTAGGAGGGGCTGGAAAAGTAAGGACAGAGTGGGTTGGGGGAGAGTAAGCCCCAGGCAGGCAGTGTGGAAGGGCAGTGGAAGGCCACAGGAGAAGGTCAAGTCTCACTCAAGAAGTGTCCTTCTCTGTGGGGTCTTGGGCAGATCGCTTCATTTTTCTATCGTTAATCTCTTTAGCCCCATAAAAGGTAGCGCTGAGGGGCAATATGGAACAAGTGATTAAATAATCAAGGGGATGAAATAATCTGGGAATGAAAGGGGCTGAAGAAACTCCACAGATACAAAAAAAGCATGCCTCCCAATAGATTCAAACACTTCAACTGTTCCCCTCTTTCTGAAATCGATCAGTTATTGTCAGGAACCACCTCCCCCAGGTCTAAATGGGGTTTAGACCTCCTAAAGGCTCCTAAATGGGATTGAAACCCCCTTAGGATCCAAAGAAACTTATTCCACTTTTGGGCTTGAGGGTCCAGTGCTTCCTAGCTTACAGGTCTCTCTGATGCTGATGCCCACATTCCCTGTGGAAGCCTGTCCGATCCTGGTGTGGAACATATAATGCATTTCAGTCAAAAGCAACCTCGAGGTCAGAAGGAACCCCAGTCTGCCAGAAAGGCTAGGAAAATTGCGTGGGGTTCCTGGACATTCTCAGGCTCAGCATGGGACTGTCCCCAAGTCAAAATTATTTTTTGGTGGGCCTTCCTGGTGGCGCAGGGGTTCAAGTCTTAGCACTATGTAGCCATTGGCAGCCATTGCAGCCCGAGTTCCATCCCCAACCAGGGAGGTGACCCACATGGCAAAGCAGACCTCTCCTGTTTCACTCGCTGCTCCCCTCAGCAGTGTATTTCAGTAGATCCTCCTGTTCTGCTCCCCACTCTGCCTCTGGTGAATCCTCTCACCCACCCCATACCCCGGCACCTCTGGCCTGCACCCCAGCTCTTGTATGCATAAATAAAATAAATCTTAAAAAAAGTATTACTTGGTGGCTCTCATGTTCCTCGAAGGAAGCTGTTTCCCAGAAAAATGCCATGGGTTTCTGTCATCCGGGGATGATCTAGCCCAGGACAAAGCTAGGTAAGACAATTTTCCTTCATGGTCCCACCAGTATCTGCTTCTTGTCCTGATGTGCTATGTAGACACGGGTGAGACACTTGAACTTCGTAGGTTTCAATTTACCCCGAAAGGGAAACATGGGTCCTTCTTCACAGAGGATCCAGCAAGATCAAAGAAATGGAAAATTCTTTGCTGTTGATAGTTAAATGATGAGAGAAAAATGCCGATGGGAGGGAAGCATGAGGCAGTGGGCTGTAGTCAGAGCCCTTTATAGCCAGATGACCTTGGACAATTCACCTTGGACTTAGCAACTTTCTTCCCCTTGCTGCTTCATTCAGTAAGCTGGCTGCTCCACACTCTCGGGTTCTAACTGCAACATCACCTCCTTAGGGATACCTTTCTTGTCTGTCCAGGGCAGTCAGCTCCCTGTTATAAAGGTCTCTGGCTACCTGTATTTTTTGAAACAACCAATCATAATTAAATGTTGGCATGATTACGTGTTTACCAACTGTCTTCCCAGCCAGACTGTGGGTCCTTGCAGGAATCCTGTCTGGCCTGTTCTTCAGGTCAATATGGGCTGACCCACAGGTGTTTGCGCCTCAACTGCTTCTCTGGCTGCTGGAGAGACTCAGAAGATAGAGGAATGCGGGTGTGAGGTGTTTGTGATGTAAAGGGCTCTGTAAAGGGCTTTATCTGAGATTGGAGGGGAGACAGTGCCTCCAACACATAGACACCTGGCCGGCTGGGATCGAACTCCTGTGCTGCAGAGGCTGTGGATTGCTTCATAGAACAGTGCTTAACCCCTTGCACCACCAGAGAGGCCCTGCCTCTACACTTTTGCACAAGTTGTTCCCTTAACAGGGACATACACCCCTTCTCTACCTGGAAGATGCAAGACACGACTCAGCATCATGTTCTTCCTACTGGGAAGCCTTCCAGACCACTGCAGGCTGAGTCAGTTGCTCTGGGCATACAGCCTCCTAGCCCCTTGGGTATCCTTCTGTTTAGTGCAGTACCTATCACCCCAGGCTGTGACTACTTTTCCTACTGTCCTCCCATTTCACCAATGGGAATGAGCTGAAGGCAGGAGTCAGCTCAGCTCCTGGGGTATCTGTGGCCCCAGTTAGCATTGGTGAGTAATAATCTAGTACCTGAGTTTCCTAGTAGGAAACATTACTTTGTGGCTCCTACAGAATCCAGTTGGTCACAGGTGACATGTAGGAGGAAGGTCAAGGGCAGGGGCAATCCTCTGCACTCTCTAGGAAACTGAGGCCCTTGGAGGGATTGGGATTTGCTCAAGATCCCGTGGCCTATCAGCGACCAAATTGGGTCCCAAACCCAGGGCTCCTGTTACTTGGTCCCCAGCTCTGGGCTGTAGCGGCCTTGAGAAGTGTCCTGGCATTAAGCCAGGGTGCCTGAAGTCCCCAGGGGCCTACAGCTGCTTACTCCTCACTGGTTCAGTCCTTCTGGCTGGGCTTTCAGCCAACTGTAGCACGAGTCTCTGGCTGCCCCCCTGCCCCTGTTAAAGGTCATTGTCAGCAATTTGGGGAGGTGGCCAGACTACTTCCGTCTGGGTGGCTCAGACACAGCAAGGACTGAAGCACCATCTCCAAAGGCCTGTGGCTCTGACTGCTGGCCTTCCAGGTGGATAGGGTCCTCCTTGCCAACCTGATCAGAACCTGATTAAACTCGAGGTGAGTCTAAGGGCACAGAGCAGAGCACAGCATAGACTATGCGGTCAACAAACATTCAATAGCATAGCTCGTTATTACCGTGGTAGTGACAGCACATTAACTAAAAGCACAGGACCTGGGCCTCCCTGGTGGTGCAGGGGTTAAAGTGTCAGCACTATCTAGCTATCGGCAGCCACTGTGGCAAAAGTTCAATCCCTGGCCAGGGAGCTACCCACATGGCACAGCAGACCTCTCCTGACTCACCCACTGCTCTTCTCAGCAGTCTATTTCAGTAAATCTACCTGTTCTGTCCCCATTCTATCTCTGGTGAATCCTCTTATCCTCCTCACCCCGTACCTCTGGTCTACACCCCAGTTCTTGTATGCATAAATAAATAAATAAATCTAAAAAAAAAAAAAATATATATATATAAAAGCACAGGCCCTGAAGTATGCCAGCCCCAGTGCAAGTCCAGGCTCCATACATACTAAATTTAGCAAGAACTTAACTTCTTTATGCCTCAGTTTTGGAGTCTTTAAAACAGGATTGTGGGAGAATTAAAGCAGTTATTTGCACAGGTAATTAGGGGGTACCAACAGAATGATCATTGATTAAGCGTTAACAGTTGTTATTACTAAGTGGCCCAAGTTCCTGGAATAATAGAGCAGCAGTCCCCTCCTGGTCTCTGTCTCCTCTTTCCTTTTAACGTAAACTGACTAATCAGCCTTTCCGTTTGAAAAGCTTCAATAACTGGCGCTAAGATACACGTCTAAACGCCTTGGTGGGGGTGAGGTCTGTTCCTCCATGACCCCTGCCTGCTTCCCAGTCTTGTCTGCCAGCCCCTTCCACTCCTCCTACGCCCCAGGCATCCTGCAGCGTTGTGCTTCTTCATGCCTCTGTGCCTTGTGCCAGCCAGTGCCTCTTAATTCTTTCAGCACCCAGAAAATTCCTGACTGACTTTCAAGGCCCAGTTGGGATGCTGAATTGCAAGCTTTCCCTAGTATGCTTCAAAGTAGCTGCTCGATCCTGTGTTCCCATCCTGCCAGCCAAGACTGCAGGTACCTGCTAACATGTGATTTTCTCCCTGGACTGCGGGATTCCGGGTTGGACTGTACCCTGGGCCTGGCTCAGCACCAGCAGGCCAGAGGCAGAAGCTCCACATTTGCTGAAGTGGAGAATTTCCAGCCCTCCATCCAAAGACGCAGCTTAGGGTTCATTCCTGCGCTGGGCACTGGGGGAGCACTGGGGTGACTCTAAGTCCCTGAAGGAGCCTGTCATTTGGGGAGATAGGATGAGTCCATGTATTTACAAATAACAAAGTGCCCAAGTGGCCTGAGTGGGTTGCAGGCCTATTACCTCTCTAGGAGATGAACCAGAGGCTGCCAGGTGGGAGAGGAAGGAGACTCGAGAGGTGACATGGGTGGTGCTGATTTCAGGCAACTCTCAGTTGTCTTGTCATGGCAGAGCAGAGTCTGTGGGGAGAGGACGAAGCCTCTGTGTGCAAAGCTGGTGAGTGTAGACTTTACCCTGCAGGCATGCCCTCCTCACCCCCTATTCTAGGAGCTCTGGGCCTCGAAAGGGGTTTTTAGAGCATTTGTTCCCCACAGGAGCGACATGAGCTCAGGCAAGAACCTAGCAGGGGAAGGAGGTCAATTTTAGAAAACACGCTGATAAGAGGAGAAAACTGTTCCTGACGGCTGCCAGGCAAATTCCTCCCGATCCTTCGAGGTGTGGCTCAATGTCCCCTCTTCTGAGGACTTCCCTGACCAAAGTGAGCTAAGTTGGTCACTCCCTGTGCTCTGTGCTGTTCTTACTGCTTCCCATGAGCCTCTGGCTTTATATCTAGCGCCCCTCCTAGACTGGGTGGCCTTGAGGCAGGCACTACACCATCCATCTTTGTTTCTGGGTCCTCAGGGTTCAGCATAAACCAGGCCAGGGCCAATCTCTTGATTCAATACATGGCAATACTGTTTCAGTTCTGCAGATGGGGAAACTGAGGTGCAGAGAGTGTGATACATAAAAGAGGACCCAGTAAGGCAGACCCAGGCTTTGGGAGGCCATGTGTGTGGATTGGAAGGAAGGGTTTCAGATGGCTGAGGTGAGAGCTTGGCACTTTCAAGAGATGTGCCTCAGCTCTGATCCCTGCTGCAATGGCATGTCTGAGAGGAGGGAAGTGACATATATTGAGCAATGGCCATGGGAGGACCTAGCAGGGGACACTCCACATACATGACTCTAAGGGATGCTGAAAGTGCATCATTGTCCCCCATTGACAAGGGAGGAAGCTGGAACTCACGGGAGTAAAGTGACTGATCATCCCGTCAGGGAGTAGAGCCAGGACTTGAACTCTAGCCCGGTGCATCCACACTGGGGATCAAGGGTGCTTATGAAGAGGCTGGGTGAGGGACTATGCAAAGGGATTGACCTGGTATGGCTTTGGATGAGATTAGGGCTGTCTTGGGATTATACCCTTTGGCCTTGGGAGGACCTCCACTCCAGAGACAAAGGACCTGCCATCTGGGTGTCTGCCCAATACTGTCTGTCCTTCCTGCTGCTCTCCTGATCTGGCCAGAGCACGCGAGGTACTGCACTGCTGTGGCTGCAGTCTGCGGCTCTGGCCAGTCTCCAGTTTGAGGCTACCCAGGCCTGCCGCTTCTTACACCTGTGCCAGCCATAGGCAGAAGCAGGAGAGGGTCAGTGCTAGCCCCAGTGGGGCAGTAGAAGAGGTTCTGACCTATACGTGAGTTGTATGGGCCCAAGCTAGTACCCCAAGGGAGAGGGATGCTGGCCCATCTCCACCTCAAGGTCACAGTGACTTCCTTTTTGTTTCTTAGCTGTTCTGGAGAGAAGGCATGTAAACTGGGATGTGAAGGAGGAAGGGACCACAAAGGTCCTGCTGGGTGGGGCTGGCATCACCATGTCTCACAGACAACTTTGATTTAACAAAAGTCCTCCATTCCTGCAGTCACCACATGCCAAGATCTGTGCTGGGAACTTGATCAGGATTAACTCATTTATTTCTCACAACAGAGGCAGGTACCATTGTAGATACCAGGGAGGCCCTAGAACTAACAATGTTCTTATAGCCACACCATTTTGGGAGTCCCGACTCCAGGATTCTAGATTCAAGTGCTTCCTTAGTCAAGTGCCAGCCTCTCTGGGCCTTAGTTTTTCTTCCTTTAAAGTGAGAGGACTAGGGCCTTCCTGGTGGTGCAGGAGTTCAAGTCTCAGCACTACATCCCCGTTCTTCTATGCATAAATAAATCTTAAAAAAATAACGAGACACATTAAATATAGATAAATTAGAAAAAAAAATTGTAAATAAAAATATCCTTTAGGGCCTCCCTGGTGGCACAAGGGGTTAAGACACAACCTATGAAGCTAACCACAGCCACTGCAGCACAAGTTCGATCCCCGGCCAGGGAGCAACCCACATGGCGCAGCAGACCTCTCCTGACTCACCCGCTGCTCCCCTCAGCAGTGTATTTCAGTCAATCTGCTTGTTGTGTTCCCCACTCTGTCTCTGGTGAATCTTCTCACCCCCTCCCCTCTGGCCTGTAACCCCGTTCTTATATGCATAAATAAATAAATCTTATAAAAAATAAAAATAAAAATGTCCTTTAAAAAGAAAGTAAGCAGCTCTCTTGCCTGCTTATGACTAAGCAGGCATTTCTTTTCACAGGCCTTTTTCCTTTGCAAAGTAGCAGTGTTAGCAGGCCTGCTACTGGGCACAGGTGCCTCTCTTTTCTTTCTCCTTTTCCTAATAAAACCGTCCTTCTAAAATGTGGGGAAAAAATAAATAAAGATAAACAAATTAAAAAAAGAAAAATACCCCAAACAGAAAGATACAAAAAGAAAAAAAATCTCCTTTAGTTCCACCTCTCAGCTATGATTGCAGTTAATGTTTCTGTCTATATTCTTTCAGATGCTTTTCTATGTATATCAACTTAAAAACAAACAAAACTACTAACTGCAGTGCGGTATATTGGGCTGGAGCCTAGAAATAAGAAAAGGACATAGTGGGAGAACTGGTAAAAGCCAAATAAAGTCAGAGTCTAGTAGTAAAGTATACCAATGTTATTCTCTCAGTTTTGGCAAATGGTTCCAATTTATATAAGATGTTAACATTAGAAGCTAGGTGACGCGCACACAAAAATTCTCTGTACTATCTTCGGAACGTCTAAAATGTAAAATTATTCCAGACAAAAAAGTTAAAATGGGCCCTTTTCTATTGTTTTATGATGTGTTTATTCACTCAATAGTTGATTATAAAATTCCTGTCTTGATGATTTCTTGATTGCATACTATTCTATCTCACGAATGAATCATAACCTATCTTCTCTGCTGTTGGAAATTTAGGTTGTTTCCAATCAATCACTCGGTGCTGCACAAACTTAGTCATTTCCTCAGAACACAGTAAGAAGGTGGAATTGCTGCGCCAGAGCTGCCAGCAAGGAAGCGCATGCTGGGCATCATGGGTCTTCACTATTGTTAGGTTCCTGATGCGCATGAGCTTAAGTCTGGCAAACTCATCAAGCAGGAGGTACTGCCCCTATTCCTTTACCTTAGGGTAATTTTTCAAAAGATGAGCCAATGAATTCTCAACAATTAATCTCTAGGGTTCCTTGAGCACCTCCCTGGTGTCCCATACAACTGAAGCTCACAGCTATCCCATCAGGCTCTTATGAGACCCCTCCCATTTTGGCCTCAGGGAGGCAGCCATGGAGCAGGTCCATGGAACAGGGGTGGGTACTGCCAGTCCAAGGTGTGGTTTCAGCAGCAGCTCCTCTTTCTCTCATCTTCAATTATAGAATGGCTCAACTCAGTGAGCTTTGGGCTCTGCAGCTGCCATGTTAGGACAGCATTGCCTCCTGCCAGCCTGGAGTAGAATCTGCACTTTTGGGGAAGAGAACACTGACTCCCATCTCTACTCGGGCAAAGCTGGCAGCTGATGAAACATTTCAGTGGAAAGCGACCTGTTCTGGTTTGGTGCTGTATTCCAAGGTGGGGTGGGGGAGGGTGGTGGTGGTGGCGGGCGTGTGGACGTAGCACTGGGAATACATGTAGGTGAAGAATACATTCCAAAATTTCTTCACCCTACCATATTCCTATTTAAATATCTTGAACATGGTAAAATTCTTTCTTTCCTTGGTAAATCGCCATGGGAAAGGAGAAAGGACTATTTATTGAGCAGCTGCTGTTTTTTCAATTCATAATGATTCTGTCACCCTTCTAGATGGGTACTATGATCCTCATTTTATAAATTAGTTCATTAAAGTTTAAAGGTTAAGTATATTCCCAAGTTACACAGTGAACTACTGTCCGTATCAAAATCTAACCATACAGGTCATCTTTGTCACCTCAGAGTCCATGCCCACATCACCAGGTACACGAATGAACACAGTTGAAGGTAAAACTGAGGGACCCCCCCCCCCTCTTCAGCCCCACAGTACAGGACCTTCCAATGCCTGGTCCAAGCACTGATGTGGTGTGTTTGGGGCAGAAAGAATGGGCTGAGCTTACTGTGGCATCAACTCTCTGCACATATCCTTGTCTCCTGCTCTCCTGAGTTATCAACATTCTTCTTGAGTTGAAAACTTCTTGGTTGGCCCCTGCTTTGTGAGAAAAAAAGTTTCCAACCAGATAAAGAGATTTCCCAAGAACTCTAAGGCTTATCAGATAGCAGCCCGGAGTGCCAGCAGCCTCTGAACCTTCCTTCGGACGGCACCCTCTGCCTGGAATGCTCTACCCACTGCGTGGAGCCACTCTATGCCACCTCCTTCCTTCACAAAGGCCACCCCCCGCCCCCCGCTTCTCTGCAGGCTGAGCTTCTGTACCACATAATTAGCCTTTTCTTTATGCCCAGCTTCTTTTCCAAAATAGTCTCAAGGCAGTTTACAACAAGGACTGAGCACAAAAATACTAAATATAAAACCACTAAGATTTGGGTGAAGTGGGGCAAGAATTTTATTAAACCCTGGCAGAGGGAAGGCAAGGCAACCGAACAAAGAGGGAGTCTCCTCACAGACAGGACAAAAAGGAAAACAGCACAAAATGAAGTTATTTCTTATCTAGTGCAAGGATGCAGACCAGCTAAACAGGAAAGCAAAATTATCTCCTAGCTCAAAGCTTGGAGACGTTTACTCCTAAAGTCTCTGACTAAGGGACACCTTAGGGGTCAATGATTTGCCCCACAGCAACTTATCCCCCAAAGTGTAGTCTGAGGGTGATCAGCATAGGATCTGAGCCCACGTCTTGTTTTGCCCTTACCCTGACATCTTGTCTGCTCTCTGCTGGGGGCACCTCATGCGGGCCAGGCACCTTGTCAGAAACCCAGCATCACACCACCCTGGATGACTCCAAACAGACCTGCTGCATTCCCAAGACACCCCCAGAGCAGGTTCCCTCTGGGATTATGAAGAACACAATGCCACGAGGTGTAGGGAGCTGTGACCTGAAGTGGGGCATGTCTACACTGTCATGTCGCCACCTTTTCCACAGCTGCGAATGTGGGGTGTGGTGGCAACTGATTCTTTTTTCCACAGGAACTCCCCTCTCTGGAATAGGGGTGGATCTAAGAGCTCTGCAAATCGAGCACACTGGAGCTTTAGCACACACAGCAAGGAAGCCAAAAAAAAAAAAAAAAAAAAAGATGAAACAAAAAAAGGCCTTACCTGAGGCAGCAGTCCCCACTCAGGCTCTTCACGGTGACTTAGATTTCTCCTTTCACTCACATCTGTGGCTTGTAGACGCCTCTGTATCACAAGTGCCTTGAGAACCTTTCCCCTCTCCTGGCAAAGTGGCAATGCAATTGGCACAGTGACAAGAGGCTGAAGTATAGAACCACAGACCAGGTTCTCTGGTGCTGCCATTCTTAGGTCTAACCTCACATGCACAGATACAACATGGAGCCTTAACAGTGCTTATTCTCACAGGCTTGAGAACGGGAGGAGGGATGTGGCATCTACCACATGGGAAGCACTAGGTGTATGTTAAACTATTTTTAATCATGAAAATACAAATATACAGATTTTGCACACGATTTCAGAGGTCAATGGAGTTCTAGGGGATCTTCAGATTAAAAGTCCTTAGCCTGGTTCCTGAAAGTCAGGGAGACAGCAGCTCTTACCAGGGTCTGCATCTTCTGTTCCCCCTGAACTCTGCAGCATCTCCCAGGCCTGAGCTCAGTGTACCCTGGGCCAGATGGGCATCGCGGTCATCAGTGCTGCCAGCGTACCTGAGGGGCAGGGGCCATTGCCATTCTACTGATGAGGTGAGGTAATTCGCCTGAGGTTCCTGGTGGTGGAGCTGCTGAAGTCTGTCCTCTGACCCATTTTGCTGTCCTCCTAAGACTAGTGAGGCTCCCCAAGGACCAAGCTGCTTTCTTTATCCTGCTGTCCTGTCTGAGGCACACAAGAGATCCTAAGGCATATGCCCTGGGTCCTCAGCCGGGCAGTGACTTGTTCAAAGTCAGTTCTGCAGGGCCCATGACAAAGAACTTTCATCCGGAGGAGCCTTTCCCATTGCAGAGATGCACAAGTCACTACATCAATTCAGCAACAAGGTGAAGGGGAAAGACTGTCAGAGCATTTGTGCTCCATCCAACTCTGCCTCCCTTGTGACCTTGGGAATGTTACTTTGCTGCTCTGAGTCTGTCTTCTCTCCTGTGAAATAGGATAATGACAGTTCTCGCTGCCATTCGTGAGGGTCAAGTGAAGTCGTGGGTGTGAAATCATTCGTTTCTCATCCAATCTCGGTAGAGAAGGAAACCAAGTCTAAAGGAATGAATAAATAACCGTTCACCTGGTCTTCTTGCAGTTTATTCTTTTCAACCATACCATGTGGCCTCCCAGGCTGGTTTGACAAATACTTCCTGCAGTTTGTTGCATGATCAATAAAGGGAAGAAAATTTTCATTTTCAAAGAGTTCGGGGAATGAAGAGATCAGAGCGAGTAAGTCATGTGGACACCTGACAATGACTGCAGAGGTGGGGAAGTGAAGCCGAAGAGGGAGCTGGCTCAGGCAGCAGGAGTTAATAAGTCAGTGCCAACTCTGCCTCATGCCAGAACAAGAAAGCCTGAAGAAGAATGGTGGCGCTTCCAGCCTCCCTCGTCTGGTTTTGGGAATAGCAGTCATTTCTCAGAAACCTCACTGGCAAAGGCAACCCTTCCGAGCAGCATGAAAGCTTCAGCTTGGACAAATGATTTAAGTTTTTTTTTGCTGGGGAAGAAATGGATTTACAAAGATGCTACCAAGGGTGTTAAAGAGGCAGTTGGGATGGCAGCCAAAGATCTGGCTTGGGGATTAGAAGCACTGGCTTTCTAGGCTGTGGAGAACTATACACTCTACAACTGTCCAGTCCAGCAGGAAGTAGGTATTTCTCTGTGTATATTCAGATCCAACTAGCAGTTATTCAGTGTCTGTTGTGTGCCAGGCACCATGCAAAACCTTCCTGTAAACTTCATTTAATGCCAAAAAGTGTGACAGACAACATCACCGACCTTGTCACAGATAAGAATATGGGAGCAGAGTCAATGATTGGCTGGGATTTGTCACTCATTCCCTGACGTCCAAACACAGTGCTGTCTCCACTAGGCCAAGCTGTCTTGTCCTTGGGTTCGAGAAAAGGTTGCCTGCGAGCTCCAGGTCAAGAGGGTGCAGGCTTATCTTATGAGCACATACTTGGACCTCACCACCTTAAGGCTTTCAGTGACCACAAGAGTTTCTAAGCCAGATGCTAATTCAGTGTCATTTTTCTATTCCAGATCCTCTTTAAAAAAAAAAAAAAGAAAGAAAAACCACAATAGGGGATACAAACTTTTAACACACTTTATTGATTAGGGGCCAAACAAGGCAGCATTTGGTCCATTAAGAAAGGCACCTCATTGAAAATACATCACAGTGCTGTCAAGTGATCCCAGTCACAGGATTTGAGGATGGAAAGGACAATCTTTGGATGATATTGCTCAGGACACTTGCTTATTTAATAAAAAGGGTTCCTTCACACATCATGGGTAAAAGAAGGCAAGAGTATAGGATTGTGGCATATGCTGGCTAGCTTCTGAGAGCTCACCCAGGACAGGTAGACTGGTCAATCAGTGGTAAGTAGGGAAGGGAGTGAGACTAGGTTGGTCCCCCTTCCGTACAATTCCAGTAAACTTGATTTGCTGAGCCACTGCTCCCACAAACACACCCAAATCTCTTTCAAACTTTGCTCTCATGATGTGGGGAACCAGGGTCGTCAAACCCTCCCCATTCCAAGCTGCAGGATAGACAGGATAATACAGTTTGATTTCCTAGGCTGGTATCCCATGAGGTTCTGAGATAAAAGCTGAGGTCTTAGGGCATTAGCCTTAAGAATATTGTCACCAGTCCAGAGTAAATGAAAACTTGAGTCCTTAGAAGTAACACTGTATCTCCGTATTTCTACTTATACCCTCCAATCAGTTTTTTAAAAATTAATTTTCCCCTTAACTTACACTTCTTAAGATTCCTACCATGTGTAAGAGAAATGTCTTTACTACGACGCTGCTACTCTCCTAATACTCCTCTTGAGCCCCTCACCACTCTTCCCTCTCCCTCCTTACCCTGACCACCCCTCCCCTCTGCCCAGCACCTAAGAGCGGGGAACACGTCACGGGGTGATGAGCAGCGGTGCAGTCTCGCCTGGCCTTCTGTTACTAGGCTGAAATAGAGAGGAAACAAGAGAGAACAAAATGGGATTTTAAAAACCAAGTAAAAATCAGAGCGGGTCGGCACGCACGCCCCAGCAACCAAATGCATTAAACACTGGACATTTCTCTGCCAGGTGAAAGTTCCTCATGCCTGCCGAGGTTAAGGCTCTGGAATTATATGAAGCAAAAATCAAATCCTCACCAGCCCCTACAGGGCTTGTGGACCCCCTGCGCCCCCGCCCAAGTCTTCTAATTCTCACCAGCAGTCCAAGTATCACACGTATGCACGTGCACATGTGAGTGTACATGGATGGATGGCAACTATGTGAACAAGGATCACACACATTCAACTTGCAAATATTCAAGGACATCAACTTTGAGGCCAAGTGCTTACAACTGTCCTCAAATGGGAGACAACTCTAAGATTCACACAACCACCCTCGCCCACAGAAAGATCCCAGATCCCCGCAGACACAGCTGGTAGTTCTGGCTTCACTCTTTTGTTTGCCCATTCCCAGAAGTCATGTGCTTCCCAGAAATGCCCCAAGCCAGACTGGGTTTCCGTTAAGAATGGGTGGAGTTAGTTGACAGCCAGGGAACAAGGCAGAGCAGAGCCAGCAGACACTCATTCAAACCAGACAAAGAGAGAAGCAAGAACGCGACATACCCACACCCAGCTTCCAGGTGGACAGTAAACAAGCCTCTGGTAGTCCCATAAACAGTACGAGAGCTCAGGTCAGATGGTGACTGGGCACTTTAGAGTCCACTGCACTGAGTCAAGCAGATTATGTTGAAGCAGGAGGCGTTATTTACTGGACCTGTCACTGATTTTCTAATGGCTTTTCCAGAGGCCACTATGTCTGTGCTCCCTCATAGCAGTCTATCACTTCAGGTTTGCTGAGATCAGAAGGCACAGCACGGACCCCAGGAAACACTTAATAGTTGGGGAGCTGAAAGGAATGAAAGCTTGGGACTGCCACAGGTGATCTTATTTTGGGGTAACCTTTTCTTGGGGAAGTCTGTGGTCACCACCAACAGGAAGTGATGGGTAAAGGACTATATCTCAAAAGGAGAGGATTTGAGTTGAACAGGGAAACATCTGATTTGGGTTTTACACCCTGGAGAGACTGGGTTTCAATAAATTTTAATCAAAATAAATCCAAGAATAGATCATCTCCAGATCACAGTTTTGTTCATACTTGGAAACACAGGGCAAACACTGGAAATAAAAATGAACAGACCCACCCTGGTCTCTCTATGGGGAAGCAGATGCCCAGCCAGGATGTTCAGAAGATAGTCTGAATTCAAAGGGACCTTTCACCTTTAATTCTCGGCAACAATTCATTTTTAAATATAGGTCCTAAACAATCTCCGCTTCAAGCACCATGATGCAGATGGCAAAAATATTTTAAGTGGGTCTGGCTCATTTTATGCTGATACTCTCTTTTAATAATTTCCGGAATCTGTAATATAAGTGCCTTTTTCCTTCCACTTGGGGGGAAAAAAATTAATGCTCCCTGTCCACATACTGGCTCATGTGGCTTTTCATTATGGGTTATAAAGTGGAATTCTCAGCCAATAATCTGCTGTCTTGACTTCATGCCCTTGATGTGACCCTGGAGTTCTAATCAGCTGTTGGAGATGTAGTAAATACCATGGAACTGGGATGCCTCTCAGATACCTGAGTTCGCTTACTCTGGCCAAAAAACAAAATCAAGAGTATGGTTACAGAAGTAAACAACTGATAAAGCCACCTCGCCTGTAACTTAGAAAGTAGGAAGTGTAAACTTCTACACAAACACACATATACACAGATGAGATGAGAGGTGCACACACGCCAAAGATATATGAAGCAAGTGCTTTTTTAATCAATACATCAAATGATATTCTTGCTGGCCTGAGGAAGCATCCCTCTGCCTGCTCTGCACACCAACCCATGCCCTCAACAGGGATAGGATAAAGAAATTCCTTTTTGGATGGACCCACATTAGATAAACATAACTAGGTCTTTACATGTGGCTTTGGAGAAGGCTGCTAGGATGCTTGCAAACACGACATCAGGGGTCTGGGACGCATCGATGGTAGAGTGGATCCCCCGCTTGCTGTAGTACTGCACCAGTGGGGTGGTCTGAGTGTGGTAGGCCTCCAGGCGGATTTTCAAGGCCTTCTCGTTATCATCTGATCTGCGTATCAATGGTTCTCCGGTGATCTGAGAACAGAAGAGGGCAATGACAAGCCAGAACTATTAGCAAGATTTTCTTATTGATAACATGAAGATCTGAGATGCTTTCTGATCCCACATCACAAGGAAAGACACACTCTAGATCTTCTCTAACAAAAACTTTACACCCAGCAAGTTGGTCCCGGAAGCTAGTCCAAGGAAGTCAGGAAGCCTGAATAGTAACTGAGGAATGGGTGTTCTGAGAGGAGGATGGGCAATGTCTCTCATAGCTTCTGTTCAGCTGTTAAGCTTCTAAAATGAACATTTTTTGGATCAGATGTAATAAAGATGGAGGCCCGAGACCAGGAAAAAACACCAACATCAGAGATGCATTCGTAATTATAATCTTAGTTGCCAAAGTATTTAGTGTTTTTAGTAGGGTGCTGGCCACTAACGTTCTGGAAGTGACAAGCCAAGTAAGAGAAAACTGGGTGGTAGAATATCAACTTTGGGAAATGTGACTAAGCTGAGGTAGTTTTAGAACTTGTATGATTGTATGAACTGGTCTCAGATGACAAAGGTAAATTGAGAAAATTCCTACTGTCGCCTGCATATTCTAAAACAGACTATTATGGCAAATGTTACAGTGAGCATGTATGGGACTCTCCCTCCTAATTCTGTAAGCAACTGAAGACTGTCATGAGAACTTGGCAGTGTTAATCGAGCCAAAAGATTGTAAGTCTGTATGGCACAGCAGAGCAGTCACTGGAGACAGAAGACATTCTTCGGAGGCAGGACTGGTCAACAAACTTCTCTGTGGTACTATCCTCCCCACCTTGGCTCTAACTCTGGGTTTCCAAGCAGCCTTCTCCCGATTAGTTATTATTTGGATCACCACACTGCTGCTCTGGACAAAAGATAGAGCCTGGGTACTGGGAAGTAGCTGGCACTGTTACCTACCTCAAGGTTAGGCAATGTACCACCTGGAGAGACAGTGAATAGATGAGCCACAGCCCATATGATTTACTTGGTAGTGCTATTTCTCCAAATTAAGTTACTAATATAGAAATAAAGGGAAGACGGAAAAAAACAAAGGGGGCGTGGGAGGAGGGGAGAAGCAAAGAAGAAAGGGGAAGGAAAGAGAAGGAAATTTTCTGTTCTGAGTTTACATACGTCATCTTTCATGGGTTCCTTTGGGGGGTTGAACTCCTCGTGGTAGGAACGGCCACTCGTGGGGTGAATCAGCCTGAAAGGCAGCAAATGAACATGAGTCAGGTTGTCAGAAAGTATCCTGCATCCCTGGGGTCCCCAAGGTGACAAGCAGCTGGATGAGAAGCTGGATCTAAGGTGTCACCCAGCGGAGAACCCGGCATTAGGCATCCCTTGCTGAGACAAGAATGGGGCTTCCAGGAGAGCTTATGACAGAGTGAGCATGCTTTCTAATTTTACCCAGCATTGTGCGTTGGCCAAAGAGGCTGGTATGACTACTCGATTCAGAACTTAAGAGAAGGAACGCTGGTGCTGGTCTCACAGCCATCCATCCTACTCACCCGTGCACTCAACAGACATGTACTAAGTGCTTGGTGTGACTCAGGCCTTAGGCTGAATCCAAGGGTCATGAAGCCGTGAGTCAAGGCCCCTCCTCACAAGCAGCTTCATTTTGTGAAGCTTCACTTTGTGGGGGAGACAAATAATTAACTACAATAAATGTGACGGTCCTTTCAGACATTTATACAAGTACCACGGGGGACAGAAGAGAGAGACAGAGAAACTAGCTCTATCTAATATCCTAGTTTAGTTATGAAACTGGAAATCTGTTCTAAGAAAAATAACACCCTATGGATGCACACCCCACCTCAGGGCAGCACCCTGTTGTGGTCACGGAGATTAAAGCCCTGCTCCTGGAGGGGAATACTCCAGGCATCAGCAAGAATGACATATGAGGTAAGTCATGGAACAAAGAGTCCAAGAACTAGCTCTTATTTGGCATTATTGAATATGGAGCTGGTAGTAGCTCTGGCTGTGCTGTGTCCCCTTCGGCGATGTGCCTGTGCTCCTGACCGGGAGTGGCCAGAAGAAGCAGCCAAGCACGGCTCAGCAGCCAGGGTTTGCTAGCGCTCTTGTGGATTCCTACTCCTGTGCCAAATGTGGTTTGCTTACTTCACCGATGGCTGCGCTCCTTACAAAGGTTTGTTAGACTGGAGCTTCCCAACATTTTTCATCTCTTGGCAGACCGAGAAGTGATATTTGCACAGTCCTAGAGCTATTAGTTCCCCTGGGGTGCTACGGGCATCCCGGGCCTGCCTAGCAGCTCTGATGGCTAAGGGGATCACTCTCTCAGCACAACAGCTGGTAAAGTCCAAGTTAGACTAGCGAAGCTGTGCGTTTCTAAGACGTGATGCTGTGTTTTAACACTAGCACATTTTCCGGGAGCCAAGCATTCCAATGATAGCACAAGGGGGCCCACTGAGAGCACTGGGGACAAGGTGATGCTGTGTAAATAAGCTGTGCCAAGTGGGCCTCTGACTGCAGTCATGTAACATGAGGTCGGGTCCTCGTTGAGGACTGGAGACTTGCAAACATTGGGACCACCAGGGAAAGGGAGAGTATAAGCTGAATAGCTTTCCCCCTAGGAAGGGCTGGGAGTGAGATGTGGCCCTACTTCCGGAGAGCAGGGCACAGAGCAGCCAGGTAGTGGCAATCACACCTCTCCTCTCCACCTGTCTCTCTCACTCACTCCCAGAGTCCCTCGGTCCTTCATTTACACCTTCGGACATACACTTCCCTGCTCCTTTCCCACTCACAAAGACCATTTGAAAAGGAATGTAAGACTCATTTGTTAAAAGGCTATGAAACAAAATTCAATCTTTATGTTCCCAAAATGGGGTGGGCCCCACTGAACCTGGCCTGGAGGTGGATGATGTGGAGGGAACAGGGCTGGGATTTTATTGTCACTGCTACCCTGACTGTGACACTTCAGACACCTGTTTTCTCATCCACAAGATGGGGCTGTAAGGAAACATTAGGCTAATGGTGCCAGTCGGTTACCTGGCAGGATAATTAGAGTGCCGGAGAACCTACAATGAATAGGCTACCAAAAACCCACCCACCGAACATGCTCAGGAAATAGCAGATGACCCCTAAAAGTATTAGAAGAGAGGGCAAAGCTAATCCATGAGATATTTATAGAGGGGTCCTTATGTCAGATCTAAATAAAATCCATATTAAACTGATCAGTTTCTGTCTTTTTTTCTTCCTAGAATCAGCATAGTGGACTAGAAGCAGAAAGCAGCTGCCACCGGGCTGCAGTGAACCTGTAAAAATATTGTCCTCAGTGTGACCTGCCATGGTTCCTCCTCTGAGAAGGTGGGGTCACACTAAGCCACTCACTTCCACACCGAATTGCTGAGTCTTCCCTTTCCCTTCTTCAGCAATCCTACAGTTTTTCAGAATTGCTACTCCCCACCAACCCAGCCTAGTGAGAGTCTCCTTACTTCACATGCAGATCACAATCAGGCTCCCAGAGGGGTCCAGGTTTGTTTCTCTTCTTCCCCAATTCAGCCTTAACACCATTCTTAGAATGCTGTTTTTGCCACATCTACTGGATCAAGAACATCCTATGACTTCTGATTCTTTGCCATGTCTACCCGCTTCCTTAGCAGACCTTGCTCAGACAAACTCCCACCTTCCCTTCCTGACAGCCCTATTCTACCCCCACCTCTACAGACCATTCCTCCAACTCTGGACAGACATGTCTGCCACTAGCTCCAGCTAGAGCCCCTCCCCAGCCCACTCACTACTGCTTCTACTTTCTTCCGGGAAAGTCTCACTGAAATAGTCTATCCAGGAAGGTCAGATGTGATACTACACCTCTCCTAGGTAGCCTTCCCTAGGTTTTCTTCTTGAACTCCCTATTGCTCTAGGCAGCCCAGGTTTCTGGTATGGCTTACAGACACTCTAGGGTCAGAGGTGGATACCACTATGAGGTACCTTTTATAGCCTCTGCTGGTCCCCACCCCAGAGTCTAGTTCTGTGCTGCACACAAAGCAGGCCCTCAGGAAGCTGCATGATTGGATGAAAGGCACCCAATGTCACCTAGTTCTGTCAATATCTGTTTGTCCACCAGGGACTTCAGTGCTGGTGATGCCCCCTCTTGTTAACCCTACCATTTCTTGGTAGGGTTATACCAACTTTGTCTACTCTGCCTAGAAGGGATGCAAAGAAACAAAAGTCCCTGCATTGAAGGGGCTCTGGAACAGCTAGAAGTGTGAAACCTGGGCAACTGAAAAGAAGGATAGTTCCGATATAGACTTCAGAAAACATCTCTAACATTCACTCTATTGTCTGTTTACACATCTGCTTGTCTCCTGAAAGATACAGACTGCAGATGCATGGGGAAAAAAGTTTAATCTCATTAGGTAATCAAAGTAATAAAATTTGAAATATGGTAACATTTCTTTCCTAATTAAATAAAAAAGTTATGTACTGTGATAGTTATAGCATCAGTTTAACAATGGACAACTGAAAGAAACATACATTTATAATGATAAGGGAACAATTGAGCAAATGATGGTTCATTTACTGTGGAATATGATGCAGCAATTAAAAACAATGGCTCTGGAGGTCAATGTGAGAAACCGAAAGCTCTGAGAGCAGGTACACGACAAGAATGTCCACTCTCACCACTGCTGTTCAGCTAAATATTGGAAGACCCAGCTAGAGCAAGGGAAATTATAAGAAGAATCCAAACTGGAAAAGAAGAAAACTACCATTGTTTGCAGATGACATCCTAATATACGTAGAAAATCCTATTGACTCCACTAGAAAACTATTAGGAACAACAAGCATAAAGTGGGAGGGACAAAACAACATACAAGTTTGTCGCATTCCCACATGTAAACAGTGAACTAGATGAGAAAGAAGCCACATAGATAATCACGTTTATAGCAGCATCAGGAAGTATCAGTACCTAGGAATAAACACACCTGATAAAGGAGGTGACGGACTTATTTAATGAAAACTACACAGAATTGTTAAAAGAAAAGGAAAATGGAAAGATAGTCTATGCTCATGGGATGGAAGAATTAACATTGTTAAAAATGTCTATCTTGGCCTCCCTGGTGGCCTTGGGGTTAAGTCTCAGGGCTACCACCAAGCAGGCCCACAGCGGCAGCCTGAGTTCCAGCCCCAGCTGGCCAGGGAGCCACCTACATGGCACAGCATACCTCTCCTGTCTCGTGCTCGCTGCTCCCCTCAGCAGTGTATTTCAGTGGATCTGCCTGCTCTGTTCCCCACTCTGTCTCTGGTGAATCCTCTCACCGCCCCCCCTCCCCGCACCTCTGGCCTACACCCCAGGTCTTGTATGCATAAATAAACAAATCTTCAAAAAACCTAGACACCACTGAAAAGAAGAAAATATTTGCACATCATATATCTGATGAGAAGCTAATATCCAAGGCCTACAAAGAACTCATAAAACTCAACAAAAAGAAAACAGAGCACCCAATCAAAAATGGGCAGAAGAGCTAAGTAGACACTTTTCCATAGAAGACATACAATGGCCAAAAGTACATGAAACAACATTCAGCATCATTTATCACCAGGGAAATGCAAATCAAAACTACAATGAGATACCATCCCATTCTACTGAGAATGACCACATCAAAAAAACCCAGACAGAACAAATGTTGGTGAAGGGTGTTGAAAAACGAGCCCTCATATGCACTGTTGGTGGGAATGTCGACTTGTGCAGCCCCTAAGGAAAAGTGAGGGGTTCCTCAAAATATTATACATAGATCTACCATATGACCCAGCAACTCCACTCCAGGTATCTACCCGAAGAATACAAAATCACTAATTTGAAGGGATATATGCACTCCTATGTTTACTGCAGCACTATTTACAACAGCCAAGTTATGGAAACCACCTAAATGCTCAATGACAGAGCGGAGATTGAGGTGAGGTATACATACACAATGGAATACTACTCAACTATAAAAAAATGAACTCTTGCTATTTGTGACAACATGGATGGAAGTGGTAGGAATTATGCTATGTGAAATAAGACAGAAGGAAAAAGACAAATATCAGATTATTTCCCTTATACGTGGAATACAGAGAAACAAAACAAGAACTGACAAAACGAAACCAAAACAAACCCTAGAAATACCACGCAGAATTGAGGCTACTAGAGGGGGAGGATGAGTAGGGGTGGGAATAAAGTGGGGAAGGGGCCCAATAATCTAGGTTAAAGGACTATGGGTGCTTTGATGGTGGGGATGATGTAGGAACCCATTCCCCTAAATCAAATATAGCGTTAATGTTACCTCAATTAAAAAAAAAAAAGAGGGGGGATAGATGGAAATCTAAGAAAGAAAAAAAGATAATGTTGAGATAAAACTAGTCAATAGACATAAAACTAATGTTCTGCTGGGGAAGAGAAGAAATACCTTTCTTGCCTTTCTTTCACATAAACATTGTAATTTGTCCAGGGGAAAAAATAACAAACTTGCCTAGTGTCAGAGTTCAAAGGGACTTGCTCCTGCTTCCTGATCCCTATCCCATGTCACTCCTTCAGAGAGTGTCACCAAATAAGATCAATCCCTATTGAAATGGCACTGAGACTCCCAGCTGAGGTTAGGCAAGCGTGGTTTCCTCTGAGCTGACAAAGCTTGCAGGAAGTGGGAAAAGATGGGAACTCCAGGGGACAAATACCTTCCTGTGATTCTTCGGATCAGCAGAGAGTCTGGGATGCTGAATTCAATCACAGAATCAAGCTTCTCTTTCCTCTTCTCCATGAGGCTGTCAAGCTGTAAAAGAGTGTGTGGCTCACCTGAGTAAGCTACCAGAGGTTGATCAGACCCATTTTCCTCAAAGGAATTAGGATGTAAAGAGCCAGCATTTGCTTTCATGCAATAGTGATAGAAAATCAAGCCACCTACCATTTCTGCCTGCCTCACAGTCCGAGGGAAGCCATCTAGAAGAAAACCATTTTTGCATGGAGGGGTCTCCAAATTCTTCTCAATGAGCTCCACTACCATTTCATCACTCACCTAGACGTCAAGGGAAAAACAGCCTTGGTTTAGTCTATGAACTCGGGGACATTAGTCTAACTCCAGGGTCACAAGTTTGTGTTGACACAACCTGCTTATTAAACAGCATGCCTTTCTGACTCCACAGAAGCAAAAATCAGAGCAAATGTAGAATGGTTCTACTTGAAAGATTCAGCGTCACAATTATTTCTGTGGTTGTTCTATATACATTGTCTTCTCTTGAGATTCTTCTGCATCTAGGTAAGGGAAGAGGATTCCCCCACCAGGAGTGCTCCATGTAATAGGTCCTGAAGTCCTCTCCTACCAGTAGAGAACAGTACTCCTACCAGTAGGTAACAGTTTATAGCAGTTAACTGTTCTCAAAGCAGAAGAAAAGTGAGGTCATATGGTGGAAAGAAAACTGAACGAAGGCTCTAGGAGAGATGGGGGCTGACCAGATGCAGAAAGGCACCAATGTTTCCTGTTTCATGATTTTGTTTAAGCTAACAGTAAAGTGGCCCATGATATCCCAGATGTGAAGCAAGAGAAAAGTTCACTGAACTGGCGAGTTGGGTCAGTCTGAGGAGCCAGCTCAACACAGTCTTTCTAAATATGCCAATGAGGCTCCTTCCAGCTTTCGAAAACTGGTTTTCCTACAGGGCCTACATAGAAAGAAAAGTTTCCTGCTAATATTATGGTGAAGGCTGTCCATCTGGGTAGCTAATGCTCTTATCTCCCGGGACCAGCTGTGAACTTGGGGACAAAGTATAAATTCTGCGACCAAGTGAAGGTTGGAGATAAGCAATCTCATTGCCACATCCCAATTTTTTCTCAGTACAGGATCTTCTGCCAAGACCCAAAGTCCAAAATAGCTGGCTTTCTATCTTGACTCAGGGCCGGACTAACATGAGGGGAACGCTGGAAGTAAAGGGGCAGCTGTACAGGTGGGCGGGGGTACTATTTGATAGAGACACAGAATCTCAAAGCCTAATGGGAGACAATTCAGGGGTAGAGGCTAAGCCCAGCACCTTCCTCAAGCAAACACTAGAGGGACAAGCACAAAATGACCACTGAAGGTAATTTCCTGAGGCACAGTCTCAGGATAACTCAGTTACAATTAAACTCTGGCACTTATCAAAGCTTTGCCAGATAATATTGTATTTATCCAATTGGACCAACTAGTCTAAAACCAGAAAATGCTATTATATCCCCAAATGGAAAGGATTTACTTTTATCAACTGTCAAGTAACTTGTCTGTGAGAGACACAGAACACAGTTACAAAAGTGGGTTAACACATTCGGTTGCTTCCTGAGTGCTCTCTTGAATATATCCCTGAGTTCCAGCTTACACACAGCTATTTCAATTTTAGCCCTGAAAACTGGGCATATTACAAAATGCATCAGCAAAACAGAACATCAAGAATACTGTGGGTAAAGTAAGTGCCACGAATTCAGAATGAACTGAATAACTTGTGCTAAACTGCACAGGGCTGTGCAATAGAACTTTCTATGATGATGTAAATGTTCTGGCTAGCAAACATCTGAAATGTTGTGAGACCGAGGAATCAAATTTCAAATTAAATTTAATTTTAATAGCTACATGCAACAGATGGCTGCCATGTTAGTGCAGATATAGACTGAGGAATGTTCACATTCACTGTGCCCACACCTACCAGTTTCCCGGCGTCCATGGTTGCCTTCAGCTTTTTTCCCAGTTCTGAGCCAGAAGCGACCATGGCCCTCAGCATGTCCCCAGTAGCCAAATGGCACACACAGAAATTTTTGGCCAATTTGGGTGCCTGTGAATAAGAAAACAAAACCAAGATTCAGTCAACATTGTAGGTTCTGGGGCCTCCCTGGTGGCACAGGCAGTTGAGTGCAGCGCTGTGAAGCTGTCCACAGCCTCTGCAGTGCAGGTTCAATCCTGGCCTGCCTGGGAGATACCCACATGGTGAGGCAGACCTCTCCTGTCTTGCCCGCTGTGTAGTTCAGTCAGTCTGCCAGTTCTGTTCCCTGCTCTGTCTCTGGTGAATCCTCTCACCCTCCTGCACATCTGGCCTGTACCCCAGTTCTTGTGTGCATGAATAAACACATCTTTAAAAAAATAAATAAAATTTCCTAAAAAACGAAAAACAAAAACTTTGTAGGTTCTGGAGTCAGGCTACCTGAGGATGGGGGGAAATGATGAAAGTACCTTTTATTCTAATGTAAAATTGTTATAAGGTTGTAATAAGAATCACATGAGATAATACACAGAAAGCACTAAAAACAGTATACCTATCATATAGAAAGCTGTCTGTCATATTACCTATTGTCACTACTCTTACTAGACACTTTAGTGACACATAAACCTCAGTTTCCCCATTATAAACAGGAAGAATAAAAAATTTCACATGGTTGCTGTGAAATTTATTTATTTTAAAAAGGATTTATTGGCAGGTTATCAGATTGAGATTTATTTTATTCATTGATGCATACAAGAGCTGGGGTGCAGGCCAGAGGTACCAGGAGGTGAGAGGATTCACCAGACAGAGTGGGGAACAGAACAGGCAGAATGACTGAAATACACTGCTGAGGGGAGCAGTGGGCGAGACAGCAGAGATCCGCTGCACCATGTGGGTCAGCACCCTGTCTGGGGCTTGAATTCCTGCTGCGGATTGCTTCATAACGCCGAAGCCCCAGTGCCACCAGGGAGGCCCTGCTGTGAAATTTAGATGAGATTATGTTTATAAAACATTGAGCACAATGCCCAGCACAGAATATGCTGAATGATTATTGCCAAAGTTCTTACATGACTATGACTGTAAGTGCTGCAGCTGCTAGGCCTGGAGGCAGCGAGGGGAAGATGAAGACCACAGTGGCCATATACCCAGAGAAGGGTGCTTTCTGCCAACCTTTCTCTTTGAACTGTTATAATTAATTTGGGTAAAAAACTTATACAAGGGAAAAGGCTGACCAAAACCCCACAGAGAAGAGCAGTTAGCATAGAACCTAAACACTGTTTTATTACATCCCTGTTTGACTGGATTCGACTGCCACATGAAAGAACACTCACAGGGAAGACTCACATGGCGGAAACCAATTCCTCATTCCCTGCTGGTTGCATGGAGACTCGGGGGCTGCAAAGGGTATGGACTTTGGAGTGATCCAGATTTGCACATGAATCTGGTTAAGGCATTCAACAGCTGTGTGACCTTAGGGTAGTGCTTAACTTCTCCAGAACCTCAGTTTCTTTCTTTTTTTTTTTTTTAAAAGATTTATTTATTTATTTATACAAGCACTGGGTACAGTCAGAAGCGCGGGAGGGTGAGAGAATTCACCAGAGCCAGAGCGGGGAGCAGAGCAGGCAGAAGGACCGAAGTACACTGCTGAGGGGAGCAGTGGGCGGCAGGAGAGGTCTGCGCGCCATGTGGGACCCTCCTCTGGTGGCCGGGGAGCAGCCGGGGATCGAACCGGCGCTGCAGAGGCTGCAGGCAGCTTCGCAACCCAGCGCTCAACCGCTGCGCCATCTGGGAGGCCCCCAGAACCTCAGTTTCTACATCAATCAAATGGGGATAATGTTTCATCATAGAGCTTTTATGAGGATTAATGAAATGGGTCTAAAATATTAGGTACAGGGCCTCCCCAGTGGCGCAGCGGTTGAGCGCTGGGTTGCGAAACTGCGCGCGGCCTCTGCGGCGCCGGTTCGATCCCCGGCTGCTCCCCGGCCACTGGAGGAGGGTCCCACAAGGCGCGCAGACCTCTCCTGCCGCCCGCTGCTCCCCTCAGCAGTGTATTTCGGTCCTTCTGCCTGCTCTGCTCCCCGCTCTGGCTCTGGTGAATTCTCTCACCCTACCGCACTTCTGACTGTACCCAGTGCATGTATAAACAAAACAAACAAACAAACCAGCAAAACAATAAATAAAGCATGCCTCTATAAAAAAAAAAAAAATATTAGGTACAGAGTAAGCATCCATAAATAAAAGACCTTCCACTTTCTTTTTTGTAGCACTCTTTACCTGCCTACCACAGAAGCAGGTTGACAAAGTAACTATTATACTCCCCTCACACTTCAAGCTTATGCTTTAGGGATACTGCAAAAATGCAGGTTCTGATTCCATAGGGCAGGGCCTGAGCACCTACATTTTTTTTAAAGATTTATTTATTTATTTATACAAGTACTGGGTACAGTCAGAGGCGCGGGAGGGAGAGAGAATTCACCAGAGCCAGAGCAGAGAGTAGAACAGGCAGAGTGACAAAGAACACTGCTGAGGGGAGCAGTGGGTGGCAGGAGAGGTCTGCGCGCCATGTGGGACCCTCGCCTGGTGGCTGGGGATTGAGCCTGCACTGCAGAGGCTGCGGGCAGCTTCGCAACCCAGTGCTCAACCGCTGTGCCACCGGGGAGGCCCGAGCACCTACATTTTTAATGAGCTTCTAGGCCTGGCTGTGCTGCTGACCCTCAACCACACTCTGTTACTGCCAGGGTCCTGAGCCTCTGATGTCTCACTAGCCAAGGACTGTTTGCTGAGCCCAAGAAATAGGCCCATCACCTCCATAAGTACAGGGGTCAGGAGTAGGGTAGTGTAAACTTTTGGGGGGCATGGGTGGGACTGGCTAAAACCAGTAGAGAGGCAGCACAGTAAATTTAGTGCTTTTAAAGGGCAGTGTATTATTACAATCATCTGGGTACTTACTAAAAACACAAAGCCAGGCCTACTAACAGGCTGTCATTCTGCAAAGCCTTAAGACAGTGGTGTGAGATCGGGTTTCATAATGGTATACATTTGGGTTGGAAACCAGATCAACAGTTTCCTCATTGTGTCCTCTGAACAAGATATGTGGCCTACTCTTCATCCCTAGAGTACAGATAACAATGTCTACTTCACAGTTTCTGGGGATTGGATAAGATAATGTATGTAAAGGCATTCAGCACAGTGCCTGGGGTTTAGAGGAATAAGGGGAATTATCAGTTGTTGAGATTTGATTGAATCTTAAACCCAGTTTTCTCACTGTGGAATCATCTTTTTTATTTTTTTTTAAAGATTTATTTGTTTATTTATTTATACAAGCACTGGGTACAGTCAGAAGCGCGGGAGGGTGAGAGAATTCACCAGAGCCAGAGTGGGTAGCAGAGCAGGCAGACTGAAGAACACTGCTGAGGGGAGCAGCGGGCGGCAGGAGAGGTCTGCACGCCATGTGGGACCCTCCTCCAGTGGCCGGGGAGCAGCTGGGGATCGAACCGGTGCTGCAGAGGCTGCGGGCAGCTTCACAACCCAGCACTCAACCGCTGCGCCACCGGGGAGGCCCGTGGAATCAATCATCTTTCTGCCTCCAGTTTTTCCTCTTTCACCTCCAATGATCCTGCATATGCAGTTGGATCATCCAAAATACTGGGCCAAACTAACCTTAACCCCCAACACACATATTAAGAAGTCTTTGATGCCTCCTTAGTGCAACAGGGGAGAAGTCCAAATACCTTAACCTGTACTCCATGCCCTCCACCATCAACTTCCTACACCTCCCAAGCTCTCTGAATTCACCTCCTGAAGCCCCCTATTTGTAAGCTCTACACCACTGCAGGCAAGCTGCTCAGGGTATTTCCCAAATACACGAGCCTCTCCTGGTCCCTGGGTCCCGTCGCATCCATGCAGGAATCCCTTTTCTCCCCGTACTGGTCTAAGCTACCCTTCTTCTTCTTCTTTTTAAAAGATTTATTTATTTATGCATACAAGAGCTGGGGTACAGGCCAGAGATGTGGGGGTGAGAGGATTCACCAGAGACAGAGTGGGGAGCAGAACAGGCAGATTGATGGAAGTACACTGCTGAGGGGAGTAGAGGCGAGACAGGAGAGGTCTGCTGCGCCATGTGGGTTGCTCCATGGCCGGTAGAGGATTGAACTCGTGCTGCCAGAGGCTTCGGATTGCTTCATAGTGCGATGCCCATCCCCTTGCGCCATCAGGGAGACCCTAAGCTACCCTTCTATTAGTCAAAGTTTGAGCACCTCGCTCCCACCAAAAACCTCCCCAACGATTCCTTCTCTTCTGAGGAGTTATCAGTATCAGCTAAGTTGGAGTGTTTGCAACCTCCTCAGCAGTTTTTTCATGCATTGTTTTATGGTATTTAGTATGCTTAACACAAAACAAATCCATGCGGTAGGAACCACTTTTACCTGCATTTTACAAATGAAGTTTAGATGCTAAGGTGCCCAAGATCACATAGCTAGTGATCAACAGCAGAGCGAGCGACTGACCCCACACTGTCAAGTGCCAGTTCTTATCCACGATACTACAAGGCCTTACTAAAAAACAAAAACAACCCACAGAACCTTAGTGCTGTCTGTGAGGAAGGTATAGAGCTCTGTGTGTGTATGTCTGAGACTGGAAGAGAGCACAAGGAGGACTTCACAGCATGGCAAGGTTGTTTCTTGATATGTATAAGCCACACCAGTGTATTCATACTGTGAAAAATCCATCAAGTTACCTGCTTATGATATTTGTACCTTTCTCTATGTACATTATACTTCAATTAAAAAATTTTTAAGGGCCTCCCTGGTGACGCAAGGGGTTAAGCACTGCACTATGAAGCAATCTGCAGCCTCTGCAGCACCAGTTTGATCCCCGGTTGGCCAGGGAGAAACCCACAGGGCACAGCAGACCTCTCCTGTCTCGCCCGCTACTCCCCTCAGCAATGCATTTTGGTCAGTCTGCCTAGGTTCTGCTCCCCACTCTGCCTCTGGTGAATCCTCTCACTCCCCTGCATCTCTGGCCTGTACCCCAGTGCTTGTATGCATGAATAGACAAATCTTTTTTTTTCTTTTTTAAAGATTTATTTATTTATTTATACAAGCACTGGGTATAGTCAGAAGCGCGGGAGGGTGAGAGAATTCACCAGAGCCAGAGTGGGGAACAGAACAGGCAGACTGACGAAATACAGTGCTGAGGGGAGCAGAGGGCGGCAGGAGAGGTCTACGCGCCATGTGGGACCCTCGTCAGTGTCTGCGGATCGAACCAGTGCTGCAGAGGCTGTGGGCAGCTTTACAGCCCAGCGCTCAACCGCTGCGCCACCAGGGGAGGCCTTGAATAGATAAATCTTAAAAAAAAAAAATTTAAATTTAAAAAGTACTACCTGTGTTTGAATTTCAGCTCTGCCTCTTAATTTACCATATAATCTTGCTGACCAGTGACTGAAACTATTTCCTCATCTGTAAATTGGGAATATTTTTAATGACCATCACTGGGTAGGTAAGAGGAAGAATGGAAGATGCTAAACAAATTACAATTTTTGTTTTAATCCTGAACTATCCTGGCATTTGTCAGCCACTCCTCTCGACACTCCACGTGGCACTCTATACCAGTAGGTACTGTTGGATGCCTGCATCTCTACCTCTGCAACTAGGTTCATAAGATGGTGATGTGCTCAAGAACAGTTATGAGACCAAGTCCCACCTTTGCTACTTACTCTATGTAGTTCTTGGGCAACATATAGCCTCTGGGCCTAGTTTATCAGTAAAAAGGTATGGACAACAAGAGAACCTGCCTCCCAGTGTTGCAGGATTAAATCAGATGATCATGTAAAGTCTTTAGCTTGGGATCTGTCACATAATGGAGTAAAGGGTGATGGTATTACAAAATTACACCTTTCTTGAGGGCAGGAGTGGCTCTCTGTCTAGCACTGAAGTTATCCAATAAAAGATGCACGATGTAGGAGGAAAATCTAACTCAGGGCAGCATGCAGATAGTAGCAGGAAGAGCAGGAGCTCTGGAGTCATAAAGGTGCAAGACCCACCTATTACGTGCTATGTGACCTAGAGAACAAGCCCTTTGGACGCCAGTTTCTCTAAATGTGAGAGGAGGACTAGAGCATGGGTCTGAGAGTTGTTGCGTCACCCCAATGACACAACCGTCAGAGCTAGACTTGAGAGATATTGGCTGAATGTCCTCAAAAAACTGGTATAAGCTGGACACGTGGAATTAACTATGAGCTGAGACTGGTAGAGAAAATAGGGAATACATCCTGGTTGTAGCCACAGTACAGGGATATCCAATGCCAAAATGGAGACAGGGAAATAAGTTTAATTAAAAAAAGCAAACAAACAAACATCCCCCCGTCTTAGATTATTTTAAAACATTATGTTAATATAAAAGCTGTCAGTTTACATACATTAAGCCATTTTAGTTAAAAATGAGAAATTTTAAAATGAAAGATTATTTCAGTTATGCCAACACAATATATATAAAATAACTAAGCTATGCAGGTGTAAAAAGAAGTACTAGTGGGAAGAAAAACATTACTGAGTAGGCACTGGGCACTACCCCCAGGTTAGGGATTTTATTTTATTTTATTTATTTTTTTTATAGAGGCATGTTTTATCTATTTATTTATTTATTTTATTTGTTTGTTTTGTTTATACAAGCACTGGGTACAGTCAGAAGCGCGGGAGGGTGAGAGAATTCACCAGAGCCAGAGCGGGGAGCAGAGCAGGCAGAAGGACTGAAGTACACTGCTGAGGGGAGCAGCGGGCAGCAGGAGAGGTCTGCGCGCCATGTGGAACCCTCCTCCGGTGGCCGGGGAGCAGCCGGGGATCGAACCGGTGCCACAGAGGCCGCGGGCAGCTTCGCAACCCAGCGCTCAACCGCTGCGCCACCAGGGAGGCCCAGGTTAGGGAGTTTATATCAGTGACTGCAAACATCTACCAAGGGGATAAGCAGGCAATGCAAATAAATGAAATGGGTCAAATGTAAGCAATAGGCAGTGAAGAGGTGCGCACTGGAAAGGGGAGAGCACGCACAGGCCCCAGAGCTGCACGGCCACCCAGGACTGAGGCCTGGAGCTACCAGATCCCATTTCTCAAGAGAAACGGAGTGCTGGATTTTTAAGTGAAATTTCACAACTGAAAATGCTGTGTGGTCAACTTATTATATGGAAGGCTGACACATATGAGCATCCACCTTATCCTGCCTTTTCTATACAAATAACATACCAAATAACAGACAAGAAACTTCTCTTTATAGGAATATTTCAGCTAATAAATGAAAAAGAAATGACATCATTAGATCACCACCATTTTGCCACTTATAGTGGCAAATTCCTGGGCCCAGGCACTGAATACCACAGACAAGTAGACATGATGTGCCTCCTAATGAACAGCCCAGTACCACCTGAGATGTAGTCCAGCCCCAAACCTGAACTCAGATCTGAGTGTATGATCAAATTACCAATTTACAGAAAACAGAGAGGAAAGAGGAAGACATTAAGTGCACTGGGGGATATGATTAAAAAAAATTCCCAGAATGAGATATACTCCCAGAACAAGCGCTTAGTTTCTTCCACCAAGCTAAACCAAACACTGCAATTAACAAAAAAAGAAGGGGGACACATAAATGAAACTGATCACATTTGTGAGACAAATGGAAATGTTAAATTAACACTGACTATTATTAAACATTGATAATTTTTAGGGGACATTGTGCCTATTCACTAAAAAGAATTGATCTTTCAGAGATAATACATTGCCATATTTCCAAATGTAATGTTATAATTTCTGGGAGTTGTTTTATTTTTATTTCTTTTATTTTTTTTCCTACGATTTTTTAATTTATGCATACAAGAGGTGGGGTACAGGCCAGAGATGTGGGGGTGAGAGGACCCACCAGAGACAGAGTGGGGAACAGAACAGGCAGATTGACAGAAGTACGCTGCTGAGGGGAGGAGTGGGTGAGTCAGGAGAGGTCTGCTGCGCCATGTGGGTTGTTCCCTGGCAGGCCGGGGATTGAACTCGCGCTGCAGAGGCTGTGGATTGCTTCATAGTACGATACTTAACCCCTTGCGCCACCAAGGAGGCCCCATCTGGGCGTTGTTTTAAAGTCATTTGTGAAGGAAGAATGGATGGGAAGGAGTGGCTGCCAGTCATCTGTTGGGACAGAATAATGGGTACACAGGTCTCATCCTATCATTGATCTTCTTTCGTGGATTCAAAACTCTTCATAGGGGCCTCCCTGGTGGTGCAAGAGGTGAAGACGCAGCACTAAGAAGCTATCCATAGCCACTGTAGCAAGAGTTCGATCTCCAGCCAGGGAGATGACCCACATGGTGCAGCAGACCTCTCCTGTCTTACCCGCTGCTCCCCTCAGCAGTGTGTTTCAGTACATCTGCCTGTTCTGCTCCTCAATGTCTCTGATGAATCTTTTCACCCCCATACCTCTGGCCTGTACCCCAGTTCTTGTATGCATACATAAATATATCTTACAAAAAAACAACTCTTGGGCCTCCCTGGTGGCGCAGGCGGTTGAGCGCAGCGCTGTGAAGCCCTCCTCTGCCTCTGCAGTGCCAGTTCGATCCCCGCCGGCCTCAGAGCAACCCATATGGAGAGCAGACCTCTCCTGTCTCACCCGCTGCTCCCCTCAGCAGTGCATTTCATTAGTCTGCCTGTTCTGTTCCCCTGCTCTGTCTCTGGTGAATCCTCTCACTCTCTTGCACATCTGGACTGTACCCCGGTTCTTGTATAAATAAAATAAAACAAAACAAAACGAACTCTTCATAATGAAAAGTCAGAATGTGTGGGCAGGTTAATGCTGTAGGCTGCCACTCTGATTTATGAACTTTTTTTTTTTTTTAAACTCCATAAAACTACAACCTCCAGTATTCCTACTGCACCAATTATGGAAAGAGAGGGATGGAGGTTAAATGGCTTATGTAAATATTAGTCTTTCCTCAAGTTTCAGCTCTAATCATCTCTCTTTTGCTATTATAAAGCTTTTTTGACCAACTCCCATTATTGCCCATAATATTAATTTTCTTTCTGAAATATTGAAAAGTATGAAAATTTCATACTAAAATACATCTGGGGGAAGGGAGATGTTTTACTAAGGCAAGGAAGCCAATAATTACTACTGTGTGCTAGGTTGTCACCTATGTATTAATAGGTGCTTTATAGCTGTATATAACATAATCTCTCCATATCCTTTGAACTTTTGAGCTATGTGGGCAAGGACTTTATGAGTCTTGTTCACTGCTCTATGTCCATTGTTTGGTGTTCATGAAATGTCAAATGAATAAGGTAGGTATTATCCCCATTTTTCAGATGAGAACACTGAGGCTTAAAAGTTACACAGCTTGTTAAACTATAAATACCTTGTCTCAGCACTGGAATGGGTTGTTCATTTCACAACCACAGAAACTGTTAACTTCAGTATCAACTTAAAAAAAAAAAATCTATGTATTTGAGATACTATGTTTATAGTCGATGGCTCACAGCAAAAATCTGAGGATGGCAGTAGGAAAGAGGTGACTTCAGCCTTACTGAGGACAATGGAATTAGGTAGTTACTTCAAGGATGAATCACCTCAGGTTCTACAGAGAAAAGGGAGTGTGGTCTCTTGGCCTAGTGCCCACAGGCAAAAAAGCAAAGTCACAGAAATGAACTGACTCTCTCAGCCCTCCCTCCCTCCTCATTACCCACACTCATCTGTACCATTCATCCATTTCCAGTAACCCCATCAAAGGTCCAGTCATATGGTGGGTGCTCAAGAGTGAGACAAAACAGTCTGTTTGCTAAGACTTCTCAATTTTTGCCAGTGCTAGGATGAGGAAGGTGGGCACAGAGCAGTCCACAGACCTTTATTCACTTGGGAGCTCAGACTAGCAGGGAATTCCCTCATCAGGACCTAACAACAAGCAAGAGACCTGAGGGAGAGGGTGTAGGGGGTTGCTGCCAGACCCCAGGCGGTAGAAGGACACGGATAAACTAACATATGGGCTTCGAAATCCTGAACATCCCAACTGTGGTCTATGAGCCCATTATGTCCCATACACTAAGTGAGGCCCTGCAGTCTGCTAAGGACAGAAGGTAACTTCAGGCTCAATCACCTGGAGCCCCATAGTTGTTGAGGTACCAGGCTCCACATGGCCCATCTCGACCTCTCTGGGCCTCTCTTTTCATATCTGTAAATTGAGGTACCCTCTTTCATGCCCCCTCCAACTTAACTGGCTCACTCAGGCATACCTCTCTCCTCTTAGCAGTGCTCCTGCCCAGCACATGCCAGCTCCCACTCTGCCCACGTGCCGGAGATGCTCCTCTACTCTCAGTCATTAGTCACTATAAGAAACATCCCCCTACTTCGAGCGCCTGGAACGTAACCCTCATTTTGGACAATTCAAATCGCAGGGAATTCGCAGGTCCCTGCCTCCACTCGGGCTGCGATCTAGATGCTTCAGCTCAGGCCTCTACCCCTGAAGCCCTCTGCGCCTCTAACCCCTTCAGGGGTCTAATCGGTCCTCAGATTCCCTAACGCGACACCTTAAGATGGATCCCTCACGAATTCTAATCCAAACCCCGACTCCCCCGACCATTTTGACCCTCCCCAAACGCTTGACCAGAACCCCAGGCTTTGGTCCGGGCTCCCCCAAGCCCGAGGCCCCAGTCCGCGCCCCACTCCGGGGCGATCGGGACCTTTGGCCGCCCTGACCTTGGAGCTCCACGGGTTCTGCCGTCAAGTCCAGCCCTGCAGCTCACCTGGGTGCCCTTGCCGGCCCCTGGCGGGCCCAGGAGCACCGCCCGGATGCCTTTAGGACACTCTGCCGTCGGTTCGGGCGCGGGCGCGCTGGGAGCCATGGCCGCGGGTTCTCTCACTGCCCAGCCCGCCAGCACACCTCGCAGGTCCGCGCTTCCAGGCCCCGCGCCACGCACGCCACGCACGCCCCACTCGGCGCTCACACTGGCCCGTCGCCACGTCCATCAGTCCGCTCCGCCCGCCCCGAAGCGCGATGGACAGTTCCACTTACCAACCATCGGGTGACGCTGGGGAAGTCTGCTTTTGATTGGATAGAATAGGCGTGTGGGTAAGGAAGGGGCGGGCCTTTGCGGTCGAGGGGGTTGGGCTGGCGGCGGGTGTGCTGAGGGGGCGGGGAAAGGTGAAGCGAGGCGAGAGGCTGGGCCGGGAGTTCTGGTTGGGTTTTGACAGCACCTCTGGTGAAGTTCGCTGGAATTGCCCGTGGGAGTATAAATCAGTAAAATCCCTCTTAGAAAATGTCTTAGGTTAGCAATATTTGTCACATGTCCTCTGGTCCAGGAATTCAGAGGACTTGCTTGTCAAGTGTAAAGCTTTGTGAAACAAAGATATTAATTGTAGCACCTATCAACAGCCTCAAAGCCCAAAACAAACCAATGGAAGGCAGTTTCTTAAATATTCAACCATGAAAGATTGGCTAAATAAAATGCAACAAATCTGTAGCCTGGAAATCCACACCCTCTCCCCACCCCACCCCCATGTAGAAGATATTTAATCACATGGGGGAAATGCTCACCGAACAGGATACAGAATTACAGTTGCAACGGAATCCCAATTTTGTTTGATGGTTACCAGTGATGATCTCTGCGAAGTGTGATCACAGGAACTTCTCCCTTTCTTTGTTTGCTGATATTTTCAAAAAATTCTATAATGAATTCTATGCAAATATTTTTATAATAAGAAAACAACCTTTTTAAGCTAGGAAAGGCAGTTTATTCTCAAAGGAAATCACCCTTCTTTGAACAGGAAAATAATTTCTACAGATTTTTTGGTTAGTGAAAGTTTCACCCACATCCCCTATGAAGCAACCCCTGAGGGCTTGGCAGGCCTAGCTTCAAAGCCCTTTGGGACCTTTAACCCAGAATGTGATTATGAAACAATTATGTTTCCCCACCAGCAACTCATTTCTACATCCTAGTAATGAATTTGCTTTTCCTTGACTTGGTCCCTTATAGTTTACCACACAAATGAAGTTAACATAACTCATCTCCACACTGAACTTCTACAAGGTTTCTGCTTATTGGATCCCCCCAATAGCCTTGAAGGAGGGAAGAATTATTATGTCCATTTTTCAGGACACAGTGATCCAGGGCTTGCTGATATGTAGTGACCAGTCCAAAATCTCCACCTTTACAGATTCACAATTAATGGTGATGGTGGATGACCAGGTGGTTTCCCCTAAAGCACAAGGTTCTTGGGTGGTTGGGATTGTCTATGCAGCCAAAATTTACTTCAGTCCAAGAAAATCAGAGATCATTGAGGTTTGCTGTATCCAGAGCACCCAGGGACATAGGAGCAAACTTCCCTCTATTACCAGTCACTGCAGTGACTCTGACAAGGTAGGACACCCCCCCAACTCCAACCTCCCAGCACAAAAACAACAAAGACTACACATAAATACACAGGAGGTAAGGTTTACTCATTCAATTTTTAAAAGCTGTCCTAGGCTTTGAGGCCTGCTAATGACCATAAAAGAGATACTGACAGCCCAGGGAAGAAAGAATTACCTGATTCATTTATTCAATTAAGTATTAATTTTAACAGTAACTGCTATCATCTCCCAGTTGCTGGGTATAGTACGCCAGTACTGTGCTAAGCACTTTACATTTAATTCTCACAACAAGCTATATATAAGGTAGCTACTTTATTATGTGCATTTTTTAAAAAGAGAAAACTTCAAAGCACAGGTAAATTAAGTAGCTTGCTCAAGATCACACCACTAGCCTGTGGCTGAGTAAAGGTTTGAGTTCAGGTCTGGGCCCAGAGCAGCCTGGTGACAAAGACAGGCAGGTTCTGTGGACATGATGCTCTCAGAGTAGCTGGGTTTCAGCTGGAGGGGTTATGGAGGTCTCTGTGAAAGAAGGATCTTGAAGATTGCAGAGGTTTTGACTTCGGGATGTTCAAGAATTCCAAACATGAGTAGGAAGAGCAAGAGTTAAGAGTAAGAACACAGAAAAAGACACAACATAGGAAAAGCCTGGTTGGACAACCACTACTGACCATTGGCCACCCTCTGCTGCGGACTCTCCCTTCAAAGAACAGGTCCTGCCACTTTGCCTGTCTCTCAAAGGTCAAAGTCCTGGACAGGGACACCCCCACTGGTCAAACCTGGTCATGTGCTCATTCCCCAGCTGCCAGACTGAGAGAACTTTCTGAATAAACCATCAGAGGTTGTGGGAAGGGGTGGGAGGGGCGGAGAGAGAGAAAGAGAAAGAGAGAAAAGAGGAGAGGGTTTAACTGTGCTACCGGTTTTATTCAAGGGGCTTTGGGGAGCTAGGAAGTTTCTTAAGAAGGATAGTCATGGCCAGATTCACCACTTATAAAGATCACTTGCAGGACAGACTGGAGAGGAAAGAGATGAATGCAACACACACCAAGAAATATTTCTTTTTTGAAGATTTATTTTTTATTTACTTATGCATTCAAGAACTGGGGTCTAGGCCACAGGTGCAGAAGGTGAGAGGATTCACCAGAGACAGAGTGGGGAACAGAACAGGCAGATTAACTGAAATACACTGCTGAGGGGAACAGCGGGTGAGACAGGAGAGATCTACTGCACCATGTGGATTAGCTCCCTGGCTGGCTGGGGATAGAACTCATGCTGCAGTGGCTGGCGATAGCTTGATAGCGCTATGACGTTAACTCCTGTGCCACCAGGGAGTCCCCAAAACTAAGAAATATTTCTATTAGTCTTTTATGGTAGGCAGAATAATACCCACCAAGATGCCCGCATCCCAGCCCCCAGAACTTGTGACCATGTTACCAAATGGACTTTGCAGATGTGATGAAATGAAGGGTTTTGAGATGGAATGATTGTCCTGGATTATCTGGATGGGCCCAATAAAATCACAGAGGTCCTCATAAGGGTGAGAGGAAAGTAAGGAAATCAGAAAAGGCTGTTTGGTGACACAAGCACGGGGCAGACAGGGGCAACTGCTGGCTGGGAGCCACAGTCCAGGGGTGATAGCAGCCTCTGAAGCTGGAAAGGCAATAAAGCAGATTGTTACCTAGAGCCTCCAGCTGAAACACACCTTCTGCTAATACCTTGATTTTATCCCCTTAAGACCCATTTTGGACTTCTGACCTCTAGAATGTAAGTTAATGGATTTGTGTTGGTATAAGCCACCAAATTTGTAGCAATTTTTATAGCAGCAGTAGGAAACTAATCCACGTTCTTTGGATGCAAGCAACAGAAACACACTCTAGCTACATTAAGCAGAAGGGAACTTACTGGGAGGATATAGTTGTGTAACTAGAGACCTTGGGAATGACAGGGCCAGGCTGCTTGGGTAATCTAGAGATCAGGAACAAGTGGCAATACTGAGGGAATATGTCTTCTCTCTGGCCTTTTCCATGTAGAGTAAGCTCTTTCAGAATAATTCTGTTGTCTCTTGCCCAACAGCTCACCCATCTGCCCTCCCAGAGGAGGAGCATTGACTCTGACTGGTGAGCCTCAGGAGAGTGAATAGGACTCAGTTTAGCTCTTCGTCCCTCTTTCTCGTTCACACGTGCCTACCCACCAGAGGCATGCTTTTTTCTGGACTCATTTCCTCCATATCCAAATTTCCCAGTCTGGCCCTGATAGGGGAAACTATGATTTTCCAGCACTCCCTGGGACTGGATAAAGAAGGTTAACTATGGGATTTATTATTAGTAAACCCATTTGTGTATCAGACCTAAAGGCATACCTCCACCAACTTTATCACTAATAAAGGTGATATTTTTTATCCCCCTCTGCCTTACCTCTATAACTCTCTCTCATTTGGATCTAATTTTAGGGTGAGGTTACCCCCAAATGCAACAATTTCTGATAGAAATGATTGGAATGATGTGGCTCAGCTGTTTTCTGTATCTGTCACCATACTTAAGAGTCAAAGTCCTGGTTTGACTTGGATCTCACAATCACCCCTTGACAAAGTGAAGTATCTTGATTGATGGTTCCTTTAGCACTCCAGGGAATGGGAGAAGGAGTTCCCCAAGAGCAAATGATGATGGTTTCCAAAATAAGAAGTAAGAGGAGGAAGGCAGGAATAACAGATGTCCACCGCAGGGAGCTACAGCAAAGGTTCAGGGGAAAGGGAATGAAGGCCCGGATTATGCAGGTAGAATTAACAGAACCTGACACCAGAACAGGTGGGGCTGAGAATGTCCAAGTCTTGGGGCCAGGCGACTTGGGGGATGGTGGTGCCATTAATAGTCATCGAATTCATTATTTAAATTGAGTCAGTCGGTAGTGAGCAGATCCTCCATGCCCAATGTTGTGCTTGGTGCTAGTGATCCAGTGGTGAACAAGCTGGGCGGGGGTCTCACCTCCCAGAATTTGCAGTCAAGTCAGGGGAAACAGGAACGGGGGATGGTGACTACAGTACAGCACCCTCTGCAGTGAGGACTCAGTGGAGGGGTGCTCCTCCAGTTCTGAGGGAGGGGTAAGAGGGAGGAAACCTCAAAGGGGAGGAGGATTTGACTAGACAAGAGGGGGGAAGGGTATTCCAGACAAAGGAACAGTGTAGAAAGACCTTGCAGCAGGAGAGACTGGGCAAGTTGAGGGGAACCAGGTCCTCAGCATAGGAGCGCCTCTCTTATGTCCTGGAAATCTTGTACCTCCCAGGGCTGTGGAGAGCAGAGCCATGTCTCAGCCTACAGAAACTGAAAGGGCAGGGGTTTGCCTGCCTTCCTGGCAACTGGGGAGTGAGCACATGACCAGGCTTGATCAGCAAGGTGTCCCTGCCCAGAACTTTGACCTTCGAGGGGCAGCGGCAAAGTGGCAGGGCCTGTTGTTGGAGGGGAGAGTCCAGTAGCAGTGAGTGGCCAATGAGCAGTCGTGTTGCCCAACCAGGTTTTTCCTGTTTCGTGTCTTTGCGTATGTTCTTACTCTTAATTGTTTTTGGTTCCTACTCATGTATGGAATTTGTGGGCACCCCTCATTAGTCACTAAATTCCTTCATTGTTAGGTTAGACACCAAGTACCCTGTCTGGAACAGAGCTGAGAGAGGATCAGTCTGGCTGGAGTTAGAGCTGGAGAGGGTGGAAAAGAAAGAAAAGGATGGGCAGGCAGGGACTTAAGAGGGACTTTTCCTGGGGTTTTTAGGGGAGACTTTCCTTTCTAGTAAAAAAAGAGATGCCGGGCCTCCCTGATGGTGCAAGGGGCTAAGTCTCAGCTCTATGAAGCTCTCTGCAGCCACTGCAGCATGAGTTCGATCCCTGGCCAGGAAGCTACCCACATGGTGCAGCAGACCTCTCCTGGCTCACCTGTTGTTCCCCTCAACAGTGTACTTCAGTAGATCTGCCTGTTATGTGCCCCACTCTGTCTCTGGTGAATCCTATCACACCCCCAACCCCCGCACTCTGGCCTGCACCCAGGTTTGTATGCATAAATCTTTAAAAACAAAACAGGGCCTCCTTGGTGGCACAAGGGGTTAAGCACTGCACTATGAAGCAATGCACTGCACTATGAAGCAATGCACAGCCTCTGCAGCACGAGTTCGATCCCCGGCCTGCCAGGGAGAAACTCACATGGAGAGGTAGACCTCTCCAGTCTCGCCCACTGCTCCCCTCAGCAGAGTATTTCAGTCAGTCTGCCTGTTCTGTTCCCCAATCTGTCTCTGATGGATCCTCTCACCCCCCACATCTCTGGCCTGTACCCCACCTCTTGTATGCATAAATAAATATATCTTAAAACAAAACAAAACAAAGCAAAACATAACAAAACAGAGATTCCCAGGAGGGAAAGCTCCCTTCCAGCCTGCCTGTGGATGCTGAGGGAGCAGCCATCTTGGGACCATGAGGGAAGAGCCAAGAGACTGAGAGAGGAGCTGACTCAGAGTCTGACTTCACCAAGCTGCTGAATTAAACAACTGGTGTCACCTTCTTCTAGTTTCTATTTGGGTACTCTGGTATCTGCTGCTGAAAACACCTTATGTGACACTGCAAGTCACCTAACCCCTCTTTGCAAAGTGAGGTTACTGATACCTGCCTCACGGGATCACTGTGAATGTCAAATTAGAGAATGGTGGTAAAGTATTTAGCACAGTGTCTTACTTATGGGAAACACAGTACATGTTAACTATTACCACCTGCATCACAACCTTGAAGCAGATGAGTTTGTCCTGGGAGAGGCGAGAGAGAAGAGAATTGAGACTAAATCTGGGGAACCAACTTTTTTTTTTTCTTTTTTCTTTTTTAAAGGAACCAAGGAGGAAGCTGACACAGACCCTGGAGGTGGGCTCAGGCAGGAAGCCGGGATCCCTGCTACAGAGTCTGCAAGGAGCCCTGCCAATTCCTCTCTCTCTCTCTCTCTCTTTTTAATTAATTAATTTATTTATACAAGCACTGGGTATAGTCAGAAGCGCGGGAGGGTGAGAGAATTCATCAGAGCCAGAGCAGAGAACAGAACAGGCAGAGTGACGAGGTACACTGCTGAGAGGAGCAGCGGGCGGCAGGAGAGGTCTGCGCGCCATGTGGGACCCTCCTCCTGTGGCCGGGGAGCAGCCGGGGATCGAACTGGCGCTGCAGAGGCTGCGGGCAGCTTCGCAACCCAGTGCTCAACGGCTGCGCCACCGGGGAGGCTGGGGAACCAACTTTTGAAAAGAAAGAGGTTGCCAGCAAAGGAGTCAGAAACGACTAAGAGAATTAAGAGAAAGACTTAAATTTCACTGCACACGACACACCCTTTAAACTCCTACTCATGCTTTGAAGTCCAGTTTAAATATCCCTTTTTCGGGCCTCCCTGGTGGCGCAGCGGTTGAGCACTGGGTTGCGAAGCTGCCCGCTGCCTCTGCAGCACCGGTTCGATTCCCGGCTGCTCCCGGCCACCAGAGGAGGGTCCCACATGGCGCGCAGACCTCTCCTGCCGCCCGCTGCTCCCCTCAGCAGTGTACTTCGGTCCTTCTGCCTGCTCTGCTCCCTGCTCTGGCTCTGGTGAATTCTCTCACCCTCCCGCGCTTCTGACTGTACCCAGTGCATGTATAAACAAAACAAACAAATAAATAAATAAATAAAACATGCAAAAAAAAATATTAAATATCCCTTTTTCAATGAAGTCTTCCAGGGCACTCGATTTACAGCCTTTTTTTTTTTTTTAAGATTTATTTTTATTTATACAAGAGCTGGGGCACAGGCCAGATGTGCAGGAGAGTAAGAGGACTCACCAGAGACATAGCAGGGAGCAGAACAGGCAGACTGATGAAATACACTGCTGAGGGGGGCACTGGACGAGACAGGAGAGTTCTGACACGCCATGTGGGATTCTCGCTGGCAGGCCGGAATTGAACCCACGCTGCAGAGGCTGCAGATAGCTCCATAGTGCTGCGCTCAACCTGTTGCGCCACCAGGAGGCCCGATTTACAGCCTTTTACTAAAAGTTCGTTGTCCTGATACTCTCCTATAACACTACCCCCCTTTTTTTTTTCGCTTGTACTTGTCATAATTTATTGTGATTTTCTGCTTTTATTTATCTGTCTCCTTCCCTGATCCATGAATGAACTGTCAGGAGCAGGATCTTCTGCCCCTGGGAGAAGATAACTTAGTAGTTATAATAAAAGCTAACATTTGATCATTGATTATCCCGTACTAAGCAGTGTGCTAAATGCTTCACACATATTAAGTCATTTAATCCTCATGTCAATTTTATAAGGTAGGGTCCATTTTACAAATGAAAGAATTGAGACGTTAAATAATTTGCTCAAGGTTATGACTAGTAAATGGAAGAACTGGGCTACACACTCAGGTATTCTGGTTCTTTAGCCTTTCCTGTTATCCACTGCATTAGGTTGTCTGTCAGAGGTAGGGAACACTGATAAATGTCTGAATAAATGTTGAAATGATAAGAATGAATGTTACCAAATCCAGTGAAAGAGGTTCAGGGAGTACATTAGTCAGTATCTGTTAAATTATGCTGTAGTGTAGTGACAAATAACCCCCCAAATATCAGCTTACAGGAAAGGCTACATGTCAGGTGTGGGTCAGCCTTGACACTGCTATATTTCAGGGATGCTGACTGAAAGAGCAGCCTCTATCCAGAACTATGCTATTCTCAGGGGAGAGAAAAAGATACAGGGATGACCTGGAATTGGCCTGAATTAGCAAGCGTCAGTAGTAGTCAGCTCTTACCAACTTCATGTTCAGTGATGTCTCACTGGTTGCTTGAAATTGCTCACGGTGGGAGTATTTATAGTGTGGATATTGGCTAATGCTTTCTTCTCCTTAGAAACAGTAGCACACATGAGATACCATCTCACACCAGTGAGAATGGCACATATTAAAAAAAACTAGCAACAACAAATGTTGGCGAGGGTGTGGAGAAAAAGGAACTCTTCTGCACTGTTGGTGGGAGTGCAAACTGGTCCAACCACTATGGAGAGCTGTGTGGAGATTTCTGGACCTACTAAACATAGAGCTTCCATATGATCCAGCAATTCTACTCCTAGGTATTTACCCAAAGGACACAGAAACATCAATTCCAAAGAGCACCTGCACCCCTATGTTTATAGCAGCACTATTTACAATAGCTAAGCTTTGGAAACAGCCCAAATGCCCAAAAATAGATGACTGGATCAAGAAGATGTGGTACATATACACCATGGAATATTACTCAGCATTCAAAAAAGATAAACACATGCAATTTGCAGCAACATGGATGGCGTTGGAAGGGATCATGCTCAGCGAAATAAGCCAAAAAGAAAAAGAAAAATACCGGATGGTCTCACTCATAGCAGGAATCTAGAAAACTTAAATAAGGGACCAGGAAAATGAATATAAGAAAGTGAAAATCAAAATCAACAAAAAACTATGAACCAGAGACACTTTTTGGGGGGTGGGGGGCGGGAGGGGAGGGATTGGGGTCAGAATGGGGCGTTTGCAATTGTATGGAGGAATATAAAAATAAAATTTATTATTTAAAAAAAAAGAAATAAAAAAGGATAAAAAAAAGAAACACTTAGTAGCACAGCACTAGAAAAGATGTTAGCCCTTTTATTTATTTATTTATTTGTTTGTTTATTTATTTGTTTGTTTGTTTGTACATGCACTGGGTACAGTCAGAAATGTGGGAGGGTGAGAGAATTCACCAGAGCGGGGAGCAGAGCAGGCAGAAGGACCGAAGTACACTGCTGAGGGGAGCAGCAGGCGGCAGGAGAGGTCTGTGCGCCATGTGGGATCCTCCTCTGGTGGCCGGGGAGCAGCCGGGGAACGAACCGGCGCTGCAGAGGCTGCGGGCAGCTTCGCAACCCAGTGCTCAACCTCTGCGCCACCAGGGAGGCCCGATGTTAGCCCTTTTAATGCTTCTGCCCCGGAAGGGCACAGATCATGCTAAGTGCCACAGGTCACATGCACTCACATTTTGCTTGCCAAAGCAAGTCTCATGGTCAAGTTGCAACCAAAACGACTGGGAATATACTCCCATTGGGAATGGCCCAGTAAGAGGGCTAGCGAATATTTATGAAAAATAAAACATGCCTTCATGATGGAGTCAGAAGTGAGGACTGAGAAAATCTCCTTAGACTTGACCTCAAGGAGTTTGTCCACAGCCTTTACCAAGAGAGCAGTTTTGGTTGGAGGCTGGGGTGAGGATTGGATTGAGGTGGGCCATGGGTGTGTTGAGATCTCTCATGCATTTTTTTAAATTGAGGTAAAGTAGGTTTATAACATTATATAGGTTTCTGGTATAAAACATAAATCAACATCTGTATATAATACATTTTGTTCACCACTTAAAGTCCAATTCGATCCTTCATCATACAATTGATGCCTTTTACCCAATTTGCTCACCTCTCTTCCCTCTTACTTTCTGATTACCACTAATTTGGTCTTATAGTCCAAAATTTTATTTCTGTTTTATTTAGATTATTCATTTGTTTCTGGATGGGAAAACGGAGGCCTGGCACCTTAAATTGGTCGCTGGAAATGCAATTAGTGAAAACTCCCATCACACACTTTCTTTTGTTGAGGCTGGTACTGTTTTGTACAGATAGTTGATGCCCCTTTCTATTACATGTCCCTCTCTGTTGAGCTGGGGCGAGAGGAGATGACTTGCTTAAACCTGTGGAATGTGAGCAAAAGAGATGTGCATGTGGCTTCAGGGCAGAAGCTTTTGGGAACGAGTTCTCTTTTCTGTGCAGTCATGGAAGCCTGTCAAGGTAGAGCCCCCTTTGGTCTATGTCTTTGAGAGCCAACCTTGACCAGAGATTCTCTGTTAATGTATGAGGATGTAATATGAGCAAGGAATTGATTTTGCTCTTTTAAGCTACTGAGATATTCCCAGGTATTTCTTATTGTGGCAAAAAAAACCCCTCTTAGGGGCCTCCCTAATGGCACCGGGGTTAAGTCTCAGTGCTATCAACTACTGCCAGCCACTGCAGCATTAGTTTGATCCCCAGCCAGGGAGCTAATCCACATGGTGCAGCAGACCTCTCTTGTCTAGCCTGCTGCTCCCCTCAGCAGTGTATTTCAGTAGATCTGCCTGTTCTGTTTCCCACTCTGTCTTTGGTGAATCCTCTCACCCCCGCCCCCCCCCCCCCCCGTACCTCTGGCCTAGACTCCAGTTCTTGTATGCATAAGTAAGTAAAAAAAAAAAACAAAAAAAACCCTCTTAGTGATCTGTCCCTCATTGGATTCAGAGTAAAGACCTGGGCAGGAGGCTTTTGCCTAGTGGGCCAAAATCTACTGAGTCCCAGTCACCTACAGACCAACTCCTGTCCAAGTGAACCCCTTGTTCAGTGCCTTCCTTGGATTTCGCAACCCCTCTTGACCTGGTACCCACTTTCTGGTCTCTGTAGCATGCTTCCTGTCCCTTTTCCACCAAATCACAATGCTGACAGGTTGTTTTCTAAAGAACTAGTTAAGCCCAAGTCACCTGGACAAGCAGAGCCTTTCAGCTACTGTGTGAGGTTACTGTAGCCAAATGTTGATTTCCATAAAAGCCACCATTCTTCCAAGAAAAGGTGTGTGATGTTCACAGCCACAAATACATACTCAGTTGGGAAATGCTGCAGGTTAGACACTGCCTGTGAGGAAATCCTGGTGGAATGAGTCAGAGGAAAATGACGACACAGAGCAGAGAGCACTGGGTTAGAAGGGATCCTAGAACATTTACTGAGCATCTACTATGCCTGGCAGTCAGAACTCTGGGGTCTTTTGCCAAGGGAACTCAGATGATGGTGGAGAGAGATAAGTGAGCACCAGGTGTAATGATTGCAGTCTGGTGGTTAATTTAGTCAATCATTCATCTGATGCATATTTACTGAGCTCTCCTGATATGCTGGAGACTGAGCTGGGTGTAAACAAGGGTCCTCCTAAAGATTGCAGTCTAATGGAGAATGAGAAATAGACACAGGGTGCTTAGGGAGCATTTAGCAGGGACAAATAGCCAAATCTGGGAGGGAAGAAGAGGGAGATTCTTGGATAACTTTATAAAGGATGTGATTCCAGAACAGCCCTAAAGGATGAGCAGGAAGGAGGCAGCCTGGACGAAGGGGTAGAACATTCCATTTAATAAAAAATGTGGAAGCATAGATCAGCCTGGAGCGTTGATAAATGCAAGTTGCTTGGTATGAGTAAAGCACAGAGTTTAAACCAAAGAGGGGAGAGAGATAAGGTGAGAGAAGAGGAGGATAGGGGCTCTATCTGGAAGGGCCGTAGGTACTGAGTTTAGAGTTTAGGAGCCTTTGGAAGAGTTTTCAGTTGGGCTGTTGATTAGTTAGGAAACAGGCTCAGCTGCTCTAAGACTACAAAATAACAACTCCTTAAATAAGCTAGAAGTTTGCTTCCTGTTTATGTAACAACCCAGGTGGACTGGCCAGCCAGAGTGAGCATGGTGGGTCCAAGAATACCGATCCTTCTGGCTTATTGCTCTGGCATCCTCAACATGCTCTTTGTGGACCCAAAGGCCAGTTCCAGCTCCCGCCTTCATGTGCCATCTCACCCAGCTCAGAGGAGTTAAGGCGACATGAGGACACACTCCTTCCCTTTAAAGGTGTAACTTAGAACTTGCACACATCACTTGCATTCACGTGGCACTGTCCAGAACTTAGTCACGTGGCCACCACTAAGGAGCCAGGGTGCTGAGAGATGCAGTTTTTATCCTGGACCAAATGTATTGAGCTAAAATAAAAGGTGGGGGCTTTGTTATAAAAAGAAGGATGAAAGCTAGGCAACAATTAACTATCTTTAACAAGAAGTGATAACCCTACGTGCCTTTTGGAAAGTTCTCGCTAGGGAAGGACGGAGAATAGGCTGGATGTAAGAGATGAGAGCCAAGGAAATAATCTAGAAAAGAGTTACTAAGCGAGCCAAGGCAGACATTTGGGGTGAGGAGGTAGACAAAGGCTTAGGAGATATTTGAGTTATTTAGGCTGAGCCTGCTGCTGCCAGCAGAGCAGAGCTGCTGGAGGGAAAGATCGTAGTGGCCAATGGACTATACATCTAAGTTGCTGTACTGTGCCTGGCACAGTGCCTGGTATACAACAAATACATGCAAGTGAATAAATGTATGAGATGAAAGAGGAGGAAGGAGCCAAGGACAATGATAATAACTCCTGGAACTAGTCTGATGGAAGAATATGAACATTTTCAGGTAAAAATGAACCTTTTCAACTTTTAAGAAAAGAATGTCATTGTCCTGCTGGGCATTCTACCTCCTAAATGATATCTCCAGTCATTTTCAAAACTTTCGGTCATTTTAGTTACTACTGCAGTCTCCTGTTTCAAGCATTACCTGGGTCTTTCATTTTCAAAGGCTAATCTTGTACTGGATTCCAAGTCCCCGATGCCAGCACCGGTGGTGGGAAAACTGGGGTTGGGCTGTTCTCTCTTCCCTGCCCTCTGGTGGAGAGAAGCAAGAAGGAAAATAAAGGACTTCTTTCTTTAGGTGTCCCCTGCTGGCCCTTGGTGACCCCGTCTTTGCTGCTTGTCAGGTGGCCCCAAGTTCCTGTTCTGGCATTATCACAGCTGTTCAGCTGCTCAGCTCATTATCTATAAGCGCAGCGTGTATGGGGGGTGAAAGGGGTGGGGCGTCGAAGGGCGGGCCCCAACAGGCCAGGTTGACAAAGGGCTCCATGCCAAACAGCTTTTCTCTGCTGGCAGCTGTGGGTGCACCCTTCAGGACTCATCTCTGCCCCGGTAGGCCCTCAGCCGCCATCACATCTCTCCTCAGCAGCCCCAACCCCGAGGTCTGTGGGCTGGGGCAGAACCCATTTCCCCCCCTCTTTTTTCTCACAAGCCCCTTCACATCCTTGTGGACCGTCTCTCTCCACCGCCCCTTTCAGGAGCGGGTCAGCCAGTGCGGTGGTGGCGGATGTCGCCGGCCAGGAGCGGCGAGGCGCCCTCTGCTGGCTCTGCAAACTGGATGACAGTTTCTCTGGACCGGTTCCAGTTACCCACTGCGGTGTCACAGACCCGGGCCGGGCCGGCACTTGGCTGCCTCAGACAACCACCATTTGGTCACTCTTATGGATTCAGCGGGTCAGGAGCTGGAGAAGACGCAGCTGGGATGTGGGCTCTGCTTGTGTTATTTAGCCTCCGAGATGACCCCTGCCTGCATATTCGTGCCCTTCTGTAGTTCCCTCCCACTTTGTATCAGCTTGGCCATTGTGGCCAGTAGAATAGGGCAGAAGTGATCATGTCACTTTTGAGTCTAGGTGATCATAGATACTCTGTCTCCTGGGTCACTCATTCTGGGAGGTCAGCTATGTCGTGAGTCACTCATATATGACGAAGCCCATCTGGAGAGGAGGGGCAATCTCATGCCAAAGCCATGTGAATGAGCTTGGAAGTAGATTTTTAAAAAAAGATTTATTTATTTATTTATACAAGCACTGGGCACAGTCAGAAGTGCGGGAGGGTGAGAGAATTTACCAGAGCCAGAGTGGAGAGTAGAACAGGCAGACTGACGAAGTACACTGCTGAGGGGAGCAGCAGGTGGCAGGAGAGGTCTGCGTGCCATGTGGGACCCTCGCCCAGTGGCCGGGGATTGAACCGGTGCTGCAGAGGCTGCAGGCAACTTCACAGCCCAGCGCTCAACTGCTGCACCGCCAGGGGAAGCCCGGAAGTAGATTCTTAACCACAGAGAATGTCTTAGATGACATAGTCTTGGCCAACAGCTTGACCAAAGTTTCAGGAGAGACCCTGAGTCAGAGCTACCTGGATATGCTGCTCTTGTATTCCTGATGGTCAGACACTGAGGTGATAAGTGCTGGTTGTTTCAAGCTATTACATTTGGGGATACTTGGTTATGTAGTAATAGATCAGTAACACACTGCTCTGTGATGTCTGGGTCCTTAGCTGGGATGTTTCATGGGGCTGGTGCCTGAGCTGGGTTGACTTGAAGGCTCAGCTGGAACTATCGCCTGGAGGACCTACATCTCACCTGTGCTTGTGACCTGGCTTCTCACAGTACAGTAGCTGAACTCTGAGAAGAGTGTTTCAAGAGGGGGTGTCTGGAGGGAACTTTTCAAAAGCCCAAGGAAGGAGTTGCAAGGTTCCTTCAGGCCTCACCTTGGAAGGCTTGTGGGGTAACGAGTGGGTGTTATTACAAGTGAGTCACCAAGGCCAGCCTAGATTCCAGGGGAGGGGGCTTGATGGTACCTCTGATGGAGGAAAGATAAGGTCACACTGTAGAAGAGCAGGTGGGATGGGAGACATGGCAGGCATCTTTGCAAGGTACAGTTGGGCACACCTGTGCTGTTCAGGGAGAGGAGCCAATCCACTGATCCTTGCTCTGCCCCTCAGGGAGGGACAGACACGTGGCTTCTTTCTGGCACGCCTCCAACCTTGTGGGTATTGCTGATTCTTCTGAAATGACACTTCCTGTCAAGTCTTGAGGTGGCCAGCAGTCCTCTGTGCTGGGAAGCTGGAGTGCTTTGAGGTATTTCCTCATCTGTGGATTCTGGTGCTAATTTTACCTTTCTGGACAAATAGGTAAGTCCCCTGACCCTTCTGGAACCTTGTCCCACCAAGTCATGCACCCTTTGTGCCACTGCACTTAGCAGTTGGCATCAGTCACTCCTGTTGTAACCCTCCTAGTTGGGAATTATAGCCCCGTTTACAGAGGAGGAAGTAATCTGACTGTGGTTACACAGCCAGAGAGGGTAGAGCAGGGACTTAGCTTCAGCTCTAGTCCCTCAGGCCATGTCCTAGGGGCCTTGTGATCCCAGCAGGCCTATGGGAATTGGAGCCTTAGCCTTGGTTACCACAGGGTCCTGACCAGATGAGGCCAGTAGGAGAGGGAGTAGTTGGCGGGAAACCCTCATGTGAGGCCTGAGGGTTGGGGTTAGTTGTTGGGGCACTGTTTAGTTGGAAGGAAGGAGAAACAAGAGGGAGATTCCGTTTTTACTTTCTTCCCAGCTGTTCCCTAGTCAGTGAGTTTTTCAGTGGCCAGGGGTGACCTTGAGGGTAATAGCCCTGGACTCACTGACTCTCGTGTTTGCCTCATGAGAACCTCTCCCTCCCCTGGAGGTTTTGATTGGAGAGCCCTCTGTGCTCTTGGGGCTTGTGATACTGAACCTTTGAGTGACTTCTGGCTCTAGTGACAAGTGTCCTCCCAGTGTCCATCTTGCCCACCTCTCCTCTCTCTGCCCACCCCTACTTCCCATAAGCCACACTCTCAAGTCCCAGGATGTGACATTTCCCAGCACCTACTGCCCGCCAACAGAGCTCATGTTGGGGGACTCAGAAGTGAGATACAGCTTCCATCCTGGAGCAGGTCACTGTCTAGTAGAGGAAACAGGAGGAGTTAATTGCCACATACCTGGTTACAGGGTACACTGAATAACAGTAAGATCACACAGAGGTGGGAGTGCCTAACTCAGTAACAAAAAGGAGTGAACCATGGATACACTCCACAACAGGAATGAATTCCCAAGTGATCATGCAGTCAGGCAGTGTTGCTAGCTAAGGGCTGGGTGTTCCGCAGGTAAGCTGGTGCTTGGTGATGGTTGCAGGGAGGCCTGGCTGGACCCCGCCCAAGGAGGGCCACTGCAGATGGTGGCCTGAGGAGTCACATCTCTTGTTGAGCCCTGCTGTGGGGCACTCAACTAACTGTCTGTCCCACTCTGAAAGCACATTTTAATTTGCACTGGCTACATTTTGAGAACCGGGGCTACACATTGCTGGAGGCTATTGCCACTGGACCCTGTAGTGCTGGATGGGGAGGTAGAAAATAAATCGAGTGGATCATACATTGGGGCCTCCCTGGTGGCTCAAGGAGTTAAGTTTAAGCACTGTGAAGCTATCGTAAGCCACTGCAGCACAAGTTCGATCCCTGGCTAGGGAGCTACCCACATGGCGCAGCAGACCTCTCCTGGCTCACCCGCTGCTCCCCGCAGCAGTGTATTTCAGTACATCTGCCTGTTCGGCTCCCCACTATGTCTCTGGTGAATCTTCTAACCCTCCCTCCCCTCCACACACCTCTGGACCTCTGGCCTAAACCCCAGTTCTTGTATGCATAAAATAAATCTTTAAAAAAAAATGTGGATCATATATAGTGGTAAAAAATGAATTCTGCCCAGGATAACATATTGCATTTAGTTATTTCTCTTTCTCTCATTGAGCTATAACTGACATATAACGTTGTGTGAATTACTTTGGGTGTGTAGTGTGATGAGATGATGTATGCACATGCTGTAGAGTGATTGCCATGCTAGGTTTAACATCCACCACTTAAACAGAAAAAAAAACAAAACAAAACCATCATGTAGAACAAAAGAAGCCAGTCACCAAAGAACACAGACTGTATGATTCCATCTTTGTGAAGTTCTAGAACAGGGCCATCTATGGATTATATCGAAATAGAAATAAGATCAGCAGTTGCTTGGGATGGGGGTGGGGTTGACTGAGAGGGGCTTGAGATGACTGATGATGTGAATGCTTTGATGTGATAGAACCTTGCTTGGAGTGTGGTTACATGAGAATATTCAATTATTGAAACTGACCAATCTGTACAGCTAAGGTCTGTGAATTTCATCATATGTAAATTAACTCTGCTATGGGCAGCATTCAAATAGCTCCCAGTGCCCCTAGCCTCTTGGTGTACACGATCTTGTGCTATCCCTGCTCCCCATGTTGACCTCTTTTGGCAGGTGTGACTGATAAATTACGGTGGAAGTGATGGTGTCCTGCTTCTGCGATCAGGTTATAAAAGATGCTGCGGTTCTGCCTTGGTATCCACCCTGCCCCCTTCTCTTGGCCCACTTGCGCTGGAGGGGGCCATGTGATTAACAGTCCCTTCCTCGGAGAAATCCACATGGCAAGAAACAAAGTGCGCTTATAGTCAGTGGGGCCCTCTGCCTTCAGATAGCTGTAGCCCTGGCCCACCGCCTGCCTACAAACTTGGGAGAGGCCCTGAGCTAGGCCACCCAGTGATGCTGTCTCCTGATTCCTGCCCCTCAGAACTCTGAGATAATAAAAGCTTGTTGTTTTAAGCCATTAAGTTTCGGGAGTTATTTGTTTGGCAACTGTAAATGATGAAGACAATATTGCAATAAACTAAACATGCAGGGAAAAATCTTCTAAGTACTCCTGGCTCGGATGACTTTCCCAGGGTATTTAAGTGCTCCGTGACTCAGGCTTCTGGGCTCAGTCTCCGAGGTGGGGAGATGAGGGGCGGATGGCTCTGTCTAGACGTTAGGAATGGGTGTCTCCAAAATAGCCACCACCCCTGCCCACAGAACAGGCCAGGCCACACCTGCTCTGCAGAGAGGACACCAGAAACGCACTCTCACGCACTCCAGGTGTATCTGCAGATATCCACTCAGAAGCTAATAAGTTACTATTTTTGGAACTTTTTTTATGTGTCAGGTGACTGCAAAGTGCTTTGTGTGCATCCTTTCATTCGCTGTTTCCAACAACTCTCCCAAGAAGATATTGGTAGGCCCATTTTTACTGCGGGGAAAACTGAGTCTCAGTGTATCAGCCAAGAACCTAGAAGGGGAGAAGGAAAATTATTTTTCCTCCCCTACAAAGCAAAACAGATCTCTGATGACATTTTTGAGCTCTTGGATTCTGTCTATATTTGATCTTGAATATTTCAGTGGTTTAGTTACACGAGGCAATAAATCCTCTTTTGTCTGAGCCCAGTTGAGGTGGGTTTTCTCTTCTCTTTCTTGCATCCAAAAAAATATTGACTGATCCAAAGTGTCAGGGACAGACTCTCTCAAGAAAGGGTATTCAAGCAGAGACCAGAAAGATGAGTAGCAACTGGTCAGGTGGAGAATATATTTCAGGAGGAAAGACAGCAAATGTGAAGACTCCAGGAAAGAGTGTGGCAGGGTCAAGGAGCTGCAGGTAGGTGCAGGTGGTGGTGAGGAGAGAGTGAGGAGAGTGAGGAGCCTCTGGAGATGAAGCTCTCAAACAGGGTCCCCACCGGGAACCTTGTGGGCTTGGTTGAGGAAATGGAACTTTATCCCAAGAGCAATGGGAAGTCATTGCAGGATTTTACAGGGATTGACTTCATTTGCAGTTTGACATTATTTGCATTTTAATAAGAACACTCTGCTGGGTTGGCAATAGGTTTGGCAGGAGGATATCAGTAGGGGAATATTTAGAAAATGATCAGAAACCTCCAGGCTAGAAATGGTAATGGGCCCTCAGAGGGGAGGCAGTTGGAGGTACAGAGAATGGGTGGATTTTGTGGCAGCTAGTGTCCAAAGATGGCCCCCAATGAACCGTCTTCTCCTTTATTCATGCCTCCTGTGGTAACATCTTCATGAACCTAAGATAGAACTGCAACCCACTTTAACCAATAGAATGCAGAGGAAGTGACACTGTCCTTCAAAGGCAGGAGCCCTGACTCTGGTGTCTGTGTTTCTGAAGACTCTGCTATGTGGGCTCTGTGATGGGGGCTCATCCAAAGGCCCTGTCGTTCCCCATGGGTTCTGGTGCTGCTGGAAGTCTCAGAAAACAGGCAAACACCATCTGGGCCCCTCTGGTGTGAATTCCACGGACCCTGGTTCAGACCACAGTCTCTGTCAGTTAACAGGAGGCAAATGAGGTGGGGTACAATCTGCTGTGGGGGAGGGGAGCAGAGCGCCCCGGGGTGCAGACTGAGGCCATCTGACTTCACCCTTCCCTGGAGAGAACAGCCGTTTGCAAAGAAGCTCCACTTGGGTCAGGCTTGCATCACTCAGTGCTCAGCTCATTGACCTCTGCCCCTGTGAAATCCCAGGGGGATAGAATGGCATTCCACCACCCAACCCCCTCACATTGCCTGACCACTTCCTGAGCCTCTGACCCCTGCTGGGTGTTCCTTAACTCAGATTCCAAGAACCTCCTGTGGAGCTGCTTCTCCCTTCCCTCCCCAGCAGTATCCCCCAGACACATTTCTGGATTTTTCTCCTATGGCCCCAGACATCCCCAGTTCAGGGTAATAGTACTAAGAGCTGCTACTAAGGACACATTTGTTCACATGTGTGCCAGGCACTAGGCAGGAGATTTTATGTGCTCATGAACTCCTCACACTAACCCTAAGAAGGAGGTGCTCAGTAGGCCCATTTTGCAGATGAATAAAGTGAGGCTTGCAGAAGATAAGTCTCACAGCCTGTGAAAGCTGCCCCAGGAGATGCACTAATGCTTATATACCCTCGTCCCCATTTGTTCTTTTATCATGTAGAGACTCACTCAGCCCACAGTGGCTTTGGCTCCATCATTCTTTCCCAGTTGAGAGGGCCTGGGGGCACAATCCTCATGCCTTCTTTCAAGGAAGCACAGCTTTGATCTCTTTGTCTGCTGTGGTTCAGCCAGGGGTTGTCAAAGTGTGATCTTTGGACACCCAGGTGCAGCAGCACCTGAGAACATGTCAGAAATGCAAATTCTCAGGGTCACTCCAGACCCAGAAACTCAGGGTGTGACCTATCCATTTATGTTTTAACAAGCCCCCAAGTTGATTCTGAGAAGCTTTGAAGGCAGAAGAAGGCGACAGGCAACAGCCTTCCCCACGCCACACTGGGTGGCTCTGCAGACAGCAGCTGGAGAAAGTGAGAATTTTCAGCTGATGATTTTTTATTTGGTTGTTGTTTTCTCATCACATTTTCCAGAAATGACTCAGGTCTGACTTGAGAGGAAGTGTGTGAATTCCTTAATTGTCACACGCTATTATTACCTTTTCACATTTGTGTTCAACCTAAAAGAGAGTGACAATAAACATAAAGAAGTCTTAGCATCTTGTCTCCTAGAAAAGGGTTGTGACTATAATCCCACATTAGTCAACACACTTGCCTTCTCTGTGCCTGGTCTTCGACTGGTGCCTGGGGTCAGAATTCAGGTCTCCTGGAATGGGGATGGGAGGGCCAGGGTCTGTTCCAAGGTGGGCTGCACCAGCAGTCATTTAAGACCATGAGATTAGACAGCAGATCCTGAGAATGGCAGAAGTGAGAGAGGAGGCTCTTTGATTTCTGATGACTTTGCAGAACTGCCATGCTGGGCACCCCACCCCCGTGATTCACTACAGTCATAGTAGAATACACTTGCGTTTGTTTGTGCCTGTTATTTTGCCTTTTCTTTTTTCCTCAGTTAAAACTAATTTAATTAGTATCCAAAATCATGGAGTACTAAGAAGCCTTAATGAAATGATAATCAGGAAAGTATTTTGTAAACTCCCCCTTCTGTGCACACATAAGGCATTTTCATGACCGCAGTTTTGTGACTATGATTATGATTGGTTTAGGAAGAATAGGTTGCAGTCGGCCGATATGGTCCTGGCCAGAAAACAGAGCCCCTTTACCCTGTTTTAGCTTTTTGTTCTTGAGGGCTCTTCATTACATTCATTGGTAACAGTGACACAAGAGATGGGCAGGAGATGAGCCGCATGTCTTTGGGCTGGATGTCAGCACAATACCTGGTGACGTTAAGGATAAAGTTTAAGGATTAGGACAGACAGGTTGAAAGTAAAGGGCTCCACCCTTACTTACTGTGTGACCCTGGGCAAGTTAATGAACTTCTCTAAGCCTTAGATTGATTCCTCATCTGTAAAATGAGAACAATTATAGCCCCTATGACATAGAGTTGTCATGGGGACTTAGTGACATCACATACTAGTAGTGAAAAATACACAAAACCATAACCTTTCCAGGATACAGATTTTTTCTAATCTATTAATCCTTGACAGATGACAAGGACAGACTGGATGCTGGTTCATTCCTTCTTACGTTTATTAATTCACTCAGTAAGCATACTGAATGTGCCTACTATGTTCCAGATGATGAAAAAAGCTAGTGAGGGAGACCTGGACCATTGCATCTAAATATAGCCAGCTCAGAATGGTTAAAACAAAAAAGTAACATGAAAATTTGTTTGGGTGCTCCTCCCCTCTTCTTACTGCCATCTTTTTTTGGATGGCTCCCTTCAAGCTTTCTGCCATGTCTGTCCTGGCCTCTCCCCTCCCAATCATTTCTCATTTCTCAAAGCATGAACCTGCAAATGTTCTCTCTTGTAAACCTGAATGCCTCCTGAAGGGCTCTTCCTATGCATAGAAAATAAGGATGTTCCAGGCAGAAAGACTCAGAGAAATCAATCAGTCTGAACCCTTTCAGTTCACAGAGAAAATCAATCAAATACAGCAGAAGTGACTCTGATTCCAGCAGGATGACCAGTCAAGGGCAGCCAGCACTCATATGAAAAGGCTGGATGAGGAGCAGAAAATGACTCTCCCAGACTCTGTGGTACTGCCCTATACGCTCAGTGAGCTGAGCACAACTGTTTCGGTTTTCAAGAAGCCCACATCCTGCTAGGATGTGAACACATGTCGACTCACAGATTTGAAATGCTGCCTGAATTGTGTACCAAACTCTTCAGTATTCCAGAGACTGTTCTACACTCTCTTCTGCTCTACCCTGTCTCTTCCTGCACCAGCACCATGCTGTTTCAAATGTTGTAGCTTTATAGAATATTTTAATACCTGGTAGAAGTGCAAGCATGTCTTCACTGTCTTTGTACAATTACTGTTCCAGGGGAACTGTGGAATCAGGTTTTGAGTAACACAGAGATATTGAATCTTCATCATTTGTGTTGATGCCAGGGCACCAGAGGAGCCAGGCACTCCTTCCTGCCCTTAGGAGGTCCCTAACTACCTGGGAAGTGTAACCAAAAAGAAGTATAAAGCAACATCAGGTTAAGAGCTGTGAGTTTCCCTTGTTCCTCTCTGCGGAGGAGACCACGCGATCTTGGACTCTGACTGATGCGCAGAAGTTTGTCGGGTATAAAATGGAAGAAATGCTTTGAGTTGAAGACGTTAGAGAAAGCTTCCTAGAGGAGACAACTCCACTTGAGAGGTGAGTAGGACTTTGTGTGACCCAGAAGATGGAATGAAGGGACAAACTGCCCTGAGCTGGGAAAATCCACAAGAAGTCTCCCTTGAAGACATTTAAGCTGGGTTTTGAGTTGGAGGAATCAGAAGATGCTGGAAGAGGCAGTCAAACACAGTGGATTTTATTAGAAAAGTAATACAAGGAGATGACGTTAGACCTGGGCTTCGAGGGATGAATGAGAAGTCAGCGGAGAAGGGAGAGGAGAGGCAGCGGCGGAGAGTCACAGTAGAGGCTTCCCTCAGGACCCGGGAAACCTGGCTTCCTGCCCGCCCTCTTCGATCCCACACGCGGGCTCCAAGTGTCCCGCCGCGGAGACGCCGGGATCGCGGGTGCCGGGGCAGCTCGGGTTTCTCGGCGTGGGGAGCGGCGGGGCGGGACCAGCGCGCGGGGTCGAGGCGCAGGTTTGCGGAGCCGGGGGCCGAGTTGAAAGGCTTTATGTCGGAATCGGCCAATGGGAGGGCCGCACCCGGTTGCCAGGGCTACGGGAGGCGGGGCTGAGAGGAGGCGGGGCCTGGGCCCCGGGGGCGGGGCCTGGGCGGAGCTTATATAAGAGGGCCGCCGGCGGAAGGCGGGGCGTGGGGGTCGGTGGCTGCAGGGCGGGCGGGGCGCCGGCCGCGGGGCCCGTGCCGGGGGGGAGCGAGCGAGCGGAGGCGCCGAGGAACCGATTCACTCGCTGGGGAGACCTATGGGCCGAAGCCGAGTAAATGCGTTTTAAGGCGAGCGCGGGGAGTGACTCGGGGAGCCTTGGGGGAGAGGACGTTCTGGACTCCGGTGCTGACCTGCTCCCTGGCCCCTCTTGTCTCCTCTCAGCAGGGGCCTCGGCTCCGCAACTGCCACTCCTCCTCGGGGTGTTGCACAAGTTTCGAGGTCACCGGCGACCCCCCCTAGCAGCGCACCTGGCACTGGCCCCCACAAGGAGGACGGGGCTTGGTAAGGGAACGTGGGGGCGGTACCTCGGCTCTGCACTCTGGGCGGGGGGTGGGGGGCAGGTCGCTGGCACAGAACCTCAGCCTGCGTTTCTCGCTCGGGAGCCCGCGGCCCCCACCCTTCCTGTGGCACCCCCACATGCACGCTCAGAATCCTAGCACGGAAGGACCGGCTCCGTCCCGGTTTACAAACGGTGAAGCGAGGCTCCAAGAGCCAGCGTAGCGCGCCCAAGGTCAGGCAGCAGGGAACGGGTTCAAACCTAAGCTCCTGCTCTCAAATGCGAATCCTCGGCGGGGGCCACGCTCAGCCACTTTAGGTGGGCGTGGTCAGAACTGGGGGCGCCCTGGAAATGTCCCTACCTGTGGTTTTCGGCTTTCTTGCTCCCTCTCTCATGCTTTCCCGTCCCCCTCAAGCCCGAGTTTCGGAAATGCACAGGCTCTCCAAAGCATGCACCCGTTTTACAGACGGGGCAGCCGAGGCTCGGAGCAATGACAGCGCCAGGCAGGCGCACGAGATCGTGTCCCGGTCTAGAATTCAGGTTTCCTGAGCGTCCCTACCCGCCCACAGAACTTAAACTCTCCAGGCGCGAGCGGGGGGCGGGGCGTGACAGGACTGGGCGCCCCGGCCCGGCCCGGCCGCTGAGGCCAGCCCCCCAGCCGCCCCTTCCCTGTCCCCCTGCAGTGTGTTGCATACTTTCTAAGGCGGCGGCGGCGGCTCCATCAAGCCGGTGGGCTCCTCCTGGGCATGGAGGGCTACCTGAGTGAATCGGACTTCGTGATGGTGGAGGAGGGCTTCAGCACCGGAGACCTGCTGGAGGAGCTCACTCTGGGGGCCTCGCAGGCCACCGCGGTGAGGTTCTGAGCTTGGGTGGGTTGTGGTTCCCTGCGCCGGCCCAGCTGCCTCCTCTGACAGGGCCCCTAGGGGCCTTCTCTTATTCTTCCACTTATTTGGTATCAGTCAGTCCTTGCTGTTTGCAAGAGATAGACTCATTTTATTCCCAATGTGTAGTCCTTGCCCCCAGACCTACCCCTTTGTGTTCACTGCCTTGATGAACAAACAGCACCACTACCCAGTCCTTTGGTCAGCAGCCTCGCTTCCCCCCACGTGGAGGCAGTGCCAAGCTCTGTGAATTACTGTCCAGTGTGCCGGTCTGGAACCTCACCTAGTTCAGGCCTCATCTCTCTAAAGCCCCCCAACCTAACCTTTTGGCCTCATTTAGTGCCCTCCAACTTTATCACAGTCTTGCTCAAAATCAGAATTCTCTGGCAGTTTCCCACTCCCCACAGGGTCCAGTCAGCACCCGCTGCCCCCTCAGCCCTATTGCTGGCCTTCGCCGGTGGATCTGTTACACTGAGCCAGCCAATCTGTATCTGCTCCCAGAGATGCCATGTGCTCTTATCATGATTTTGCCCAGCCTGTCCCCTCTGCCTGGAGCACCCTTCTGTCAGCATTTCTCTTAATTATTTTTACTCATTCCTTGTTACTCATCATTGTCAACTTTTCCTGATTACCCTAGGTAGATTTTGAATGTTTTTCCTCCAAGGCCCTCTACTGCATTTTGTGGAAACTCCCCTTTATTCAATAGACTTATAATGCTCAAGGGGTTTATTCTCATCCATTTCCAAACCCCTTCAGAACTAGAAACCTAGTTATCTCTGATCCTTAGCATGATGTCAGACACTAAGTGGGTGTCTGTAGAAAAGTGTGGCCTAAAAGGGAAACTGAGCCCAGGCAGGTTTAAGTCCCAGGGAAGGTTTAAGATCTCACCCAGTGCATTCTTGCTCAGCCTTTGGCAAATCTGTGGTGACCAGTTGTCCACAGGCTTGGGTGACAGTAACTGTGGCAGTGGGACCACAAGGTTTCACAGAGCATCTGTATGTGCAAGACAGTGGGCTTTGGCCTTCTCCATCTTTTTCTGGAGAAAGCAGGCATAGACACAGTGCTGGTACTTCGGGGGCATGTGCAGGATTCAGTGAGGCATCAAAGGCAGAGCTGCCTTATTCATTTGGGAAAGTGGCATTTGAGCTGAAACTTGCCAGACAGCAGTAGGGGAAGGGCATTTTACATGGCAGGCATGGTGGGAGCAAAGACTTGGATGTGGGAAAATGATCCTGTCTGCAGCTGGAGTTTGAGCTGCAAGTGAGGGGGGGACTGGCACTGCATTACAGAGCTGCAAATGCCATGCTGAGGGGCTTGCCGCTCTCCTGTAGGCTTGGGGAGTGCCAGGGGATTTTAAAGCAGGGTAGCCTCCTGGCCAGAGCTGATCTTGGGGCAGGGACTTAGGTGGCCCCTGGATGGCATGCACAAGCAGCAAGCTGGGTAGGGTCTCACATCCACCCCTTCTTGTGCAGGGTAAGGTTGCTGCCTTCTTCGTGGCTGACCTGGGCGCCATAGTGAGGAAGCACCTCTGCTTTCTGAAGTGCCTGCCGCGAGTTCGGCCCTTTTATGCAGTCAAGTGCAACAGCAGCCTGGGCGTGCTGAAGGTCCTGGCCGAGCTGGGTCTGGGCTTCAGCTGTGCCAACAAGGTGAGCCCCTGGCCGGCACCGGCTCACTGACATACTGACCTACACAGCCTACTGCACACACGTATCTGCTGGTATGGTTGGGCCCAGGAGAAGCAGGAGTGATCTGCAGTTGGACCCTGCCCTCTGGGGAGGCCACCCACTTGGAAGGGGGTTCAGGGATGAGAGAGGGAGAAACAAGCATGGAATTTGCCAGTCTTGAAATAGGAATCTTGTGTGTCCCTGTGTAGATAGGTCATCTTTTCATTTTATTTATTTATTTATTTTTAAAAAAGATTTATTTATTCATACAAGCACTGGGTACAGTCAGAAGCATGGGAGGGTGAGAGAATTCACCAGGGCCAGAGTGGGGAGCAGAACAGGCAGAAGGACCGAAGTACACTGCTGAGGGGAGCAGCGGGCAGCAGGAGAGGTCTGCGCACCATGTGGGACCCTCCTCCAGTGGCCGGGGAGCAGCCTGGGATCGAACTGGCACTGCAGAGGCTGCGGGCAGCTTCGCAACCCAGCGCTCAACCGCTGCGCCACCGGGGAGGCCCCAGATGGGTCATCTTTTTAATGGAGACTTTTAAACTTCTTGGCATAGAGCTATGCATGGTATTCTTCTAATTAAAACAAAGCAAACACCCTTTTATCATTGGTGTTTTCTTTGTAATCGTAATATTATTTTCTTAACTCATTCTTTTAGAGTTTTGTTATTGTTGTCGCTAATTCTACTGCCTTTCTAATTTGATTAATGGTGTTGTCTTAATTCCCTCCTGCTCTTTATGGTCTTTGCTTACATGCTATTGTTGGCTGTTTCCTGAGCACCTACAATGTGCTGGTCAGGTAGAACTGGCACTATGGTGTTGAGTAAGACAGACTGTTGTCCTTGGGTCTGCTGGCCTGGCTTATCTATTTTTATTCTGTTCTTACCGGACCTCAAAGCTATAAAATTTCCTCAAAATACAGCTTTGGACATATTTATTCATTTAGCAAACATTTATTGAGCACCTCCTGTGGGACTAAGTACTATTCTCAGTGGGGATTTAGCAGTGAAGAAAACAGAAGAAATGAAAAGACACCTTTCCTTCATGAAGCTTGTTCTCTCAAAAGCAAATTGAACAATAAAAATGTACAGTATTTTAATGGTAAATGTTGTTGAGAAAATGCAAGTGGGAAAGCGAAGTAGGGGATGGAGGAAAAAAGGATTGCATTTTAGATGGTTTGGCCAGGGAGTTTTATTATCAAATTTCACTGAAATGTCAATACAGACTTGAAGAAAGCAAAGGATCCAGCCAGGTGGGTAACTAGGGAAGGGCCCTCCAGTCAGGGACCAGCAAGGACAAAAGGCCCGAGGGGGCAGCATGCCTGGTGAGCACTGGTTTATGATGTGCTTTAGTTTTGTGTGTGTGTGTGTGTGTGTGTTTTATGGTTTGTAATGATTCTTTGAGGACAACTCCTTTTATTTTATTTAATAAACTTTTATTGATTTACTATTGGTGTATAATACTTTGTACATTTCAGGATTATGGCTTCACACCTTGCTCTGTGTGTGTGTGTATCCCATATATTCCATCCGAGCCCTAATGCCAATCCCATTATCACACTGACCCCCCTACTCTTTTTGTCCACCCTCACTTCCCAATGATAGCCACCATATTTTCACAAATCTATGAGATACTTTTGTTATGTTTCATCAGTTTGTTTGCTTTGGTTGTTTATATCCCACACATGAGTGAAGCCATCTGGCCATTGTCTTAAACTTTCTGACTTATTTCACTTAGCATGGTCACCTCAAGATCTATCCATGTGTCAAAAAAGGGCAAGATTTCACCCCTTTAAAAAAATTCTTTATGCACAGAAGAGCTGGGGTATAGGCCACAAGTGGGGGTGTGTGTGAGAAGATTCACCAGAGGCAGAGTGGGGAGCAGAGTAGATGGATTTACTGAAATACATTGCTGAGGGGACAGGAGAGGTATGCTGTGCTATGTGGGTTAGCTCCCTGGCCAGGGATCTAACTCAGGCTGTGGTGATAGAACTGAGACTTAACCCCGAGTCCACCAGGGAGGCCAGAGATTTCACCATTTTTAACAGCTGAGTACTAGTACATCAAGTATATGCTCCATACCTTATTTCTCTAGTCATCTGTGAGTGGGCATTTAAGCTGATTCTGTCTCAGCTGTCATGAATCATGCTGCTATGAACTTAGGGGTGCATACATCTCTTCAAATTAGTGTTTTCATATCCCTTGAATAAGTTTCTGGGAGTGGTATCGCTGGCTGATAGGGTATTTCCATTTTCAGTTTTTGTGGCCTCTCCATACCATTTTCCACAGAGGCTGCACCATTTATATCCCCACCAACTGTGACCCAGTGCCCCTTTTTGCCGTGCCATCACCCACATTTATTGTTTCCAGTCTTTTTGATATGGGCCATTCTTGAAGGGTTGAAATGATATTTCATTGTGGTTTTGATTTGTGTTTCCCTTAATAAGAAGTGAAGTTGAACATTTTTTCATGTGCTTGTTGTCATTCTGCATGTCTTCTTTTGAGAAGGACCTTAAGGATTTAGGTCCTTTACCCATTTTTTAAAAAAGATTTATTTATTTATGCATACGAGAGCTGGGGCACAGGCCAGAGATGGGGGGCGGTGAGAGGATTCACCAGAGACAGAATGGGGAGCAGAGCAGGCAGACTGACTGAAATACACTGCTGAGGGGAGCAGCAGGTGAGACAAGAGAGGTTTGCTGCTGCGCCATGTGGGTAGCTCCCTGGCCAGGGATCGAACGCGTGCTGCAGTGGCTGCAGATAGCTTCATAGGTTGCGTCTTAACCCCTTGTGCCACCAGGTTAAGTGTGCCCACTTAATCCATTTTTTGATGGTTTTTTTTTTGTTGAGTTAGATGAGTTCTTTATATATTTTGGATATTAACCCCTTGCCAGATGTGTGTTGTGTAAATATCTTCTCCTGGTCAGTAGGCTGTCATTACTTTTGTGGTGGTTTCTTCCACTGTACAAAAGCCTTTTATTTTGAGGTGGTCCCATTTGTTTATTTTTATTTTTATTTCCTTTGCCCTTGGGTTTGAGTGTCCAAAGACATCTCTGCAGTCAATGCCAAGAGTATCTCCTGGGTCTTCTATGTCTGTTAGAACTTCAGGTCTTACGTCCAAGTCTTTAATCCATTTTGAGTTCATTTTTTTAATATGCTGTTAAGTCATGAAGTCATGATCTAGTTGTCCGGTTTGAGGACAACTCTTTTTAAATCCCAGTCAGCAACATGGCTGGGTGTTGTAAAGAGGGGTCTAGAGAGGGCCTGGAGGAGAAAGCAGGAGAGGTAGCCTGGGCAGGGTGACAAGGATAGAGGGGTTTCAGGTGGGCGGAAGGCGTGCACTGGTGGGATGGCCAGGATGAGCAGATTAACCTTGATCAGAGGCTGGATGTGAACTCTCCTAGTGACAGATGACCCTTTCGTTCTCGTCACCTGCAAAGCCCCTTTGCATTAACTCTTGCTTTGCACACCTACTTTAGTGCAGTTGTAACAAAAAGCCCTGTGAGGTACACAGGAAAGAGATGTTGCCATTTTGAACTTTCCACTCTTCCTGCCTCCTGCAGTGTGCGGCACCTCCTCTCTGGGTGAGGAGAAAGGGGATCCTTTTCCAGCCTCTGTGGTGGAGGGGCGAAGAAGACCAAACCCTGCTTACTAGAGTCCTGTTTCTGGAATCCCAGGGGCAGGCCCCCAGAGTTGTGGGGTAGCAGGGCTTTGAAAGACCTTGAAGTCAGTGGGAACATTAAAAGCCTGAGTGTTTCTGCTGTGCCAGGCGCTTTGCCAGGTGTTTTCTGTACATGATCTCATTTTATTCTCACAACAACCCTGTGAGGTAATTATTATTACCGTGGCTTTGACGACAGCCAGGAGGGAGCGTCTAATGTGAGGGAAATGAGGCACAGAAGTTGAACTGCTCACAGCGAAGAGGCATCCTGGGCCTGGGAACAGGGCTCTGCCTCTGCTGCTGCTGCCCTTTTTTCCAGGGTCTTCAGGGAGAGGATGGCTGAGCTGGAGACTGAATCTTGATGCCCTTGACCAATCCCAAAAGAACTGGGAGAGTCCAAGGCTCCCTGGGAGGGGTGTGATCATGCAGACCTTGGATGCATTTGTGGCTCCAGGACGCAGTTATTCTTGGAAGGCCGAGGCTGCCCTCTTCTGGTCGGCCATAACTGGTAGCCACACTCAACAGCTCTTGGCCCACATTGACCAAGGGCTGGAGGGAACAGGCCCCAGGGTCAAGGGCATTAGCCACGTCTTGCTTGAGGGTCGGGTTCACCCATCCACTTTCCCAAGGACCTTATCTCATCTCTCCTGCCTTCATCCTGCCCTTGCAGTTTTCCTCAGCATCTTCTTATCTTAGACAGCCTTCCTTGACCATCAATAGCGCCCCTCAGCCAAATCATTGCTCCCTCTTTATGGCCAAATCCTGTTGTCTCCACTTGCCTGTCTCTTTCCCTTAGTGCCCACACCCGCAGCCCTGGCGTTCACGCTCACTGTGCCACTCACTGCTCCAAGGAATGTCTTCTTGCGAATCTCCCCAGCCACCTCCGGGGCCGAGTGAGCACTTTACTTAAATTTTCCCCTGACTTAGTAAAAAAAAATATGTCATTTATTAAGAAAAAAAAGTAGCACACAAGCTTTATATCTCCAGAGATAAACACAGTATCAGTTTCACATGTGCATCATTAAAAATATGTTTATACATTAAATTCTCCACTTAAAGTCCAAGTTTTTCACCACACAACTGACCCCATTTACTCAAATCACCCATCTCCTGACAAAATAATCTATAAGATACTCTGCAAGCTTTCAGAGATCCATCCATGGGGTGCATTAGACTTTGTTGGGGACACTCCTTGGTCCTATTATTTGGCCTCATAACAACATTCAACATGGTGACTTCTGTAAGAACACTTCACCTGAGCCTTCCCTTCCTAACAAATGTTTTGGTGTACAGCACAGTGTTGTTAACCACACACACAATGTTTACAGCCCATCTCTAGAACTCCTCCCGCGTAAACGACATGTTGGATAGAACTCTCCATTTGCAACTTATTTTTTGAAAATATAAGTACTCAACAATAAAACATATGCTCCTAGTTTTCAAGACTTTAGAAGTACTTAAGAGGAATGCGGGTCCCGCTCTGGGTCTGCCACAGCCCCTCCGGGCGTCTGTGACAGTGAGACGCCTTCTTTTCTAGTGCCAGTTGCTGGACAGGCTTTGCTTTGGCTGGAGGGCACACGTGTCTGTGTCATCATCTCTGTCTCATCTGGAGACTCTCCTCACTTATCTGCAGGTCCTGGTCCTGGTGCTTTCAGCTCTAACTTGGTGAGTTCCTCTGGATCTATCTCAGGCTCTCTTTTCTTGAAAATGCTTGAATTTTGTCTCCTCCCATGTTCTGGTGTATAGCTCAGACCTATAGATCCAGCTGCTAATGTGATCCCACAGGATGCCTGGGACTCAGCATGTCCAAACATGTTCTTCCCCGCCCCTTGGTGAGGGCCCTCTGGGAGTGGAGGCCCCCTCAGATATCCTTAGGCCTCATCCCCATGTGCAATCCATGGCCCTGTTGGCCAGCCCTGAACACACCTTGCTTGCTTTTCTAATGCAGCCTCTGTTATCTCTCCCAGGTGATTGTTGCCAAGCTCTCCAGAGTTCTCTTGGGTTCAGTTCTTTTTCACATGGTAGCCAGAGCAACGGGCATTTAAAATGCAAGTCTGACCATGTCATTTCCTGTCTAGAAGCCCTTCGAACTACTTCTCATCACTCCCAGGGTAAAATACAAACCACAGGCAGCCTCCTGGTGACCCCATTAGCTCTGTCTACCTCCCTCCAGCCTCATCTTCCCCTATTCTGCTCACCCTGACCAGGCCACTCCCACATTCTCTGATCCTTGATCAAGCTGAGTACCTTCTTGTCTCAGAGCCTCTGTCCAGGCTGCTTTCGCTATTGGAAACCTTCCTTCCCTCTTGGCCTGGCTGAGGTCTCTTATGGGGTGCATGAAATTTCTGTCCCTCAGAAAGGCTGTCCTTTGCCCTCCCCCAAGTCTTCCCAGCCCTCATTCTCCAGTAGCCTATATTTTTCCATCACTGCTCCTGTCCATTTGTAATTCCCTCACTGTTCAGTGTCCATTTGTCCCCATCTTTCCCAGCAGCCTGAAAACACAGGATCGGAGAGCCTGCCTGCTTTCCTCGCTTGTTTGCATTAAAAGCAATCACAGTACCTGGCAACTTAATGGATGTTCGAGAAGTGCTTGTCAGCTCAGCGTCAAGCTTGTCTTCTCCGTGTAGAAATGTGGCCAAGAGCTGGGGTGCCCAAGTCTGAGGCCTCGGCTCCATAGGAGCGGAGTGACTTTGGACAGTCTCTTAACCTCTCTGTTTCCTATCTCCTAAGATTTTATGAGGATTACATGAGAATGTATATAAAATATTTAATGTTATGGCTGCTACACGATAATTCTTCCGTGAATAACGAAAGTTACTATTTAAATATTTATAACCGAAGCTGAATCACAAGTCCCCAAAGTGCTACCATTGCTTTTTCCTCTTACCTCATGTGGTTAAAGCAAGGAGCAAAAACCACATTTTCATATTCACTCAGATTCACAGTCTTTGGAAGCAAAGCAATGGCAACAGTCAGCTCTGTGGTGAACTTCTCTCCCTCTCTGCTACTTACTGTGTGACCTCAGGCGGGTGGGACTCTCTAAACTCTATTTTGACCTCTCTAGAATGTGACCAAGACATACTTCATAGATAGGATGGTTATGGAATCACCTGAGAGAATGCATAGAAGTACCTTGTACTGAAAAGTTGCTCAATTAAAATTAGAGTCCTCTTTCAAATCAGGGTGAGGGAAAATGGCCCTGTGTCTCTCTGTGTTGCTAACTGACTGCCTCTTGACATCCTTCCCTTAAACAGAGTCTGACCTGAGTTTGGAGGTTGTTTCTTACACCTACTTGCTCCACAGCTTCTCTGAACATCAGTTTCCTTCTCTGCAGAATGGAGTTAATACTCATATGATTCTTACAAGGACTAAATAAAATAGCCCATCTAAAGCCAGGATGGGCACACTATGGGCTGGGGGCCGAATCCAGCCCATTGCCCAATTCTGGAAAATGTGACTGAATCACAACCACCCTAGTGGAGGTCTTGGGCTACTTTGCAAAAGCAGTTAAACAGCTGTGATAGAAACTATATCACCCACAAAGCCTAAAATAGTTTCTCTCTGGCCTTTGATAGAAATAGTTTGCCAACACCTGATGTAAAGCATCCCTTGGTGCCTCATGGTAGGTGCTCAGTGAGTATGGTTGCTCTCACCCCGACCATCACCACCATCCCTGCCTGTACCGTTTATGCAGCAATCAGGTGGAGCAGTGTTCTGTGATGGTGAGAAAGCTCCAAGGGGCTGGCGGGGGGCACATACAGAGTAGGCCTTTGCATGCTGGATAGCCTGTGTCTGGTGAACTTTTTAATACATTAAGTCACAGTCTCTAAATATTTAAACCTGCCAGGAAGATGTATCTGAAGCTTGTTGTCAGGAACATCATGTGTCCATTTAGTACTTTTGTGTGCATTAGAAAATGTACCCCTTCCTTAAGGCACTTGTTATAATAAATATGCTGATTCGGTTAGAATAAGATGCTTTCCTGCCAGAAAGCTACAATAAATATACAGATCTACTGTGTACTCTCTATGAGTGGCTCTTCTGCCCCTCCATTTGTGCAGTGCACCACCTGGGCGACTGTAGGTGGCAGCCCTGCCTGTCAATGAATGGTGAACCAGCATGAATCCTTACTTGGGTCTATCTGTGGTCTAAAAGTGAGGCCCACTTCTACTGGGCCTTCTCATACGTAGCAATGACTCTGCCCCTCCCCTGTGCTTCTTTGGCCTTCACAAGTCCAGCAGGCCCCAGTGCCTCCTCACTACCACCTTTGGGACCCCACAGGCAGAGATGGAGTTGGTCCAGCATATTGGTGTCCCTGCCAGTAAGATCATCTACGCCAACCCCTGTAAGCAAATTGCACAGATCAAGTATGCTGCCAAGCATGGGGTCCAGCTGCTGAGCTTTGACAACGAGATGGAGCTGGCAAAGGTGGTAAAGAGCCACCCCAATGCCAAGTAAGCCGAGAACCACTCGTGTGGGGAGCCCGGGCTGTCTGTGAGAGGGAGGGGTGAGAGGACTGGAGTTGGGGCAGAGGACCCTGCCCTGAACCTACAGTCATAGGAGGTTGGGGGGGACACTCCTGGACTGGACCCTGGATGCCAGAACCTGCCTAGGACAAAGGGAGAAGTAACTGATCCCAGGCAAAGCAAAGCCCACGCTATTGTGAGGGTCAGTCAGGTGGAGGGGGCGAGAGGGGGTGGTTAGAAAAGTCTCATGCAGAAGGCGGCACTGGAAGTGGGCCTATGGGGTGAACAGAATTTGGAGAGGCCTCAACAGCACGTCAGGTGAACCACACAAGCAGACCCATGGAGGTCGGAAACAGCGTAGGGCGTTTGAGGGAAAAGCAGAAATCTGTTGTGACTGGAACATCTGATGTGGGAGGGGTGAGGGAGACAGTGAATGATGCTGGTGGCAGGTCAGGGGCCCAATGCAAATGGGCTTTGGAAGGGGTCAGAGCTGGACCCAGACTGTGGGGATTCTAGGGAGGGAGCTCCTGGTAAAGCGGAGGCTACGTTGTGGGCTACTTTGGTTCACCCCAAGCAGCTTCCATTTTGTCTGTTTTACACAATACCGGAGTTCTTAAGACTGTGTTTAAAAAATGGTACCCCTCTTACAAGAAAAGTTTGAAAGCTCTGGCCGATATAGAGGCTGATTCAGAGGAACTGGAGCAATCCAGGGGAGCGCTTAGCTTCAGTTCCTGGCAGTGGAGACTCCCTGCTGAAGGACTCACTAAGGGAGACGCGCCCCCTAATGGTTGGAGTGGAGGCTGAGACCAGGGCCTGGCCTCCAGGATGGGGCCTCCAGGATGGGCCCAGGGGCATTTAGGGAATGAATTGGACAGGCCTCAGAGGTGCTTGGCTGCAGGGAGAGGAAGGGGAACTTGAGCCTGCCTGTAAGGTCGGGGCCCTGAGCCAGTGGGTTCACACCCTTGCTTCAGAGATGTGTTTGGGGTGGGGGGAGGGGAGGTCCGCCCGCAGAGTTGTGCTGCTGTCTCCCCAGGATGGTTCTGTGCATTGCCACCAATGACTCCCACTCCCTGAGCCGCCTGAGCCTTGCATTTGGGGCATCGCTGAAATCCTGCAGACACCTGCTTGAAGATGCCAAGAAGAACCATGTGGAGGTAGTAGGTGTGAGGTGAGCATCAGGAAGCCCCACTTTCCCCACCCACACCAAAGCGCCCCCCGCCCCCTTCTTATGAGACCTCCTCAAGGCCTCCATGGAGGGCCTGTCCCTAGAGTTCTGGCATCTGGGAATTTCCTCTCTTTAGGCGGGAAGTTAAGAGTGTCCCCCTATCCCAACCTAACATTCCCCTAAAGTTCTTGTCTCGGGATGTTCCAGGAGGAGCCTGGCTCTGCAAATTTTACTAGCCCGTAGTCCAAAGGTTTTACAGTCATATTTTTGCTCTGCTTCTTTTCTTGCAGGTATGTGGAAGAAATAACAGTAATGACCTAACAATACAGCTTCCATTTATTCTGAACGTGGGATGTGCCAGTCATATCCTAAATGCTTAATGCACATAATCCCACAGGGTTTTGGATGCTTAGCCCCATTTTATAGATGGGGAAACTAAAGCAGAGGGAGGCCATGGTGTTGACTTGAGAGTCATCCAGATAGGACTGACTCTGGGGCCTTGAGCCTTATCCCAGAAGGCTCAGTCTCAGGACCATCATGGAAGGATGAGAGAAGCACCATGTGCCCAGAGGCCTTGGATCTAGCTTCCTGTCCACTGTCACTTGCCACACGGCCCTTGGCAACTCATTTAACTGTTCAGGCCCTTGGTCTCTGCATCTGTTAAATGAGTGTCGTGTCCTGTGCACTTGCCCAAGGTCTCTCCTGTCTGGGGGTGAGGTGGTGGCTTCTGGGCCCTTCATGTAAGCTGAGGCTCTTTCTCCCTTTCCAGTTTTCACATTGGCAGTGGCTGCCCTGACCCTCAGGCCTATGCTCAGTCCATCGCAGATGCCCGGCTTGTGTTTGAAATGGGTGCCGAGCTGGGTCATGGGATGCACATCCTGGACCTTGGTGGTGGTTTCCCCGGAGCAGAGGGGGCCAAAGTGAGATTCGAAGAGGTAACCTTGGGGTTGGGAGCTTTGCATCGGTCTTGGTGGGGGTAGAGAGGCAGGCAGGGTTATAATGATTATTGGGAGCCCACTGTGAGCAGGTCCTATGCGCTATGCTTGGTGTCTTACCTGGGTTATCTCACTTATTGTTAATATGTACTAAAGCTCAGCAAACTGAGGCTCATAGAGGTAACCCCACTTCTTGAGTCCTCTGCAGGGATGACTGCACACCCACCTCTGCCTGACTCCTGCCCATGCACACGCTGATTAACCAGGGCATAGTTGCCTAAGTCATAAGGCTCTTTGAGGATGTGGGTGTGACCTATTCACTCTCAGGTGGGCCAATCAGACATCAAATGGGAGGGAAGAGGAAGGAAAAGCCTATCTGTCCACTCCCAGTCCATCAGTTTCCTTCCCATCTGTAGTTTTAAGTCCAAGTCAAGAAAAAGCTGTCATCACAATCCGCACTCCAACCAGTAGGGGTCGCCTCTCCTTGTGAGAGCCTCAGGTTAGAATATCCACAACTAGGAAAACTGACTCATCATCTGGGATGGACACAAAGAATTAGCCTCAAAGATGAGCTTTGTAGCTTTGTTCCTAACAGAAGTCCAGTGGACATCCCAGGTCCATCTGGCTCTTGAGAATTGGTTATATGGCACATTCTTGTGATGAAAACACATGGGGAGGTCATTCACAATCTATTGAATAAAACCGGTTATAAAGACATACATTATAGCCTTATTAAGTTTAAAATAAAAATGGTGTTTGTATGAAAAAAGAATTAGAGAAGCTACTTCAAAAAGTTAACATTTATTAGGTTAACCTGGGTGATAGAATTAGGGGTGACTTTCATCTTTCTCCTTGTCTGTATTTTCTGTAAAAAAAATGTGTCATTTAACAGCTGAGCTATTAATGTAAGAAAGGTTCACACCAGGGCATCTTGAATCTGCATGCTAAGCACTGTGGGGACATTGAGGAGGGTGATTTATTCAAGCACGAGGGGCTTGACCTAGCTCTGTCTCCCGCCCTCCTTGGTCTGCTGTCTGCAGTTACCAGCTGGGGCCTTAGCAGCTGCCAAGTTTGTCTTCCTGAAATCACAGAAGCTTTCAAGAAATAGACTTGGAGCTGTCTTCAGTATATACCCAACTTTTCAAACATGTAATTGTCCTTCCCTGACCCTGCCACCAGATCGCCTCTGTGATTAACTCAGCTTTGGACCTATACTTCCCGGAAGGCTGTGGTGTGGACATCCTTGCCAAGCTGGGGCGCTACTACGTGACCTCAGCTTTCACCTTGGCAGTCAGCATCATCGCCAAGAAGGAGGTTCTTCTGGAACAGCCTGGCAGGGAGGGTAGGTGCCAGCTGGGCAACGGAGCCCCATTTTCCCTGAAGCTAGGGACCATGGCTGGCAAAGCAGGGTTTGATTTGAGGGGGCGGGGGAATCTGGAGAATGGGTTTTTGCTTTAGGGAAACTTACTATGGGCTTAACTGGACCTTAGTATGCATATCCTAGACCTTGCTGGCCGCTTCCCTGGAGTGAAGGGGACCAGAATGAGATTTGAAGAGGTGACCGTTGGGCTGGAAGCATTGTGTTGGGCTCTATGGGATGGGGGTGGGAGTCATGAGGAGGTTATAATGATTATAGGGAGCCCACTCTTAGCACATCCTATGTGCTGTGCTTGGTGACTTACCTGGATTATCTCACTTATTAATCCCATGTTATAGCTGAGCAAACTGAGGCTCATAGAGATTACCTCACTTTTTGAGTCCTCTGCAGAACCCACTGCACACCCAGCTCTGCCTGACCCCTGTCCACGCACACATTTGAAGCTTAGCCAGGGCATAGTCACATCAATCAAGTACCTTCACTCCTAAGACCTATTTAGGATTTTAGGGAGAATAGTTACTTTATTAATTCCATTGTGCAGATGAGGAAACTAGAGCCAGACAATATACATTGATTGCTTAATAACAGTAAGGTAAAGCCTGCATTTGACCCCATTTCTGTCTCCTTTCCAAGAACAGGCTCACTTATCCTATAGCTGGGCCTTAGTATGATTAATGAAAATGATTAATGACGACTTATATTTGTCTAAGCCCATTTTATAGATGACAGGATGTAGGCATGGAGAGGTTGAGTCACTAGCCCAAGGTCACACGGTTGATAAGCGGCAGCGCTGGCATTCAAGTTCAGGCTAGCCTGCCTCAAAGCTTCTCTGTCCACATTGCCAACATCAGTGCTCCCCTGCCCTTCCTGATAGCTTCCCAGAAGCCCTATGAGTGAGGAGTGTCGGGGACCCTAATCTTGGGGGCTTGGCCCTCTGCTGTGGGACTCTCTGGCAGGAGAGCTGAGGTCTGTGTGCTCTTTCCCAATGGCAGTTCATATGGAGGGATCATGGGCTTCAGGTTTAATGTATGTGTGTGTGTGTGTGTGTGTATCCTTTCTAGAACTGGGGGATTACCCTATTTAGTCCAGCGAGGGGACCTAGCTTCTCATTCTAGTCCCCTAGCTTCTCATTCTAGGGGACCTAGCTTCTCATTCTAGCTCAAGCTCTTTGGGTACTAGGTGCAGGTGGGCTGCCCCTCAGTCTCTGCTGGGGCATTGAGGGGCTCAGGGGCAGGTGGTGAGTGTGTCCTGGGCAAAGCTGTCAGCAGCAAGGTGAGTGTTTCAGTGTGGCTGGGAGCCTGATGCCTCAGGAAGGTGCAGGACCCATCTCCTCACTGAGGAAGGGGCAGCCCTTTAGCGTTAGTGACCTATCAACCTCACTGATCCCACCGTTGTGCCAGCTCCCCACCCCCACCCCTGACACTGCTGCTCTGCTGCCCTTGTCCCCTCCCCACCACAGAGGAAAATGGCTCTGCCAGCAAGACCATCATGTACCACCTCCACGAGGGCGTGTATGGGAGCTTCAGCTCAGTCCTGTTTGACAACACCTGCCCCACCCCCATCCTGCAGAAGGTGAGCTGGCCTGCAGCGGCCTGTTTTCAAGTATGTATATGCATGGGTGCGTGTGCACTTAAAAAACTATTTTTGGGGTGCTTTTATCTAATTTTTACAAAGTAAAACATATTCATTGAAGAAAACAGATACAAGGGTAAAGGTTTTCACCATCATCTCACCATACAGACTCCGTGGACATTAGATTTCTTTTCAGTCTTTTAAAAAATGTAATATACATTTTTTTCCCCCATAAAGTTGGGATCACAATGTTTTGTAACTCGCCTCCCACCCTCCCCTTGATATGGGTATAGCTATTTCCATGCTGTTAACCAGATCTCAGACATGCATTGGGATGGCTACATCATGTTCTAACCTGTCAGAGTCTAGTGGGTGCTCCTTCGTTTCCTGTTTTCGAGCATTTCAAGTATATCTCGACATGCATCTCTGGTCACTGGGGTCAGTTCCTAAAAGTAAAAAGAGGGAAAAGAAAATCACACACACTGTTGTGTTTTCACATCTGCTGGCTTTTGCTTGAGCAGTTCCTCTTCTAGAAGGAAACTTAAGTGCCCAATGGGCCCCTTGGTGTGCAGTATGCAATATGTGCTTTGTTTTTCTCTCCCTTTCCCTTCTTCTGAGTTAAGACCCAGTGAGATGGCAGCTCCTCTTGGTTGCTATTCCTGCCCCTTTGCCATTGTCCGCAAAGGCTGCCCTTTCTCTCGCTTGCTCTCTCTCTCTCCCCCTCCCTCCTCCAGGCATCACCCCAAGGTTGTCTTGTTGACTTCATTTTTCTAATGTTTGGAGCTGAAGGAAATAATTCTGAGATTCATTTCATTAACAAAAAGCTTAGAAACAAGAATATAATACTTGTATGAACAAGGATATATTTTTGTCTTTTTTAATTTTATATATTTATTTATTTAAAAAGATTTATTTATTTATACATACAAGAGCTGGGGTACAGGCCAGAAGTGCAGGGGGTGAGAGGATTCACCACAGACAGAGTGGGGAGCAGAACAGGCAGACTGACTGAAATACACTGCTGAGGGAGCAGCGGGCATGACAGGAGAGGTCTGCCGTGCCATGTGGGCATCTCCCTGGCCGGCCGGGAATCGAACCAGCGCTGCAGAGGCTGCAGACAGCTTCACCATGCTGCGCTTAACCCGCTGTGCCACCAGGGAGGCCGATGCTTATTAACTTTTTAATCAAAAGGGTGGATATTATTTCTGCTTATGGAATCTGTGATCTTTCCTTCTCAATTTTACTTATTTCTACTCCTGGCTAAGGTATGGAAAACACCTTTCCTTTTTCCTCCCTTGTTCCCCACTGCTTCTTCCTAGATACTCTGGCTTCTGTTCATTTCTTTTTTCTTTCTTGTCCTTTCTCTTTCTCATCACTCAGGTATTTCCCATTCACTCATTCACTTATTTAAAATAGGTTATTCTAAAAAGTACCTACTGTGTGCCATACTGTTAGGCCTGGAGGAGATGGGAGTGAACAAGACAGTCATGATCTTTAGGCTCATGGAATTTATTGTCTGACAGGAAGACAGGCCTGAACAGATACATTTCACAGATATCTATAATTATGGTTAAGTGTGATGAAAGCAAAGCTTTGGAGCATGGAATTTCAGGAAGGGCTTCCATGAGGCCCTTTCAGCTGAGATTTAAAGGAAAACTAGGAGTTGGCTGTTGTGGGGCTTCAGGGAACAGCTGGAAGACTGGGAGTGGGAGGTAAACAGGATTTATTTGGGGGGCCCAAACACCTAGAGTAAGTGAAACACTGCACCGGGGTGGGGGTGGGTTGGGGATGATGGGGTGGAGTGAGGCCTGGAGTGGCACAGTCAGGGTTGGCTCCTGTGCATCCTTCAGTCATGACCCCAACTCTCCGACCTGCTGGCAGGACCTCCACACTGACATGGCATTTTTATCCTGGTTGACCATAAAGTATGTTATAGATTTCCCTTCTGGATTTGGAAGTCATTTAAGAAAAAAATTTAAATTCTACATAATTGGTAGTTGTGTCTTTGGGCAAGTCATTTAACTGCTCTGAGCCTCAGTTTCTCCGAAATGGGAGTAGTTATATCTACCTCTGCCAGGCCACCCTGTGGTCTGCTGGAGGTCTGACTGTTCCAGAGCCAGCGCCTGAGGGACGGTTGGATAGATTCATTTGTGTTCTTCTGGTCCTGGTACTAGGCCTGGCATGGAATGAGGGGACCTGGGAGGATTTCATAGAAAAGGGAATCCTAGGGCTGGGCAGGGAGGACAACCAGAAGGGGAAAGGTCTGTGGCGACATAGACATACCCAGGTCTGAAAAGCGGCAGACAGACCAGTGAAGACTGAAGCAGAGAGGTGACAGCAACTGTGACAATGATGGTGCTCCCTTACTGGACCACCATGTGCCAGACACTGTTCTAAATGCTCTACCTGTATTCATTTATCATTGCAGTAGCCCCATGAGGTAGGTACTCTTATTCCAATTTTATGAATTAGAAAACTCAGGCACAGAGGGATTAAGTATCTTGCTCCAGGCCACACAGCTAACAAGTGTTGAAGCCTGGATTTAAGAGCAGGCATTGTGGCTTCAGAATATAAGAGAAGATGAATGCAGAGAAGTGGGAGGGCCTTCCAGTCTTTATTCCCTTGGCTGTGGGAGCCACAGCAGGCTTCTCAGGGAGGAAGTGCTAAGGTTGTGCAAAGCATGGACAGAAAAGCTGAGTGTGGCCTCCCCTCTCTCCTGCAGAAACCATCCTCGGAGCAGCCCTTGTACAGCAGCAGCCTGTGGGGCCCAGCGGCCGACGGCTGCGACTGCGTAGCTGAGGGCCTGTGGCTGCCGCCACTACATGTTGGGGACTGGCTGGTCTTTGAAAACATGGGCGCTTACACCACGGGCACAGGTTCCCTCCTCAGGGGCGCCCAGGCCTGCAGTGTCACCTATGCCATGTCTAGGGTGGCCTGGTAAGAGGGCCCTGTTGGGAAATGGAGTGGGGGGAGAAGGGAGCAGCTGGGTAGAAGCAATGAGGGAAACCTGGGATTTGAGACCCTACTTCTGTGTAATTCCATGAGGCCTGTGCTTGGCTGTGGCCTGAATGACACTGAATTTCCCTTGAGGAGCTCAGAGCCCTGTGAGTGACAGAGAAGCAGACAGGCACTCATGGTAAGACTGTATGGGTGTGTGTGCACGCACATGCATGCACATGCATGGGATGGCCTTTGTGGACGGTAGCCAGGTGGTGTGGCTGTATATGGTTGGAGAAGCAGGCAGGGGCAGATCTGGAAGGCCCTGAGAACAGAGGGGAGCTGCTGGGAACTTGAGAGCAGGGATTTGCCTTTTAGAAAGATGAATCTGGGCTGCAGTTGTCCAGAGGGGGCAGGAACAGACCAGGGAGACTACATTCCTGGCTTGAGAGTCGTGGCAGTGGGCATTGAGGAACTGGGCTTGGCAGGGATCAACTGGGTGTGGGAACAAGATTTCCAACTTGTAGCTAGAACAGCTGATCAGATGATGGAGCTGCTTATCAACATGGGTACGTAGGAGGAGAAACAGTTTGTAGGACTTTTTTGAGGGTGGCAGATGATATGTTTAAAGTCCTAGGCCCTGGGGTACGGAGAATGTAGGCTTTGGAGTGAGAGCTGGGTTGACTCCTAGTTCTATCACCTTCCTGGGATGTGACCTAGGGCAGGTAACTTCTGAGTCTCAATTTCTGTGTCAGTAAAATGGGGTTAATAATGCTGCCCTTATGGGTTTGGGGGAGGATGCAATTAGATAATGTAAGTAAAGTGCCTGGCACACAGATGCACATAGTAACTGCTCAATAAATCTGGGTAACTTTCTCTTGTGCAGACTATGGGGGAAGACAGTAATGGGGGATGAGGGGCCAGCAAGCCTTGCCCTGTCCCTATCCTAGGCTGGGCTCTGGGGCTTGATGAGAATTCCAAGCCCAGGGGGGCTGGTTTTCTGGTGCAGGGGCCCTCAGAAACCCCTGCCTGCAGGCCCCATTCAGCAGCCTCCAGTGCTCTCCTCTTGCTTGCAGGGAAGCCCTTCGAGGGCAGCTGCTGCCTGCAGAACAGGATGAGGATGCTGAGGGCGTGTGCAAGCCTCTGTCCTGCGGCTGGGAGATCACAGACACCTTGTGCGTGGGCCCTGTCTTCACCCCGGCAAGCATCATGTGAGCGGGCCCTGTTCCCCCCCGAAGAACCCCAGCGGGGCCGCAGAGATGCTTCTGGGAGAAGTGGGGAAGGTGGCACACAAGAGTACCCTCTGGCCAGGACTCTGGTGTTGCTCTGCTGCCCCCCACACTCCACCTGTAGTGTTTCTGCCCTGTAAATAGGACCAGTCTTACACTCACTGTAGTTAAAGTATGCAACATAAATCCTGTCCCTTCTAGCTGTGTCTGCCTCCTCTGCAGGGCAAGGGGCCTGGTCAGCCAGGTGTGGGGGTGTTCTTGGGGTCTCCCTTGGTCTCCTTCCCACCTTTATAAATATGAACCAAATAAATATTTAGGTTTTTTTTTACTCTAGTGGAATCTGGTACTTCACTGCACAAGGCACCCCACACTGATGCCCACGCGCTGTGCTTCAGTCCTGAGCTGGCTGCAGCATGGGCATCTCCCACAGGCTCCTTCTCTTCTTTATAGGCTTCCCTGCCTGGCCTCATGAGGGAAGCTGAGCTGTCAGGGATTGAGTTGGGGGTCAGAGGTTCTCCCTTCAGCCCTAGAGTTGCAGTTCACAACTGGTCTCTTTGACCATAACTCCCAGCCTAAGACTTGGACCAGAGGGCAATCAAGTATTTGACACAGCTTTGGAAATTCATACCAAAGATAAAGAGCAAAGAGATGGGTGTCTGGGAAATTTTGAGGAACACTGTACCCTCTCTTTGCAAACCAGCAAAGCAGTAAGAGTCAAGCAAATACGCAGTGGTTGGTCTCACTTATTCAAGCAACTGTTTGAACAGGGTTGGCCAGAGTATTGCCACCCCCAGTGCCAAGGTCCTGCGGTTGGTTATCTCCTCAGACTGGCAGTTCAAAGGCCCCTTTCCCAGTGCTGGGGTCCCAGATATACATCTTGGACGTGTGCGTTGCTTAGCAATGGAGTTTAGATTTTTAGGATTCCTCCAACTAATACAGAGAATGCTAAAGATTTTTCTTTCACAATTAAAAAAATCATACAATTTACATCTTAAAATTCATCCTTTTAAAGTGTAAATTTGGTGGGTTTTAGTATATTTGCAGTTTGTGCAACCATTGCCACTAATTCTAGAACATGTTCATCACCTCAAAAAGAAACCCTGTACCCACTAGCAGTTACTCCCCATTTTTGCCCCTAGCCCTTCAACCTCTAATCCACTTTCCTCTCCATCCATCTGCCTATTCTGGACACCTCACTGGCACTGTCTTCATCTTCCTTCGAGCTACTACCTGTAAGCCTCCTATAAAGTGTGTCTTGCTCCACTCCACATAGCAATTCTCTGACACCAACTGCATGTGCTACAACTCAGTTGATTCTAGAACCATCTACACCTGGAGACATGGCTCAATCACAAGGGTTAAGGCTCAGTCCTACAAGACCATCCTCCACCCCACCCCCAACTTCAGATGTAAAAGGCAAATCCAGGTTGTCGCCTGTGCTTCTGAGGAGCTATAGACTGGGGGTTCCAAACCGCCCCGCTTCCCTTGGGCTCAATTAAATTGTCAGGAGGGCAGAACTCAGAAACACTTTACTAACTAGATTACTGGCTGCTCATAAAAAGCTAGATGTCAGGAACAGCCAGATGGAAGAGATGCCCAGGGCAAGGTATGAGCAAAGGGTGCGCAGCTTTCACGCCCTCTCTGGGCACCCCACTCTCAATATTTCCACACATTCACCAGGTTGGAGGCTCTGAGAGTCTTGCCTTTGGGTTTTTATGGTGCTCCACCCCTCTGGCACAACTGATTGCACAGGTGGTGTGTGTGCTCGCGCTCCATCTCCAGCCCCCTCCCCGCCAGGGTCTACTCAGCAGCCAGATCCGTCACTCTCCGGACTCCCATTTCACCAAGAACAAAATTTAAAACCCTCACCCAACTACCTCCTGGACTCTCTCTCCTGCCCTTATTCACCACTCTCTGCTCTCGCTGACCCATTTGGTCCTCAAGCCCTTCTTACATGGCAGCCTTACTGGGCCTGCATTTGTTATCCCCTCTCTCTGGAATGATCTTCACGGGTTACCTGCAAGGCTCACGCACTTTAGAATAGGTGCTTAGTGTCTACAGAACCCCTGAATCCTGAGGCCCATTCTCAGCCCCTGAACAGCAGAGCCCCTGCAGAGGGCACTGGTACTGGCCGCAGGGGCGTGGGGTTGGGGGTGTGGTTTGCTGTATTTTTTCGTAAACATAAGGCCCAAGGCAGCATTTGAGAAACCGTTAATTAAAACTTGTTTACCTGAAACTCGAACAGGGCGTCCTGCATTTTCTGATAAATCTGCTGGCAAATCCCTGTCACCCTTTGGGCTCTGCGTACCCCATCTTGGGAATGGGGGTGTTTCTGTAAGATTTGCCTCAGGGACTCCTCTCTAGGGGCAAGCCCTCCAATGGACGGTACGGTCGCGGGAGTCTCCGCTGAGTGAATATGAGCGACACTTTTCCTCCAGGGGCGTCAGTTTTCTCATCTCCCCCCCCCCCAAGACTGTCAGGGCTGGGAACTATGCTCTTAATGACGGCCTCGCGGAACGCCGATGGCTCCGACTCCAGACACCGGAGCTTTCTCGACGCCCCGTCACCCCGGGGGCCGCGGCTTCCGGTGGCGTGACGTCACTTCCGTGTCCGCGCGCCGAACCACGCGCTCTCGCGTCCTCTGCCGGCGCGGAGGAGGGGCTGAATTTACGAACAACAGACAACGGAGTCCATTGGTTGAGAGACGGGGCGACCCCGCGCCGGGCCTCACCAATGGGGAGCCGAGGCTCCGCGGAGGGCGGGGCTCCCAGGGGAAGGGGTCAGTCCGGGACGGAGGCGTCGTGGTTAGGGGGCGCCCGGGTCTCGGCGGGGTTTGAAAGGCCCGAAATAACAGCGGAAGTGGGCGCCTTGCCCACCTGCGACTTCCGCTTCCACTTAGAAAGTGGGCGGGGCCGAGGATAAAAGGGCTGGAGGCCCGTCGGGCTTGCGGGTGGCTTGTTCGCGGGCATCCCCGCGCCCCTGCTTTCCATGCTCCAGAGGAGACACCTGGTGAAACACACAGGATGTGTAGAGTTTTGAACAAATTAATGCTTGACTTCCGGGCCAAGGTGTTTTACACTTTATTTATTTATTTTTAAAGATTTATTTATGCATAGAAGGGGTACAGGCCAGAGGTGTGGGGGTGAGAGGACTCACCAGAGACAGAGTGAGGAGCAGAACAGGCAGACTGACTGAAATACACTGCTGAGGGGAGCAGCGGGCCAGTCAGGAGAGGTCTGCTGCGCCATGTGGGTTGCTCCCTGGTCGGGGATCGAACTTGTGCTGCAGAGGCTGCGGACAGTTTCGTCTTAACCCTTGTGCCACCAGGGAGGCCCTGTTTTACATTTTAAACTAATAAAGTGGGAGGGTGAGAGAATTCACCAGAGCCAGAGCGGGGAGCAGAACAGGCAGAAGGACCGAAGTACACTGCTGAGGGGAGCAGCGGGCGGCAGGAGAGGTCTGCGCGCCATGTGGGACCCTCCTCTGGTGGCCGGGGAGCAGCCGGGGATCGAACCGGCGCCGCAGAGGCCGCGGGCAGCTTCGCAACCCAGCGCTCAACCTCTGCGCCACCGGGGAGGCCCATATTACCTGTGTTTCTTGGCACACGTTATCTGTGCCGATTTCTGCATCTGTAAAATGGACTAATAGTACCTACCTCATACTATTTTTTTAATGATCACATAAATGAACATATTTAAAGCAGAGCATCTGACCCAGGAGCATCATATTAACCACTGACTTTATTTCTGTTTACAAATTATCAAACTGAGCCTGAGATGTGAAGTAACTTTTCTAGAAGACATGTAACTAGTAGAGGTGGGTTGGAAAGTGTCTCTGCCTACTCTGGAGGAAACTCTCAGTCCCTATCCACACCCAGCCTTCTTCCTGTTCTTAGAATAAGACTGTGGTGACCATAATTGTCTTTATAGCAGCATATGTATTTGTTAATAGGACCCTGTTACCAAATGACTGCTTGCTGGGAATTTAAATACCTCCAATTAATGGTGAGATTCTAGAACATGTCCCCCAAACCAGGGGCAAGACTTCTGAGAAAAGTCAGAATGGATATTTCCAAGATCCATATCCTGCCCAATCCCACTGATACAAAAAATCAGCAGAAATAAACTTCTGACCATGTTAAACTTGAGATCCTGTGAGTTCTCCTAGTAGATAATTATGATTTGGTTTGCTAAGTGCTGTGTTAGTGGAAAGCAAATGGTGGCAGAGGAGATCTGACTAGGGATAGACCTTGTGAAAGGAGATCAACACGTTTGGAAAATAGACCTGCAGAGACTGAATCGGCAGAACAAAGAGATTGCTGTGAAAACGTGCCCTGCCCTGTCACATCCATCAGCAGGAATTGCTGAATTCCACCTTCTGAAGCCTGGAACCTCTTCTCCCCTATCCCCAGCCACTCACAGGCCCACAGTGTCCAACAAAATCAGGCATTTTTTAATGATAGGTTTTTATCTCTTAAAGTTCTTGCCTTCCTTATACACAGATTATATCTGTCACAGAGATAATGACCCCCAGTTTAAAGCATGCATATCACTGTCAAAAATGATCATATGCCCACAAAACAAGTGTTTTGTTTCTTTAATGTGTTTGCCTTAATGTGACTGCTTTTTTTTTTTTTTTAAACTGAGAAACCCTGCTTGTCTCAGTGCTGTATTAGTTGGACCCTATCTCAGGGGGGTGAAGAAAGCAGCTGGCTGGGACCCTTTCCCCACGAGATTGTTCTCTTCCAGGTTAATCTTCATTTTGACTCCAAGAATAAAATTCACTATTTCCTTCACAGGGAAGGTTTTTTTTTTTTTTTTTTTAAGTCAGCAACACAATTGCCTGTTGGGTTAGGATGGACTTGGCAGAAACAAGTCCTTAATGGATAAGTAGGGTTCTCCAGGTAGAAAAATCTGGGGAATTTGGGGGGAGCATTTCAAATCAGGGGAATGATGTATATAAGAGAATGGTGGTATTATACTCAGAATCCTTTCTTGGGACCTGGAATACAGAGTGGCAGATGAGAATGAAATGGAGACTGGAATATGTCGTGAGGGGCCATGTCCTGGAGGTGACAATAAGTCATCAGAAGTTTCTGAGCAGAGAAGAGGTCAGTTTTGCACTTAGATGGCTCACTAGGAAGTGTCTCTAAGTGGTCTCTAAGATGCCCTCAGTGATCCTGTACCCCAATATTCACATCCTGGTGTAATTACCTCTTGAGTACAGACTGGGCTTACTTAGTCCAATCTAATGAACAGAGTAGAAGTGGTGGGTTATCATTTGTGAAATTAGATTACAAAAAAAGCCCATGACTTCTTTCTTGTGTATTTTCTCTTTCTCTCTTGCGCATTTGCTATTAGGGAAGACATTGCCATGTTGTAAGCTGCCCTATGGAGAGCCCTATGTGTAAGGGAACTGATGTTTGTCCAATAGTCAGCAAGTACTTGAGAACTTCTAACAGCCATATGAGTGAGTTTGGAGGTAGACCTCCCACACTGTGGCACTTGCCAACACCTGCTAACAGACACGTGAAAGACTCTGAGCCAGAGACACCTAGGTAAGCCACACCCAGATCCCAGATCCACAAGCAGTGAGATAATAAATGTTTGTGGTTTTAAGTTTTAGAAAAATTTTAATGTAATTTGTTACAGAGCAATAGATAATTAGATAATATAGGGGGATTAGAAACAAAGAGAGAAAGCAGAGAGGTTAGGAGGAGCCCCGGGAAGGGAGGATGAAAGTCTGAGTTGTGACTCAGGGATGGTGGTGGTAAAAAGCAGGGCTTGAATCTGAGGCCTTTCTAGAAAAGGAATGAACATTTTCTAAATGGAGTCAGATATGGGAATGAGGGAGCAGCACATGCCAGTGTTTGGTATCATGGGGGATGGTATCAGCTAGAGCTGCCAGTATGTGAGCCACTGGGGATGAATTTAAAAAGTAGCTCCTTGAGATTTCTGGCAACAACAAGATAGATCAACAAGCAGACTAGGTTGGACAAAGACTCAACAGCCTCTGTGGTCTAGGGAAGAAAAATTGCTGAAAAATGGAGTGAGGAAATAAGAACTGGTAGGAAGTCTCTTCCCTGTGCTAGATTGACTTGTCAAAGTGTATGGTGGATGATTCTCCTTCTCAGAGAGTCATACATTCATGAAATATTTACTAAGTGCCCTTTTTTGTGTGTGTGCTGGATACTGCCCTAGACTCTGGGGTACACAAAAAGTGAGCACAAAAGTCCCTGCCTTCCGGGCATTTCTGTCTTGGTTGTGGTAAAAGAAACTGACTGTTAATTTCTCCAACACTGCTTCTGCCTTACTCTTTGGCAATTTCAATATACACAGAAATTATCCTCTGTCCTCTCATATTCTTGACCTCCTTCAAAATCTTTTCTTCTTTTGGGGCTTCCCTGGTGGTGCAAGGGGTAAAGACGCAACCTATGAAGCTGTCCACAGCCACTGCAGCACGACTTCAATCCCCTGGCCTGCCAAGGAGCAACCCACATGGCACAGCAGACCTCTCCTGACTCACCCGCTGCTCCCCGCAGCAGTGTATTTCAGTCAGTCTGCCTGTTCTGTTTCCCGCTCTGTCTCTGGGGAATCCTCTCACCCCCCCACTCCACACACATCTCCAGCTCATGTGTGCATAAAAAAATAAATCTTAAAAAAAAATCCTTTCTTCTTTCCACCTCAGCAACCCACTGCCATGGTCATACTATTGACCTAGCAATGAATCCAATCCTCTAAGCAATACCTCATGCTTTCCGGTTATTCTCCCTCCTATTCTGACTCAATACTTCAATGCAAAGAACTGATATCTATTAATCCCACATTCTCTATAATCTCTCTCCCTGTTAATATCCTCTCTCCCAGTTAAGTTATAGCAGTCAGAATAGGCTAGGTGGTACTGCAGTAACAAGCAATTCCAAAATTTCTGTCTTATATTCAAAGTTTACATTTTAAGTTGTAACACAGTAAAGATTTATTTCTTGCTCACACAACTTGAACATAATGGGTCAAAGTGGGCCATGCTTATTGTAGTTAGAAACCCAAACTGATGAAAAGACCATCTCAATAATGCTGCCAGAGGGAAAAGAGAACTCTGGAGAGTCTTGTTGGCAATGCAATGCTCCAGATAGGATTTGTTATCATCTAGTTGGCCAGTCACATGGTGGCCATGCCCAAGTAGACTCAAGCAGACAGGAAAGTGCATTTCTCTGAGAAGTGAAGTAGAGGGGTGGGGCTGAAGAACTAGAGTTTTTATGAATAGCACTTAAAGATTCCTGTGCCATGTTAAATTCCATTCCCAATCTTTTTTTTTAAAGATTTATTTATTTATGCATACAAGAGATGGGGTACAGGCTGGAGATGTAGGGGGTAAGAGGATTCATCAGAGACGGAGTGGGAAGCAGAACAGACAGGTCTACTGAAATACACTGCTGAGGGGAGCAGTGGGTGAGACAGGAGAGGTCTGCTGCGCCATGTGGGTTAGCTCCCTGGCTGGGGATCGAACTCATGCTGCAGTGGCTGGTGACAGCTCGATAGTGTTGAGACTTTAACCCCTAAGGGAGCTATTGAGGGATGCCCCTCAATAAAACTTTATAAAACTAGGAAGTAGATTATAGTTTACTAGCCCCAACAATCTACTTTCTGTTCTATCTGCCTGGACTGTCTTTTCCCACCTTCCTTCCGTCAAGCTTAATCATCCTTTGGGTTCTGGATCAGATGCTACTTTTTGGAAGCTTCCCTTAACCTTCCTCCTCTGGCTGATTACCAGCCTCTTCTCCATGCTCCCACAGATTCCTGTACCCCATCCAAGAACTTCTCATACTCTGTTGTCATTGTTCTGTTCCAGCCACTAGTTTACGGGGTCTCATTTGTTGTCATAAGCCCAGCACTGACATGCCTGGCACATGGTACACACATGGGTACCACTGGATGATGGAAGAAGTCTTGAACCAGTGGCTATAGATGGAACAGACATCCTGAGATCTCAGAGCATGGTGAGGGTTCTGGGCTTTTGTATTAGCTGCATGAGATCCACTTCCTCACTGCTATCTCTCTGAATCCCAGAGCTCAGGCAGTCCATAGGGAGCACTGGGGGCTCCAGACTAGACAGGAATCCAGGGACCTGGAAATTTCTATGTGGGGAACTCTATGTTCCCCACAAGAGTCAGTCATGTCAAGCTAGAACTCCATGACTTCAAGATAGCACAGTCTATGTGAATGTTCTAGATGTGAGAAGTTGAAAGGTCTAAGGGCTGCAAGCCCTGAATAATATAAGCCAACGGGAGCAGAACTGGGAGTGCTTTATCCAGTCCTGGTGGATGACTTCTGGCTCCTTGGTGAGGTTCCCCATGGAGGTCCTTCCATACCTGGTAGGGCAGGGAAGGGTAGGGGAGAAGGGAGAGTTAGAGGGCAGGCCACAGTAAAAGGGGCTGCAGAATGGGCTTCCTTCATCCAAGAAATTGGTGAATAACAACCACCAGCAGAACCTGCACAAGGGCATAGGACACTATGAGGCCATGCAGCGTGGCTATGGCCTCTGTGACGCTTCATCTAGCTCAGCACATCAACCCTTGTTGCCTCAAGGGAGTAAGGAGACTTTCTCCTCTTGACTTAAGGGTCCCATGTTATACCTGTGTGCAATACAGACACAATATAGAACTCCCTGTCCTTGTCGTCCCTGAGTGCCTTACCTGAGCTCCTCATGGGGATGGCAGCCCGGGGTGGGTGACCCGAGACCACTGGCAGCAGCATGTTTTTTTATAAGAAGCAGCTGACAACCAGCAGCGTGGATAAGGAGAGCAGGGTCGGGATGATGATCGCTGCAGCCTGCAAAGCCATGCAAAGCTGGGTGGAGGGGCGGAGGCTGCAGGGCAGGGTTAGTGAACTGCTCCCCAGGGACATATTACTTTGGGGTCCCAGGTCTGGAGGGGGCTTGATGCAGGAAAGAACAGGCTTGGAAGCAAGGTTTAGTGACCTTGAGCAAATGACTAATAGTCATTTCCCTCAGTGTTTGGCACTTAGAAGGTGCCTGATGTGTGTTTGTGGATTGAAGGCAAGAGAAATGATACTCACAACACCGGGTGCTTTATATGACTTGTCTTAGGCAACCTGCCAAGCTCTCTCTGCTCTTACCACTTACCAGATGGAGAAGCTGAGATGCAGAGGTCGGTTTGTTCATGGTTAGAACATTAGCAAGAGGCAGAGGTAGGATTTGAACCCAGGTCTGCATACCGCCAGATTTTACGCTATTCACATACTTCCCAAGCATGTCCTGACCACTTATTGTGGACCAGGCCCGTGGCCCAGGCCAATACGACAACACCCTAAGATTTCTAGCTGTCACTTAGATTCATTTGGTCCTCATAGCAACTATGCAAGGGCAGCTATTATTATCCCTATTTTCCAGATGGGAAAATGGAGGCTAGTGAAGTGAAGTTCCTTCCTAAGATGGCCCAGTTGTTGAGTGGCAAGGCTGGGATTCAAACCCTGGCTGACTCCTCTTTCCCCATGTCGGCTAAGGTGCGCAGGTAGCAGAGGAACCCAATAAAACTGCTTCCGTTTACTCAACTGAAGAACGGGAAGATGCCCTTGGGAAGGAAATAAACAGAAGGATCTTTCCAGGGCTGCCCTATAGAAGGAGTCAGTCGTATCTGGGGGATTCAGAGGACAGAGTTAGAACCCGTGGGCGCATGAGGGCACCTATGTGAGGAAAGACCTAATCGTCGCTGGCAGTTATGGGGTGGGCTGTGCAACTTAGTGAGCTCCCCACCATCAGACAGGTCTCCCAGGGACACTGTGGGTGGGAGACAGCAGGAATCAAAGTCTGCTGGTGCTGGCGTTGTTCCAGAGAACTTCCGGCTTTTTGTGCCTGTCTCCTCTGGGGTTCTTGAAAAAGGGGCGCTGAGTAATCCAGCTCTGACACAGCCCCCAGTGCTCCTGGAGTTCCTGGCTCTTTACTTCTTCCATCTCTCACCCTCCCACCTCTTACCCCCCGCTGTGCTGCAGCCTCACCAGGTTTTCAGCCTTCTCTCTGGACTCCCTGTACTTGGGTTTGCTCTGCCCCATAAAAACATGACCATACTCTTCTCCTTCCCTGCTTAAAACCTTGTTGTAGCTCCCCATTGCTTTCAGACCATTACAGCAGGACACGACTCAAGAAGAAAGCAGGCTTTCTTCTCCAGTTTTGTCTCTCTGCCCTCCGCCTCACATTCAGTTGTCAGTCATACAACCTCCTTGCTGGCTTCTTATCCATTGCACATGCTGTTCCCTCTTCCTGGGACACTTTGCCCAATTCTTGCCAACATGTGTGTCTCAGCTTCCTCGATACCTCTACCGGAGAGCCTTGTTTCCTGAGTTTCTGAGCCTGGCCTCTTCTCCTAGCCCAGCCTCAGCACATGAGCTGTGGCTGCCTGGTCACTATCGACTGTTTGACAGAGACCTAGGATGCATCTGTCACTGCTTATCTCAGCACTAACACTAACAGGCACTCAACAGGCACTCAACAGGGATTTGGCAGGGATTTGATTGAAAGTGTCCTCATCTGCAAAATGGGGATAAAAATAGAATCTCCTTACTGACTTGCTGTGAAGATTAAATGAGATGACAGCTAATAATAATTATTATGTTACTAATATCTCTAAAAAGACCCCATGCACGCGGATTCAGCAAACCATACGTGTGCACAGACTGAGAAAAAAAGAGAGCTTTCAAAGACACGGGTTCGAATTGGGTTATGGAATCCCAGAGTGGGACATTTGCCTTAGAAACCGTGTGGTGTATTGTGAGGTGACTGAGACCTCCCCCACCATCCACCTCTCCCTCCTAGAGCAGAGAAGGATCATGTCCAAAATCACACTTAATTCCATATTATTTGGCCAATAATTTCCTGGGGTAGAGCATGGGCATGGGCTAGAAAGCTGGCCAGTGTTTGCTTTACACATTTGACAACTTTCAAGTGGCTCAGCCCCTCCCTCCACCCGCCCCTCTTCTTCCCCAACCGCATCCAAGTGAGGGAGAGTGAGCCGCAGACCTAGGGCCTGTGGACTCCCTTCCCCACTTGAGTCCAGAGGCCCTCTTCTGCCTCCTGGTCCTGACCACTGAACCCCCCACTCTGTCCACTCTGGGGCTTGGGTTGACAGCAGGATCAGAGGAGCCCCAGGTCAGGAAATTGGCAGACACCTACTTACTGCAGCAGTGGACAGCAGTGGAGGAGTTGCAGGGGGGTGGCGTGCCCATTAGTGGGGCTTGGGGCCTCAGTTCAGGATGGGCAGAGGTGGTAGGTGCTCAGAGGCCTTCCTGGGCATTCCTTTCTGAAAGGGAGGGGCAGGCTGAGGTTAGAGCCTGACAACAGCTTCCAACTAACTGCTGGGGGTCCAGGAGAAGCAGGTTTCTGGAGGACCCTGAGGTCAAACATCCTTTCGCATGTTAAACTGATGTTGTAGGAGGCAAGTTAACAACATGAAAAAACAGTCTGTTAAGTGGTGAAAAACGAAACAAAAAACAGGCAAACAGGCTATGGGAGAATCAGGGTATTTTCTGATATTTGCAAACGTGCTGTCCTGGAGAAAAGACTGTGGTGTTGGAGGGCCTCCCTGGTGGTGCAAGGGGTTAAGCACCGCACTATGAAGCAATCCGCAGCCTCTGCAGCACAAGTTCAATTCCTGGCCAGCCAGGGAGGAACCCACATGGCACAGCAGACCTCTCCTGTCTCGCCCACTGCTCCCCTCAGCAATGTACTTTGGTCAATCTGCCTGTTCTGTTCCCTGCTCTGTCTCTGGTGAATTCTCTGGTGAATCCTAGTGTCATCACCAAATACTAGCAGTGGCCGCCTCTAAGCAGTGGCTGGGGGTCCTTCTGCTTCCTGTGTCTTACCTGTATCTTCCAACTTTTCTACAATGAGCGTGTTAGAAGGGAAAAAAAAACTACTTAGGAAAGCAACGCATTTTAAAAAGTAGGTCTTTTGACCAGTAATTCCACTCGTAGAAATTTATCCCACAGGGCACACAGAAAGAGGAAGAACAATCATATTCTTGTCAAAGAAAATTCTATTTTTGTGTGAGCTTAAGCAAAAATGCCTGTAAGGAGCTGCCCCAAACCGTTAACAGCTGTCGACTTCTGGGAGCCCAATGAGAAGACTCGGTTTTATGGTCTGTCGTTTATTTGAATTTGCTTATAATGAGCATAAGTTATTTTATCATTAAAAAAATAAAGACAAGCAATCGGCGTTTCTAGTCTTTGCTGACTCTCCCTGTGCAGCATCTCAGCATCCCTAGCGCTCTCTGCTCCCTAAAATCCCTCCCAGCTTGGAGGAGGGGGGTGTGCTGTGATTTCAGAGCTGACACTAGCCGGTTCCAGCCCGCTGCATGCAGGGGGCAGAACCATGGGCCCTGATCTCCATCTCAAAACAGCTTCAAGGTGTAATGGTTGTGGGGGACCCAAGGGCTGCAGGGGCCCAGGGAGGACAGGTTTGCCTTGAGTGGGAGTGGAAGGATTAGTAAGATTTCAATAAGAATAATAAGGAGGGCAGAGGTGGTCCAGGAAAGGGAAAGAGAAAGTATTACCAAAGCAGGGCTATTGAGGACCAAATATGCTTAATGCTCTGTTCTGGGCACTCTGATTCTAGAGTTTTTGTTTTTGTTTTTTAAGATTTATTTATTTATTTATGTAAGCACTGGGTACAGTCAGAAGCGCGGGAGGGTGAGAGGATTCACCAGAGCCAGAGCGGGGAGCAGAGCAGGCAGAAGGACCGAAGTAACACTGCTGAGGGGAGCAGCGGGCGGCAGGAGAGGTCTGCGCGCCATGTGGGACCCTCGCCGGAGGCTGGGGATCGAACAGGTGCTGCAGAGGCTGCGGGCAGCTTCGCACCCGCTGCGCCACCAGGGGAGGCCCTCTGATTCTAGTGTTAATGCAGTCTTTTCCTTCTCCAGAGGAAGCCCCTGAAGACAGAAAGACTGTGCTCATCTCCATCAGCCTATTGGGGAGTCAGTGAGGGGCGTGAGGGCAAAAGAATGGAACCTGGGTGGGGGCTTGGTCCCTGGGAGCCACCATCATTTCCAGCCGGGTGTGTGCCTACAGAACAGCTGCTGTAGTGCTGGCGACACAGCAAGTCACAAGATGGCCCCTCTCCCTCTGATCCCCATCATCTTTGCCCTGCCTGCTTGCTGTGGTGCCCAAAATGCCACCATCAGCCACTCTTTGGGGAGTTGTTCCTATTGTAAATGGGCGTAGGGTGAATAAAGTTGATCAAGCTTTTTACACCATTGGCCTCTGTGGCTACCACCTGCGGCCTTTATCTTGTTAATGTAGAAGGTGCGTGGGTGTGGGGCACACAAGCCTGATTAAGGACACCTGAGCATGGTGTGCGCACATGTGCAAGTGTGCATACCTGTGCCTAAGAGGGAGGGGATAAAAGCAGGGTGTCACCTGGGGAGGGGGCCTCAGCTTGCCGTCTCCCTGCTGGCTTGTTACCGTTAAAACCTCTGAAGATGATGCCAAGGGCTCCAAAATTCTCTTTCAAATTGCTAGACCCGAGGGTGAACCCACAGACCTGGGACCCGAGGGTGAACCCACAGGCAGAACAGTGGGGAAGGGAGAAGCATCTTGATCCTAAGGCAGTTACCCTGAAGAACACAGGAGGGAAGGTTTTGATGGAGGAATGAAAGGGATGTGACTGAGGGAGGTCACAGCACTGTGAAGCTGTCCGCAGCCTCTGCAGCATGAGTTCGATCCCCGGCTGGCTAGGGAGCAACCCACTGGCGAGGCAGACCTCTCCTGTCTCGCCCGCTGCTCCCCTCAGCAGTGTGTTTCAGTCAGTCTGCCTGTTCTGTTCCCCACTGTCACTGGTGAATCCTCTCACCCCCACACCTCTGCCTGTACCCCAGCTCTTGTGTGCATAAATAAATAAATCTTTAAAAAAAAAAAAAAGAAGAGGGAGGATGAAGGGGTGGGGTCAACTTGGCAAACTGCACGAGACTACCTCAAGCTAGAACCTTAGAACTAGGGGCTGCCTCCACAGCCAGGGCCACTCTGGCTGAACCAGTGGGGAATGGGCACCCTCAAGGTGGGGATGAGGGAGCTGTTTGGTGAGTTGGAATGGAGGTGGGGCCAGCCTCAGGCTCAGCAAGTTTTGCCCAAGTCTTGACCCGCAGCCCCACATACATGGCCTGCTGGCTCTGCTTTTTCTGGAACCTCTTGGGACCATCACCTGCACCTCCCTTCTCCCTGTGGCAGGAACAGAACAGCTGGGCCCAGGACCTCTGTAGGGTAAAGAAAATGTCAGACTTTTCTGCCCTCCCGCCATCAGGATAGATGATGGATCCTTGCGGTCCTGAATGCATGCCTGATGGCGGGCACCAGGAATAGGGTATGGGCATAGGTAGATGGGATTCACCTGGGCTGAGATGGGGCTTTTAAGGGCGGCGTCACGGGGACGTGAGTAGAAGCCAAGAAAGAAGCCAAAAGAGAAGCCGAGAGAAGGCCAGAGAGCCCAGATAGAGTGAAGACTTGCTGAGGGCTGGGAGGCCTGCCAGCCTCCTGGCCCCCCAGCACCCTTACCTGCTGTGTACCGGGTAAATCCCAATAAAAACCTGCAAAAACCCACTAAGGACTCTGACTCCTCCTTTACCCGGTCTGCATGGGATCCTAGAATAACTGCCCTGTGCCCAGTCCTGCCTTTACAACCTCATTCCTGGTTTGTAGATCTGGCAGTTTGGTTAGGGGGGAGAAGGGGTTTGGCTTGAGCTTTGCAATGGGCAGAAAAAGTATGCTTGGGGTTCAGCCTACAGGGAATGAGGGCAAAAGTCCCTTCTCTAAGAAAGGGATTCCCACACTCCCAACAGTCTGAGGGCCAAGTCTAGTGCCATAGTATCAGGGGCCATAACTCCATGCCCTCATTTACCTGCATCTCCCTGTGGTTGCAGCACCTTCCTGGCCACAGGTGTCCCTGCTCCGGCTGCTCTGCTCTGTTGCCAGTAAGGGAGGCACCGGGTGAGGCCAGGCACCATCTGTCAGTTGCAGGGACTGTTGGTTTTAGGCCAATTCCCCCTTCTCTTGGGATGGAGGACAGAGGAAGGCATCCAGCTCTGGGTGCTTGGGGCTGTGGGGGCCCTGGCCACTCCCCTTCTCTCTGCTCAGGCTCCAGGGTCCCAGGGCATGGGGCGGGGAGATTAGGGGTTGCCTGGAAAGGCTGGGAGTTGGGAGAGGTCTGAGCCTGGCTAAGTCCCGCAGGCTGGTGCCTCCCCCTCTGAGCCTGTGTTCTCACTGCAGAGTGACAGGTTGAGCTCAGCGGCATCTCAGCAGCCATCCTGGAGTCTGTGACACTGACCAGCATGCTTCGCTGGGCTGTCTCAACCCCAGAGAGAACTTCCTGTGCCCCTCCCCTCTGAGGAGCTGCAGTCCCGGACTCTGGGGGCACCCCTGCACCCCAGACTTGGGGGCACTTCTCTGAGTACCGCCTGCCTCAGCCCTGCCCTTGCCCTCTTCCTTTCTCCTTCCTCGGTGCTCCTTTTCCTTACCTGGCAGGAGGCCTCTCAGCTGGCCCCTCGCCCCTGCGTGCTGACTGGGCACCAGGACCTGGGTCCTGGTCTCCGCTCTGCCAGGTGTAGGGTAAGGTAAAAAGCATCAGGATTTTCTGCCCTCCTGCCATCAGGATAGATGACGGAACCCTGCGGTCCCAAATGCATGCCTGATGGCGGGCACCTGGAATGGGGTGTGGGCATAGGTAGATGGGATTCACCTGCGCTGAGACTGGGCTTTTAAGGGCGGCATCATGGGGACGCCAGCAGGAGCAGAACGAACAGGAGAGAAGCAGAGAAGCAGGAGGAGGACCACGAGGAGTGGAGAACAAGACCCCTGGAGAACAAGACCACCAGAGAATGCCGGAGAGCCCAGGCAGCGTGAGGACTTGCTGGGGGCTGGGAGGCAGCACCCCTGCCTGCTGTGTGCCTGGTAAATCCCAATAAAAGCCTGCAAAAGCTACTGAGGGCTCCAGGACTCCTCCTTCACCCGGCCTGCTGGATCAGAAAACCCGCTCAGTGCTCCTTCCTGCCCTTACACCAGGTGATTGACCTCCAGCTAGAAACCAAGCCTCTCTGGGCCTCAGGACAAGGCAGGAGGATCCCCCAGGGCCCACAGCTTTCAGACTTGGTTACAGCTAGGCCAACAGTTTTGGGGAGTTCCCCAGGACCTGGGATTTCTGCTTCTGGTTCCAGCCTCCTGAAAGGCCTTTCTTGTCAAGACTTCAGAATAGGAAGCCCCCGGGCCTCCAAATCGTCAACTCTTTCCCTGCTTCACCTAAGTCCTTGGGTGACGGCAGCATTTTGTAACAGTGAGTAACGTGATAGAAATGTGAAAATTTTGAAAACTAGAGGACAGATCTATTCTGCATCTAGGGTTAAAAAAAACCAAAACAACCCACACCATTTCATCCAGATAGAAAAAAAAAATCAAAGGAAAATAAGCACATTTCAAAGTAAATCCTTCCCCCTCTTCCTGCTATTTTTTAAGAGGACACAACTCTTTCTGCCATGCCCTGCGCCCCCCACCCCCCGCCCCGTTCTGCTCTTCCCTTCCTTGTGTGATTCAGGGTCCGGGGGACACTGGTAGGATCTCAGGTGTCCCGGAGTAAGGAGGAAAAAGATGCTCAGCGGGCAATGACGACCTCCCTCTCGGCCAGCCCTTTCCCTCCTGCCGCTCGCATTTAAGCCTTTGACAAGGCCCTTTGCAGCTGACCTCCTGGCGCTGGGTTGGAGGTGTGACCAGAGCGAGGACCCAGGCAGGAAGGGAGGGGGCCCAGAACGCTACCCAGGTGTGAGCAGTCAAGCCTCCAGGGAGGCCTCTCTGGCGGGAGGCAAGGCCGGTCCCTGGAGCCCCTGAGCCCAGCTCTGTGCTGCCAGGAGACCTTTTCTCTGTTGTTTTCTGTTCCTGCTGCCTCCCCAGAGAGAAGGACCCAGAGCTAATGGTCTTGTTAGATGCCGATCAGGCCATGCCTTGGGATTCAACGCTAGATTTCCAGAGTCCTAGGCCATCATGGGTAAGCCCTTGGTAATCAGTTAACTAGATCTCTGGTCCCTTCCCCCAAAGGAGGGGGAAACGGAGGCCTGGTGGGGAGGGTGATAAAGACCTGCTCAGGGTCACATCCTGCCTTCCCTTTGTGAGTCACCCCTGATAGCCGGAGACGGGGGAGGCTTGGCTCACAATCACCCAGTGCATATAGAGGGTGGTGTGGAGCCTTGGGTGCTCAGCCCCCACCTTGGATCACAGTTCTGGTGGCTGCTCATTGAAGTGGTCCCCAAAGCCAACAAGCCTTTCCCAGGAGGCCCAGTGAAGAGCTCGGCTTTAGTCCTGGATAGGCCTGGGTCTGCTTTCCAGCTCCGCGGAGCTGACCATGGGTGCACCACGGGCCCGCCTCAGTGGTTGCATAAGACTTGCTTGATGACCATGAAGAGGGATTTGAGTGGGGTTCTGTCATCCTCTGAGCTCTCTCCTGCCTGGGTAACACCTCTGCTAAACCCTTCCGCCTCCTGGAGGCTGGGCTGCCTTTGTCTCTTCACTTACCTATGCTAAGTGTGGGGACTGACACCTGCAGATCCTTTCATTAAGGTATCTTCTGGGCATGTCATACCTCTGGGCAGTGCCCTGACTTCCCAGAATCTCTAGCTGGGTGTGCACATGCGGCTCCTCCAGGTCCCCCTAGACACCTGGAGGCCAGGTGCGAAGGCAGGAAGCTGTCAACGTTTCTTAGACTTGGTGCTGAAGTCCAGTGGGGAAGGGCAGGAAGGGCCATGGAGTGGGGTTCTTTTCTCCCGGGGAGAGACGAACAAGGAAAGATCCACTAAGATGGAAGGGCACGGTTTGGGGGAGTAATGGGAATCTGAGAGCATGGGGTGGGGCAAGGTGCTTGGGGATACTCTAGGCTCAAGATCACCCCATAACATCAGTGGGGTGTGCTTCCTCTACACCTGCCAACATCCCGTCCTAATTCACATCCACACCCTCTTCCTAGAACTCTAAACCAGTCAGTAACGGGTGCTTCCTCTCTTCTCTCCCCCACCTCCAAGCTATAGGTGTGTCCGAGGGCATCCGTCTACCCTCCCCACTCTGCAGGTGAGGAGACAAAGGAAAGGGCCTTTGGGTACAGTACAGAACTGAGAGCAGGCCTTGGGCTCCTGTTTCCTGGGCAGCTACTCTGATACCCACAGGGGACCCAGCAGCCTTCCCACTCCAGCGCACACAGCCTGTGTGTCTGCACTTGGGGCGCTGCCACCTGGACAGGATGCTTCCCCATCAGTCAGGGGTGGGGTGACCACCTACACAGCAGACCTGGGCGCCTTCCTGGCCTAGGGAGTCCCACAGCCCTCACAAGCCACAGGAGGAACAGACTCTTTAGGGCCAGAGCCAGCCCAGACCCTAGCCCAGAGGCTCAGAAAACCCACACAGTTCTAGGCACTGACTCCGGGGGGCAGCTCTTGGTAGGGCTCCCCAAGAGCACCGCACTTTGCAGCTTACCAACAAATCCCCATTTTCCATGTGAGAAACCTGAGGCCCAGAGAAGTGAAGTGATTTCTCTAAAGTCAAACAGTGATAAAGTCTGGATTCAAGCCCAGGTGTGTGAGGCTCTAGAGACCAGGCCCTTGCCACGATCTCATGAGTGCCCCTCTGTCTCCTCCCAGGGCTGCCACCACTCACTCCTCTAGGAGGAGGCAAGCGCTGGCTTGGAACTCATTTGTAATGAAGGTCCAGCCCCACTGTGGGACATGAGCCTACAAGCTAGTCTCTCCTCTCTCTGAACCTCATTTTACTTCTTGTGTAAAATGGGCATAATACCATCTAGCCAGAAGGGTGACTTTGTGGGTTACCCCTGGTCATGTCTGTGTGCTGCCTAGGGTAGCACAGGTGTGCCTTTATGTTTGTCAAAATGAATGGAACTGACCACTGACATCCTGTAGCTTAATTTAATACAAATTTATCATAACTCACAAAATGGGCAACATTTAAAATAAAAATACTGCTGGGAGTGGCCCAGATTCTGGTAGCTGAAGGGGAGGGATCAGACTGAGAATTCTTGCTGCCTAAGAGAGGCCCCAGTAGGGAGCAGTTATGAGGTGGGAGATCCCCAAGTTCAGTTAGCCTGGCTCCTTTGGAATGGGTGTGGTCAGAGACCCCAAGTTCAGAGTCTAGACCTCAGGACTGGAAAGAGAAGCCACAGCTGGAGAGAGATTTCAGCTCTGTCCGTAGGTCCATCCCTTGGGCTCCGTCCCCTGCATGGGCCAGAGTCCCAGAGTAGGACACTTGGTGTTTCAAAGCCAAGGCCTAGAGGTGGATGCCAGTGGCAAAAACCATGGTGGGTTTGTTCAACATGCATTCTAATTTCCTTCTATGTGCATTTTTGCATGGCTGAAGCTGGAAAGAAGAAAACTATAATTCTCAGACTCTTTGCAGCCAAAGTTCTGGATCTGATTTAAGTTTCCCCAAACAGAATCCCTTGTAGAGATTCAAATTTGGGAACTGAATTGAGTGGGAGAGAAACAAGCCTCAGGACATCCGTTGGCTGGCACAGATGGTTCTGCAGTCAGCAGCTTCCTGATGCGATGGCTTTCTGCAGATGGTAGCGGTGTCCCTGATCATGCTACGTGTGATGAAGCTATCTGGCAGTAGTTCTTGGAAATTCAGCAAAGCGTCTGCTCCTCCAAAGATGTTGCAAAGCCACTAGGCACCCGGTAATAAATACTTGCTAATGGAAACTGTTTTCTGCAACAGGATCCCAGCTGAGATAGATCCTAAGCCTTATGTGGAGTCCCAGCCAACAGCACCAGTGCTCGGGTCCTGGTCAAAGCCACTGCTCCTGAAGCCTCCCATACCCCAGTCAGGCCCCAGAGGCCTGGCTGGATCCTTATTCAGAGTTGCTGGGGACCTCCATCACCCAGGGATGCAGGTGCTGTCGCCATGGCGTTCTATATCGGCCTTGGGGTGCATCCCAAGGCACATAGCTATAGAGTATCAATGCTGCCTTCAGACCTGTGGTGGACAGACCTGTGGCACAGTGAACACAATGTGCGCTCAAACACCAGGTGTCTTGCACAGGCCATGACATCCTCTCTACCTGGAGATAAGGACAAAAACAGGAGCCACGAAGCTCTTGGTAGGGGAGAGGTTCTCGGACAACTCTAGGACCACCTGCTTACTGCCTAGGTGCACTCTGCGCTGGGGTCAAGGCTAAAATGGTCCCTTTCTAGCTAGGTCAGGGGCAAGTCTTAGGTCTGGGAGCACAAGAGGATTCTGTGTATCTTTCAGGCTGCCAGTTGTTGGCAACACCTGGATACACTCTGAGGCCAGGGCATGTGGGTAGGAGGGAGGCATAGGGAAGCCTCCCACCTCCCCAGCTGCTCCCGACAGGAGGGGGATAAGGGTGGGGCAGGCGCTGCCCTGGGGAGAAGTCACATCACATCCTCGGACCAAAGCTACGTCCCAATCACGGTCACAGCTATAGAACATCAACGCCGAAAGAAAGTTTAGGAATCACGGAACACAGCCTCCATTTCACAGACCGGGAAATGGAGGCTGGAGGGTAAACAACGGCCCGAGGTCTCGGGGTGGCCAAGCTGGGCCAGAGTCCAGGCCTCCCGTCGGGGTCACCGCTCTCGTGGGCAGCCACCCCCGGCGCCCGCAGCCTCGCGCAGCCACACTAGATGCGCACGGTGTTGATCCGAAGGGGCTGCACGTTCTTGCCATTGGCGTGGCTCTGCCCAGGGCTGAAGTAGGAGCAGAGCTTGCCCGGGAACTTCTCGCGGAAGGTGTAGAGCCAGGACATGTCGTCGGCGTTGTAGAAGATGAGCAGGCCCTGGTCGTAGTCCAGGAAGACGCCTACCTTGTCAAGCTTGTCGCGGACGTTGAGCCGCGTCCAGGGCTCGGTGCAGGCGCTGTACTGGTTGCCATCGTGCATGACAATGCAGTAGAAGCCGCGGCTGGGCTGGATCTGGATGCTGCCCTTGCGGCTTGCAGCCTCGTGGGCCAGCCCGATCACCCACTGGGTCTTCTCCGCCACCACCACCTCCCAGTAGTGGACGCCCCCACTGAAGGCCTCGGAGCCCAGCACCGACACCTCCACGTCAAAGCGCTTTGGGGAGTCCTGCAGCGGCTGTGGGTGCAGGTTGCCGTAGGCCACGATGGTGCAGTCATCAGACAGGATCAGGCGCTGGTGGGCTGTGCCTGGGTCCAGCGTCAGGGCGGCTGGCACTGGGGGAAGGAAGATGAGTGAAGAGAAGGCTGTAGAACCCACTCTGCGTGCCTCCCTGAAGGCAGGTTCTGGTTGGTCCCCAGGAAGCTGTGACTGTTGAATACAAGCCTGCCCTTTCTGGGTCTCAGCTTCCCCTCCACCCCTCTCCCTTTCCCACTTGCTCCCCCTTCAACCCCACTCAGGCTCAAAGCCTTCACTCAGACTCTTCCCACTGCCCCTCCTCTCTGCTTGCTGTAACCATCCCGAGATGCAGTTGCAGGGTACCTCCTCTGGGAAGCCTTCCTGCTTGCCTTGCAGATGTGCTCACTCTCTCCTCTGAGATCCTGAACTTTCTGCCCCTCTTGATAGGGGCTAGTCTTCTGGAATCACATCTCATCCCCACGTGAGTAGGGGGGTGAGGACTATGTACTATCCAGCTAGGCTCTCCCTTATATGCCCGGTGCCCAGCAAGGGCCTGGCACGGGTAAGGTTTCCAAAGACTCACCAAATGAACTTGAACCTGTTTGCGTTGCTCTCTAGGCGGGCGGCACAAGTGGGTCACCTGGCTCTGGGCTGGCCACACTGGCTGCCCATGAACTCTTGCCAAGGTCTCTGTTTACTCCTTGACCCAGAGGGAGGGAGCTGATACCCAGCTTGAGGAGGAACCTGGGATTGGCTCTCCTCATCCTGGGTGACCATTTCCAGGCCAGAGCAAGCCAGGGGGGAGAAACAGCAGGGAAAGGAATCCTGCTACCAATTTCCCGTGTGAAGGAAGAACTTCTCCATCTGGTTCTCTGGCACTTTCCTCATCTGGTGGAGCAGGGCATGATTACACTTGACTGGGGCATAGGCCCCCTACTCTAGTCACCTCTGTTGGCTGCGTCCAGAGGCCTCAATGATGTGACTGTCCCCAGTGGGGAGCAGTGCCAGCCCTTGAACTGTGCTTCTGTTCATATGCCACTCACAAAGCTGACCCTTGACTTACGTCAAGCGCCTTCCCTGAGCTCTGTTAGATGTAAATTTAGTTTTGCATTTTACAATCTTCTTCCCTGTTCTTAGAACTCAGAGAGCTGCATGGAAACAATTAGCCCTGTGAATAGAGGGGTCGGTGGAAACAGTATTCTCTGTTCAGGGACAGAGCAGAGCCGGAGTCACGAGAAAGGAGATACCCCGTCCGCAGATGCACATTTCACCCTATTGTTTGATCACAGCGCAGCCTGTCAGAGCCAAAAGGCTCGGTCAGGAGGAATGTGGGAATTCCCACAGTGAGTTCAGGAGGTAGGAGGTAGAGGGGGCTCAGGAAGTGTGTGTGTGTGGGAGCTCAGGGAGAAGAGTCTAATCAGACACAGATGGGGCCGCTCGCACCGGGGAAGGTGGGGCACACTCAGGTGTCAACAGCTGGACCGAGGGGGGAGCACAGGCACCCTGCTGAGGTGTGGGTGTGGGTGTGGGGAGCAGTTTCCAGTGCCTGGCAGGGACCTGGGCCTTAGATCTGAGAGGCCCAGGATGATGGACACCAGCAGTAGGCAGACATGGAGGCTGGGCAGCAGGTCCAGGGGGCGACAGGCACAAGGGCGGGAGGGCTCTCTGTCCCAGATGATTAAGCATAGGGTGACCTAGGCCACTTCCGGTGTCACAGGCCAGTGGGGCGGGAGGGCAGTCTAGCAGGTAGCCAGGTGGGCTCTCAGTGGTTTGGAAACTGGGAAGACAAAAATAAGCCGCTGAACAAGGCCGCCTGGGGTGGTGAGGGGGTCCACTCATTGGGCGGGGCTAGCAGCAAGGTCTGCTGTTTGCTGGCCGCGCTGACAGTGGAGGGGGGACATAAGACAGGGCCCACCTCAGGGGGTGTGTCTAGGGGCAGGGCCTGGCTTTTTACTAGGTAGAGGAGGTGGTCTGGCCCTCAGGATGTTTTTATATCCCCAAAGGTCAGATTCCAGCAGGGACTGGCACCTTAAGTGCTACCTCCAGGGCCTCCAACCCAATCATAAACAGACGTCCCATCTTTGGGGGTCTAGCTTCTGCTCTTACTGGTGGGATTGTCTGTTTGAAGATCAGAGAAAGACCCAGTCCCAGGTATGGTGACACATGCTTCCTCTCTGAGAAATCAGTCCCAGTGCGGGGACTGGCAATTCCTCATCCCTCCTTTACCTTCCCTGGGGTTGGGCGTGACAGACTCAGCCAAACAAACCCAGTACCTGGGGTTCACGATTGGAGAGGTCTGAGCTCTTTTTTAGGCCCCAAGGAACTTTTATAAATACAAAAAGCAGGGGCTAAGGCAGCCCATCTGGTCTCCAGGTGTGGTCTCCGTCCACTTAAGCATCTCCGAGACCTCAAGGTCAAAAGGCATTCAGAAAGGAACATGGGCTGGGAGTGCGGGTGGGGGCAGGAAATGTCTCCTGACCAGCATTAACCACACACCGCAGCAGAGAACCCCACAGCACCACCCCTCGGCAGCCACTGACTGGCTGGTGCCTCTGTCCTCAGGCTTAGCGCCTTCAGGGTCTGACAGGATAGCAGATGCCATCAGCTCTCTCCTCTGACCAGGACTGGGAAAAGTCTGGTCCACCTATCCACTTAGGCCCTCAGCTGCACCTTGCGGGCGTTTGAAAGATCACTTCCACCACAGACTCAGGAGCACAAATTACTGCATCCATTTTTCTGAAGAGGAAGCTGAGGCTGTGAGGAGCCTTCTGAGTTAGGTGGCCTGCTCAAGTTGCCACCTGGGACGGCAGCAGAATGGAAACTTAAGCTGAAGGCTTTTCACGGCACGTTCTTTCCTTGATGTGGCCCCAGAGAGCCTGTTCAGCAAGACCATGTGATGATTCACAATAATAAACACAAACAGGTAGCAAGTATATATTATCACAAATTGATAATTACTATCACCAATAAATAATTTTATTTCCTTCCCACACCCACCCTGGGAGATATATCTGACTGTCCTGGTTTTACAGTGAGGAAACTGGCTCAGAAAGGGCAGTGTTCTGCCCTGAGTCACAGAGCCAGTGAAGAGGCTGGAACTTAAAATTACTGGATTCAAATAAGCAGCCAGGAAAGGGAGGAGGTAGGCGTGAGGGGAGCCGAGTCTGGTGTCCTTGAGACAAGGGGCTACCTGGCCTGAGTAGGGAGGAAGTATGAGCATGGGAGGTGGGCATTCAGGCCAGGCTGTTGGAAGAGGGTTTGCAGTGTCAGGGGTGGGTCAGGGGGTAGGTAGTGGTAAGAGAGTGGAGGTTCCAGAGCAGGGGGAGTGAACTGCAAGATGGGGGTCTCAGGTGACCCAATAGGAAACCTGACCTAGAGGGGGCCAGATAGGAAGCTGCTAGAATCTATTGGCTGGGTCCTGGGGTGGGGGGGAATGGGGGGGGGCTGCCCTCCTATCTGAACATACAGGGCCTTGGTGCTGGCAGAGGAGCCAGAGTGACTTCACAAGCCCTACAGATAAAGGAAGGGACTTGGCTAACCAGGCTACTGTTCTCTGAATTCCCCAGGGGCCTCTGTCCTGGGCAGGATGTTCAGGGTACACATTACTGTTCCCTCAGCTCCTCTCCCACAGGCAGCTTTCTCTGAGTTACGGTTCTCAAGGGGGCTGATTTTGCCTGCTAGGGACATTGGACAATGCTTGGAGATATTTTTGGTTGTCACAACGGACTGGGAGGGGCATCTAGCTGGGTAGAGAAGGGGAATGTTGCAAAGGGTAGACCCCCTACAACAAGGACTTATCCAGCCCCAAATAGCAATAGTGTTGAGTTTAAAAAACCAACTCCGGGGCAATCAGCAAGTCTGCAATTTCATTCTTCACTCCCTTGTGAGGGAGGTGAAAAGGGAATTCTTAGCATTCCTATTTTACAGATGAGGAAACTGAGGCTCAGAGGAAAATGTGACTTATCCAAAGAAGTGCAGCAGTTCCTTCATTCAGCAATCATTTACTGAGCACCTACTTTATGCCAGGCACTATTCTAGTTGCAGAACTGAGATTAGGACTCACTCATTTCTTTATTCATTTATCAACAAATATTTACTGTGCTGGCTGCTGGGAATATATAGTGATGAATCAAACCCAGCCCCTGACCTTTAAGACCTCACAGTCTAGTGAGAGAGACAGTCACACAGATGTTGACAAGAGTGAAAACATGTCATAGCATAGTCCATGGCTACCTGGAGAAACCCAGGAAGGCTTCCAAGTGGAGGTGTTTATAAACTAAGATGATGAGAGTAGGAGTTAGCCTTCAAAGGTTGAGGTTTGTGCAGAGTAAGGAACAGCATGTACAAAAGTGTGGAGGAGGGAGAGTATGGCTCATTTAAGATCTGAATATAGTTCAGAGTGGCTAAATGTGATGTGGAAGAGAAAATGAGAGAATATCAGGCTCTCACAGGGCCTTGAATGTCATGCTAAGGTGACTGCATGGCCTCTCTGAGCTGTGACAGGTATGGGCAAGTGGCAGCCGAGATGACTAGCGCCCTGAGACCAATTGCCCAAGGGGCTTCCTTGGGTTGGTGGCTGGGGACAGAATAGGACCCCTTGGATGTGCCTTTTGTTTTCTTCATTTATCCTGATTTACCTAGTGTGGCTCTCACTTTTCTAATTCCCAGCACAGAGGTTCCCAAGGATAGGAGCTTAGAGTCCCCCACCCCAGGAAGATAGGCTAGAGCCCCACCTAGTCTACTAGAAAATGTGTGTCCTCCAGTCACTGCCCCCCCACAGATCCCGTAGGAGAACCCCACCAGCTCCCACCAAGCCCCCTCTGCCCAGAATCCATTTCTTCTACCTTCTCTGGGCTCCCAAAGGTGAACTGTCCGGGCCCCCAGCTGAGGCAGCAGTGCGTCCCACTCCCAGCTGTCACTCCAGTACCTCTCCCTCTCCTTCATCCTCCTCTTTCTCCTCCTGGATTTTTCCCATCACCCCACAAAATGCTGTCATTTCTACTATCTTAAATAGCCACTGCTATTCTCTCTCCTCATTAAAAAAAAAAACCTCCTCAACAGTCTTGTCTCCACTCCCTCTCCTCCCAGTCTCTCTTGCATGGCCTCCACACAGGCTTTTGCCCCTAGTGCTGCACCAAAGCAGCTCTGGTCAAGGGCACCCATCACCTCCCTGTTGCTGGACCCAGAGGGCACTTAGTTCTGGGTTCTTCCACTCTCGGCTTAGCAGTTTTTGCTATCGCCAGTCTCTCTTTCTCCACTTGGCTTCTGGGACATACCCCGGTTTCTGCCTACTTCTCTGGCTGCTCCTTCTTGGTCTCCTGGGCTGTGTTTCCTTCCTGTCCCTGACTTCTAGGAGTGCCCCAGGGCTCCAAATGTTTTCTGTCTACCCTCATTTTTCCAGTGAGCTCATCCAGGTACAACAAATATGGTCTACATGCTGATGACGCCAGCCCTGACCTCCTCGGCATCACAAACCTGACATGCTTATAATTCCACCCTCCCAGTCACCTCAGTTAGAATTGCTGCCGTCCTCCTTGACTTGTTTTTCTCAGGCCTGAGATCTAATCCACTAGTATAATCTTGTTGGCTTGCCTTTCAAAATATATCCGATAACCAATGACTTCTCACCAGCTCCACCCCACCCTGCTCCTCCCAAGATTGACTCACCGAGATTACTGCACTATCCCTAACTAGCTTCCCAGTCTTCACCATTTACCTCCTTCAGTCTGCTCCAAACCCAGCAGCCAGGGAGATCCTTTAAAAACTCAAACCAGCTCATGTAACTTCTGCCCCAAACCATCCCTCTCACTCAGAAAACAATTTACAGTTTCCACTTTGGCCTACAGTGCTTATGGTCTGGCCATTGTTCCCTCTCTGACCTCCTTATCTCGATTCTCTCTCATTCCACTACATACTATTCTCCTTACTGTTCCTTGAACATCCCAGACTGTCACCTGCCTCAGGGCCTTTGCACTTGCTAGTCCCACTGCTAGGAACACTCTTCCCTCAGAGACCTACGTGGCTCAACCTCCTTCTTCCTCCAGGTCTTCACTCCAGTGTCTCCTCAGTGAAATCTTCTGCTGGGTCCTCTATCTAAAACCTCTCTCTTTCCTCGACATACCCTAACCCCATTCCTCACCCTTTGGCATTCCTTAATATATTCTGTTTTTTTACTAATTCACTTTTGTTTTCTTTCTCTCTCTCACCCTGGGATGTAATCTCCACAAGGACAGGGATTTTTGACTGTTTTGATCATGGCTCTCTCTCTAGCACCTAGTGTAGCGTTCTGGTGTGAGGTGATGTTTGATGTATACTAAGTATATAGAATGCATGAAGGATCTGCTCGGGGCCTCGGTCTCTTCCTCTGTAGTATGGGTGTGCTAGACAGAACCAACCCCATGGGATTGCAGGAGGATTCTCTGAACTGTGTGACCGTGCAGGTCCCTGGAACACAGTAGGTACACAGCAAGGCACCCTTCTCATCCTCTGCTTTGCCTCCAGCCATGTTTAAAGCAGTGGGCTCAGCTAGGATGACCTTTCCTCTTGCTGGGCCCCCTTGGAGAGTGGCAGGCAGGGCCTTACCTGGGTGGATGTCCTGGAACAGAGACTTCCAGATGGTGTACTGCAGGGGTCCTGTATACTTGGAGGTTGGGAAATCTTCGTAGGTCAGATTGGTCTCGTGGATTTTCCCTTTGAGCCTGAAGGAGAGCAAGAGCACAGGCTGCACTGGGGTGTGGGTTCCTGCCCCATCACTGGCAGCTGTCCCATGCAGGGAGGGGCATGCCTCTGAAGCCTGCTGGACCAGGCTCAAGTGTCACTCCCCACTGCTATTAGCCTCAATTTCCTCATCTTGAACACGGGTACTATGGGAACTCTGCCTTCTAGGCTTGCTGTGAGCCCCACATGGCATGGCATTTGTAAAATGTTTATAAACTTGGCTCGTGGTCAACATGAATACATGATGTTAGTGATCAGGATTGCTCATCAACAAACCAATATTTATTTATGATTATTGGTATTGTTATTGTTACAGGTAGCTATGGGATCATAGACCTGGGTTTGAATCCCATCTGCCCCACACATGAGATGAGATGAGGGGTCTTGGCGGATTGATCTAGCTTCTCTGTACCTCATTTTCTCCATGTGTGAAATAGGGATGAGGGCAGCAACTACCTCCAAGGGGACTAATAGGGTTTTAAAAGAAGTATTATATATTATATAATGTCAGTTATTATATACAATATAAATTATATATGTTTGCAATATAAATAACGTATTACTCCACCAGTAATATACTCTGTGAGGATACATATTACACATGTAATAGTATAAACATAAAAGCCCTCAGCCTAGCACCCGGCACACGGCCCATGTTTCGTATGTTTGAGGAAGATGTTAACGCTGAACCTCTGCCTCCGGCCCCTGGTGGGCGGCATTTACCGTTCAGACAGTGAGGCCACCCCGGCCAGGAAGGTGTGTCGGTCGGTCTCGGCCAGCCGCTCCTGCAGGATCTGCGTGCCCTCCTGCACCTTGCGCAGCTGCTGGCTGTAGCGCTGCACCTTCTGCTCGATGTCGGTCAGTGTGCGGGCTGTGTCCGCCTCCAGCTCCTCCAGCATGGCCTTCTGCCGCTCGCGCAGGAGCCGGTGCAGCCGCTCAAAGGCCTCCCCGATGGTGGTCCGCAGGCTTTTGGTGGAAGACTGCAGGGACAGGCATCAGGGGTTATGTCAGGGAGAGCAGGCAGGTCTGCAGGTGTAAGGAGGAAGCCAAGAACCTTGACAGGCAGAGAGGAAAGGGCAGGAAAGGCTGGCTGGGTGGCACTGGCATAAGCGAGGGGGCAGGAAGGGACTGGCCAGGCCAGGGGGAGATCAGCTATGCTATGCAGCCCCTTAGGGGGCTAAGGAAATAGTCCAGCTGAGACAGTGAGGCTTGCACTGGAGGGAAACAGCTAATAAGCCATTTGGTGGGATCCTCTGGCCCTGGTGGCCGACTGGCTATGGAGGGGTGCAGGAGACAAAGGTGTTGAGGAAAATGCCCAGATTTCTGGTTTGGTGGTGGGATGGTAGGAAAGCTGGGGAAGAGGAAGGGACTGGGAGAAGATGCTGACTTCAGGCTGGATACAGTGCAGTCTTTATTTTCAAAAAATCACTCATGGACTCAAGCAAAGAGGACAAGGAGATACGGATGTTAAAAGAGTTTTATAAATTGCAGCATGCTGGATCACTTGCCCTGTCCTGCCACCCCCAGATTCCCTGGACAAGGAACACGCTGTGGCAACCTCAGTTGCCTGATATCTCTGAATCTTCCATTTCTTAGCTGTGAAAAGGACAGCACAACTCCCTTGCAGAGGGGTGGTGGAGGTGAAATGAGGGAGTGTTCACAAAAGGAGAGGCAGTGCCTCAGGTGCAGCGGGAGGGGCTGCTTATTGCAGAAGATTAGTTCTAACAGGCACATCCTGGAAGTCTTCCCTGAGAGATGGCATCTAAAGCGGGGCCTGAGGGATGTCAGTTGGGGTACAGGGGCCAGCCAGCAGGGTCAGCACAAGTCAGGACAACACAGGGCTCGGAGTGCAGCGGGGCGGCGGCAGCGTGTGGGGCCTGCCTCTGTAATTTTACTTTGTGGGATTCTGGCTACGAGTCCACGGAGTCAGAGACCCCACTGAGTTCAGTGCCCAGGGCTCTGTGGGAGGCTTGACAAAGGCTCAATTAGGGTCTGTTCTCTCCCCATCATACTCCTGGCCTACAGGAAGAGCTGTTGGCAGTGGGCCAGCCTCCCTGCGCATGCCCACCCAGAGCACCAGGCAGACAAAGGGGGAGAGGCTGGGGATGAACAGCCAAGCTGCCTGTGGCTTCCCTGAGCCCCCCCCCCCCACCGCACTTAGGAAGGGCCCTGACTTCTGCAGCTGCAGGTTGCAGGTGGGGAGACAGGGCTGTATCATCATCTGCTGTGGCCCTCCATGGGTCCCCTAACCCTATGGCCACCCCTTCTGGGTCCTCGACTACTCCGTAGCAGCACTTGACCCACTCGCCACGCTCTGCTAATTGCAGCTCTGGTTTGCTCCCCTGTCGGCCATCCAGGGCTGGGCCAGGCCAGTCTTGCATTCTCATCCCACTTATCCTTCCTCATCTTCGAGGCCCACCGCTTTGAGGTTGGCTCTCAAGTCCACATAGAGTCTTGCATGTCTCCTACCTCATCTTTCCAACTGCCTCCTCCACATGGCCCCCTGGGTTCCCACAGGCCCTCCAACTCACTCGGTCCACAAATCAATTTTGTGTCTTAACCCACAAGCCCCCCCCTCTAGTGTGCAAACAGGGCCACAGCTGATCCCCTGTTTGTGAACCTTCCTTGGCTCCCTGATGACTAGTAGGATGCTAAACTCCTTTCCCTGGCATTCAGCCCTCAATCAGACCCCAGCTTACCTGTGTGGGGCCACTGTATTGTAATTTCACCTGCCTAGAATGACCTCCTCCCCCAGCAAACACTTTATTCAACTGGAAAATATATGGCTTTCCTGCCAGCCCGAGTCAAAAGCTACCTCTTCTGTGATACTTTCCTTAACTTTTTTCAGACTGTTAAACAGTAAAACATACTGAGGACATTTTGCAAATAGTCTTAATACAGTGTCTTACATTTTATGTGCTTCCTGGATAGTAGATGAGCCTCCACCTGCACACACCTACCCCCAGCCACGCCTGCCTGTCCTCTGCTCAGCCCCGGGTCTGGCATAAGGCTGGCACTCAGGATCTGCTTGAAAGGTGAAGGAGGGGAGGGTCTTACCCAAGGTTGCTCTGCAGCAGTGGGTGCAGACGCCATCTTTTTTCTAAGGTGGGAGTTCAGTGTCCCCAGGATAAGAGAGGATGGGTAGGGAAAGAGGGAGAGACAGAGAGAGTGCAGTTCCAAAGTGCAGCATCAGAGCGACAGCTACCCCAGGAACCCCACATACGTCCCTCATGGGTCCTTCCAACCTACCTGCCTCGCTGATCACAAGGCCCAAGACCCTAGCATGAGGCTGGAACATGCACTGGGCTCTGACAGACCTGGACAGTAGCTCCCATCGGCCACTCATTAGCTGATCCCTCCACCTCTCTGTGCTCAGGTTCCTTGACGATAAAATGGAAATAACTATGATTCCTACCTCAAAAGGTGTCTTTTTCAGGCCTCCCCTGGTGGTGCAGCAGTTGAGCGCTGGGCTGCGAAGCTGCCCGCAGCCTCTGCAACGCCAGTTTGATCCCTGGCTGCCAGCGAGGGTCCCGCATGGAGCGACAGAAACCTCTCCTGCTGTGCCCGCTGCTCCCCTCAGCAGTGTATTTAGTCGGTCTGCCTGTTCTGTTCCCTGCTCTGGTGAATTCTCTCACCCTCCTGTGCTTCTGACTGTACCCAGTGCTTGTATAAATAAATAAATAAATATTTTTTTTAAAAAAAGGTGTCTTTTTCCTCTACTTGTTTGTCCTACAAGTATTTATTGTGTGGGTGGCATAGAATGACATAGGCATAGGTTTGGGGGAGCCCTGCCACCATGAAGATGACATTCTGTGGGAATTGGCGTGACAGCAAATGGGAAACACAATTCTCATCATTGTCAAAAGTTCAGCTCAAAAGTGTGCCCTGTTTATTCCAGTTTTTTCAGGGCAGAGACACCTTCACCCCCTCCCCAGATCCTTCGGTGCCCTGGCTGGGAAAGCAGCTCCCATACCAGCCCACCACATCCCTGGGAACACACTGGAGCTTGGACGAGTTGGGGCCATGTCAGAAAAACATGCTGCCAAGAATGCGTCACTCCTCAGGGCTGCCCAAGGAAAACACGGAGCCAGGGGAGGGGGATCAGGGCAGGCGCCGCAGGGAAGCAAGTCAGGCACCAGGTGAAATATGACCTCCAAAGCATCCACAGGCATTTCTTGTATAAACACCCCAGTCCAGACAGGAAGCAGAGCTGAGGGAACTGAAGGGGGAGGTGGACCCCCAGGACCCCCCAGGGGTAGACAGATGGACAGGAAAGCAGGGGAGGAAGAGGTCAGGGGAGAAAAACAATGGGGGTTGGAAGAAGAGAATACTGGGGAGAAGAAACAGACCATAACATCCCCCTTTCATCCAGAGAGGTTCCTTTTGCTCCTCTTCACCTGAGAGGTACAGTTACCAGGCAGATGGGGAAACTGAGGCTGTGAGATGCCTACAGGCTAGAATCCTATGACTATTTCTCATCTGTTGCTGAGGGTCCTCCCCAGAGCACTCGGAATGTTTTCTGAAGAAATGTTTGCCATGACTTCCCCGAGACCCCACAGTGGGTTGGTGGCCAAGCTGGGGCACTGATCTGGAGCTCCAGTGGCCTTTCCAGGCCCCATGCTGACCTCAGAGGCCCAGAGCATTCCTAGGACTCTGCTCCCGCGCCTGCTGGCAGCCGTACCCCTGCAAAGGAGTGGAGCCAGACTGAAATCAGCCCAGAGCTTACCAGCTGGGCTGGGTCCCCAGCTCTTAGTCTCAGAAACGCAGAGCAGACATCGAAGCAAGTCTTGCCCAGTTAGTGAGATAGCTGGGCATGGGGGGAGGGGAGAGACTTAGAGGGAGCCCCTTGAAAGTTTGGAGGATCCAGAACCTCATCTCTGGAGAGAGCCTGACAGAGAGCCCTCTGTACAGATGGGAACACCAGGGTCCCTGAGAAGTAGGCAGTTCACCCAAAGGGACAATGGTGGCTGAGTCAGAACCTGTGGCCTCTCAGGTCAAGAAAAAAGGTGTTTCTTTTCAAACCATTGCAGCAGGTGACTCAGGGTCTGGCCCTACTGTCCAGGGTCCATAACCCTGTGGCCTGAGCTTCAAAGGGGAGATGACTGAAGGGTTGAGCCACAAATCCTGCAAGAGAACATGCTCAGGGCTGGCTCCTCACCAGTGTGAATAAGGAAGAGGACAAGTGACATTTTCCAGGACCCGCGCAGGGGCTTGGAGGGCCCCTGGCCCCACCTCAACGTCCACTCAGGACAGAAAGGAAGAGGGGCCGCATTCTTCACCCAGTACCCGCTCAAATCCTTGCCCTCACTCACCTTGGAGATGGTGCACCTCCACTTTTCTTTCCTAGAAGCGAGCCCTCATCTTTCCCAGGGTCCCGCCCCGAGGCCGGCCAAGCTCACCTTGGTCTCCGCCAGCTGTCGCTTAAGCAGCTGCAGCGCCTCTGTGTGCTCCCGCTCGCTGTCTTGAAGGGCCTGAAGCTGCTCCTTCAGCTCCCTCTGAAACACAGACAAGGCCGGGCTGGGGACCAGGGCCAGACCCTGGGTAGATGTTCCATGGCCCTTGGGGCATTTAAGCCATGGTGTCGCAGCAGAGCTGTCTACCTCTCCTCTCCGTCACACCGCCCAGGAGTTCTCCAGGATGGGCCTTGACTGTTATCTCTCTTTGCCCCCATGCCCAGCAACAGCCTGACATGGAGATGGGGCTCAAGGAAGTCTGCTTTGTGAATGAATTTCCTTAGAAACATCCTCTGAGCAGAGCCTGGGCTCCCCCATTCGGCCTCGGCTGTGCAGGGAGCTGACTTACCTGTCCACACACCTCCACACACACAGTCATCTCTTCAGAGCAAGGAGGGCCCTCAGAAAAACATCTAGTCCAACCAATTTTATAGACTAGGTAGCAACATGGGAAAATGGCCATGATGACGGGCAAAATGATCTTTGCTTACGATCCCTTATTCATACCACAAATATTTATTGAGCAACTGCTATGGAGCAGGCGCTGCCCAAGCATTGGCGGTCTGCAGAGAAGCAGACACAGGCCCTGCCTGTGGGAATCTTCCATCTAGTGGGGAAGATGTAACAAACAAGGGAGATGATAAAAGAACCAGGTACTTATCAATTATGGTCTGTGCTTGAGAGAAAATAAAGGTCTCAGGCCATAAGACAACCATAAAGGTGGAAGCCGCAAGCTGAACCCAGAGGAAGATGGCAGGGGAGTGTGGGTGCTGCTGACCAGGGGCAGCCACACCACCCCTGGACTCATGATGTTCTGGGAAGGTTGCCCCCAGGGGAGAAAGCCCCAGTTTATGGTGTTTGCCAAATTTTGTGGTGTAAATGCTCCCACCAACGCAAATTTCAAGCTATCACTGTGCTATCGCAGGACACAGAGGTGGGAGGAGATTTAGTAATCAGCTCTTAGAAACTTCTGTGAACTGGCTCCAGCAACCACCGCCTGGGGGACTTTCCTACAGATTGGTTTTACTTGAGGGAGAAATCCAACCCTTCTAACTGCAGCTACGTCAGTCAGGTCACTAATACCCGAGCTGAAAGGCACTCCCAGTGGGTTCACTTGCATCTGAGTCACTGGAACAGACCGTCTCATTTAACTAAGAGGCATAATAACTGCTCCTTCGCCCTCCCTGGCGGCCTCAGGCCTATCCAGCTTGGGACACAGCCTGCTTGAGACCCAGATGTTTGAGGAGAGGGGCCAAGTGCTACAATCCTCCCCGCTGGTGGTCCTTGTGGATACATGAGACCCAGCCACCCAGGCAGCTCTCGGCATTTCCCAGGCAAACAGCCCGGGGGCGGGGCGTGACCCTCACAAGGCTCAGGGTGCCTAGGGACTTGGACAAATTCCTTTCTGCTTTCAGGGCAAGGAACTGGGAGAGCAGGTCGGCCCCTTCCTCCTGGACCTGAGCAACGGAATGGTCACTCACCCATTCACAAACATGTGCTGAGGCCTCATTGGGCCCCCTAGGTTGCTCGGTCAGCAGCAGGGAGAGGGATGAGGGATAATCCCCGATCCATCATGCTTGTTGTGCAGACAAATTTGGGGGGGAAGACAGGGGCATGGACATTAACATCACAGTGAATGTTGGGCTGCGTCAGGGAATCCCAAACCTGCCCCTCCTCCCTAGTACCCCATCTCAGGGAAAGGCACCCCAACACCCCACTGCCATTCAGGCCAGAAGTCTGGGAGTCATCCCTGACACTGCCCACCCACCAACCAAATCAGTCATCAGGTTGCTCAGAAATGTGCTCTCCCCTTTCTACACCCTCTGCCCCAGATAATTTTTCATCACTCTTTTTCTGGACTGCAGCCCCAGGCTCCCCCGGCCCTGGCCCCCTTCAAGCGCCACAGTGCAGCTGGAGCGATGGTTCTAAAGGACAGAGGTGTCCATACTTCTCCCTGGGGCCCTCTGCAGAAGAGCTCCAAGGCCCTTCACCACTGGCCCCAAATCTCTCCAGTTTTATCTCTTGGTCCAGACCTGCACTGTCCAATACAGTAGCCATCAGCCACAGGTGACTAAAATAAAATTAATGAAAACAAAAATAAGCAGAAAATTCAGTTCCTCACTTGTGCTGATTGCACATGTCAGACACTCAATAGCCACACACGACAAGCGGCTACTGCATCAGTGCAGATGCAGATCCATTATTCCAGAAAGTTATACTGGACAGTGCTGCTCTAGATGCACGAAGCACCTTGATGCTCTCCTCCAGGTCTTTGTACATGCTATTCCCTGTCTGCAATGCTCACCCCTGCACATCAGGCGCATACTTATCTCTTAAGACCTAGATCAAATATCACTGCAATGCCACATTGTCTTCGGGCCCTTCTCTACAGACAGACTTGACCTTTGTGGCACACATTGTATTTTAATTTCAAGGTCAACTGTCAGTCTCTCCCATGAGATTGTGGGCTCTTGAGGGCAGGGACTGTGTCTGATAGATTTCCACTCTCTTAGTACCTACCACAGGGCCAGGAACAGTGTGACTGGTGCAGAATGAATCTGCTCAGGGAAGAGACTGGACTGGGCTGGAGCTTAACCCTAAAAGTGTGTGTGTGTGTGTTTATGGGAGGGTGATGCGGGGGTTGGGAGGCAGGCGAGCAGCTCTCCTCTGGTGGGCTACAGAGCCTGAGGGAACAAAGCTAACTTAGAAAAACCAAACCCTGCAACTCCCAGGGTAGGACTATGGAGCAGCCTGTCCTCTGCCTCTCGTTTCCTTGAGGATCCTTTGAGGTTTGGGATCAGATCTGGGTTAGAAGGTCGACTCTGTCACAGTCTAGCTGTGACCTTGGGCATGAACCTAAACTTGCTATGCCCTAGTCCCTCATCTGGGAAGTGGGGGCATAATAACACTTCTAAGGTTGGGAGGGTGAAATGAGAGCAGAGTGAAAATGGTTTTGGGGACTCCCTAATGGCACAAGGGGTTAAGATGCAGCACTATGAAGCTGTCCACAGCCACTGCAGCACGAATTTGATCCCCAGCCAGGGCAGTGACCCACATGGCGCAGCAGACCTCTCCTGTCTTGCCTGCTGCTCCCCTCAGCAGTGTATTTCAGTCAATCTGTCTGTTCTGTGCCCCACTCTGTCTCTGGTGAATCCTTTCACTGCTGCATCTCTGGCCTGCACCCCAGCTCTTATATACATAAATAAATAAATCTTTAAAAAAATGGTTTAGCCTCATAGGGTGGACCCTGGCCTACACCAGATGCTTGGGACACTTGGTGGTCACCAATGTCCCACATGAGGCTCCTCGGTCACATCTCCATGTCCTTATCTTCACTGTTTCCAGGCCTCTTCCTACCTCTTCAGATGGCCAGAACAGGAAGGGGCCCCAGGGACCATCCAGCCCATCCCCCTGGATTTTCTCACATAGGAAACTGAAGTCCAAAATGGGACTGGCTGGCCCACAGCACACAGTATGACAGAGGAGAACCAACCGGAAAACTCACTCCCAGCAGAGGTCAGACAGGTAACAGAAAGCTGTTGAAAAAATCCTGACGTGATAGATCTAACAGCAAGGGAGGATTTGTCATGGGGAAGTCGCTGGAGAGCTGGAAAGTTCCAGGAGAATTGGAAATGGTGTAGTTTGGGTTTGAATTTCACAGGCATCAGGTCACTTAATTCTCACAATGCCACAGGTAGTGCCTTATCACTTCCATCTCACAGAGGGGAAAAGGAGGTTCAGAGAGGTCAGGCATCTTGCCTAAGGTCACACAGTTCATAAGAGGCAGAGGAGGGGCTCCGGGTGACTCCAAAATCCAGGCAGGAAACCACTCAGTGGCTCTGCCTCCTGCTCACATCAGCACAGCAACCATGTCTGGTCACACAGTCAGCTTTGTGGCTGCTACGCCACAATTCTTGAGGGGTTTACTGCTAGTTGTGTGACTCAGTCTACCATGTGGGAGAACAGGATGAACGTGGAGATTCAGCCGCCACCACCTAGTGGCATGTGACCTCCCCTCTGTTTCCAAATCTGTAAAGTGAGGACTAGCAGTGCCTCCTCCATGTTGTCGCAAAGATTAGATGACTTAATTCAAGGCCTGACCCGACACACAGGGTGTGCTAGGCCACTCTTAGTTGTAGTCATTATCATCATAATGATTATAACTACATGTGAAAGGGGGACTTGCAATTGGGGGAGCTTCCAGGAGAGAGTATTTTTGATGGTCGGAGCAGGGAAGACGATGGGCAGGGGCCAGAGTATTCAGGAAGAAAACTTGAGGGTAGGGGCACACCTGCAGGAGGTGGGGCAGCTGGGGATGGCAGGAACCAGCTATGTGACAAGGGGGTGGAGTCACAAGCTGGAAAGGCCAGTGGGGCTAGTTGGGGTGAGGAAGAGGTCTTGCAGGTCAGCCTGGAGGAGCTGGACTCTGCAGGTCCCATCAGAGTTGGGGCAGCGCAGGAGAGGGAACTGGGAAGGGCCCATGGGAGGGCAGAGTCATCTCGCTCCACTCCTTTCTCAGGGAGGGGGCAGAGTGGGGCAGACCTGAGCACACAGGTATGCAAACATGCCAGCTGGGAGGTCCTGGGGCTTCCCCAGGTTTGGAAAGGCCAGGACTGGGGCGGCAGCTGGGTTGAGGACAGAAAGCCAGCGCTTACATGCCCCAAGGCCAGGGCTCCCCTCCAGTCTCCCAGCCCAGAGGACAGAGCTGCTGCAGGAAGCCCTCCCACCAGGGATCTGGGGGCCTTTCTTGTTCCCCTCACCAAGCGGTGCTGCCCAGGGAGACGGCATGTACTCTCATGTCAAAACAACCTGGCTGGCACACAATGGGTGCTCAAGGTGTCCTCTCCCCTGCACCCCATCGCTGTTCTCCTCCCTGCTCCCACCCAAGCCTGTCAGCATGGAAGACGGACTTGCCTTGCTTTCCCTCCCCCTCAATTCCCTCAATGCCCAGGGCCCCTGATGCTTCTGCTCCTCCACATAGGCCTGATCTGCCTACCTTGCGCATCTCCCTAACCACTCAGCCTCAGGCTCTGGCAGCATCGCAAGTAGGGCTGACCCTAGTCTCACTCAGGAGTAGGGAAAGAGAGAAGGGTTGATGTGAGGACTCATTGCCCACGACACAGAACTTGGCTCAATAAACTTTGGCTGTTGTTTTTTAGAGTTGCTATTATTTCTGTTGTCACTATCAGATCCTCTTCTCTCTATAAAATAAATGCCCGGGGGGGGGGGCAACCTCAACTCTTTTAAGTTTCTACCCTGTGACTTTTGCTCAGCTGTGCCACTGCTGCCCACAGAAGTGCCAACAGCCAGCCCTGTCCCCATGGAGGGTGCTGTTTGCACAAAAATCCTGTCTTCTGAGAAAAGTAACAGCAGAGGCTGCTTCGTGGGACACACACTGCCTGCCTCCCTGTCTGTGGCACAAAGCAAAGCGCCTTCTCAGCTGTTATCTCTTTGGACAGGCCACAACTCTGCCTCCCTTTTTTACATGTAAAGTGGATGGTCCAGTTCTTACCTCCATTTCTCAGGCTGGGAAGGGTGCAGGGAAGGCAGTATCTCCCACTCAGCTGGAAGAAGACCTAGAGCTAGGATTTGCACTTAATGCCCCAACCCTGCTCTCTCCTCTCTGGTGTCTCGGATCACTGTGCCCAGCTTCTCAGGGCTTGCTTCCAACGTGGATTCACCACTGTCTCCCTTGGCATGAAGGAGGCCTTGGGAAAGGTTCCAGGGGTCACGTGAGGCCTGGAGGGCATGTGGGTACTGAATCTGATCCCCTCTCTGGAGGTTAGGGGCTCAGCTGGCCAGGCAACCGGATACCAGGCCTGACCAAGATGACACACAGCCACCTGCGCCTGGTACATCCACTGGCATGCAGAGCATGTCCTTGTGCTGAGTGCTGGGCACCAAAAGACAGCAGAGTGGGTGGAAGACAAGGACCGGCCCTTGGAGGAACTGTGAATGCCTAGTCAGACTGGCTTCAAATCCTGCCCCTGCCATTTACCAGCAGGGCGACAGAATACGTCACTGAATTCCTCCAAGCTTATTTCCTCAGTAAAAGGAAGAATGATAGCACCTGTGCAACAGGGTGCTAGAACGCTTAAATAAGGTAGTACAAGAAAAGTGCTGAGTAGTTCCAGGTAGTGGGTTGGGACCCCAGATGTACTGGCTCCATGTCTCCCCTTTGCTCTGGGATCCATGTACTCAGCAGTGAAAAAATGATGCCATTTAGGGGCCTCCCTGGTGGTGCAAGGGGTTAAGTTTCAGCTCTATCAAGCTATCAGCAGCCTCTGCAGCATGAGTTTGATCCAGGACCAGGGAGCTACCCACATATGGCACAGCAGACCTCTCCTGTCTTACTTGCTGCTCCCCTTCGCAGTGTATTTCAGTAGATCTGCCTGTTCTGCTCCCCACTCTGTCTCTGGTGAATCCTCTCACCCGCCACACCTCTGGCCTACACCTCAGTTCTTATATGTATAAATAAATACATCTTAAAAATTTTTTAAAAAGATGCCATTTATACAACAAAAGTTCTGCAGAACTGTAAGACAGTTCTATTTTTCTATGGGGTGAGGTTATAGGGGGACTTTAATGTTGCACAGCTCTGCTTATTATGTTAATTTTATGATAGGAAAAAAAATAAAGATATTTAAAGAGGGCTGTGCGCTACTCCATGCCAGGTTCAGTCTCCGGCACTTTCCAAGGTCAGGTATGCCCATGTTATAAACAGGTGGAGGCTTAGAGAAGTGAACTCTCCAAGAACACATGGCTGATCAGTGATGGCAGGACCTGACCCCTGTATTGGAAAGAGGAATACAGAGCAGTTCTATTTGACAGGTCAGGAAAAATTTCAAGGAGGAAGTGATATTTGAGCTGAGTCTTAAAAGTTGAAAAGGATTTATCCGAGTTCTCAACCAGGATGATTTTGATCCTGGGGGACATTTGGTGAAGTGTGGAGACATTTTTGGTTGTTACAACTCAGGGAAAATGGGTGCTACAGACATCTAGTGGCAGAGGCCAGGGATGCTGCTAAACATATACAATGCACAGGGTGGTCTTGCACAACTAAAGACTTATCTGGCTCTAAATGTCAATAGTGCAGCCTATGACGTAAATACTTGAGCTGTTATTTATTCAGTGCTTATGATGGGCCATGTGCAGTACTAAATTCTTGCAAACATCATATTATTTAATCCTAACCCAATTACTCTCATGTTGTCAATGTGACTCCTGAGTCAGAGATGGTAAGAAACTTCCCTAAGGTCACACAGCCAGAATGTGATAGAGCCAGGGTTGGTACTGCCTAAGTGTAAAATCCCAGAGCTCTTAACCTTTTTGCTCTGCTGCCTCCAGGATTTACAATAAAAGTTCTAGGCCAAATTCTAGGCAGGGTGTGAGCCTGGTTGAGCCCAGACCCAGCCTCCTTTGGACTTAAGGGCAAGGTCCCTTCCCTCCCCTTCTGCCACTTTCCCATCTGTTGAGTGAAGGTTGCACCCGAACATCTCCAAGGCCCTGCTAGCTCTGAGCAGTTACTCTCCGGGAGAGGGGGCCAAGTCCAAGCTCCTGGAGCCCTGGGGACAGAACCACCAGCTGCTGGGAAATGGGTGTGTGACAAGTGGCTTAGCCTCCTTCCTGGGGCATAAATAGCTAATGAGCCCTGCTTCCCCAGATGGAGGGAGAGGCCGAGGGGGTGGGGAGTGGCTTGAACTTCACCCAGGAGCTTACCTCTTCAGTGGAGAGGTGTGTTTCACTGCTACTTTTTGCCAAGTTCCAAGGAGAAACCAAAGCCAGGCCTCCTCCTCAGTCAAGAGAAGTGGGTCTGGGCATCGGCTCATCTGGGCACATGGATCCTCACAGGTAGAAGGAAAAAGGATGGGGGTGTGTGCTGATCCAGCCCCCACCATGTGTCAGGGACCTCAAATAGCAAGTTCATCCCAGGGCAGCCTCATGAAAATCCTGGTAGGAAGAATCACCCTGACCCCAGTTTACAGGCAAGGGCAGCAGGGTTTACATGAAGTAACTTGCCCAGTTTCATAGGCAGTGCTGAAGGAAGATGTCTCACTCCAGGCCTAGTGCCCTAGAGGCTAAGGGAGGAGGAGATGTTTTTCTTTTAACCCAAAAGGAAAGTGTTTCAATAATGTTTGGAGTAAATATATGTTCAGTTTCTTCTGTATTTGCCACCCCCCCTCCACCAACACACACACACACACACAGGGATGGACTGAAAACAAAAAAAAAAAAAACCACAATACAGCACAGCACAGCACAGCACAGCACAGCACAGCACAGCACAGCACAGCACAGCACAGCATAATGCTTCTGATGTCCCTGTTTGCAGACAGAGTTAAACAAGCCTCAGAAAGTAGAGGCCTCTGAGCTGCAAAGTTAGACAGGGAGAGGAGGGGAGAGCTGCCGGGGAGGGGTCAGGCTGGCTCAGGCTGGGCTTTCTAGTCTGGCTCTCTTATTGTCTGGCAGCATGGCTGTGGGTAAGTCACACTGCCCCTCTACACCTCTATCTCCACATCTATATATTGCAGAGGTTATATGGATGGTTTCAGACAGAGTCTCATCAAACTCTCACAATCTGTGCCCAGTCCTAGCAAAAGTTCTCTCTTTTTCCCTGTTCATGTGACTTCACAACTGGATAGATGGGGACACCAGTCCCTGACACAAGGGGCTCTGGGGGTGGTGGGCCAATGCGAGCCTTATGCAAGCCTCCAAGGCCCCAGCTCTTTCTCTCCATCCTCAGAGACTCAGGCTGGAAGGGAGTCAGTCATGGTTTGGGGGTTAAAGAGACTGGGAGGAGGGGGTGAATATGCACCCTGTGTTCATCTCCATGGGCTTCTACTAGGTGCAGACTGACTTAGGAGACTCATGTATAAAGGGTGCAGGAGGACCACCTACAGCACAGGGAAAAATAGTTAATTAGCTCTTGCTTCAGTGTCTTGAGGAACAATGAGCTCACTATCTTTGAGTGAGCCCACTGTTTTCATAAAATATTTGAGTTAAAAACCTTCTGGTAACAGACTCTGCCATCTGGGCCAGCTCAGGCCCAAGGTTGGTTATTCATTCAACTTCTACTGATGGGTACTGTGGGCCAGGTCTCATGCCAGGCTTTGGGGCCATAGATATGGTGAGTAAGAGACTGTCCTGGCTCTTGGAGAATGGTGTACCAGACTGGTATTCCAAGGTTAGAGTCAGGACTGCCAGGTTGAAATGGTTTCCCTTGAAAGAAAGATTCCAGGTTCAAATAAGCTTGGGAACCATTTTTATTAAACACAGTAAAATGGAGTTCTTTGCTACAAGATTTCTCCAAGCCTTCAATACGCAAATGTATACTGAGAATTCTCCAAGAGGATTATAGAGACTATACTATATTTCCCAGAGATAGCTGATCTTAGGACAGTATTTTTAAGAACACATTAATAAAATACTTATTAAATGGAGAGCATATGGGGAAATGCATGTTTGATGCTATTTTTTTTGGGGGGGGGGCAGTAGAAGTCTTCCCAGAGAGGACATTTGAGCAGGGCATTGATGGTTGAGTAGGGGTTGATCAATGAAGACAGGAAGGTTTAGGGGAGACCAGTTATAGTCCTAGGCTGACTATGCCTTAAGTTACCCTGCATGTACTTTTCACTTAGTCCTCAAAGGTCCTGATGTGGGCAACAGAACCAAGGAGGTCATCAAAAGCCTCTGCTTAAAAACCCACTTTCCCCTCCCTTTTCTCAAATCACTTCACCTTGGGGGCCTTAGTACTGGCCTTGGTACTGCCCTCCAGGTCCACACACACACCTGACTGAACACTCCCCTATTCCCCCCACCGCTGGAGCTCAGCTCCTCCACACAGTTCAGACCCATTCTCAGAGGGCGGTCCCGCCCCCTGCCTGGCCCTGACCATGTTCACATCCTTCTCTTTGTCTTTGCCCCCAATTCTGCCCTAGACCAGTGTGATGCCAGGCACTGTCTCCTGCCCCACAACCCCTGCCAGAGGCTCTGCTCTTGCCCAGCTCCGATTCAGCCCCATCCCCAAGGCTGCCCCGGCCCAGCACCTGGCCCAGCTCTAACTCATCGGCCTCTGCCGTCCCACCCCACCGGACACCTAACCTCAGCCACGCACCTTTCTCTCCCCTTGCACCCCTCAGGCCCCGCCTCCAACACCCCGCCCTTGGCGACGGCCCCTCCCCGTCCCGCCCCACACGGATCCTGATAGGGCGCTGACCCTGCCCGTGGCTCCGCCCGGCGACCACTGCGGACCCGGCCGGCGGTCCAGCCCCGACCCCGCCCCGGCCCGGTCCCGCCCCCACCCCGGGCCGCGGGCCGCGCACCTGCAGCTCCTCGAAGGCGTCGTCGATGCCGGTGACCTGGTGCTGCTCGTGCAGCGCGGGCTCGTCGCAGAAGAAGCAGAGCAGCGCGCGGTCCGTGAGGCAGAAGAGCTTGACCTTGTCGTGCGCCTGGCAGGGCCGCGCGGCGCGGCGCGCGCTGAGGATGGCGTCCAGCGGGAAGGCGCTGTAGCGCTCCACGATGTTGGCCAGCTTGAGGCTCGGCGCGAGCGCGGGCTCGGCGAACGTGCGCCGGCACTCGGGGCAGTCGCGGGCGCCCTGAGCCTCCTGCCGCACCCAGTGCTCGGTGATGCAGCGGCGGCAGAAGTAGTGCTCGCAGCCCAGGCTCACCGGGTCCTGGTAGATGCTCAGGCAGATGGAGCAGAGCAGCTCGTCCTTGAGGCTGCACGCCATGGCGCCGGGGGCGGCGGCGCGGGGGCCGGGAGGGGGCGCGGCCGGAGCGCGCGCGCCGCGGGGGCAGCGCCGAGGGCCGGGGGCGGGAGGGACGGGGTAGGAGCTCGGCAGAAGAAAGGAGGGCTGTCCCGGAGGAGGGTGGCCGGAGGAGGGGGTGCGGGACCAGACACTGCCCGGGATGCGCGCTCGGGGGGTGCTGGTGGCGAGGTAGTGGGGACTCAGGGTGCAGGATGCTGGAGAGAGGGGCCGTGGGTGTTTGCGCGAAGAGGCTCCTGAGAAGAAGGTTCCAGGGCAAGGGACAGTCCGAAGGAATAGGCGCTGAAATAAGGGGGTGCAGGAGGGGGATGGCTGGACTTGAGGGGGTTAAATCCGGGGTGGGTGCGGTGGGGGAGGGGGAGAAGCTGGGGATGGAGAATTCCGGGGGAGAGGGAAGCGGGCGAAGGCGCAGCGCGGCTGCACTTGGCACAGAGCGGAGGGGTGCAGGCGCACGCAGCAGCCGGCCCCCGGCCCCCCGACCCGGCCCGAGGCGGCCCCTTACCCTCGCCGGCTCGGCTGCCACTGCTCCGACCCAGCGCAGCTCCTCAACCCGGAACCAGCCGAACCCGAGCTGCCCGCGGCCGGGGCGCCCTCCCCGCCTCCGGGGGGCGGGGCCCGGGCGACTCCGCCTCCGCGGCGGGCGGGGGAGGACCCGGCACGCGACCCGGCCTCCTGCCTGCAGACCCTGCTCCTCGCCCCCAGCCTGCTCCTGCTCCCGGGGGAGCTCGGCCCAGCTGCTCCTGCAGGGTCTGCGCAAGAAATAGCGTCCAGGTCTCCATTGCGGTCCCTGCGGCGGGAGGGGGTCGGGAGGCCGCCAGTTAGAGAGAATGATAAATTGGGAATAATAAATCAATGTAAAGATTTGGGGAAAATAATATTTTACGTTAAAACTGACAAGGCTATGTCGTATAATCTGCATAGGATAGAATTTTTGCATAAAATATAAAAATAGAACTCGAGAAATGCCCTCCTGCACAGAGCAAGTTCAAGACCCGCTCGCTCCTAAGCCCTGCATTCCCGTTTCCTCTTCACTTTCTTAAGGAGGGTTTGGGGACACATTTGTGGAACGCCTGACTTCCTAATGCCTGACTCTGGAGGTTTCCTCCATTCAGCAAACATTTCTAGAGGGCTGTATTTGGGGAGGGGGCGGAGGCGGAGAGAGGGAGAAAGAGTAATAGGAGACCTTGTCTCATATGCCAGATGGAGAGGGGATAAGGGATTTCTGGGCAGAGGGTACAAGCCTGTGCAAAATCATAGAGGCATGAAAGGGGAAGGCATATTTTGGGGAAATGCAAGCGTGCTATTAGGGTGGGTTGGGGAAGGGGATAGGGCTTGGGGGAGGTGGTGAGCAGACACCAAATACACGGTAAAGCCTTTCCTGACCAAGCAGGGGAATGACTGTCTGATAGGAGTTTCAGGAAATCAGGAAGATGCTTATTATACCATCAGCAAGGTCTGTATTTTTGCAGTGCTCAGCACACAGGAAAGGTGTGTGGCTGAACAGCAGCAGCAAAGATGTGGATTGCAGAAGAGAGACTAGGCACCAGTTAGGTCATAGTCATCAGTGCCGGCAGGAGGTGAGACCTGAAAGGGGCCATGAGAGTGGTAAGGTGAGAAGGTCAGTGTATTGAAAGTATAGACACTATGGAACTTTATTACGAATTCGATATGGAGGTGAGAGAGAAGGAGGTATTGAAGGTGGCTCCCCATTTTCTGCCTCCTTCAGAAATGTCTTCAGTAGAATTGAACTATACTGAGGTACAATTTCAGAAACAGCTTGAAGTTCACTCCTGTGTCCTCCATCACACCATCACCTGGTCCAGTGTCTCCATTATTGCCAGAGACAGGTTGGTTGCTCAAACAATAGCCATCCCTTGACTTTTTCTTGCAGCCAGACTCCTGACTGTTCAGGTGGCCCCCGTATCCTCGGGGCCAAAGGAAGGCTGACCATAGCTCCCTCCAGAAGTTCTGTTTGGTCCAAGCTCTCGCTATGGTAGTTGCATTTGTCTTGCCAATGATGGTTTGGGTTTGGCATGTGAATCAGGTCTGGCTGAAAAACCAGAGACACCAGAGTGGAAGGCTATGGTGGGAGGGGGCTTCTGCAAAGGGTCTTTTCACGTTCAGAAACACAGTTCCCTTTGCTGGATGTGGATGTGTTTGATGATGATGCTCAGAATTGCCACAGATGTCTTGCTCCCAGCCTGAGCATGCAGCCAGCACATGCATCCCAGGGAAGAGAAGCTGATGGTGTGATAAAGAGTCGATGAAAAAAAAAAAAAAAAGAGTCTAGATGAGGATGTGTGACAGGGTCCCTCTTAGTGATTAAGCAAGTTTATTAGTGGTGTGCTATGACTTGGCAACAGGTAAAGCCCAGGTGAAACACTGATGTGCTCTTCCAATTTTGATTTTTAAAAAGGCCAGTGTCCAAATTATTGAAGTATTTGAAGTGAAATGAAAAAAGACCTGATGATGGATGAAATGGTGGCCTTCATTTATTCAATATACAATCCATCTCTTCTTTTATTGAAACATAATATCTGGAGAAGTAGTTGGTCTGCTAGGATCAGCAGTTTGCAGCTGCTCTGGTAGACTTATGACTAAGTCCTTTCCAATAAAATTAAACAGAAATAGCCCTTGAGGCATTTACTGATGTTGACTCTGGGCAGGCCTTGTGGGAGGGGGTGGAAGAAACTATGACCCCTTACTTCCAAGGAGCTTGCAGTCCAGAGGGAAAACAGTGAATAATTCTTATCAAGCCCAGTAGGGCTTACTGAGTCCTCTCACAAAAGTTACTGGACTTGAGTCTCATAGAAATCTTACCGAGTGGCTCTTATTATCCCTGTTTTATCGAGGAAGATGCTGAGGTTCAGAGAAAGGAGATGTGGAAATTGCTAGTTGTCCATCCAAATACATCCTCTTCTTCTGCAGCAACACAGTAACTGGAGAAATGACTGTTTCGAAGCAGAGAACACTTTCCAGCTGTGCTCATAGCCCAATGTGTCTTTGTGACCAAATTTTTCCCAGTAGCAAGTAAATAGAAATAGTCCTTAAGGCATCAACTTCTGCCCTTCTATGTTCTAGTCCCTCTTCTCTGAAGTTGGAGGACATATATGCCAGGACTCAGCTTCAATTATGCAAAAAGGGGCTACTAGAGCAAACATAAAGAAGGAACCTGGGTTCCTAAGTGACTACATGGAATCAAGCCACCTAGCCACCCCAACTAGGAGAAATATACTTCCCTTCGCTGCCAGCCGTGGTATTTGGAGGCTCTTTGTTGCAGCTGCTTAGCTTACCTCTTGCTATTCTATAGATGGTTTTAGGAGAGGCTTTAGATTATCTTTGCTATTGTCTTAATCTTTTCAGTAGAAAAGTTCCTCTTGCTATCTAGCTCCAGTCTCTTCCAAATGTATAGAACATGGTTTTCTCTGGGTGAAAGGCACAATCTCTGACCATCATGAAACTTCTCAGCATTCTGTCTTTTCTCTCTTTGATCTGTTCTTCTGACCTTACTCCATCTCTGTTAAGATGCAGAACACTCATACCGTTGGTTCTATTCAAGTCTGTCAAGTCACAGCTCTTTCTGGATGTTTCCCCAGCCTGATGGGGTTGAGGGGTCTGAACTAAGAGTAGGAGATTGTGAGTGAAATGCATGCTTCTATACATACTCAAAAAATAAGAACTTCAAGAACATATATTTTTCTAATTACTAAGAGATAGTGTTGAATGGAAAAAAAATAAAAGGAAGACTCAACACATATAGGTGTAAGCACGCACAGTTACACACATGCTCACAGGCGTTATTTGCATAGCAAAAATCTGTAGAACTCTATAGCAATTCTAATCAAGTTTATCCCTAGGCTAGGGGAGAGAGAGAGAGTAGGGAGGTGGCTTAACTTTTATTGCTGTTTATTATTTAATTTTATAATCAGAAAAAATAAAGTTGATTCTCTTTGTGGATTCTGTATTTGCAGATTCACCAACTGGAAATTTATTCGTAACATACAAATCAATACTTGAGATGCTTTTGTTGTCATCTGTGGAATACCTATGCAATAAATTTCGATTCCACTTTGTGAAGAGTCGGAATGCCCAGAGGTGCATGTTCCCAGGTGATGTTGAACAGGCAACTCCCTGTCTCTTTGCTTCAGCTCTCATACTAAAAACGAGTATCTTTTTCATGATCTTTTCAGCACCATGTTTTCCTCATTTTTCTACCTTTACTATTTACAGGGCCCCCAAAACACAGTATTGAAATGCTGTCCAGGATTCCTAAGCATAAGAAGGCTGTGATGTGCCTTGGAGAGAAAATATGTTTGTTAGGTGAACTTCATTCAGGCATGAGTGAGCATGAAGCTGGCAGTGAGTTCACTGTTAATGAATCAACAGTATGTATTAAATCAGGTGTTTTTAAGCAGAAATACACATATAACAAGATTGTGTATTGATTAGTTGGGGACAAGTTGGCCAGAGCCTCATAGAAGTAAACCCTCTATTTCCTCAGGGGCAATGATTCAGTATTTGCTATTTCAAGTTTTGCAGTAACTTTAGAGAATATAACTACTGTGAGTGATGAAAGTTGCCTGTATTTAAAATTGTGTGTCTAACAGCATCCACCAATACAAGTTACCAGCCCCCAGATCACTTTCCATCCAGGTAAACTTGGCCTGGGCAAAGGGGAGGGGTAAGAGAATGAACATGGAGCTACTCCTGGGTGCCAGGCAGTGTGCCAGGTGCTTCAGCACCATCATTTATGAAAACTTTTCCTGCTCATTTTATTGTTTTTTTTTTTAACAATAGAAACAATAATAATCTGTACCATTATGTAAGGTTCAGGAAAACAGCCTTTTAAATCAACATCTTATCTGCTCCCTTATGATTGCTACCAGCAGTCTAGCTTTCCATCCAAGACCATACAGGTGACCCCTTTTATCCAGTTTATCCACCGCCCCCCATCTCCACTCCCTCCCTACCTCCTCCCTGTCCTTCTCTTAACCACTTGGTTCTTACAGATCACAAGCTTGTTTTGTTTTATTTAGTTCATTCACTTGCTTTGTTTGTTTGTGTTCCACATGTGGGTGAAATCTTCTGGTGTTTGTCTTTCTCCATCTGACTTATTTCACTTGATTTAGGACCTCTAATTCCATCCCATGTTGTTGCAAATAGCAGGATTTCATCCCACCCCACCCCACCCAATATCTGAGCAGTATTGGATTGTGTATATATCAAGTCTTAAAAAAAAAAATCCTTGCCACAGACTTGAGATTTTTCTCCCCATTGCAGATGAGGGAGCTGCAGCTTAGAGGGGCAATGTGCTCTGCCTAAAGCCAGAGCAAGCCGGGAGCGCAGGTTCCTGGCTCTCTGCACAGCTGTGCAGCCTGGAATTGGACTACATCTGGCTTCTCAGCTCTAGCCAGTGGCTTTTAAATGATCTGGCTGGACCCCCTCTCTTAATCCCCCCCACGGCTCCTTTCTCAGCGGGGGGCCTTGCCGCCAGCTCCAGAAGCCCCTCCTGGGGGCTTCTCCACTTCCACCCCTTTCCACTTAGCAAATGATCAATAGAAACACCTCAAGGTCTCCCTGAAATGAGGTCGAGTGTAAAACAAACAAGTGCATGAAGTCGATGAATTTATAACTTATTCATCCTCATCTCCTTTCAGCAGCCTGGGGATCAAGTTTGCCTTCTGTTCCAAATAATTCCTCCACCTGGGCCCCTGTCTGATACTTGCAGGCCTCCCCTGGGACCCGGCTCCTTCATCCATTCTGTATTTTTGTCCCTTTCCTCCGCACCAGCTCAGTTCCCTCAGCCCATACATGGGCTCACACTTCTCTAAAGCTGCACTCTCTGTAGCCCTCCCCCGCCCCCACTTTTAGCCACCACCTTGCTTCTAGCCTTTCTGTAGTCCAGCTTCTTGGAAGAATCACCCATCTGCACACCCTCCCCTGGCCTTCAGCAGCCTGGGCAGCCTGGCTCCGCCCCCCATTTCTCCACGGAACTCAGGAGAAGCCTCCTAATTGCCAATGAAAGTTAACTGCTAAGATACAGTTGCTGCTGCAGAAAAACAAAATACAGCAGCAAAATGAAAAGGAAATTTGAAATATTCATGATTCCACCCCCCCAGAGAGAACTATTGTCAATACTGGGTTTATACCCTCCCCGACTTTTTGCACGCATTATACATGCTTGTGTGCACACATCAAGGGGGAGGGCAGAGGGAATGGGGGAGAGGGAGGAAGAGGGAGGTTTATAGCCACTAGAAATAAGTTCATTTTCTAAAGCATTGCTCCTCAAAGTCTGCGTGTAGACCCACATGTGTTTTCACATAGGTTCTTTCAAGAGCTGACCTTGCAATAAGGACAGGTGTGAAAACAGATTATTTGGGAAGTGTCAGTAACACTACTCGGGAAGCGGGAAGGTGATGTAGGGAAGGGAGGCAGCTCCGTCAGGGTCGCTAGGAAACCTGCTGGCACAGAGAGCCAGGGAAGGCTTCTCCTGCAGGCCAGGTCTAGAAAATGGTGCAAAACACATGACTCAGAATGACCCACCCAAAGGATGTGGGAGTTGGGTATTTATATGCCATCTTTGAATGCCGAGGCTGCTCCCTAGCACTTGTGACCTGTGGCGTGGGCATTGATCGACTTTCCACAGATGTGGGAAGAAGATCTCTGATGCAGAGGCTGCCGCTGGGAGTCTTGGGAGCACAGTGACAGGTTGGAAGGGTAAGGGCAGGGCACTGATGGCATCTCACAGTCCAGCCCTGGCACGCTGAGATCACCTTGCACTCTGCCTCAAGTTTTGTGTCCTCTACTATTTCTTCAAGGTAGTGAAATCTCGATTGTTTAAAAACAAACAAACAAAAAAAGGACCAGCCCCACTGCCCAGGAGTCCTCAAGCCACTTCCTTTGTACCAAGGTCAGTGCCCCACTGGGAGAATTTCCCCTTCCCACAATCCTGCAGGACGCCCCCAAGAGGGACTGTAGTGCAGCAAAGGTGCATGTTTGTCTTCTACCAACTTCTGATGCTAACCTAGACCAGGGCCAAGGCTTTTACTTTTCCATAATTGGTCATAGGAATTCTCGTGAGCTCATAAAGGTGTGAGCTGAGGGAGAGGCTCCGGTGCAAACAGGAGTGACAATCTGGGGTCTGGCCTGCTGGTGCAACTTACTGTCCTTCTGGTCCTGCTCAGGCCTGATCTGACTGTTCCACTTTATTCCATGGTGGCTTGCTGTGGACTGGCCTGACTTTATGACCTGGTGGAGCCGACAGTGTACAACTTGTGATGAGAAGCTCTGGCCACACAGTGAGTTAATCTCTCGCAGTCATTTGCTCAAGCTCTTTTAGAGCCCAGTAGCATGCCAGGCAGGGATTTTCAAAAACCAAGTGTTTTCCTGCTGCAGAGAGCAAGCCTTTGCTCTAGAATCCTAGAGGTCTACACTAAGGCTTTCCCACTGGGGCTTGCCAAAGGCCCCACACTTGTCTTTTCTAATTATAAGTCCTCTGTCACCATGGCATCTGATAAATGGATTGGAGAAATATTTCCACATGACTCTATCTCCAAAATCTGGAGTTCTACTGAGTGGTAAGAGACACAAGAAACAGTTATTTATTACTTGAAAGGGGATGGCTCTTCATGGTCTAGGTCGCGGAACACCTAAGTCTTTAATTATGATGTGAGAACCCTTGAATCTTTTTATCTTCCCCTCTCCTGTGCATGTCTCAGAGGGCAGCTACTACTTCCTCTTCCCCACTTCCCTGGAAATGACTGAGAACAAAAGGAAAAAGCACTTGCCAGAATAGTTGTTGCATGCCAAGTGCCAGAGGTTTCTCGTCTATTCCAGTTGCTGCACGACCTATCTGGTTTTTGTTTTGCTTGCAATGCCAGGCCACTGAATCATGTGGAAATACCATGGGATTGCCACTCCTGCATTCTTTAAGTCTTTGAGGGCAGTGCTAGCCTCTGCCATTCACCACATACTATGACTTCTAATTTACTATCTTGTCTGGGTGCATGTGTGTCATTTCAAATGCTTCCATTTGGCTTTCCTACCATTGAGGATCTCTTGTCCACATTAAGAAACCAATGTGATTTTCTACAAGCTGCTAAGTTTACTCCGCGCAATCAGGCATTCAGGGGTGGGGGGTGGCGGCCATATTAGGGTCTGTGGGCTCAGTGGATCCACTGTGCTATGGATTTTGGCCAAGATTCCACTTGTCATCTTGCCTTCATGTGTCCCTACTTTAATAAGGGGCAATCGTGGCATCTGGATGCATTGGGAATAGTGTCAGTCCAGACCCTATAACCAAAAAATCATAGAAATGTCTGACTATCTTTCACTCCCTGAATAGTTATAAACCTCAGGAGTGGTTTTTTTTTTTCCCAAAGATTTATTTATTTATTCATACAGGAACTGGGGTACAGGCCAGAAGCACGGGGGTGAGGGTGAGAAGCAGAGCGGCAAGCAAAATAGGTAGACTGACTGAAATACACGCTGAGGGGAGCAGTGGGCAAGTCAGGAGAGATCTGCTGCGCCATGTGGGTAGCTCCCTGGCCGGGGATCAAACTTGTGCTGCAGTGGCTGCAAATAGCTTCATAGGTTGCATCTTAACCCCTTGTGCCACCAGGGAGGCCCCTCAAAAGAGTTTTTAAATCTCTCTGTGTCTCAGTTTTTTCATCTGTAAAATGGAGATATGTTAGTACCTACTGCCTGGTGCTATTATTAGGATTAAATCAGCATATAGTTCTCATAAGGGAGTAATAGTTCTTATAGCACATAGTAAATGCTCAGTAAATATTAGATACTATTTTATCTAATGGAACTATAAATGGAATAGAAAGAAATGAAAGATAAGTGAAAAGTCATGGAGGAGAAAATGAGACGTTCCAACATTTTTTTAATAGTTGTTCTAGAAGGAGAAAATAGGAAAGAAGCAGCATTTGAAGAAATAATGGTGGAGAATTTTCTATAGATGAAGAAAATTGAGGCCCTAAAATGAAAAAGCACACTGAGTTCTGAGTAGGAAAAAAAACATACCATTCCTAGACATGTTGTAGAGAAATTGAAAAACAATAAAGATTTTTTAAAAATCTGAAAAACTACCAGGAGGAAACAGATTATTTACAAATGAATGACATTCTCACTGAAGCCAATTTCTCATCAGCAACAGTAGATGCCAAAGGAATATTAACTTCAGAATGATCAGAAAAACAATTAGGATCTTGGGCCTCCCCGGTGGCGCAGCAGTTGAGCGCTGGGTTGCGAAACTGCGCACGGCCTCTGCGCCGCCAGTTTGATCCCCGGCTGCTCCCCGGCCACCAGAGGAGGGTCCCACATGGCGCGCAGACCTCTCCTGCCGCCCGCTGCTCCCCTCAGCAGTGTACTTCGGTCCTTCTGCCTGCTCTGCTCCCCGCTCTGGCTCTGGTGAATTCTCTCACCCTCCTTCCCGCACTTCTGACTGTACCCAGTGCATGTATAAACAAAACAAACAAACAAACCAGCAAACAAATAAATAAAGCATGCCTCTATTAAAAAAAAAAATTAAAAAAAAAAAAACAATTAGGATCCTACATTCAGCTCACCATCATATAAAGGTGAATGTGATATTAAAAAAAAGTTTTGTTATACACAGACCAAGAGATAAGGTAATTGTATCTCAAAGAATTTATGAAAGTTGAGCTTCAGGAAGAAGAAAATTAAATTCAGGAGGAAAGGACTTCACCTCTAGCCAAGATGAAATAACACAACCCACATTTACTCCTTTACCTAGAACAAAGGAAAAAACTGCACAAACCATAAGAGACAGTGGTCCTTAAGGCATCAGCCACGAGGCAGCAAAAGTCAGGGGTCTCTGAGACATGGAAGCAAAAGAAGTGAACCTTGTAATCTGTGAAGCCAGATTTTCACAGAGAGTTTGCAGGCCTCAGGGCAGCAAGGGGGAACCGGGCAGGCCCCAGAGGCCTTCCTGAGTTAAGGAGACAAAGCTGAGTTGACCAAAGCTGCACTTAAAGGTCAGAGGACTGCTGAGCAGAGAGCAAGGAGTGCAGATCCCTGTGAGGTGTGAGGGAATGTCCTAAGGTGGGAGAAAACCCTCCAAAAGGACAGAGAGAAGAATGCTCAGAGCTCACAGAGTCAGGGGTAATGCCCTGCTCATCAGCTAGAGATGAAAATACCATCATTCTTGGAGGATTGAGGACTCAAAGAGGTTTTACCTCAATAATGGGGGAAAATATCTGTAGAGTAAATGCTACTTTCGTTTTTCCAAGAAGCTTAAGAGCAAGACCTGAAAGGATCAAATGATTTCCAAGTGACTTAACCACATCCTGAACAAATCTAAAGAATTTTTATGGGCGTACAAAAATTATCCAGCACAGGACAAGGTAAAATTCATGTCTGGCACCCAATCAAAAAATGAGCATACATGTAAGGAAGCAGGAAAACACTGCATATAAGAAGAGAAAAATCAGCCAATCAAAACATCCAGAAATGAGGATGACAGAATTGAGAAACAAAGACTAAAATCATTATTATTATTGAATTCTGTATGTTCAAGAAGCTAGAAGAAAGTTTAAATATGTTTAGTAGGGTCATGGAAGATATTTAAAAAGACTCAAATCAAAATGCTGGAGATGAAAATGACAGTGTTTGAGATGAAAAATATTCTGAATGGGATTCATGGCAATTTTAATATTGCAGAGAAAAGATTTGTGAACTGAAAGACATCGCCCTGGAAACTATCCAAAATGAAACAGAAAGAAAAAAGACTTGAAACCAATGAAAACCACAGGATGACTTAAAGCATCCTAATAGCTATATGTTTGGAGTGTCCCAGAGAGAGGGGAGAGGAAGCCACAGGGAAAAAAGGAGGAAATGGCTCCTGGGCAGTGGCCTTTGACCTTCCTGGCAGCTCTGTCCACGCAGGACTGGAAGCACACATCTCTAACAGGACAGTGACAAAGTGCTCCCCTTGCCAACTCAGGGGGTGGCCCTTGGGACTCATGTGCTGTGAGCTGGGGTGACAGGAGGAGCAGACTGCAGAGGGCACCCAGCTGTGACTGACCTTCATTTACCGAGGGTAGAAGCGGTGCCTTACCCTGTCTGAGAATAGGAAGGAAGCTCATTCCTCTCTTTCCCACTGATGTTCTGTTTTCAAACTATTTGAAGAATGCATCATCTTGCCTCCAGCACCAGCAGGTTCTCTGTTCTGTGATCAGTATGATTCACAGGAACTTAAATAAAAAACAAAATAAGCCAGGGGTGTGGAAAATATGACTTGTGTTTTGGTGTGGCATTAGCTATGAGCCCCAGCATTTTCATTGAAGAGAATTTTATGTTAAAAAAAAAAAAAAAAAAGGCCTGTGACTTGCTAGAAAGGCTGCTTGAGAGCAGGTCAGGGTGGCTGTGTATATCTTCAAGAGAGGGTGCCGTGGCCTGGGCTGTTATTGATGGGGGCTGGGGGTGGGGCCAACTTCTCCCGGTCCACCTTTGCACCAGCCTCGCTGGTGACACTGCTGGGAGCTCCAGCATCCTGGCCTGTGCCGTTCTTTCTTCATACTCCCGAACAGAAGGCTAAATTTTCATGGGAAAGTCAGATGATTACTCAGTGTTGTAGGATCTATATTATGTTTATATTCCAATAGAAGAGGAGATGGAGACCTTGAATGAAATGTCTCACAAGTGTGTGGATCTAAGTTTTATAAGGATTTGTATCAAATGTTCTTTCTGTTTATATATGGTAGCCCAAATTGGAAATAACCCAAATATGCCAAGTCGGTAGGCAGATGGATAAATAAAGTGAGGTATATCCATAAAATGGACTACTACTCAGCAATGAAAAAGGCAATGTATATGTGCAACAATATGGCTGAATCCACAAATTTTTGTGCCGAGTGAAAGAAGACAAAGAGGAGTACACATTGTAGCCTTCCAGTCCCATAAAATTCTAGAAATGAAAATTAATCCTTAGTGACAGAAAGCAGATTAGAGCTTGCCTGTGGATGGGGTGGTGCAGGGATTGGAGGAAGTAATCACAAAGGATCACAAGGAAACATTTTTGGGCGATGTTCATTCTCTTGATGGTGGTGATGATTTCACAGATGCAAACGTATGTCAAAACATTTAAATTGTTCACTTTAAATATGTGCAGTTTATTATATGCCAATTATACTTCAATAAAGCTGTTAGAAAAAAATCCCAGAAGGAAAGTGTGGGAAGCAAGAGGTAATGGTGAACAAAGAAACTGGCAATGGGTTGGCGAATCTGAATAAGCAGGGTTACTCACAGTAATAAGAATAATTACCAGATGGAATGGAAACATCTGATTTTGTATTGATGAGGAATTTTACTCAACTCTAGATTTTAAGTGTGCATTACATTTACTTAACTTTCCTGCTAGTTAAGGGAACAAAGGAAAGGGATTTTAAAAACTCAATTCAAAAGATGTGAAATATGAAAAAAAGAGGCAAAGAAAAAGCATGTAGTAATTGAAGTCACAGGAGAGCAGACGGGAATAGTTTCATGTACCTCTTTGAATATCCCTGTGGGAGTCAAGGAAAGCTTCCTGGAAAAGGGGGTGTTTAAGTGGGTTTTAAAGAATGAGCAGAAGGTGCCCAGAGAAGGCAGGAATATTACCATCAATGGAGGAGGCTGCATGAGAAAATGTACGGGGAGGTAAATGGACATGCTAGACTTAGCACATAGGATGTGACCCCAGCAGAGGCGACTGTGGCTGGGGATGAGCAGAGGCTGCAGATGGGGGTTGGGGCCACATCACTGAAGGCCTTGATTGAGGACAGTGGGGAACCACAGAAAGCTTTTCTAAGGCGGGAGGGGGGCATTGTCAGAGTTGTGTTTCTGAAGTAGTATAGGGAATGAATTGTTGAAGCAGTACTGGGGGAAGGGAGACCAGTGAGGGGGGTGAAGGGAGGTCATGGAGCCAGAGAGGCCACCCCGTGTTCCCCTACAACTCAGCTTCCTACCCTCAACACTGGTCACATGCCTTTCTGTTGCTCTGGGGAGCTGTGGCTTCTTGGCTGAGCACCGCGGAGTGGGAGTTGGAGACAAGTGCTCTCACTGGCAGTCTGCAGCTGCACCAGCCTGTGGGAAACTGCTTTTGCAGAGGGACCTCGCTTCTGATCCTCAGACCCACCTTCTGCAGTGAGCGAAGTGAGGAAGGCGCTCTGGCCTTGGGGTCTAAAGACCTGGGCTCTGGCACCTGCCTGAGCATTGGCTCCCTGTGCATCCTCTGCCAAGTCCTTTGCCCTCTCTGGGCTGTGCTTATCTACCACTCCTGCTTTAAAGTGAGGGTGTCGAACAAACAGACCCAGGACTGGCTGCAGGCAACTTCTCAATGGACCCCAGATCTGGTCCTAATCCTCTGTCTCCCCTTAATATCCCAACCCTCTGGCACACCCTTCTAAGGCAACCCCAATCCTACCATGCAATCACCACTTGGGGAAGCAAGATCCTCTGATTGCTTTCCTTCTTCAAAATAAAACTAGTTTTCTTGTTTTCATTATAAAAGTAATGCAGAATCATTGTTAAAAATATAAACCATAAAAGAAGGAAAAGTAAACTTCAAGTGCAATTCTTTTATACAAAAGTAGTCACTGTTAAGATTTTGGTAAGTCTTCCAGACAATTCCCTACACACACACACACACACACACACACACATACACACACACCCCAAATACTCTCTCACACAGATTTGTGTAAATGGGAGCAAAGAAGTTTTTTTTTTTTTTAAGATTTATTTATTTATGCATACAAGAACAGGGGTACAGGCCAGAGGTGTGGGGGGTGAGAGGATTCACCAGAGACAGAGTGGGGAATAGAACAAGAAGAATGACTGAAATACACTGCTGAGGGGAGCAGCGGGTGAGTCAGGAGAGGTCTGCTGCACCATGTGGGTAGCTCTCTGCCTGGGGATCAAGCTCATGCTGCAGAGGCTGCAGACAGCTTCATAGGTTGCGTCTTAACCCTTGTGCCACCAGGGAGGCCCAATCAAAGAATTTAACTGTGTTGCAATCTAAGTTTTTCATGAATACCTATGTAAAAATATTTACCTTATTATTTTTAAATTTTTATTTTGATTACATATTTACATACAAATACACCACATACACAAATGTGTACATGTGATCATCATGAACATGAGCAAATCCTAGCGACTTCTTTATTTTCAGTAGTTCTTCAGTTTCTTCTATAAATAAATGAATGCAGTGAACATCTCTAAACATGAATCCTTTCTAGATGTGGAACTGTTAGGTCAAAAAATGGGAACATTAAAATGTTTTTATGTATTGCCCAACTATCCTACAAAAAGTTAGTGCCAATTCTCATCTCTTCCCATAATATGAGCACCCATTCTCAGAACCTTTTCTAGAGACGGTCTTATCAATTTCTAACCTAATAGGTGAACATATTGTCTTCTTTTTCTTTTTATTTCTTTAGTTGATCATCTGCTTATCAGCTATTTGGATATTTTTCTCTTGTGAAACAATCTATTTTTCTTTGCCTATATTTCCATTGGGTAAGTTTGTTTCTTATTGCTTTTTTTTTTTTTTTAAAGATTTATTTATTTATTTATACAAGCACTGGGTATAGTCAGAAGCATGGGAGGGTGAGAGAATTCACCAGAGCCAGAGGGGGGAGCAGAGCAGGCAGAAGGACCGAAGTACACTGCTGAGGGGAGCAGTGGGAGGCAGGAGAGGTCTGCGCGCCATGTGGGACCCTCGCCCAGTGGCCAGGGATCGAACCTGCGCTGCAGAGGCTGTGGGCAGCTTCTCAACCCAGCGCTCAACCACTGCTCCACGGGGGAGGCCCTCTTATTGCTTTTTAAGAGCTCTTTATATATTAGGAATTTAACCTCAGTCCACTTGTTTTTTCAGGGTCTCTGAATTTGGGAATCATGGTTCTCCGCAAATCAAATTCCCAAGAGGCTGGAGCAGTTCTCCCTCTAGTCAGCGGAGGGCAGCAGTGGGCAGGATTCACTTTCAAGCTGGTCATCCTGGGACCTCCAGGAGTTAGGACACCCCCATTCTACCAGACAGACAGAAAGACAGACCGACTCTCAGTCTCTCTCTCTCTCTCTCTCTCTCTCTCTCTCTCACACACACACACACACACACACACACACGCACACACCCTACAAATTACCCCTCCAGAGTTTCTCAGGGCACCACTTGGTCCACTGACGCTTTTTTATATTATTATTTTTTTAATTGAAGCAACATTGGCGTATACCATCATATAGGTTTCAGGGATACATGATGCTTCCACATCTGTATGTACGACTCTTTTTTTTTTTTTTTTTAAATAGAGGCATGCTTTATTTATTTGTTTGCTGGTTTGTTTGTTTGTTTTGTTTATACAAGCACTGGGTACAGTCAGAAGCGCGGGAGGGTGAGAGAATTCACCAGAGCCAGAGCGGGGAGCAGAGCAGGCAGAAGGACCGAAGTACACTGCTGAGGGGAGCAGCGGGCGGCAGGAGAGGTCTGCGCGCCATGTAGGACCCTCCTCTGGTGGCCGGGGAGCAGCCGGGATCGAACCGGCGTCGCAGAGGCCGTGCGCAGTTTCGCAACCCAGCGCTCCACCGCTGCGCCACCGGGGAGGCCCTGTATGTACGACTCTTAAAGGCTGTCCCACATGGACGGCCTCCACCACCACCACCCCATCTTCTCTAGAGAGAGCTGTGAGCAGTGAAGGGAACCAGGCTCTGCAATCAGACTGGAGTTCAGAATCCAGCTCTCACCTCCGGCTGAAGGATGGTGGCAGCCTTCTGCCCTCCCTACCTCTCGCCTTCCTCATCTGTAAGATGGGCCCGGGGAGATCCACCTTCCCAGGTTGGGGTGAAGGAGAAGAGACCTGGGCGTGGCGAAGCCTGGCGCGCAGGTGCTCAGGGTGTGAGGCCGCCGCCCCCATTCACCGAGCAGAAGCCCTGCCTCCTGCCTTCCCCCTGGGCTTGCTCCTTGCCAAGCCCGACGAGACTGTGGCTAAGGGCCCCTTTGGGCAGGTTGTAAGGAGGGAGGCTGAGGAGAGCGGTGGGGAGGGGAGGGCTGATGCGGATCACGGAGGGGGGGGATGGGGGGGTGCTGGGAAAGGCTTGTGGGTGGGCCGGCCCGTGTGAAGGGGGCGGAGAAGCCCAGCACCTGGATGGATGAGGTGCGCTGGCCAGAAGGGGAGGGGGCCCAGGTTTCCCCCTGAGGGTCAGCGTCCCTGTGGGGGAAGGTGCAGTTCTGTCAAGGGGGAGATACTTGCCTTGTGTTGCGTAAGGGAGGCCTGAGTGGCTTCCCGCCTCCCCTGCAGCTACCTCCACTCCCAGCCCCACGTGAGCTCTCCAGGACGGGCTGCTCTGACCTAACAGGTCCAGAGAGGAGGTCGTCTCCTTCCTGCTGTCTTGTCCCTTGAGGATCCCCCCCCGCCCAGGTCCCAGGTTTGAGAAAGGGGACAAGGAGGAAACCTTTTCTTCCCTCCTGACCCCCCACCCCTCGATTATACAAGAGCAGGGCAGAGCCTGTGGGGCCCCTGGCTCAGGAGGAGAAACTGGAAAAATGGGTTTCTGGTGGGCATGTCTATGGCCTGGAGGGGGATGAATCATCAGATCAGCTGGCAGAGAGGGCAGTGAGCAGAGGAGGAGGCTGGGCCCGGCCCCCCTGGTTGTAGGCTTTGGAGGAAGGAGAAGCGATCCGGTAAGGGGTGGTGAGGTCCCAGGCCTCCGCGATGCCGGGGGCAGGTATCTGTGCTTTTACAGTCTCCAGTCTGGTCCCAGATTTTAGTCCTTTGCTCATATTAATAAGGACCATGGTAACGACTCAGTTTTGAGATTGCTGGCTAGATGCCCAGCCTCCTGCTAGACTCTAGGAGCATTATTTTTATTTAATATTCATTTATCTTATGGCCAATCTCCGTTTTACAGATGAAGTCCCAGAAGCTCAGAGGTTCAGCCACTTGCCCTTGGTCACACCAGGGAGTCGGGGCAGAGCCCTCTGTTTGCCTCCAGAGGCTGAAAACTCCCCTGGTGTTCCCCCTGCACCCTCTGCCGCTGTGGCTTGTGTCCTGCACCTGGGGTCCTAGGCACACACAACTCTTGGCACTGTCACGAGGTGCAGATGCCCAGGTCACCCTAGCCACGGGTTCTCTAATGGTGAAGGATTCTGAGCACTTTCTTTTCTTTTTTAATTTGTGGGATTCATGGGGGAGAAAAGGAATGGATCAATAAGCATCAGGTAGGGACCAGATTGCTAAGTCCAGGGTCGACGAAAGGAGGGTGCTAAGGGGACTTTGGGGGTTCCTTAAAGCTGTGCCCTTCTGTGAAGGAGGGATGGGGCATGTGCACATGGTGGGTGGGGGCTGGCAGTTAGCCCCTGCTGTGGGGACGCAGGAAGGCCTAGTGTTCTGACCTACCGCCTGAGGTAGGCAGTGGGCGGTGGGTGTGACTTCAAGAATCTTATCAATCCCTCAGGAATGTATGCTGCTTTAGCAAACCCTAGCTGCTGGCAGAGGAGTGGGGTACAGGTTGGGGCCTGCCTGGTTGTGGGTAGGGACCTTACAGGGAGCCCCCACTGGGCAGGCTTGCATTGAGGACAAGTATGGGGTGGAACTGGCCAAAGCAACTGCCCAAGAAGCATGGGACGTTTCTGCCCACTGCCTCACACTGCCTGTCCCCCCAGGTTCCACTCCTCTATCTTCACACCCCGCCTCCTCATTTCTCCAAGATCAGACCCAGGAAGTAGTGACAGCCTTTCTTATATCCTCACTCATCAGAGCAGCATCCCTAAACTGAACTGACATTTTGTCTTTCAGATCTTACTTAATCCTTATAACCGACCCAGTTATCTATTTCTAAACACCAATGGAGAGATGAGGAAAAATCAGTGTCAGAGAGGTTAAGTGACTTGTCCAAGGCCTCATAGCCATTAAGTCCAGGTGTAGAACTTCAAATTGGTTCAGAGGGCATAGGATCTGGTCCTGACCCTTGAAGGTGTTCTGGCTGTTCCTGGAGGGAGAAACAGATAGAGATTCTCACACGGGGGGAGTGATAGGCAGGAGAATGAGCTAATAGGAGGACTGACTATGGGAGGATCGATCGCCTTTTCTCCGTTGTAGACAGTTTCTTAATGAGAGGGGCATGATTGCTGTCATTCTAGTCTTAACTCATTCCTTTAAAGTAGGAGGAGAAAGAGGACAGAGGGATTGTGTATGTGTTTGGGTGACAGAGCAACTCGATCCAGCTGTCCATGAGGCTGTATTTTACAAGAGAGTCAGTCAATAATTACCCATTTTTGCTTAAGCCATTTGATTCTTTCAACCAAAAGACACCAAATGAATGCCATATATGTATATATATATAGATCATATATATACTACATAATGGAACTTCATAATGGAACTCTTGACTTTTATCCCTCAAACCTTTATTTTCCTCATACTTCTCCATCTTGGCATGGCCACCCAAATGCTCAAGACTTCTCCCTCCCTATCTGACTCAGCAATAAGCCCTGTCAATCCTACTTCCAAACTATATCTCAAGTCCATCTATTTCTCTGTATTTGCACTGCTACCCCAGTACTTGTCATCATCATCTCTCATCTAAATTATGGCAAAAAGTTTTATCAATGGTCTCTTTGGTTCAGTTCTTGTTCCCCCATAAATACTGTTACACACTATAGCCAGTTATCTTTCAAAAACGTGAACCAGGGGCCTCCCTGGTGGTGCAAGGGGTTAAGATGAAGTACTGTGAAGCTATCCCTAGCCACTGCAGCATGAGTTCGATCCCTGGCCAGGGAGGTGACCCACACGGTGCAGCAAACCTCTCTTGTCTCGCCCGCTGCTCCCCTCAGCAGTGTATTTCAGTACATCTGCCTGTTCTGTGCCCTACTCTGTCTCTGGTGAATCCTCTCACCCCCCACCTCTCTGGCCTGCACCTCAGCTCTTGTTTGCAAAAATAAATCAATCTTAAAAAACAAAGAAACTAAAACGTGAACCAGATCATGTCATTCCCTCGCATAACGTTCTTTAATGATTTCTTGCTGTAATTGGAATAAAATCACACTCTTTGCCAGGGTTTTCTGATATCTGAATCTGAACCACCTTCCAATGTCATCCTATCTTCTTTCTATTACACAAAAAACACCAGCTCATTTCTACCTTAGGGCACTTGCATTTATTAGTGACTATCTGGGAGAAATAACATCTTCACATGGCTTTTTCCTTCTCATCATTTAGGTTGGGCCTCAAGTGTCATCTCTCAAAGACCTTCCTTGAAGGGCTTAGCTAAAGCAGCATCAGTTCTCACTCCAACCCCAAATTATTCTTTGTTCTCTCACCCCATTAACCGCTTTCATGGCACTTTTCAGTTTGCAACTTTGAGTGAATCAGAAATAGACGAGCCAGCATACACACTGGATGTCAGTCTTAGACCAGTTCCGTCCCTGATTGTGTTAAGGTGACCTGGCTTTACCACTGGTGAAAAGTAAATGTATATTCTTTCTTGAGGAAGAGAACATGTGCCAGAGTTTCAAAATGTCTCTATATTTTTCATACACTATGTCAATGTTTATTTATTTATTTTTATAATGTAAAAATTTGATCTAGTTACCAAACATGCAAAGAGACATGAATTAGCCAAGAAAAAAAATCAAGAGAAAAAAAGTAATAGAAAAAGAGCCACACAAGACCTCAGCTGTTGGCATTATCAGACTTTTCAATAACAGTGACTAATATGATAAATTATGTGAAAAGATGGCACATTTCAGCAAAGAACTAGAAACCATGAAAATTATTAAAAAATAAATTCTGTAGCTTAAATATATAGGAATTGGCATTAAGAACTTGATAGATGGGTTTGACAGCAGATTAGATACACGTGAAGAGAGAATTAGTGGATTGGAAATAGGTCAAAAGAAAACATCAGACCAAAATAAGGAGATACGAAAGAATTTTTAAAAATATAGAAAAGAATGTATGAGACATGTGAAATATGACTAAGAAAATATCTAAACTATGTGTAATTGGAGTCTCAGAGTGCAAGGAACAAGAAAGATAGGTAGATGCAATTGTAAAAAGGTGATGGCTGAGACTTCTGTATTTTCTATGTAAAACCAAAGCTAGGGCCTCCCCTGGTGGCGCAGGCAGTTGAGCATAGCACTGTGAAGCTGTCTGCAGCCTCTGCAGTGCTGGTTCCATCCTGGCCAGCCGGCGAGGGTCCCACATAGCGCCGCAGACCTCTGCTGTTGTGCCCGCTGCTCTCCTCAGCAGTGTATTTCGTCAGTCTGCCCGTTCTGTTCCCCACTCTGTCTTTGGTGAATCCTCTCACCCTCCCATGCATCTGGCCTGTACCCTGGTTCTTGTATAAATAAATAAATAAATCTTAAAATAAATAAATAAATAAATAAAACCAAAGCTAGATGTCAAGTTGCAGGATACATGAAGCACCACGAGTGACTATACAGAATGAATATAAAGAAAACCAAATTCAGACTCATAATAATTTCCTGGAACCAGAAACAAAGAGAAAATATTAAAAGCAGAAATTAAAATATGTTATCTTGAAATACTATAAAATAGGTCTGGTAGTGAATTTCTACGCTGAAACCACAGAAGCCATAAAACTAGAGAATGAATGATAATTTTAAATTGCTGAAAGAAAATTACTTCCCATTTAGAATTCTATATTCATTAATACTATAATTTCTTCTACTTTCCCATAGGTTTTTTTGCACTGGCTGTTTTCTCTACCTGATTCATTCTTCCCTTAGATGTTTATATGGCCTTTCCTCATCACTTTCAAGTCTTTTCTCAAATGTTATCATTTCAATGAGGCCACCTTTGAACATCCCATTTAAAACTATAACCTGTAACCTACTTATTTCTCATCCCTCCTCCCCAAATCATTATACATTATCACCTCCTGACATAGTATGAGTTCATTTACTTATGATTTTTCTGGTCTCCATTGACTTGAATGTAAACTGATACATGTAACTGACTCATTTGAAAACATACATTTAAAATAACTCCAGCTGTTTTTATCAGGAGGGTCATTAGGATACCTAGCAGGTGCTGACATCAGAAACAGAAGTCTCTTCAATACTGATACACCCTGGATCTGATTTTCCCCTGTGCTTTTTACTATAAGAAAAAACTGATTCTGGAAGTAAATGGGAGAGAGGTAGACAGGTAGATAGAAACTGACATGTGTTTAAGGGGGATGTTTTCAGTGGCAAGTTACAGGAAACCCAACTGCTAGTGATTCAAAAAGAAGGATAATCATTATCTCATGTAAAAAGTCACCCAGAGGCCGGCCCTCCAGAGTTAGCTCTCTGCCAACATCCATTTGCTTTCCATTTTCACATTTTATCACACTCAGCACGTTCATTACTGTGCAGTTTCACAAGAAGACATGAAAATATCTTGCTAATGAGGGCCAGTTTCTTCCTCTGCTCCTCTTTTTAAGGGACGAGGAACTCACTTTCTGTTGTACTCCCAGCACATTTTTCTGCCTCCTTGACCAGGACTTCCAAAACCATTTCTAGGAAAGGACAGTGGATTGTTGCGATCGGCTCAGACTGCCCTGATTTCTCTGTAGTACTGGGAGGGATCCAGCCCCCAGAGGCAGATGGCTCCTTGGTATCTGAATAAAAATCAAGTGCTGCTGGTTGGGCGAACTCTGGCACCCCTGACATAGTGACTCCCAGTTTTACTCCCTCCCTCCCGGCCTCCCTCTCTCTCCTCCCCAGCCTCCCTACCTCCCTTCTCTACCCCCCAGCCTCCCTGCCTCCCTCCTCTGCCTCCCAACCTCCCTTTCTCCCTCCTCTCCCCCACCCAGCCTCCCTGCTTAGCTGCCTCCCTTCTCAAACTCCCTCCTGCCCCTCTCCCTCCTTGCCTTCCTGCCTCTTTCCTTCCTTCCCGTTCTTTACTGAAGTAACCTTGGTTTACAAGACTGCAAATGATTTAGGGGAATGGGTTCACATTTCCTCAGATGTATGTTGCCACACCACACCCACCACCAAAGCTCCCTCAGCCACTGGTTCTCAGAACGTTCTCTCAGCACCCAACTACCACCTGCTAGAAGCCCAAGTCACATTCCCGGCCTTCAGCTGACCAAGGGCAGAGGCTGGCCAGAAGCATGAAGATGATTCTGGCCCCCAGACATTAGTCTCCCCAGTATATGCCCCAGGCATCATGGATAGAGATAACCCATTCCTGCTGTCCCCTATCCAGATTCCCGACCCTCAGGATCCATCAACATAATAAAAATGTGCTTGTAAACTGCCAAGTTGGGGTGGTGTGTTCACAGCAATAGCTCGCCAGAGTCACCCTCCTGCTCCCAGCGCTGCAGCCCTCTCTCTGTCCGATAGCGCTCCTCCCCCTTGTCTCTGAGTCCCAGGTGCCCTGGAGCAGATGGTGCTCAGAGCTGGGGAGGGGAAGGGTCTTCTGTTTCCCTTTACCCTGCTCTTCTATGCGGGTGTTTCCCTCACATGATGCATGGTTGGAGATTTCACCTGTGGGTTCAAATTCCTGTCTAATCCCTGGAACACCTGCATTGACACCTGTTTGCCCTAACTCCAGGAATTGGTAAAAGGGTTCAGGTTTGTATAATTTGCATTTGTTGTACATATATTTCCTGGGACCATGTTACCCTCTGACTCTGACTTTTGCCCATACTTCTCTCCTGAGCTCCTGACCTCTAGACCTGACAGTGTCCCAAGCACCCCCCGTCCCTCTGTGGTGTCTTGAATTTAGAGTGTCCACAAGCAAACACAGCATCTTCCTTTCAAAATTCACTCGGCCTACTGTGTCTCTCATCTCTCCTGGTAAGCCAAATCTGAACCCCAGGAACCATCCTGCCCTTTCTGGTCAGCCCTGGACTTGCTCGTTCAGCATTTGGGACTTAAATATCATTTCTATACAATGATGACTCCAAAATTTTTATCTCCAGTCTTGACCTCCCCTCTGAGATTCTGTCCAGTTTGTCCATCTAGCTACTTGGCATCTCCACGCGGCTGTCTGAAGCTATCTCAGGCTAACACACCCAATGCCAACTCCTGGTTTGCCTTCCACAAATCCAGTTCTCAGGCTGTCTTCTCAGGAAAAGTCTGTTCCTTTCTCCCAGTTGCACGAACTTTAAATTTCTGACTTACCCTTGACTGTTCTTGCTGTTGGCTTTCCTCAAAGTCCACCCAGACTCCAGAACTGCTTAGTGTGACTCCACCACTCGGGAAGCCACCACTGTCTCTCCTGGGTTGGTCCAAAGGCTCCAACAGGCCCCCTGCCTCCAACTTTGCTTATGCCTGTTTCCCACAAGCATCCTCAGCAATTCTTCCAAATGAAGGTCAGGCTCATCATTCCTCTGCCTGAAACCACCACTGGTTTCCCATCTTGCTCTGAGTCAGAGTCCAAGTCCAGTGGTGGCTGACATCACTTGGCCCCTGGCCCTCTTAGCCCATCTCCTTAGCTATCTCCCTTCATTCTTTCTGCCCCGGCCTCAATGCTTTTCCAAGACATCCACTATGCTCTTGTCATGAAGCCTTTGCAGTGGCTATTCGCTGTGCAAGAAACGATTTTTCTCCAGATACACACAGGGCTTTTTCTCTTATCTCCTTTCTCCTCTGCTGAGAGGTTTCTAAAGAGCAGCTTTCCCTAGGGCGCCCCTCACCTGGCTTTGCTTTTCTCCAGAACCCCTAGCACGTGACTCATCATGTGCTGACATTTACTATCTGTCTTCTCCCAGTTGAGCGGAGCTCTGTGAGCATAGGGATTTGTCTGTCTTGTGCAACCCTGGTTCCTAGAACAGCTTAAAGGCACCTCAGTAGCTACCTGTGGAATGAAAGCATGGGCCCCAGATGGCTCTCTCACTCGTGTCCAAGTCAACCACAAACCGTGTCTGCTCTTACCTGTATCCACTGCTTCCTTCACACCCCGAGTCAGCGCCCTGGTTCAGACCTGGCCTTCCCCGCCGTGGACTCCTGCAGCTGTCCATTAGCCAGTGCCGCTCCTCTGTGCCCATCTCCAAGGCTCTCGCCACAACAATTTAAAACATTAATTTTGATGAGTTCGTGCTAACAGTAATACACATTGCTACTGGAGAACTTGGAAGACAGATCAGTGAAGAAAGAGGGGGAACTCACCCATGTTCCTATTTAGAGACAAGTTCTACTTAACATTTTGAAGCTTTCCTGCCTTTTGGGGGGATTCAAGTTATTGTGCTTTTCATGCATAGTTGTGCCCTTCAGATTGATGGGCTGCTTTGAAAAAGCTTCTATCCACAGCAGTTGTTGTTTACATGGACTGTCGACTTTAAGCATGTCATTTAAACTTTCTGCGCCTCGGTGTCCTCACCTGTAAAGTGGGCGTGATAGTCACAACCACCTGCTAGCAGGCTGTAAGGGTTCAGTCTGGAGAGTGAGCCCGCAGGTCTCAGTGTGCCCATCTGGCTGTTCGGAGCACGGTGCTGCACCAGGCTCTGTTCCAAACGCGTCACGTCACGTGAGCAGATCCTCAGGACCGACCGCTGTGAAGTAGGTGTGGTTATAACTTAGGATGACAATCTAAAGAGGCTTCTGTGAGCTTTACAAAGGGAAGGGAAAGCACAGCTGGTGATGGCTCTTTCCAGCTTACCGGCATCCCATGCTCTAGCCATCTGGAGGATTCATTATATTAAAAATAATCACGGGTGTTCCCCAAACACACTGTCCAAGGCCCAGTGTTTGCACGTGCAGGCGTTCCTCCCATGGCTTGGTTTTCATAACCTGAGCTGTGCATTGCTTGATGGATCAATTAGGGAACACAATTTGCACCCTGCGGCTGGTGATTGGTTATGCACCACTGCAAGCTGGAAGCAGCCAGGATGCTGGAAACTGGGGCTGTCTTGGCAGGCGGCTGGGTCTTGCTTTGTTTATCCTAACAATGGTTGCTTCTCAAGGTGTGTTGCTGATGGTGCGGGTGGTGCTAGAAATAGAAAGGCCAGGACTATGAAGGAAAATCAAGCCCCGTCGGGCCTGCTCTGGGATGTTTGACATCCATAGGTGCGTGCACATTGCTAAGACAAACACTTTTTATTATTAAAATATCAGCAAAAAAACCCCCAAACAACTTTACAGTTGCTAGACTGAAAATCTCCAACCATGTTTGCACATTTGTTTTTATGATTAAAACAACAGCATAATAACAATTGCAGCCTTCCTTAGCACTTACTGAGCTTACTCGATAAAGCTTACTCAGGCCTTGTTCTAAGTTTTATATACACTATCTAATTTTTACCATTATTCTATTTGTTATTGGCTCCATTTTCCAGATGGGGAAACAGATGCATGGAGACATAAGGTCATTGCTCAGTGTCACACAGTTAGGAGACAGAGCTGTATTTCAAACATGTGTGGTTTGACTGGAGGCCAAGCCTCAGCCACAGTGTGGACTTTCTGGATTGTAGCCAGTGTGAGGTTTCTTAGTGATGGTACGATGGCTGGAGGGGCCACATGTATTTCATTTTTTTCTTGCCAATCCCAGGGGATTGTGACCATTATTTCTCAACTTCCCAGTGAAGGACACAGCATAGGGATGGCAAGCAAATTGCCTTTGCAAAGTCACACAGCCAGTAAGAAGTTGAGCTTAGCTCCAAGTGGCGCTACCAAATCCCAGCCCCTGCTCCGGCCTGGCTCAAGGACCACTGCTATCTCCTGTCAGCATCACTCAGTGACCCACCGGTGGCTATCGGGTTGCTTGCCCAGCTAGAGGCAGGCTCTCTGAAGGCAGGGTCCATGTTGGGGTTTGCTCATTTTGGTCCCCACCAAAAAGTAGGTGTCTAATTAATATTTGTGAATTGAATGAATGAATGATAGACTCCACCAGAGGGGCTGAGATGAACCCAGGAGATGTTTTCTAAGGTTTGGGGTATTGGGTTCAGCTCTTCCTGACCTCAGGGGTCATAGAAAGCACCTCAGCCCACCAGAAGGTAGGATCTGGAATTACCTTTTTTCCCCAGAGCTTGGCCCCTGGTCCTCGGAGTCACAGATAATGCTAATGGTCTGGCTAAATCCAGCTCTCCTCCTTGCTAGAAAGACCTACTTTATTTGTGTCCCACCTCCTTGGGATCTTTCATGAGACAGGCCACTCTTTAGGCCTGGGGTGTAAATATGATTGGTCCAAGCTAATCATGGCGATTATCTCCTCTTTGCCAGTAGTCATTTAATGAAGGGTATGTGATCCAATCCCAGCCAATGGCAACTGAGGGAAGTCTGATGTGAAGGCTTCAAATAAGGAGTTCATCCTTTAAAGATGCATTGGGGGGCCTCCCCCGTGGCACAGCGGTTGAGCGCTGGGTTGCGAAGCTGCCCGCAGCCTCTGCAGTGCCAGTTCGATCCCCAGCTGCTCCCCGGCCACTGGAGGAGGGTCCTCTCCTGCTGCCTGCTGCTCCCTTCATGCTCCCCTCAGCAGTGTACTTTGGTCGTTCTGCCAGCTCCGCTCCCTGCTCTGGCTCTGGTGAATTCTCTCACCCTCCTGCACTTCTGACTGTACGCAGTGCTTGTATAAATAAATAAATAAATCTTAAAAACAAAAACAAAAACAAAACATCTGAAAAAAAAATAATAAAGATGCATTGGGGAAATGCCTTCTTCACTGAACATCGCCATGTCTGCTGATGATGGTAGGCACTGTGCACTCATCTTGTGACCGTGAGGTAAGATATTGCCAGTATGCCTCTTTGAAGACATTATCGAACCATTGAATTTCCAAACTAGAATTTTGTCCTATGTTTACATCAGAAAATAAGCTTTTTATGGCTTATACCATATTGAGTTGGAGTCTCTGTTCCTTGCTGTTCAGAGCCTCCTGACTGGTACGCAGGGGACCACTGGCTCGTGTGGCATTTGTCAAGTTGTTCAGTTGTATCTTTGTATTTTGATTCCTTATTTGTGGGATGGAGTGTGGGGGAGGGAGGAGGCTGGAAACTAACAGTTGTGAGGTTTTACTACAAAGATCGATGCATTGTCTTATTTCTTCTACTCAGTAACCGCAGGCTTACAAAGTAGGTCCTTTAACTCCTAATTTGCTGATAAGGTAACTGAAGTGTAGTTAGGCACAGTGATGTGTCCAGGGCTGCACAACTGAGGTTCCCCATTGCTCACGGATAAAGCCAAACCCCTTACCAAGGCCTTCAGCTCCCTTCAGAACCGCTGGTCCCTTCCAGCCTCTCGAGCTTCAAATCTTGTCATTCCGCATTCTCCCAACCTCACTCCAAACTCTAGCCAGACCAAACTTCTTTTAGTTCTCTGGAGTGCCCTTGACATATGGTGCTGCCTGTGCCTGGGACAGTCCATTTATTTTCTACCTGACTAAGCACGATTCACTCTTCAGGCATTGGTTTTGCTGACACAGCATTTCAGAAGCCTATCAGGATCACCTGAGCTGACCTTGGCCTGTGCTTCCTCTGCACGCTTGCAGTGCCCTGTACACCATTCACCCACCACCTCTCATACCTAATTACAACAGCCTGCAGTCACGCCTGTCTTTCCAAGGGAATGAGTTTCTGGAGACTTAACAGGGCAGGTGGTGCAATGGCCCAGGTACAGACTCTAGCACCATAGCGTGACCGCTAGCTCCATCATGTCCCAGCTATGGGACTGTGGCACATCTTTTCACCTCTGTGCCTCAATTTCACTCCCCATAATGTGAGAAAATGTAATAGATTCTAACTGCATGAGGGTTGTGAGGGTTAAATGAGTTCATTCATGTAAAATTCTTAGAACAGTGCCTGGCACAGTGCAAGTACTCAACAAATCTTGTCCATATTTTATCAACTCTGTGCTCAAAGCACTTGGCACCTACCAAACGTTCAGGCATCTACCGTCACAGCTACTCCATTAATTCATTCAATGAATTGTGTTGTGATGGTTAATTTTGTGTTAACTTGATTGAGCCATGGGGTGCCCAGATAATTAGTTAAACATTATTTCTGAGTGTGTCTGTGAGGGTGTTTCCAAGTAAGATCAGCATTTGAATCTGCAGACTGAGTAGACTGCCTTCTGCAACGTGGGCGGACGTCATCCAATTCGTGGGAGACCTGAGAGAAGAAAAAGGTGGAGGAAGGGAAAGTTCATGCTCGACCTGAGTGCTTGAGCTTGCACAGACTAGATGGACACTACTGGCTCTCCTGGATCTCATGTCTTTGGGCTTGGACTAAAATGAGATCATCAGTTTTCCTGGGTCTCCAGCAGATCATGGGACTTCCAAGCCTCCATAAATCCTTACTGAGTCAGCTGCTTATAAAAAAAAAAAACCTTTAAGGCCTCCCTGGTGGTGCAGGTAGTTGAGTGCAGCACTGTGAAGCTGTCCGCAGCCTCTGCAGTGTGGGTTTAATCCTGGCTGGCGAGGGAGATATCCACATGGTGCAGCAGACCTCTCCTGTCTTGTCCGCTGCTCCCCTCAGCAATGTATTTTAGTCAGTCTGCCTGTTCTGTTCCCCACTCTGTCTCTGGTGAGTCCTCTCACCCTCCCGCACATCTGGTCTGTACCCTGGTTCTTGTATAAATAAATAAATGTCTTTAAAAAAAAACCACCTTTATCTATCCATCCATCCATCCATCATGGGTGTATAACTGATAATTCTGTTTCTTTGGAGCACCCTAACTGATAGATAACCTTGGGCACGGTTGCACTGTTGTGGCTTGAACTTAAACACTGTTGTTCTTGAATCAGACACACTTGGGTTCAAATCCTAGCTGTGTGACCTTGAACAAGTTACTTCCCCTCCCTGTGCCTGTGCCTCCATTTCTTCATCTGTAAAATGAGAAAACCAATCCTTGCCATGGAAGGTTGTTATGTCAGTGAAAGCTTTACTTGGCACCAAGCCCAGCGTATAATAAAGATGCAGATATCTTAAGTTTCCTTGGCCCTCACCTTCTGTCATAATTTTTGCCAAAGGGCCACATCAGAAGAAAGGATATTAGGGAACTGGCTTCTGTCCACTTAAAATCTCAAAGTAGCCTTTGTGATTTAAAGACCCACTCCCTACCCTGTGCTGTCCAGGGCCCCCCACACCATTCCAGAGGCCTTTGAACTTTCTCCGCTTTCACAGGAAATGGACCCCCCGCATGAGAGAGAACGGAAAGAGCGGGCCCTCCCTGCTCCATTCCTACTGAGCCAGAGGAAGCTGGAGGAACACCAGAGTGGGGGTGCCCCGGGCGAGCATGGTCGCCCAGATCCCCTTCCCACTTGCCCACCAGCTCCCTGTGTGAAACTGCCCAGGGCCTGTGCTTCTCGGGGCTCCACTGACCCCATCTGTGCAGAGGGGTTGGGCTCTATGACCTCTGAAGTCCCTTCCGGAACAGGCATTCTGGGATGCAGGAAGTGGGAGCCCCTCAGCGCCAGCAAGATCAAAGGGTGGGTTCCCAGAGGCCATGCAGCTGCCCGCCCTTTGCAGCAGCTCCTGGCTTCCTGCTCTGCTCGGAGCCTGCTGTGCAGCCTGGGAACGTGGAGGCCTTAGCCGAGGTCGGACACTGGTCTTCTTCACTCCCCCTGTCCTAGTTTTGAGATACTTGACTCCAATCCCTCTGTTAGCCACCTGTGATGGAGGCGCCATGCTGTGTTCTTGAAGCTTAATTCACAGGAAATGCCTGTCTGTGCCGCAGGATACTGGGGAGCTTCCCACTTTGCTCTTCAAGAACCTCCCAGGATACCGCCCAGGTAATGGACCCTGTCTGCCCTCCTCATCTGGCTTTTGAAGCCCGGGCCTCCTATCTACCTCCCTATTGGCACTCCCCCCAGGTGCTCACAGTCACAGGACTGGCACTTTCCAGGTCATCTCACTTCTTCCTGGCAAAAGTCTCTGAGGGTGACACTGTCGCCATCTTTGTTTTCCATGAGGCAGAAACAGTCCGGGAAGGTAAGGCCTGCTTTTCAAGTCTCTGGCCGCTCCAGGCTGACCCCAGTTGAAGGCCCAGCTCCTTTCTCCATGCCCAGGGGCCTGCCCACCCTCTCGCCTTCTTACTTCCATTGGCTATGACTCTTGGGTTTGCACAGCTCCGAAATCCAACTTGAAACTTAAGCCAAGGGGGACGTGGCTGATTTATTAGAAGGATGTTGGGTGGCTGTTAGATGGAGACTCAGGAGCCAAACTGAAGGGGACAAATGCTGATTGTGCTACTTCCCAGCTACAGTAGGGGGACTCCCTGGGGCTTGAGTTTCCCCATTAAGACTGATCATAGCACCTTCTTCACAGAGCCCTGGGGGAAGGGCTCATGAGTGAAGGCGGTGGCTGCAATCCACAACAAGAAAGATACTTCATGTCATGATTAAGTACACACATCATATAAAGCAAAATTCCATAAAAATAATATTTTCCCTTACTATGTGTGATATGCTCTGATTTTCTGCTGTGGTTTAGTCTAGTTCTAGTTCTATTTAGTCTAGTCAATTCTGTTTATTAAAAAAATATTGGTACCAACTCCTTAACATGATTTCATGACGCCATCCCTGCCAAGGGTTGCCTTTTAAGTTTATTGTGGTTATTGTTATTAATTGTAGATTGTCCAAGACTTGGGAAGGGCAGGTTCAAGTGCAGTTACTAGCATTGGGATTCTCTCCCCAACCTCTGTTGCTCACCTTGGTCCCTCTCTCTGTTGTCAACAGCCCTTCCTGACGCTGGCCTTCCCACACAGGACACTTAGCTGTAGGCTGCCCCAGATGACATCCACATGGAAGCACCAAGAAGGAAAGTGTGCTTTCTGTCCTCCCTACCCCCAACTTTAGCAATAATCAGCTAACATGTTCTGAGCACTGCAAGGCCCAGACACGGTTCTCGGTCCTGCAGCATCCTCTCAATCCTGATGGCACTTGGGGTCTCCAGCAGAGACTGGTGTGATGCTCATCAGACCCTTTTCCTCTTTCTGGATCCAGAGGGAAGGACATTTCCTGGTCCTCAGCCTCCAGCTTTGGCCATGTGACTAGTTTCTGCCAATGGCAGGTGAATAGAGTGACCTAGGACCCCAGGCACATAAGAAAGAATGATCCTTCTCTGGGCTGTCTCTTTAATTTGCTGGTTGGCTGAGACCATGTGTTTAAGGTGGAGGAGGCACATAGAACGAGTGTGGGTCTCTGAATGACTTTGCAGAGCAGAATGAACACTAAATGTCTTCCTGCTACTATGCAATGGTGGTTAGTGGGAAACCCAGGGTGGGACTGTGCTGGAGAGTCCTCAGTCCTGGGTGCAGGCAGTAGGGGTGAATTATATTTCTAAAGAATTTAAAAATCATAAAACTGGCTAAAACCGATTTGTCATCGTTATCCTTGTGTGCCAGCATTTTGGTGATGAAACAACCTTTCCTGAAAATATCTAAGCAATTGTGGCCTTTACTTTGGAGTTTTAATGATATATTTAGCATATTTTTACCCCCCACACACATGCTTTATGACCATATTTTATTTTAATAAATGCTGGGTTTGAAGTGGAAATTTATTTGGCGAATTCCTAGTTAGACAGTTGACCCTGGCATAGGCAGACTCTGGAAAATGTGTTGGTTTTTTCTTCAGAATAACTTAATTTTAATTCTCAGTCAAGCTGACTTTGATGCAGTTTGTGACTCTGGCCCCTGTGGTCCTACCTTCCACGTGTTGAGCCAGTAGACTCAAAATAAGCAAAGAGAGCAGAGTGGTGACAAATAATCCTGGACCTGAATTAGTTTCATCCTGACGTTCTCCATCACTGCCTGGAGTTTTTTCCTCCCAGAGTAGCATTTTGTGGAACTTCAGAAAAATTGTAGTCTTTTTTTTTTCAGTCTTACTTCACTGATGGAAAATGCTATAGAATGAACAAAAAGATTGCTCCGGGTGAAGCTGTGTATGCAGTGGGGACCTTTGAAGAGTTAACCTCAACATTGGCAGAACTGTGCAATCCAGAAAGGAATCGGTTCAGATTTTGCTCTCGTCTGTATAGCACTATTTTTTCCTAATTTATCTGTTATCAACTGTGAAGTTTTAGGTGAGGTCAAAATATTTGAATGAGTCTGAATCAACCTTCATCACTGTAGAGTAAAACACCAAGCTTTAAAAGCATTTTGAAGGCTAGCATACAGAAATTGTGGATTTCATTAGCTATGCAACAACAAAGGTAAACAAATGGAAATTTACATAGAAAAAAAATCATTAAATTTTGAAGAAAAGAGCCAGGAGAAACAATAGAAGATGCAGGGCTTACTCTGCCAGAAGAAATTAAAGGGAAATGTTTGAATGCCCTAATAGGATATTCTTGAAAGAATGAATTAGATGTCAATTTTCAGTCACTTTGTCTGTTTTTGCAAAAGAAAAACTTTGAGAGTTTTTTTTTTTTTTTAAACCAAGTGTTATAGAAATATTTGACTAGTTTTCTGGTGAATATATTTTAGTGGCAAATTGCTGGCTGTGGAGATGTCTGATTGGGTGTCTACCCCAGAGAAACAGAGCCATAAGCAGTAATTGCAATTTCTTGGATTTACAGTAAAAGGGAATTTTTACTCATCTCTGCCAAACTTACCACTAGGTTTGACTTTTTCTAGTTAATTGTATGCTGTTCATCCATATGAAAGAAGCTTTCAAATTAAATTAATAAGAAGTATTCACTGATCAACTATGAGTGAAGACAGATTTACAAATCTGGCTATATTTTCTATTAAACATGAACATATGAATAAACTTGTGCTGATGAAGTCGTGAGAAATCTACAGCTGTTAAGGCACAAAAGCAGACGCTGTAAGGTTATCATGCATTTTTGTCACATCACTATGTGAGTATACATTTCCTCTCTTTATAAAAACTACACTAATGTAATTAAAAATCATTAATATACCAATTTTTTTCCTTTTGTGTCCTGCACAATAATTAAAAATATATTTATTTTTCTCACATTTTTACTGGATTTTCTGTATTTCTTTTCTGGCCATTATTATCATTCATATCATTTCATGAGTGTTTCTGAAAACAATTGTGTCATATGGACGAGGGGAATGTTAATTAGAAAAAAATCTGATCTAGGTGTCAAAAAACCCTAGATAAAACACTGAGAAGGATACAAGCTTCAACGGTGTTCCTACCAAAAATGTATTATCCGATTCTGACCATAAGAAAGCATCAGGCAAACTGAAATTGAAAGACATTTCACAAAATAACATGTCCATGGAATCTTCAAAATTGTCAAGGTCATAAAAGACATAGGAAGGCTCAAATTGTTTCAGATTAAAGGAGACGGAAGGAATAGGACAATTAAATGCAATGTGCCACCCTGGGTTGGATCCTAAACTGTGGAAAAAATACTTATAAAGGATGTTATTGGAATAATTGGTAACATTTGAACATGGAATGTGCATGACCTAACAGAATTATATCAATGCTGAATTTCCTGCTTTTGATGGTTGCATTATTATTTTTTAAGAGACTCCTTTTGTTTTCAGGGAACACACTCTGGAATATTCAGTGAATGTCTCCATATGAGTGTGTGTGTGTGTGTGTGTGTGTGTGTGTGTGTAGGTAGGCAGATATATTGCTAGAACAGTGATAGAAGGAATGAGGTGAAATGTGAACAATTTGATGAACCTGGGTAAAGGATATTTGAGTTTCTTATATGATTATTGCAACTTTTCTGTAAATTTGAAATTATTTCAAAATGCAAAATTTAAAAAGAAATGCCCAAAATCCAACCAGGGTAAGCTGGACCCAGTGGTAAATGAGGCAAAGGAGAGAGAATGATGCTGAGCCACCTATTGTAGGTGAATGGAAGGAGAGAAAGTAGGGGAGAGAAAATATCAACCCAGATAAAAGAAATGGGGGAATATTCAAGAGGAGGCTGTGGACAGGACCATCATTCCTGAAGGATAGTCAGGGCACGTGTGCAGCAGCTACTGGGAATGTGGCCTGGAGGCTGGAGAGACAGATCTGGGTGGGAGAATTAGCTGTGCAAGTCCTGGGAGGGGTGAAAGAAATTACATGGAGAAGAGAGAGCCAGAGATGAACCCTCGGAAACCAAGACTTAAGAGCTGGCTAAGGAAGAGAAGTCGACAAAACAAACAGAAAAGGGGTGACCAAGACTTGGAGGGAAAATTGAATGACAATGGTGTCACAGAAGTTAAGGGGAGGGGAGAACTGGAAGCAAGAGGCAGTGGTCACTGGGAGCAAAAGCCAAATGGAAGGACAAACTTTTCAAAGTGGATTCCAGTTGAGTTAGGGATGCACCCACGAAGGTATGAAGACTCAGAAAAAGACAAAAATTCATTACGACAGTGAAAACCGGGATTGAAAATAGAAGCATGCTTAGAATCAAGACTTGCCTGTGATTAGGAAGAGAAGGAGGTGTGTGTGTGGGGGGGTGGAATCAGCAAACCATCTGCAATATTTGATAAGAAAGTAAAAGTGGGAACAAGTGTCTGATCCTTCCCTCTGCTCTGCCCGGGGTCAGGAATTTAAGGTATATTGCACCTGTGTTTTGTCCTTGAGTCCTGTCTTGTCCTTGTCCTGGGGTCCTTCCTGTCTCAATTCTAAGTGCATGGGTGGACCAGAGTGTTTTTGGGGGACCAGAGTGTTTGCTCCCCAGTTCTTTAAGAAAATCCACACAAAGTCTCCAAGTCCTAGAAAACGCCTGAACAGGAGGTGGGGGGAAGGACAGGGCTGGTGCATTGCACCCCAAATTAGGGCTTCTGGCTCATATTTCTTTTTTCTTACTCCTTCTCTTATGTACCAATTTTATTCATGTATTATAATTAGAAAAGAGAGATGTTCAATATAATTATATGCAATTTTGGGTATTACCAAATGTGGTCATTTGGTAAAAATGCCTTTGTAAAAATGTTTGGTAAAGAAGAAAGATCAGAAGGGAATAAATTAGTTATCACTAGGTAATGGGCCCAAAGGAGATTTTACCCTCCTCTTCCTTACCTTTATGTATTTTCAAATGTTCCTGTTCTGAGTCTGAATTGCTTGTATGGGAAAATGTACTTTTTTTTTTTTTTTTTTTTTGGTGGGACTCTCACAGGTGGCTGGGGATCGAACTGGCGCTGCAGAGGTTGCGGGCAGCCTCGCAACCCAGCACTCAACCGCTGCGCCACCAGGGGAGGCCCCCCAAAATGTACTTTTTTTTTTAAAGGGTAAGAAAGATGAAAAAAAGTCTATGGATTCAGAGATGGGTAAAAAAATTGTCAGTTGAGGCATGGTTTGGGGAAACAAGAGAGCAATTCCTGTGAATAATAGCTGAAATTTCTAGAGAAGTACTTTCTGTTTCGCTAAGTGTCTTCATAACATCATCTCATTTTGCAGACTTTGCAGTGGGGATGGGGCCTTGGGACCATGAACTCTACCACTGTAGGACATGGGAGACCTCTCTTGAGAGTCCACCAGCTGCTAATGAGCCCCCTGCTGTGCCGGGAGGAGGGTAATAACAAGACCAGGAGAAGCCCTCTCGGTAAGTTTCACCACCCATTCTGCAGGCTGGCTCACACAATGACAACTGTAACCATTTGGGCAGCGCTTGTGAGTGCCTGCACTCAGCTCATCCTCGCACTGGCTCTAGGACGTGGGGAGTATTACTGAGTCATCTTCTTGTGATGGATGAGGAAATGCGCACAGAGAGGTTACAGGACTTGCCCAAGTCACACAGGCACAGGAGTGGGGTCCAGGCTTCCGGCTCCACAGCCGCCGCGGAGCCCTGTATGCAGTCAGCCTCAGTAAAGCCTGCCCTGCCCTTCTGGTCCCCAGTCCCCCAGTCCCTTCCAGTGGCACCCTATTCCCCAGGTATGCTTCGATCGCCCTGAAGCTCTCAGGTGTGTCTGCCTAGACATACCTGCATATTTCCGCCAAGTGTGTGCTGTGCAGGGGACCAGGAACAGGGGTTTCATGGATGCCTTAGTTCTCCCAGCCCAAGACCCCTCTGGAGTTCCCTTTTCTGGGGCCCTTCAGAATTCTCCAGCTTTGTTTTGCTTCCCCTCTGATTCACCTCTTTCCCCTCACTCCTGGGGCAATGGTCATTTCTAGTCTCAAGAATGGTCACATATGCTCCTAAACCTTTGGTTTTAAGTCTGAGCCCAGGATTTAACACTCAGAAATCTAGAACTTCTTTGTTACCTGTGTTACCTGTCATCTCTTCCCCAAGGCACTAACCACAGGAATGCCCTAAGTAACCGAATTTATTCATTCAACAAATACATATCGAGTGCCAGACACTCTTTTAGCCACCAGCGTGCAACTGTGAATCAACAGTCTGATGGGGGAAGGGAATTTTGTGGGGAAATCCCCCCATAAATATTTCAGAATGCTCTCTATTAGGCTTCTGAGCTTGCTGATGCCACTGTGCATGGGGGGAGACACTGAGGAGCACGGCCCAGGCCATGTGGGGGAGGAGACGGGCGCAGGAGTTGGGCCAGGCCCTACAGTTCACTTGCCCTGTGGTCCTAGACCACTGACTTCATCTCTCTGAACCTCACCAACTTGGTTTTTAAAATGGGGACCCCAAGGACTGCTTCACAGGATTGTGGTAAAAATCAAGAGGGGTCCCCACGTTGGAGGACAAACCTGTAGGGAGCAGCTATCAAGCCTGTGTTTTCTTTAGCTCTAGGATTTTTCTAAGTGGCTGCAACACTCATTTTATCTGTCTTCAGATTTCTGTCCTCAACAGGGGTGACAGACTTGGCAAAGGGTTCCAGCCCTCACCTCTGCAGGAGCTGGAATTTGATTTCCTTAGGTCCAGAAGGCCATAGTCTGGAAAGCCAGGTGTGTGGCTTGCTCATGATGGAACTGCTGTTTGCCATGGTCTGAGGACTCCAGCTCATGTGGGATATAACTGTGAGAATGGTCTTACATGTCTCACTTTCTTTTTTTTTTTTTTTTTAAGATTTATTTATTTATTTATATAAGTACTGGTTACAGTCAGAAGCGCGGGAGGGTGAGATAATTTACCAGAGCCAGAGCGGGGAACAGAACAGGCAGACAGATGAAATACACTGCTGAGGGGAGCAGCGGGCGGCAGGAGAGGTCTGCGTGCCATGTAGTACTCTCACCCAGTGGCTGGGGATCGAACCGGTGCTGCAGAGGCTGTGGGCAGCTTCGCAGACCAGAGCTCTACCGCTGCACCACCTGGGAGGCCCCATGTCTCACTTTCTTGAATCCATGCTACAACCCTGTGGATACATGGTATTACCCCCTTTTATAACTAGAAAACAAAATGTGAGCTTCAGAGAGGGAGCTCCTTCCTGCAAGGAGTTGGGTGGTGTTTAAAAATATTCAAGCTCTAGGATCTGAGCGAGGCGAGGACCAACCCACACCTGACCCCCAGGTCTGCTGCAGTGGGTTACATGGTAAACTCTACCCCCTCCCCCCAAAGAGAGATGCCCATGTCCTACCCCTGAACCTGTGAGTGAGTCTTATTAGGGAAAAAAGGCCTTTGCAGATACAATAAAGTTAAGTCCTGAGATGAGATCACTCCACAGCACTTGGCTGGTCCCTAAACCCAATGACAAGTGTCTCCATAAAAGGTACAGGAGAGGGGGGCCACGTGAAGGCAAAGGAGCGAAACAGACACCAGCCATGGATGTTGTAGCCACCAGCAACTGCAGGAGGCAAGGAACCTCGTGGCCCTGCCCATCTTGAATTGAGATTGTGAAGGAAGAAATTCCTGTCGTTTGAAGCCACCAAGCTTGTGGTCATTTGTTATAACAACTGAGGAAATGAAGGCATCCGCCCACAGGGAATTTGACTTGCCATTAGGCTGAACTCTGAGGGGCTGGAATGAAGCATGGGGACCTGCCAGGGCCTTGAGCTCTGGACTCTGTCCCTCTTAGTGTGGGTTTCTGTTCTCCCAGATGGCTTCTTCTGGAGACATGGCCTTAGGTGCCCAAGGGAGAAGACGGGTTGACCTGCTTGGGTATGTGGGGACACAAGAGGCACAGCAGTTCCCTCTAAGAAAGGGGCAGCTGCTGTTGTCAGTAGAGGGAAGGAACCTGGAAGGCAGCACCCATGGGCGACCACTCACAGGATATTTCACCCAGGCCAGTGAGAAGCCTAGACACAGCTTCTGCTTGTACTGGTGAAGTGTACAAAGGGGGCACTCAAATAGGACTGGGGACGCAGCCTGGGGCCTGGAATCTGAAGCCAAGCCTGTAGATCCCCTACCTCCCGCCTCGCCCCATTCCTGGTGATTTTTACCATTGCTTTGGTTTTATAACACTTCCCTTTCACTCCACTCTGGGCCACTCGCAGGGTTTGTTTTAGTGAATGACTATTATTTTGCCTGCCAGATGCCCCTCATCTCTCCCAGGCCTTGCCCCCCTTCTCTTACTGCATCCCTAAGGTTCCCATGAGATATGGTAGATGCTGCCCTACTTGTTGCAGTTGATTGGTCCAAGGGTGACCACCTGACTCAAGGAGAGCCAATGAGAGTAGACGCCCTTAGATGGCTGCCGCTTGGCACAGCAGGTAGGAAACGTGGCCCTACCATGCTTCTTGCATCCTGGAGGGAGGTGGAGAAAGAATAAAACTGACACTGGAGGGAGGCAGAAACAGGTACCCCCAAACCTCTGCTTCTTGCACAATTCAGCATTTTATCTCTATCTTGAATTCGAGGGAGAGTAAACCCCTTTTTCTGCTGGTTTGCTAACCTGAGATGAATTTTTATCTCTCGTAACCCAAAGTGTGCAAAAAAGAATTGCTCGGTTTTGTGTATGAACAGAATAAAGCCTGAACAATAGACGGGTAGTGCTAGCTGGTGGGTGTAGGCTCCACCTCTCTTTATATAAGGAAAGACTGATGCCCAGAGAGGAAAGTCAACCCCTCACACCCACACAGCATGTGAGCATTGGCGACAGGACCCAAAACACAGGCCCACAGGTGTCTAACATCCCACTCACTTCTTTAACAGCCACTTTATGACTCTCGCACCCTGATTTGTGTGTGGCTAGGGATGGCCGACTCTGTTCTCCTCTGCTCGTTGCCTCAACTTCCCCATCCGATTTCTGTGGGCAGGCAATTCCTGGCAGAAGAGAGGAGAACCAGATGTGGGCTGCTTTGAGTTCTCAGGGCCTACAAAAGGCTATTATTATTTAATTACTGCAAATGGTAATTATAAGGGAAGGTAATTGTCTGCCCTTTCATTATGGCACTTCTGCCCTTTTCCTCTGGCAGCCCCGGGGCAGTCATAAAGGAGGGCTGGGGCCAGATCTGCTGTGAAGGCTTAGCACTGGAGGGGTGTGGGAACCAGAAGGGAAGGACTGAAAATAGTTACTGCCCTGGGCCTCGATTTCTGAGGGTGATTTGTGGATGATAAAGCCTTTCCGTACCCATGAACTCCTTAGATCTATGGGAAGAGGGGAATTAACACTTCCTAAGCACTGGCGAGGCCCTGGGCACTGGCCTGGAGTGCCTACCTCCTCTGGGTGAGCTCACGCCCATAAAAAGCCCAGCGAGATGCTTCTCTTAGAGTAAATGGTGGCATATACAATTTCTAATCCTGACACTGTCCTATGAAATAAAGATTTTTATTTTCATTTTACAGATGAGAAGACTGAATTGCTCTTAGGTCCAAAAGCTAGTGGGAGCCAAGAGTCAAACTCTATGTGTCTGATCTCAAAGCATTCATGCTTTTTACCAACAACTTGCCATTTTATTCATGAGTTGAAAAAAATTGAGGCCCAGAGATGCACTGTGACTGCCTCAAAATTCATTGAGGGATTGGCTAGAATGGGGCTTGGATCGTCCTATCCTGCTCTGCCGGGTGGGCACCCCATTGGTTCTGCTGGTTCTGCTTTGCCCCCGCCATTCCCTCTGCCACCTCCCTTTATCCCATGACGCCCAGTTCATTACTAAAGGTATAGACACAAAAGATGACAAAGAGATAGTCTTGAATCTCTGGCAAAAAAACAAAACAAAACAAAACAAAAAAAACTAAGTCAAATTGCAGACCTGGGAGTCGCTGAATAAGGCTGGCCTAGGGAACCAGTTGTCCCTATCTGTGACAGAACCAAGCACAACAGTCTTGCTGTTCAGAGCCCAGATTCTAGGTCCTTTGAGATGTAAATGAACATCACTGGAATTTCCTATCTCAAATAGTGAGGAAGTCCAATCTGTCCCCAAGACAGGGACTTTCAAAGTCTCAGTCACTTCCAGCTCTGATGTTCCCCTCTCCTCTGTCTGTTTGTTTGTCTGTCTTTCTTCTCCACTCAGTGCCAGCCCAGGCAGGCGAACATGCAGAATGCAGTTCATTTTACTACAGGTTTAAGGGGCGTGGGGGTTGTATTTCCACAATGCAGAAATGTGACCAACATATAGTCCTGTTTTCACAAGTTCTGAGCACCTGTCCACCAGTCACCCCCCTCAAGTTCTTTCCTTTTACCGATCACCCCACATGTCAAGACACTATTCACGTTTCAGCTCGTTCATTTTCTGAGGCCCCTCAGCTGCAAATATCCAATCCCCATCACTTCTTATCAAATGAATGAGCAGATAGGTACTAACTTCCTACTTTGTGGTGTGATGTCAAATCAAAGGTTCAGACCTCCGGATGCAGAATTACAGCTGGGGCAAGTGTGCAGAAAAAGAAGACCACGGAGCAGTAAGGCAGGCGGCTGGCTGCAGGATGTGGCTGTGGCTTGCAGGGTGAGCAGAAGTTCATAGGCAAGGGGGGCATGTCGAGAGCACACGCTAGGAGGAGGCACTGCCAAGGCCACGTGGCAAAAGGAATCAGCATGTTTTGCCTAAACTCACAGGAGGCCTGGATGGTTGGAGCACAAAGGCCCAAGGGCCCTGGCCCTGGCTGAGAACAGAGGGCTTGGCCAAACACTTAAGCATTTCCCCAGAGGAAGTGGTAGAAGTTTCTTCCTGCCCCGCCCACCACCCATCCAAGATGTTGGGTTTCACACTATCATGAATTATGCCATCGCTTCAAGAAGGCAGATGACTAGTATGGGTTTAAATGACTTTCCTCCGCGTTATAACTGGGATGGTACAGATGAGGAGGGGTTGAGAAATGTCTGTTGGGGTTGGGGAAGCATGAGCTGGTGTTCTCAGGGAAGGTTTTCCAGGAGAGCTGAGCTGGCAGAGGGTCTGCAGAGTGCAGTAGTCAGCAGGACTCTGACTTCACCCTCCATGACCTCACTGAATACTTGCCCCAAGAAGTAGGTATTCTGATGAGAAAACCAAGACCCGAGATAGGAAGAAAGTTGCCTGGAATCACCAGCCTGTCCAAGCCAGGATTCAAACCCCCCTCCATCAAACCTAACTTGTTAACGCTAAAATCTACGGCCCCCTTCAGGGAAAGAAAATGAGTAACAGAGAAAAGAGTGAATGGGCAGAGAACTCACATGGTCATTCATTCATTCACTCGCTTGTTTATTTACTTTCTCAGCTGATCTCACACAACACCCCCAGGCACTGGTGCCGCTGCAGAAGGAGTTCTGGACTAGGAGCCTGAGGACTTTAGCTGGAGACTTAGCCCGAGACTTAGCCGACCCATTTTCCTTTTCTGGGCCTCAGTTTTCCCACCTGACAAATGACGGATGACCTGCCTGTCAGGGCACCTATGGAGATCCAATTATTAATAGCAAGTGCATGTATTGGTGCTTGAGCCTGTTTTATATTTTCTATTCTGATGAAAAGTAGAGCCTGATGTGCGGGGTGAGGAGACAGCCAGCTTGCGTACAGGGCAGGGAGAGGAAGATGGGAATCCCATGGCCTCAAGTTCCCCTGTGGACAGGGTGGGTTGCAATGCTCAGAAGTCGATCCTGTGCCCAGCATGATGGAGGCTGTAGAATCCTGGTGGCTTGGTCATCCTGGCGGTGTGGTGTCCCACATCTGTCCGCTTCTGCCCACCTCTATCAATGCCATCTCAGCCTCAAGTGTCACCATCGCTCACCTGGAAGGTTTTGAGTCTCTCTACTGGCCTGCTTTCCCCCTCACTGTCCATTCGTTGCCAGCCAGCATGCGGACCTTTTGCAAAGGAGTCTCACCACTTCAATTCTCTGCTCAATGTCTGCCTCCCCACGACTTTCTACTGGTCTTAAGCCAAAGCGCCAACTCCTCCGAGAGCCCACCTAGATATCCAGTTTTTAGGTGCCATTTCTCAGTCCCCCTCATTGCGCTTGAGCTCAACTCTCTTCTCTGTTCTCAGATTAAATGTCTCTTTCTCTAGGAAGTTCTCCTTGATCTTCTCTTGCCCACTCTCCTGACACCTCCAGCCTCCCCTTTGAAGCTCTTATGAGACTAATTAAATAATTATTTGAGTAATTATTTAAGTTCTGTCTTCTGGAACAGACTGTGGGGCAGCTCACCAACATCCACTTCTTCCAGAGAAGACTGCATCTCCCAGATGGCCTTGTGAGAGGGCCGGACATTGACTAGCCATGGCCAGAGGACGGTGAGAAGAAGTGGTGCGGGTCCCTTCCTGGTGGAAACAGGTAAACCCCCTGCACAGCCCTCCAGCCTCTCTTGTCCTGGAAGGCCATGGTAACGGAGAAGGATACAGGTTCCAGTGAATACAGCTTCAAAATAGCAGGGACTCTGCAGCCTGACCCCTGAGGAACTAGAGCAGAGGACCCAGGATGACATGTGACATGAGGGAGAAATAAACTATATTTGTGTTATGTCACCGAGGTTGGATTTTTTTGTTACAGCAGCAAAGTCTGGTTTATCCTAACTAATGCTCTCTCACTGCAGAACCTGTGTCTTGTTCACTGCTTCTCTGGATCCCGTGACCCTACCTGTGATGTAGAAATATTTTTGTAATATCTATTGAATGGGTGAAGAAACAGAACATCTGAGACTTGGTTCTTCCCCAAAAGAATTTACTCTAGTCCCAGGGATAGATCTTATACTTTGGCAGTTGGAATACAATTAGGGCTAAATTGTAAAAGTTAAAGAAAGAGGGAGGTCAGGGCCTCCCCTGGTGGAGCAGCGGTTGAGCGCTGGGCTGTGAAGCTGCCCGCAGCCTCTGCAGCCTCTGCAGCGCCGGTTCAATCCCTGGCCACTGGCGAGGGTCCCACATGGCGCGCAGACCTCTCCTGCCGCCTGCTGCTCCCCTCAGCAGTGTACTTCGTTGGTCTGCCTGCTCTGCTCCTCGCTCTGACTCTGGTGAATTCTCTCACCCTCCCGCACATCTGATTGTACCCAGTGCTTGTATAAATAAATAAATAAAACTTAAAAAAAAATAAAAAGAGGGAGGGAGGGAGGTCAGTGGGTTGGAACTGTCATGGAGGATTTCCTGGAGGGAATCAGGAGGATCTGAAGAACTAGAGAGGATGAGAGTGGATTTGCTGTCCACCCCATCAGTTGCCCACTCATTTAGCAAACATTTATTCTCAGACACTGTGAGAGGTGCTTTGCCAACCCTGTAACCAGAGGACCAGGGTGCCCTCGGGAACCAAGCAACGTGCCTTGTCCTGTGCAGAGGACCTAGAACAGCTTCACAGAGGAAGTGATGTTTGAGCCAAGCCTTGGTAAGTAGGTGTTTGCCAGAGAGATAAGAAATGGGGAGACAAGAACTAAGGACCCCAGGCGCGGAGAGCAGCACGAGGCATGAAGGTGCAGTGTGTTCATGGAAAGGGCAGCATCTGGGAGGGCTGGATTTGGGGGAGAGGAAGAAGGGCTTCAGTGGCAAAGAGCTAAGTTCAGTCTCTCCATCTCTGACTTCCTGTATCTCAGCCCACACCGACTCCATTCAGACCAAATCAGCGGCATCTGGAAGGTCCCAGAATGTCCATGCTAAGACCTGAATGGTGGATTGAAGGCTACCAGGAAAGGTGGGATGGAAGGGCACAGAAGGGATCGTGTTCCAGGCAGAGCGACCAGCATGTGCAAAGGCCTTTGGAAGGAGATAGCAAGGCCCAAGCAGGGGCTGACTCTGACTGGCAGGAGAAGAGCTTTCCAGGTACTTGAACAGGACGCTGGTGAGGCAGAGATGGGTCAGATTACGTCTCCTTCCTCCACAAATCCCCTATAAGGACCCTAGCTCGCAGTGAAAGCCTTCGGGATTCTGTTTCCATCCCACCACCTTCACCCTAAACTCTGCCTTTGCATGTGCTGCCTTCACATCCTAGAATGACAACGATGGCGCTAGTTAAAATGTAATAACATTTCTGGGGTCCTTAGACTGTGTCAGGTGCTGTATCAAGCGCTATTTCTGTGAGCAACAATGACATCGACCCTCACATGGGTTGGTACCTTTTTAGGATTAATTTTTAGGACGGTTTTAGATTTACAGCAAAATTGAGAGCATATAAAACATATCCCCCAACCCATTTTTCTCTTAGTTGCATTGTATGTGAGCATGTAATATTTGTTGTGGTTATTAATGGGGACTTCTGTTGATTTTTTTTTTAAATTAACTAAAGTCCCTGGTTTATTGAGATTCCCTCAGTTTTTACCTAATGTCTTTTTTTTCTGTTTCAGGCTCCTGTGGAGGACACCACAAATGCTGAATGGTTCGGACACTCTGGGCTCCTCCAGGCTATTACAGCTTTCGAGAGTGTCCTTGTTTTTGATGACCCTGACTGTTTGGAGGAGTACTAACCAGCTGTTTTTAGGATGGCCCCACTCTCTGAGTGTGTCTGATGTTTTTCTCATGACAAGACTGGGGTTACAGTACGGGAGGACCATAGAGGCAAAGTGTCCTTGGCGATACATCCAGCGTGTCCCTGCGATGTGTGACTGTCCATGCTGCCCTTGCTCACCAGGCCCAGGTCGTTGTCCGCTGTGTCCACTGTAAAGCTCTCCTTTTTCTTCCCCTTCCATCCTGGGCACATTGGAAGGAAGTCACTATACACAGCCCACCTCCAAGCACCGGGGCATTATGCTCCATCTCCTTGGCTATCTAGATATTTTGAATTTCTTGTTCAAGAGAGAATTGTCTCTTCTCTCCCATTTATTAATTTAGTATTTCACAGACCTGCTCCACAATGCATTATTTATTATTGCCTGAATGTGCCTGGCAACTGGAAAGCCCTCCCTTCTTCCCCATGTGGTCCACCCCCCCACACCATGTCTGATTTTTGAAGACCTGCTCCACCTCTCTAGGAAAAAAGAGGCACCTCCTCATTGTCCTGCCCCCAGTTCTTTGTAACCCCAACTAGTCCTGCTCTGAGGCAGACGCTGTGCTGGGCTTGGGGCTTGACCAGAGCTCTGCTGCCCTGTCCTCCGCCCTTCACTGCAGGGACACCCGGGTGAGACTGCAAGCACCCTGAGGGCAGGGACCTTTGTCCAACTTGTTCTTAGGTGCACAGCTCTGACCTGACCCTACAGAGTCCCAGCGCCTGAGAGCAGGTCCTGCACTGGTCACTGAAACGCTGCCTGGACGACCCCCCACGGGCAGGTGGCTGTTTATGAGCTGCCCTTCCCGGGACTGGGTGCTCCCGGGGGCAGGGCCAGGTGTGATCCCCCCGGGCTCGCGGCTGCGTGGCAGTGAGTGTCAGGGAAGCCCAAGCCAGCGGAGGGACCCAGGGACTGGCGGCCTCCTCAGGTAGAAGCGAAGTTTGGAAGCTGACACAGCCCGGGAGGCCGAATCCGGAGGACTTAGTGACTGATTGGCTGGGGAGGGCGAGGCGGGAGGAGGAGTCACACACAGATGGCTCTGAGGTCTGGAGCTGGGGGACAGCCGGTGCCACCTCGGATGGACTCCGCGAGGAGAGCCGCTGACAGCCGCAGGCGGCCCCACCCTTCGGGGGCTCGGGCCTTCGGCCAGGAAGGGCCGGAGCCTGCAGAGAGAGGGGCGGCCTGGCCTGTCCAAACTTCTGCCCCTCACCCCCAAGTCCTCGTCTTAAAAAAAATATCTCGGCCTGGATTTGGGCACGATCGTGGCTTGCCAGGTGTGGGGGCCCCCTCTGGGGGTGCCCTCCAGCCTGCCGCCTGCGAAGGGGACCCCCGGGGGCAGCCTGGCACCTCGCGGGCTCGGCCTGGTCGGGACCGTGGCCCGCCAGGCCCAGGCCCCCCGCCCGCCCTCGCCGGGGAGGGGGCGCGGCGGCGGCCCGGCCTGGGCGGGACAATGGCCGCGGCCTCGGGGCCCCGGGAGCCCCCGCGCCGGGGAAGGGGCCGGCCTAGGGCCGGGCGCCGGTGCCCTCCCCGCGCGGCTCGGGCGGGCGGAGGGGGCGAGGAGTTCCTTTGTGGCTCTGCCTCCGGCGCGGCGCGGGCGGGGGGCGCGGCGCAACTTTGCGAGGCGGCGGCGGCGAGCGCGAGACGAGGCCCCGGGGCCCGAGCGGGGCCCCAGCGCGCGGCCCGCCCCCGCCCCCCGCGCGGCCCCCTCCCCTCGCGCGCCGCCGCCCGCGCCCGGCGCTGCCCACTCGCGGGAGCCCCCGGGGCCGGACGGGCTGCGCAGCCGGAGAGGCGGGGGCCCGACGCGGCCCCCCCGGAGCCGGGCGCCTGGCGCGGGGGCTCGCCGAGCGCACGGGGGGCCGCGCGGCGCTGCAGACCCAGCCTCCCGCCGCCGCAGCCGCGCCTCGGCGCTTGCAGAACCCAGAAGTGAACAGCAGGCGACCCGGAAGGTTTGCGCCCGCCCCGCGCGAGCCGGAGCCGCCGCCGGAGCCGGAGCCGGAGCCGGAGCCGGAGCCCCAGCCCGGCCCTGCTCGGGCCGCCGGGCGCGGGGCTGCGGCCGCGTCCCGGAGCCGCCGCCAGCTCAGCCAGGTCCGTGCGGGCCCGGGGCGCGCGGGGAGCGGGCCCGGCGGCGGCGGCGCCCGCCCGAGCGCCCGCCCGCGGGAAAGTTGCGCCGAGTTGCGGGCGGGGGCGCGGGCGCTGTCAGCGCGGGCCGGGGCGCGCCGGGGGCCGGGGCCGCCCGCGCCTCGGGCCGGGGCCGGAGCGCGGCCGCGGCGGGCGGGGAAGTGGCCCGGCGGCGCGTCTGGAGCCGGCCCCGCGGGCGCGCGTGTGTGTGTGTGTGCGTGTGTGTGTGTGTGTGTTCCCAAGCCGGGCTATTCAAACCTGCTGCAATTCTCCGGTAAACAATGATTCATGGGGCTTAATGCAAATAAACGGATTGCAAACCGCGCGGTTCGCGCACTTTGCAGCCGGCCGGGTGGAGCGGCCAGTGCCGGATTTCTCCCTTTTTTTGCAGATCTGCAGAATATGGCGTCCCTGTCCTGTTTTAAAAATAAGCCAGGCTGCCATTTTTGTTTTTCTTTTGTCTGAAAATTTTAATAAAACTGTCTGAGAATGTGGGAGAGGCGGCTGGAAGCAGAGGGGGCACCCGAAGGGTTGGCTTTTTTTCCCTTTTCTTTGGCGAGAGCCGCGAGCCTTTCGGGGAGGTGAGACACAATGCAATTGCACTTTAAAGAAAAAAAAAAAGGAAGCCGCTGGGCGATTTGGGGGGGAGGGCTGGGAATTTAAAGTTAACTCCGAAAGTTTTTTTTTTTTTTCCCTCTAGCTTTTTTTTTTTTGGAAGGCGGTGAAATGCCGCGAAAGGAACCTCGGGCCCATTTCTCCCCCCCAGACACCCGCCTTTGCAGGCTGTTGGGGGAAAAGTTAACCGCCGGGGTCCTCAGAGCTCTGAGGGGGATGTGGAGGGTTAGGGATGGGGATTTTTTGGGTACCAGAAGACAGCTTTTGAAAGAGGCTCTTTAAGACGCTGTTTTAAGGAACTATATCCTCAGATTTGGGGGAGAGGACTGGCACTTGGGGCTCAGAGTGGACCCACGATTCCCAGCTAAGATGCCTGGGAGGAGGAAATCATCCTGCCGTCCCACCCTGCCCTCCAGCAGCGTGGAACCCTTGAACTGTGAACTGTTGGTGGGGTGGGCCTGTCTCCTTTCTGGGTGGCCAGGGGCCCACTTGTATGCTGGAATCCTGCCCTGGGTTTCCGGGTAACCCCCCACCCCCACCCCCACCAGAGCTCTGGGACGTGTGTGTTGGTGTTGGCAGTTGGAGAGCCCCTTCTCTGATCCAGGGGGGCCTCCTGACAATAGGAGGTGGCATCTAGTGGCAAATGACCCGCCAGTCCAACCCCTTCCCCTGCTGGGCTCTTGGCTGGGTGCAGGCTACTAACCCCTGGGGGTACTGTCTGAGAGGAGGGGCGGGAGGGATTGACTGGTGGAGGGGGGCGCCTGGTGTGCTGGTGGGGTTGTCTGAGCTGCTCCCTATGGTTTTTGTACTCTTACCCCTTTCTGCCACTCCTGCCCTGCACCCTGGAGGCTCCTCTGTTGGAGGCAGTTTGGGTTTGGGTGAAGTTCCTCAAGTATCTGGATGGACAGGGCAGGGCCTGCTGACTTTGCAGATTGCAGAGGGGTCTGAAGGTCCAGCCTCCAGGGGCTGGGGTGACGGGTGCTGTCCAAGATGCCAGGGCAGTTTGAGCCTGGTCTTTTCCCTGCTGGGAAAGTCTGTCAGCCCTGGGGGGGACCCTGAGCCTCCCTACCCCGACCCCAGGGTCTCTTGGAGGGGAGATCCCTCTAGCCTCACAGCTGGTTCTGTGTCCTGTCTCCACCAGGGCAGTGGGAACCACTTGCAGGTAGAGACAGGTTGAAGGTCGGGGCTTAGGGGTTTAGGCCTGCAGGACTTGGCATTGCCTGGACCACAGGCATTTTCCAGATGGAGAAGCTGGTGTCCAGAGAGGGGAAATGACTTGCCTAAAGTCACACTGTCAGAAGAGCTGAGACAGGACCCGGGTGTCCGGGCTCCCATCTCTGGGTTTTCTCCACTCTCTCTGTTGGGGACCCTGACCCCCTAGAAGGGGAACATTTTGGACAGAACTGGACTGGAGTGGGGTGATGCATCCCACGTCCCCTTTACTCTTCCCATCATGAGCCTTGTAAAGTGAGTGCAACCTCAGCGTTTGCACGGTGTAGTATATCAAGTGCTCCTAGAAACTCGGGGTGAATTGTCAAGGTGGGGGATATGTAACCCCATTTTGGAGAGGCTGAGAAGTGGTAGAAAAGGGCTTAGATTCAGGCCACTGCATTCCTTGTCTGGGCCTTTCCTAGGGGGCCTTCTAATTTGGGGCCTTTCAAATTCTTCTGCCCACCCAGCAACTCTAACTCAGCATTAATGGATATCAGAGCTGGAAAGATGCTGGGCTTGGAGTGGGGAGTCATTGACTTGAAGTTACTCCGTGACTTGGGGCCCAGATAGGACCAGAGGCTCAGTCTCCTGTCTTTTCCTGTGTGGCACACCTCAGGGAGCTAACTGCTCTACGCATTGCCAGTCTCCACTGGGCCCTGGAGAGCAGTGATTGCTTGTGGTTGGTGACAGGGCCATGGGCACTATGATGGCGGAGACATTGTTTTGTCCCATGGGCTGAGGTATAGGCCTTGTGGTCTTGGGGGAGTGGAGCCAAGGCAGCCCTGGTGGAGAGAAAGTTGGTGTATAGGTGAGATCTGGGCAGGTCTGAAAGTTGCCTGCCCCTAGCCTTCCCTGGACACACTCTTCCGTGCTCAGCTTCATCTGCCATCAGTTATTCATTCATTGGTTTGCTAGATCATTCCTTCATTTTTTTTTTTTAAATTTATTTATGCATACAAGAGCTGGGGTACAGGCCAGAGGTGTGGGGGGTGGGAGGATCCACCAGAGACAGAGTGGGGAGCAGAACAGTCAGACTGACTGAAATACACTGTTGAGGGGAGCAGTGGAGGAGACAGGAGAGGTCTGCTGCGCCATGTGGGTAGCTCCCTGGCCGGGGATGGAACTCGTGCTGCAGAGGCTGTGGATTGCTTCATAGTGCGGTGCTTAACCCCTTGTGTCACCAGGGAGGCCCATTCCTTCGTTTTTTCATTGACCATTCATTAGTCATTTCAGTAGTTCATCTATCTTTATATCAATCCATCCATCCAGTCACTGGCTTATAGAACCCCCGTTGTAACACCAGCTCAGATACAACTGCAGTCCTCCTGGGCACTAAAGCCAACAGTGAAAAAGTTAGGAGACTGCAGGTGGGTAATGCAGTGTTGTGGGTCCCCACTTGAGTCCCCAGGAAAGATATTTCAGGAAAGAGGAGGCTTGGAAATACAAAAGGAGTCCCACAGACCCTCACGGTGGTGGATCTGAGTTCTGGGAGCAAGTCCTACTTGTGGATCATTCTTTACAGTTTGCCCAATGTGGTGCCTGGCTTGTGGGACTGTGGGCACTTTCTTCCCCTCTTTCAGCCTGTGTCTTGATCTTTAAAATGGGGTACGCTCGGTGACCCGCTCATGGATTGTTGGGAGTGATGGCGAGAGTGTCTATACTAATTTCCCTGCTTTGGCCAGGCATGTGGTAGAGCTGAGCATATCCACTGAATTGTAAGGATTGTTGATTACAGTCCTAGATTCCTACCCTGATTTTCAAAATCATCATGGGGTTTCCAGAATGGGCCAAATGATATGGGAACCCTGAAAGCCCTGCTGTGCCCTGTCATAACCCTGCTAAAACACTTCTAGGAGAAGCAAGCACGAACATCCAAAGTCCTTTGTGGGCCAACATGGCCCTTTGTGGTTTGGGTCTAACACCCTTCAACCTTAGCTCCCCAACCCTGCTGGCCCTCCCTTCCCAGGCTTACCACCCCTCCCCACACAAGACTTCTCTCTGCACCTCAGATTGACAAAGCCTGTTGTCAGGGCCTTTGCCCACCCCCCTGCCCAGAATGCTTTCCCCTGAATGTTTGCCTGGCTTGCACTTTCTGGTTTCACGGGTTTCAGATGTCACCTCCTCCGAGGGGCTTCCCTGACAACCTGCTCTAGGGTAGCTTCCCAGTGTCACTCTCTGCTTTGTCAGCCCCCTTTTTCTTTTGTAGCTTTTATCACTATTCAGAACTCTCATGTATTTGTTTATTTGCACTTCTTGGCTGTCTACACTGCTGGAACATGCTCTGACTCCAGGCAGACGAGCTGGCAGGTGGTTGCAGCACAGTGTGGCTGAGGCTTCAGTGGAGGGGTGGATGCGGGGAGCCCAGGTGTGGCGGCCCTGGCCGCAAGGCAGCACCTGGGGGATGAAGTGACACCGAGCTCTGTCCTCTCTTCCCCTGGGAAGCTTGGGGCTGTTGTTAGGAAATAACGAGATGATTAAATCATGGGCTCTAAGCATCCTGGTCTTTTCCAATCTCAGAACCTCAATCTGAGAAGCTTTCCACCTGAGAGCCTCTGACCCTTGGAGTCTGATCAGGGACTTGGGTCCAATCAGGGACTTAGAATCTTACAAAGGGGACTCTCACTGCCTTGCTTCGCAGCCAGAGTGCTTGCTTTGTGCCAATCCGTGTTTAAAAGAGCTTTCTAAATACTAATATGCTTAACCCTCACTGACATCACCCCCCATTTACAGATGAGGAAACGAGGCACAGAGAGATTAGATAACTTGCCTGAGTCAAACTCGTCAGGGGTTTGTGGGGTTTGAACCCAGAACTCTGGGACTCCTGAGAATCCCACAGCCCTCAGGGGAAGCCCAGCCTCACTGAACCCCTAAGCCCTGCACAGGAATCCCCTCACACATCCTCACCAAAGGACTTTGATCTCTGCTCGAGGGTGGGGAGCTGCCTCCCAGCCCCCCGGCTCCTCTTGCAGACAGTTGTCATCGCCAGAAAGAGTTTCCTTCCCAAGTGTAAGCGGTGCAGCTCCCAGGAGGTGGTGCCTGAGAAGCGATGTTCGTGTTTATGGTTTCCCAGCGCTTCTGACCTTGTGATTTCGTGACTTCAGCAACTTCTTGCTCCCTGCTGGGTTGTGAGCTCCTTGAGGGCAGGCCGCCTGGTGCGCGGTGCGGAATGTACGAATGCAGGAGTGAGTGTGCAAATGTGCCAGACTCCCCCCCCCCTCCCCCGCCGTGTGCTGCCCTTGTCTGGGCCATCAGGCTGGGAGTACTTGGGGAAGCAGACAGGCGGTTATCTTGCCTGTAGCCCCAAGAACGTCTATATCTGATAATGTTTATGTAACCCATTCTTGGACCATCATCTGAGAGCTGAAGTTGCGCTCTAATTGGAGAGAGGTAGACCTCACATCACCCAGTCCCACGTGGGGAAACTGAAGCGGGAAGGTGAGGAGGTGGCGGCCTTGTCCACAGCCACACACGGCTTGTGACTGTCTGGCGGGCCCACTCCTCACGTGCCAATGGGCTGCCAGAGTTTGGGGTTCAGAGGCAGGAAGAGCCTGTGTGGGAGAAGCTGCTCCCTTTGTGTCCTCGCCTGCACACTGGGAGCAGAGCTGTGGGGAGGAGCCCGGCCCGAGGGTCCTGGTGCTGTCTGCATCCTGCTCTTGGGGTAAAGGATGTGGGCGTGGTGAGAATTGGGTGGGGGCTGTGGGGATGGCAGGGGCAGGCTTTGGAGGCGGGGTCGGATGTGAGGAGAGGCCAGGTGGTGTCTTTTGTGGATAAGGTGTGTGGGGAAGGCTGAGGGATTGACTCTGGGCTCCAGACATCCTGCCTTGTTCATGCCTTACCCTTGTGACTGCAGAATGCCCTTGAGGGGTCTTCACCATCTGGGTCCTCTGGGCTTCCCCCCCCGCCCCCGCTTCTAGACACTTAAACACACACACACTCATACACTCAGCCATTCCACTACTGGTGCCCCTTTGCTGGGGTGTTGGGGTGGGCTGGCTGCACCCGGCTATTTCAGGACCACCACCAGAGATGCCCCGAGTCGGGTCACCAGGAGCTCGGAGGCGCATCTGCTGGGTGTGAGTCCACATGCATGATGCACACGCCTCACAGGAGCACACAGCCCTCTCTGCCAGCTGTGCCCCACATGTGCCCCACGCACCCTCCCAGGCACCATGCCCAGGCATATGCCTGCGCCCCCTTGTGCATGTCCACACTCAGGGCACACGGCGCGTTTATCATCTGCACAAGACTGTGCTTATGCAGGTCTGTGTTTGTACATGTCAGTGCATCTTGCGTGCACACATTCATGGTAGGACATGGGGATGCAGCCCCCCCAGGCCCTGCACATGACTCCTCATGCACACCTTGCACTCACGTGTGCCCCCCCCCCCATCTGCTCACAGTGGTGGAGCAGGCCACTCGTTTCTAGGCCTGGTCTTCACGAGCTGATTTCTTGAGCATTTACTATATACCAGGCCGTGTGTTAGAGGTGGGAATGGAGGTGAGGAAAACTGTCCTAGTCCCCGCCCTGGTGGAGGAGACAGACTTTAGACCAGACATCACACCCGCGATGGTGTCACCGCAGGTGTTGGTAGATGCTGGGAAGGAGCTACTGTTCTATGATGAGGGCTTCCCGAGAGCTGCGTGTTCTTGGATACACTGATGAGTGGTGATGAAGGTGTTTGTAGGGGAGAGGTGCTTTCTTGGGGGGGGAAGTGATAGCTGAACTGTGGCCCAAAGTTTTCTACGTGAAGCATTCCAGGCAGAGGCCCTGAGGTGGGAAATAAAGGACTGTGGAGAAGGTGGTAGCTGAGACCTGGGGGAGATAAGTGGGCCAGGCCTGGTCTGGGAGAGCCTGTGGGTCTTCCCTGCTGCCTGCCCCTCCCTACATTTCCACCAGGCCCCCCCACCCCTCTCTGACCAGCCCGCCGCCCTTTGCCGCCTGGCCCTGCTCTGGCTGCTGGCCTGATTGAGAGTCGCGCTCCTGTTCTGAGTCTCAGACTTGGTTCTCCAGTTAGCAGAGCCCTTGCGGGGCTGAAAGGCTCCCAAGCCCCCCCCCCCGCCCTCCCCCCCCACCAGCCTGGTTAACGTTCCTGGTTGGTCAAGTTTCCATGTGGGTCTTGGAATGTTGGGCTGGGCTCCCTTGTGCCTTAGAGAGCCTAAAAACAGAATGACAGTAACAATAGCTGCCTCACAGTGTTCGGCGCCGTTCTAAACCCTCCGTGCCTGTTCACTCACTGAGTTCTCACACCAGGGCTGTGCAGACTCCATTATCGTCCCTGTCTACTGACAGTCCCAGCGGCCCGAGCTGCAGCTTCCACCCCGAATTGTACTTGTAACTGGAGTTGCCACATCGCTCCTGAACCTGAGGGCCCAGGAACCCGCACCCCGATCTAGTCAAATCTAAGGAACGAAGGCCCAGAGAGGACCCAGACTTGCTGGAGGCCGCACAGCGGCTGATGGCAGAGGCCCCAGCCCCGTCCTCACCAGTGGCGTGTCCTCGGCAGGTCACAGGCTATTCTGAACCTCCTTCCTGACCCAAGCAAGACATGACCATAGCGGCCAAGAGGGCAGGACCTTGGGGAGGGTAATGAGTTGGGACCCCGGTGGGGGCTTCTTGGGCACCCTGGATATGCACCATATGATAAGTTATTAAGCTGTTCGTTTATGCTCTTAGCATCTTTCTAAATGTGTGTCCTGTTTTGAAATGTTACAGTATCTACCTCACAGGGTCTAGGAGCCTGAGAAGTGTTTGTAAAGTGTCTGACAGTGCCTGCTCTGGAAGAAGTGCTCATTAATTATTATTATTATTGTTGTCCTTTCACACTGGCAGAGGGTTCCTTGTGGAGCTGGGAGCTGGGGGTCCCCTGGGGAAATGCAGTGGAGAAGGGCATGTGTTCAAAGCCTGCAGAGGGGGGCCTGGCTCATCCCCTAAGTGAGGGCTCTGAGGCTCTCGAGGACAGTCACTGCCCCCGGGAGTCTCTGGGTGGCTGATGTGGAAGGGGGGAACTGGAGGGGATGAGACAGCATCCTAGCTCCTACTGACTACCAGCACCCCTCCCTCCCCGCCACCCCATCAGCTCCACCAGCACAGTGAAAACAGCCCTTCCCAGCCCCGCAGGGCTGCGGAAACCCAGCCTAATTGGATCCAGGACCCTCGGGAGCCCTGTTCTTCACAGGAAGTTCCCAGGAGTGAGTTTCCGAGCCTGGCCAGGGTCTTGGGGGTGGGGTGGGGTGCAACAGCTGGGGCTCAGCGCTCTGGGCCACATGGAGTGGGGCACGTGGAGGGCAGAGAGGTCATGGGAAGCACACGGGGGTCTCAAGGAGCTGGGAGGACGGGAAACCTCAGCTCCTGTCTCGTCACTCGCAGGCCATCTTTCAGCCTAGCAATGACCCGTCCTTTGAAAACCTTGACCACTGGCTTTCCCTGCTCAGCGACCTCCCATAGCCCCCCAAAGCTGTTCATCCAAGCTCCCCAGCCTGGAACTCTGGTCCTTTATGAAGTGCCCTGGTCACCATTCTCTCTTTCTCCCTGCAAGTTCCTGTGCGAGCTCCACGATGGGCCCGATGTAATGCTGCGCGCTCACTTGCCTCTGGGCCTTTGCACTGCAGCTCTTTTCCCCCCGGCCTGCCCTTCCCTGGCATCTCTCTCTCGGCGTCTCCCCTTTCCCTTGGTGAAATCTCTCATCCCTCAGTGGATAAGCTCATCTTCCCAGGGACGCTCCAGCCCCTAGCAGCAGCTTGTACCCTCTCGGGACAGGGCTATGTTTGCGGGCTCTGCTTTCCTGGAAAGTCAGTGGTTTTCCATGCCTACACGGCCCTCCGCACCCATGCTGTCTCTTACCCTCTTACTCTCCTGCTGACTTCTCAGGCGTCCAGCCCACATGAACAGACCCTCTCCTCACATTGATTTCCCCAGGGAATGTTTCCTGAGCACCTAACATGAATTAGGCACCTGAGCCCCTGCTATGTGACTGGAACTTGGCTCTGGGGTTGCAGTGGTGGCCCTGTCCTGAAGTGGGAGCATTAGAGAAATGCTCCACAGGTGAGATAGGGAGAAGGTGGGAGCCGTGGGTGTGCACAATGGAGTGGCCCGGTTCTTGCTGAGGAGAGGGTCAGAAAGTGACCTTTAGCTGGGACTCAAAGAGACTGGTCAGCTGGGGGGTGAGTTGGGATGTGGAGTTGTAGCCAAGAACCAGACCCCAGCCTCAATCTCAGGGAGCTCACAGCTGCCAGGGAGCGGGGAGCAGACAGGCAAGTAAGCTGCCCATTCTAGGACTGGGTCAGTGCTTTGTTGGGGGAAGCCCAGGAAGCTGGAAGCTCAGGGGACTGCAGACATAACCTTGGAAGGGGTGGTGAGCAGGACGGGTTCTCCAGGCATGTGACCCCTGAGCTGACTTTCCAGGGTCATTGGGATGCTGGAGGAGTCCCGCTGGGTGCTGTGCCCCAAGGTGGAAGGACCCACTTGTGCACAGGCATGGTAGCAGGAGAGAGCCGCACGCCTGGGGTCCTGTGGGTGGTGAAGTGAGGCAGGAGAGTGGGAGCCTGGCTGTGGGGTGAGTATGGCCCACAGGGCTTTAGCAAAGACCCTTGGGTGCTGCCTGGGAGTTTGAACTGTATCTTGAGTGATGGGCCCCTGGGAAGGAATTTTAAGTGGGGGAGTGAATGTCCCAGGCAAGCTTTCCTTTGGTCCTCCCCAGAGAAGAGGGGAGCCCCTGATTCTGTACTCCTGGCTGAGGTTAGGAGTGGGGTTCAAGATTCCTTGTAGGGCTCTGTCTGAGTGGGTCCCTGGCCCTTTCAGAGACACTGTCTCCTCTTGGGTAAAGGTGTGGCTTGAGGCCAGAATCCTAGTGGGGCTATGGGTTGGGGGTGGAGTGTCTGGCTTGGTCAAAGCTTGCTAAACCTTTAGTTTTATTAAAAATATTCTTTAAAAAGGTCATGTAATCATAGGGAAGAGGGGAATGAAATAAACCCCGACCCTCCCACTTTCTGCCCTTTCTCCAAGCCTGCTACACGCGCACTGCTAGCATTTTGGTGTCGCCTTTCCTCCTTTTTCTCAGCACCCGATTTTTATATAGATATTATTGCTCTATATACATGTACTTTAAAAGATCTGCACCCCCTTTCCCCCCAAAAGTTGTATGGTGAGTATTTTCTAAACTTGAGGATGGATTTAATGCCTCTTTCTGGTGGAGCCAGTGTCAGGGTAGAAAGCCTGGGCTCCACAGTCGGATTTTCTGGCTTCAGATCAGACACACGCTGCTTGACGCTGGGCAGGCCCCCACGTCCCTTTCCACCTCGGGCCCTCGCACGGTTCATGTGAGTGCTACATGAGTCACTACGACACCAAGTGAACGCTGGCTATTATTAACAACTGTAGCTCATATCATCATGTAACATGATTTACAGAGTCATCCCCCTATTGTCCAAAAATTTGGCTGTTGCAGATTTTTTGCTATTGAAAAAATCCACTGGAGCAAACAGCTTTGTGCATAAAACTTTGTCTATATTGGGTCGTTTTCTAGGGATGGATGACTAAAAATGGGATCAGTAGGCCAGGAAATCTGAAAATTTCTAGAGCGTGTGATATATTATTCCCAGATTGTTTTCAGAAATGATTGTTCCAGTTTATTCTCTTACCCATAATGTATGGGAATGCCAATTTCACTATACCCTCTCCAGCATTGGGTATTATCATTTTCTTATTCTTTTTTGCTATTGTAATAGGTGAAACTCATTTTGTTTTCACTGCTAGGGAAACAGCCATTTTCTTTTCTTTTCTTTTTTTTAAAGATTTATTTATTTATCCATACAAAAACCGGGGTCAGGCCAGATTCGCGGGAGGGTGAGAGGATTCACCAGAGCCAGAGTGGGAAACAGAACAGGCAGACTAACGAAATACACTGCTGAGGGGATCAGCAGGCGCAACAGGAGAGATCTGCTGTGCCATGTGGGACCCTCGCCAGCAGGCGGGATCGAACCGGCAATGCAGAGGCTGTGGACAGCTTCACAGTGCTGCGCTCAACCGCCTGCGCCACCAGGGGAGGCCCAATAGCCATTTTCTGTGTTTATTAGTTGTTAATATCATTTTGGCCCTCTAGTCTGTGCAGAACACAGTCCTTCTCACATCACTCAGGAAAATGGGGCTTAGCTACAGGAAATAGAGAACGTGTACGCAGGGAATAACGTAGTGCCAGAGTGTGCGGAGTGAACTGGGAGGAGAGAAGGGACTTTCTTCTATTTAGACCATGGCAGTTTTAGTTCCTTCCACTTAGAGCATCCATTCATTCATCCAAATGTCTAGCAGGTACTGTGCAAGGGATTCAAAGGCCAATGACTCAGCCCTGATTCCACCCTGGCAGGCTGCATGTCCAGCAACAGAGATGCATGAGAAAACTGGCAAGGGCTCTGATGATGGAAATGCAGGACACAGAGAAAACATAGGCAAGACCCCCAGCAGCCTCAGGGGTAGAGGTGGAACAATCCTTGAAGACTTTCAGAAGGAAGTAACCTGTAAGCTGGGGCCTTGAGGGGTAGGTTGGACTTAACCAGTGAAATGGGGTGGGCAGAGAGCTTTGAGGGACATGTATGCAGCCTGATTGAAGGCAAGGAAGTAAGAAGGGAAGTCGAGCACTGGGGAAACTCAATCTGACCAGACTGGGTGTGTAAGATGGGGGGAATCACCAGTACAGCCAGAGGTCATCGGGGCTGGACAGATAAGGCCTAAGGAATCCATATCTCGTCTGGAGAGAAGTAGAGCCCTGTGGAAGGTTCTAAGTAGAGAAGTGTTGTGATTATGTTTTAGAAATATCTCAGTGACCACAGCAGGAGACTGGAATGGGGGCTGTGGGTAGAGGTGGGGAAACCTGGGAGGAGGCTCTTGCTGCAGGTGATGGGGGCCTGGCCCAGGCCAGGGAAGGTGGTGGAAACTCCCTTCTCTCCCCACCTTGTGCAGCTTCAAAGTGCAGACGAATGTCACCTCTGCCAGGTAATATTGCTGAACTCTGCCACCCCCTACCCAGCTCCTCCTACCTGGAGAATGGGCTTTGGGCAGGGCTGGTAGGAGTGGTTGACTGAGTGCCCACCGCCTGCTGGCCCGGACTGCCCTGCACCTCCATGCCACCGGGACTTCCGTCTACCCCCCTCCCCCAGGCCCTCTCCTGCTATCAACCTCTTCCATTTTTTAAGAATAAATTAATTGTTTTCATGATAAAAGCAACTGAATGACATTACAGAGAATGTGGAAATCAGAGAAACAAAGACAAAAACCCAGATCAGCTCTAGCCTCCTCCCCCCGCACCCAGCCTCCCTGTGGGCGTGGTTTCTGGCAGCTTGCTCTTTCTGACGCAGGTTTTTATTTTTGCCTCCTTGTAATCATAGTGTCCGCACAGCTTTGGGTCCTGCTCGCTCCCATTTACTTTCTTGGGAGCCAGTTGGGACCCCCTGTGGCCATGGGGTCTGAGCAGATCTCACTGTTTGATGTCTGTGGGCTGGGCAGGGCATGGGAAATGGGACATGAAGTTGCTTAACTGCACCCGGCCCTGCCCTGCAGTAGGTATGGCTTAGTCGCCTTCCTCCCCGGGGTGCCTGTTCTGTCTTCTTCGTGTGTGTCTAGGTTTGACCTTCCCCAGGTGGTGGGGCCTGGCACCTGGCGTTCCCCTTTCCAAAGGCCCCTCCCCAGGTGCTCCTTCGGGGTGCTGGCTAGGCTGGTCTCAGTGTTCACCCTCCCGGGACAGGGTGGTGGGCAGACCTGGTTTCCAATCCTGACTCGGCTCCGTGACTTCAGGCCAGTTAATTGACCTCTCTGGACCTCAGTTCCTCATACCATGGCTCTAGTGCAATAGTGAAATAACAGTTGTAATGCCCTGACATAGCATCTCCCCCAACCGAAGTGCTCAAGAAAAGGTAGTCAGTGTTTATGCTTCTGACAGCAGAGGTGAACGAACGAACACCAAGTCTACCTGCGAAGAGCTCGCAGTCTGATGGGGAAGTCACCCGGGGAAACGGACATATCAAGGTACGATCAGCCCTGTAATGCGGGGCCAGATCAGGGCGGTGTCCTCACTCCATCAATGATTTGTAAGCTGTGTGACTTTGGGCAAGTTGGTCGAGTTCTCTGAGCTGCAGTTTCCTCTTCCGTGGAATGCACATCTCGCAGGCCATTGGGAAGATTCAGTGACATGATGCGTACGGCCTACTCAGCACAGTGCCTGGCGCACAGTGGGTGTGAAAATCAATAGTAGCTGCCATTTTATTATTATTGTTATTGTTATTCCCATATACAAGGTGCTGTTGGGAACACAGAGGAAGTGACTGACTGGGGGTTCAGGGAAAGCTCCGTAGAAGAGGGAACACTTGAGCTGGGTCTTGAAGGATGAGTAGAAGTTCACCAAGTGGTAAAGGACACTCTAGGTAAGGAACCTGTGATTCCAGGTTGAACTCTGTCAATGAGGGGTTTGTTCTTTGGGGGATTAAGGTATTGTGTTCATCCCGACTTCCCAAGTGCCCCTCACTGCCTCCCTGTGGGTCTGTCCTGGGGGCCATAAGGTGCTCACCCTCCTGTTAGAAGCTTCTTGCTCGCGGGAGTTGCCGTCCCTATCAGTCCATGTTGTGGGCCACAAGTCTGTCTGTCATGTGTGTCCAAGTGTGGTGCCGTCTGTCTGCATGTTCCTGTGGTCATGTCTGCCTGTGTCAGTGTCCAGGGGACCTCCCAGGCCACACCGGGGGTGGGTGAAGCTGCACAGGGGCCGCCAGCTCTAACCAAGTAGCCAGGCCCTCTTGCTCACGCTCCTCCTGGTCCAGGTGCAGCCCCTCCTCCTCACCTCCGTTCCCCAGGGGCCTCCTAAGAGTCACCCTCTTACTGCCTCCTCTTCCGCTTTCCCCGTCCTGTCTACACTCAGTAGTGGGGGGTGGGAGGCTTTCTAAACTACAAATCCGTCCCATCACCCACTGCTTTGCGTCTAGGTTCCAGGCTTAGGTTCAGGAATCGACCTCCCTGGTGGATGGCCCCGGCCTCATCTCCCCTATTCCAGGCCACACTGGATACTTCATCTCCCCTGGCAGACCTAAGCTCAGGCTGCAGCTTCTGCCAGAAATGCCCCTATTCCTTGTTTGCCTGACTGACTCCCACTCATCCTTTAAGACCCGAAGCAGGCATCGCCTCCCCCGGGAACTCTGTCCCTGGCCTTTCCTCCTGCCCCGGGGCAGGTCCTTGGCTCTGGGCTGCTCGTCCCTGACTTGGGGAGGCAGGAGCAAGTGTCTTGCCAAGATCACACAGCTGGTGAGTTGGAGCCAAGATGCGAACCTGGGCGCTTTGAGATGCAGACAAAGCAGGCCGTTCCACGCGGTGGAGGTAGCCAGGGCGCACGGCGTGGGGTGGGGATCCTGAGCCACAGCCGGTGGTGGACCGGAGCTGTGTGTGTAGGGGTACGGGTGTGTGTGTGTGTGTTGTGGATCAGTGTGTGTCTGTGGTAGGAGCCTCTGGGCAAGGGAGATGCTCCACTCGGCCAGATGGCTAGAGGGGGCTGTGTCTTAGCGGAAGACCATGTCCAGCTGAGGACTGCCAAGTCTGAGCAGCCATGGGAGAGAGCCAGAGGGGCATGCCAGGAAGGCAGCTGGGAGGCTGGGCCTGGAGCTCCAGGGGGATGCCTGGGCTGGAGGTGGAGACTTGGGAGTTGGCCGGTATTTAAAGTTCTAGAATGGATAGGCCGAGGCCAGTGGGAGAGAGGGGGCTCTTGCCCCACCCTGGGGAGCCAAGCCGTGTGGCCTGGAGCAAGCGCTTCCCTCCTGGTGCCCTAGCTTCATCCTCTGTGAAATGGGTATGAGATGCTGCCCAGCTTCCAGGGGTACTAATGAGAATGCCAGTGGGTACAGAAGGGTTAGCCATGCTGGGCAACTCTGTAGGATTGTCTTTAAAGTAGTTCTGATTATTATTCCTTCGTCTATTCATGCATCTGTTATGCATTTCATGATGTTGATAACCTCTGGGCCTGGTGCTGGGATACTGAGATGAAGGAGACAGGTGTGTCCCATTCCTAGGTGTCTCTGAGGCTGTGCCCCAATCCTTCTGCCCCTAGGGGAGCCTCCTCACCCTGGCTTACAGCTTGTCTTCTCCACGTGTTCCAGGGTGGACAGAAGTAGGGTCAGGACAGGTCCTGCCTGTGTGATCGTGGTTGTGCCATCCTGAGACAGGGCATATTCATAAGCCTGTAGTCAGGACACCTTGTCTTTCCCCTGAACTGCTAAGGGAATGATGAGCTGGACTTAGGCAGATTATGGTAGGAATCTTGGCTCTTTATTTCCTTGCTGTGTGACCTTGACTAAGTCACTTCACTTCTCTGAACTTCAGTTTCCTCAGTTGTAAAATGGGACTGATGAGAGTACCTGCCTTTCAGTGAACCTGGCAGCAGGTAGGCATTTAGCAAATTACAGCCTCCTCACTGCTGTTACTGTGTTGAGTTCATTCTGTGAAGGCAGAAGCCCAGCGACCTGGAGCGGTCAGGGAGGAGGCCAGGGAGGAAGTGCTTCCTGTGTTGGGCTGTGAGGGGTGGGCACAGGGAAGGGTAGCTTGGTGTTAGTGAGTGGCAGGAGCAAGAGGATGGTCAGTGGGCAGGGGTTGCCCTGGCCATCAAGGAGGAGGGTTCTCTGAGCCCAGCCTGGCGAGGCCAGGCTTGCTAAGAAGCAAGGGTTTTTGCATATAGGTATTGAGATATTTTCAAACAAATATTTTTGCTCAACTAAAGACTGGGGTTTGCAAAGCAAAGTCCACAGAGTATCTGGCTCTATCAAATCTAACGCCAGTCTTGATTCTGGCACCCTAGCCCTGTGGTCTTGGGCAGGTCACTTCTCTCCAAGTCTCCGTTTCTTCACCTGTAAAATGGGTTAATAATACCTCCTGTGCCTACTTCTCAAGTAGAGATCACAAGCAGCACTTCATATAAAGTGGCTTTTGTAAAGTGTTGGCATTAGATTGTGTCCTAATTGAAGGTTTTCCCCAAAATTCTGGTAGGGGCTTCTCAGACCTGTAGGACCAGGAAATAAGGTCAAAAACACTTCATTTTAGCCTTGCCTGTCAAAAGAAACATTTCATTTAAGCAACAATACCAGTTTGGTATTTCGTTAGTGATTTCTGTGTGAGAGAGAGAGAAACAGCTATTTGCGAGGGAGCAAGACTTAATGGGACACCTCTGCAGCGTCTCCCTGGAAGGCGCCTCCCCACTTTAGGGCTGCAGGAAGATGTGCACCCTCTGGAAGAATGACATAGCTGGCAGGCCCATCCTTCATACTGCCTGGTTGAAAAGGCCTCTAACTGCATAGGCCTGCCATGGAATTTGCCAGAGGTGAGGGGCCTCTAGACAGATTGCCACACATGTCTATTGAAGAGCCCCAAACTGCCTTAGCCTCAGCCTTCCCAACCCCCTTTTTAAACACAGTGTTCTGAAACAAGTCCTTTTAGGGAAAGCTTACTCGTCCATTGCTTGTTTCTGGGGGATAACTTTCTAGAGATGCAATTTCTTGGGTCAAAGGGCAGTAGTCATTTGTGTCTCTATAAATTATCCCACCAAATTGCTCTTCAGAAAGTCTGGTCTGATGGCCCAAGTTGCCCAGTGTGCTCACGAGGATGTGAGGTTGTCTGTTCTCCGGGACGGGGCTCAAGGCTGGGCAGTTTCCTCTGCTCTGTAGCCATTTACAAAGCTGCCCCTGGACCCCTCAGTCTGTTTGGATGAGGGGAGAGAGGGAGAGGAGCTTCTGTGTGGAATCCATGGGTCCATGGCATGGACTCTGCACCCTAAGGCCCTTCTGGGGAATGGGGTTTGATCTGCTGGCACCAGGGTGATAGGGGCTGGGAGTACTCAGGTCTGGATATGATCTTTGCCCTCGGGGACCCCTGAGGGAGGCCTCAAATTCCATACTTCTCAGCCTGGAGACATAGGTCCCAGGCCAGGTAGAAGGCCTGCTCTGCTGGCGCCTGAGGGTCCCAGGGGCAGGGATCCAGACTTGAGTGGGCAGCAGATGGCACTCGCCACCTGCCGGTGGGGAGGTCTCTCTTCCCCGTGACAACAGTTCTTTTCCCACAGGATGGCAGAGCCGCGATTTAACAACCCCTACTTCTGGCCCCCTCCTCCCACCATGCCCAGTCAGGTAAGAACGAGCCTTCCTTTTCCTCTCTGGGAGCTGCTTTGCTTTGCTGGGCTTTTGTTGGATCTATCGGCGGGAGGAGGGATGAGGGGTTCGCAGGTGGGTGGCCCGCAAGGAGCCCAGCACCGCCCAAGCCCCTCCGCCCGCTCTTCTCTCGCCGGCAGCTGGACAACCTGGTCCTGATTAACAAGATCAAGGAGCAGCTGATGGCCGAGAAGATCCGGCCGCCTCACCTGCCGCCCACGTCGGCTTCGTCTCAGCAGCCGCTGCTAGTGCCGCCGGCGCCAGCCGAGAGCAGCCAGGCCGTCATGTCGCTGCCCAAGCTGCAGCAGGTGCCGGGGCTGCACCCGCAGGCCGTGCCGCAGCCCGACGTGGCGCTGCACGCGCGGCCTGCCACCAGCACGGTCACAGGTGTGCGGGGTGGGCGTGGCCATGGGCGGAGCCTGTTGGGGTGGGTGGAGCGTGGGCGGGGCGGTGGGTGGAGACTGCCGGGGTGGGCGGGGGCCGTGGGCGGGGCGTACTGGGTGGAGGTGAGTGGGGCTGGGACTTGGGGGTGAGACCTGGAGCTGGTGGGTCTGGGGGTGGTGGGGGACTGGGGAGAATAGGCGAGAAGGCAGGGCAGTGCCTTTGGGGGTCTCGGGGTGGCAGGTAGGTCCCACTAGCCAGGTTTCCTTTCAGCCAGTACTGGGAGAACCCCTGCCCTCCAAATCGCCTGGATGAGGGTGGGTCAGCAGGGAAGCCAAGTCAACCTAGAGAACTTGGGAATCCAGAGAAGAACCTGACCAGACTTGGGACTGATGAGGGGAGATGTCCTTGGAGGGACCTTATGCAAGGAAAGGGGACAGGTGGGCGGGGGGATGTGTGTGTGTAGGATGCAAGGGCAGGACAGTCTGGGCAGAGAGGGACAAAAGGTGACGGCCCTTAGAAGCAAGATATGGCAGCCAACGCCTGCTGAGCGCCTGCAGGTGCTTTCCGGGATCCATGTCATTACCCCCAGCAGTCCTGGGGCATTAGGTCCAACAGTCGATTGCTTTGGACTTCGAAGAACCACACTTTCATGCAGTCCGGCTTGATGTCCCCATTCAACAGATGAGGAACCCGAGGCCGTCTCACAGTCAGTAAGAGGCAGAGGCAGGCCCATGAGTCAAGCCTCTGCTTTACCAGGTTCTGCTGAGGCCAGAGGAAGGAGGACCTGGCTTTTAAGAGCCTTGCTTCCCAGTCTGGACTTTCCCCGCAGGCCGTGGGGAGCCCTGGAAGGTTCTTAACTAAGGGAGGGAAATGCTCAGGTTTGGGTTAGAAAATTGAGCCTGGCTTCATGGTAGAGACTGACTTGGTGGGAGGCAAGCAGAGAGACCTGCAAGAGAGGATGGTGGCCTGGGCAAGCAGTGGCCGTGGGTACAGAGAAGTGGACAGATCTGAGGCACGCTGAGGAGGAAGAATGGACAGGGTTTGGTGCTGGACTGGATGTAGGAGGTGAGAAGCAGGGCCAGATGGGAGACTCCAGGTGCTGCAGGGAGGTGGACTCAGGAAGGAGGAAGGGCGTGAGCTCAGTCTGGGACAGGTTGAGGCTGGGGACAGCAGGTGGGGGTGCCATGGACTGGAGCTGCCAATGCCCACCTCAGAGCCCAGTGGCCAGGCTTTCTCCTGCAGCCTCTGTGGCTGGGCCTCTTCCTCCCCTGACTCAGCCCTGCCACCACCCGGCTTCTCTGCCACTCCCCTTCCCCCCCCCCCCCAGAGACCCTGAGAGAATGATGGGGCCCGGCGACGCTCCCCCAGGCCCCAGCCACACTCTGCACATTTCCCTGTTATTATGATTTTATTAAATTTATTTTTTTTTCATTATAAAAGTGATATTAAAAAAGTAATATAAGCATATTAAGGGAAATTTGGAAAAAGGAGAAACTAAGAAAGAAAATCACTTATGATCCCAAACCCCTACCCCAGCAGCTTAGTGAGTCTTTTGCTTCATTTCCTTCCTTTTCCATCTCTTTTTGCTTGTTTTTTAATATGCGTGTGTGTTTTGCTGAGCTGGTGTTATGGCTGTGCCCACGACTTTAACTTGCTTTTCCTACTCGCCTTTCTAGCGTATATCTATTTAGTGGCCCCCCCTTTTTTTTTATTACAAAGATAATGCATAGTCGTAGAAAATTTAGAAATTACAGACAAGGTGAACAGAGAGGAAAATCACTCTTAGTCCTACTATTGTTAGCCTTTTCATATTTTCTCTATAATTTCTTTTATCGTGAATCACAGATGTGAGAAATGAATGAAGTCACCAGGAAAAAATTTCAAATAATGTAGGAACAGAGTAGACAAAGTATGAAAATCTCCTTTTACCAAAAAATTCTTCCCGTGCTCTAGAGAGAACCACAGTGGAGCGCAGTGTCATCTGGTTCTTTTCTCAGATCTGCAGCTGGCCTTTCCACACAATCACGCCGTCCCCACCTGCATCTGTAGTTGGGGTGTGTGTTTCTTTTAGTGAAAGGGCTCATCCTGGGTGTGATTGGTTTTCCCTCTGCCAGCACCTTTGGGGTGCTATACCACTGCATCCCCCCTCTTATTCCCATGATGGGGAGCATGGCCCTCGGTTCTGTTCCCAGCCCCTGTGTTACTCGCCCGTGGGGTCCAGCCTGACCAGTTTTGTCTAGAAGGCTTGTGTGCACAGATCTTTGTGTTCACGCGCAAATATGTCTATATGGGTGATTCCTCGCAGAATGCTTGCTCAAGCTTCCCTACATGTAAGTGTTTAAGGCTGTTGTCCACCCCCTCCATTAAGCTGCTTCCTACACTCCCACACAGACTACTGTGCGGGGCCTTGAATATTAGCTTTCTCCTTGCACAGGTTTTTGGTTTCTTTTTAAAAACACAGTTTTAACCACACAATCAATGCCATTTTAGCTTTTGCTGTATTCAACCCGATCTTGTAAACTTTTCTAGTCTCCTCATTTTAAAAGATTAACTTTTATTACAAAAGTTAAAAAAAAAAGTTCATTGGCAAGGTATCTGAAAGTACTGTTAAGCCAAAAAGATTCGTTTTAATTACTGTTAATCCTGTCTACCCCACATTTTGGTACATCTTCTGTGCGTGCATGACCCCCCTGTTGAAACAAGCATAACCCTTTGGGTGGCAGTTAGCATTGAGTACAGGAGACCGCGGGTGGTTCGTTCGTCCCCCAGTACTGCCTGCTTGAGTTGCTGCTAATTTCTTGCTGTTCCGCAGGACCCAGTAGCCGCATGTGCCTCTGTTTTCTGCCCGTGGTCTGAGTCATTTCCAGAGGGCTCTGTCCCCTGGCCCAGACTCGTCCTCAGGCCCTAAGCCGTGTGCACACACGTGTTCGCATGGAGTTACCCTGTGCTAGTTTACAAAGGCAAGGGGAGGCTGAGAGAGACGAGCTTTTGGATGGCCCCTCACCCCTGCACCCGTGTGTCTTCGCAGGTCTGGGTCTCTCCTCCCGGACCCCGGCTGTGAGCACCTCGGAGTCGGGCACGGGCACAGGCACCAGCACCCCGTCCACACCCACCACCACCAGCCAGAGCCGCCTCATCGCCTCGTCCCCCACCCTCATCTCAGGGATCACCAGCCCCCCCCTCCTGGACTCCATCAAGACAATCCAGGGCCATGGCCTGCTTGGCCCCCCCAAGTCCGAGCGCGGCCGCAAAAAGATCAAGGCGGAGAACCCAGGGGGCCCTCCTGTCCTGGTAGTCCCCTACCCCATCCTGGCCTCGGGCGAGACTGCCAAGGAGGGCAAGACTTACAGGTGGGGGCCTCGGCGGGAGGGGCCAGGCGGTCGCAGGACACGCTCACTCTGAGGGCGCCCAGGGGCCCAGCCGCTTGGACTGGAGGAGGCGCCTGGGGGCTGAGGGCGGGGCTGAGGTCGGAGGGGGGTTCCCAGCCAGCCCTGCCCACATGCTCAGGGGTCATCTGGGCCGGGCAGCCCCACCGAAGCGGAGGGCTGCAGGAGTCTATTTCCTCCTCTTCATCAGTAGTCTCAGCCCTCAGATTCTTGGGGAGAGCTTTCTAAAAAGGCCAATGCCAGGGCTGCACCTCCAGAAATTCTGATTTGTTGGAGAGGACGAGCAGGGAGCCAGGTATCAACCTTTCTTGGAAGCTCCCCAGATAGTTCCAGTGTGGGGGTTAGCACCCCTCCCCAGGTCATGGGCGTGGCCCTGAGCAGGGATCCGGGACCTCTCATCCCTGAGAGGTGTCAGCCTGCTGTAAATATGCCCCCAGGTGGAAGCGCTTTCGCCGCCAGACTGGAGGGTGTCCGGGGTGGGAGCCTGCCTCCCTCCTGGGGCCTGTGCCCTTTGGAGTCCTCGCAGGGAAGATCTGTCCTGGGTGCAAGGTTTCTGGGCTAGAAGGTCTCCCCTGAGATGTGCAGGCAGGGGTGGGGATCTTCCCAGGTGTGACATGCCTCTTGCCCCACAGGTGTAAGGTATGCCCGCTGACCTTTTTCACCAAGTCCGAGATGCAAATCCACTCCAAGTCGCATACAGAGGCCAAGCCCCACAAGTGCCCGCACTGCTCCAAGTCCTTTGCCAACGCCTCCTACCTGGCCCAGCACCTGCGCATCCACCTGGGCGTCAAGCCCTACCACTGCTCCTACTGTGATAAGTCCTTCCGACAGCTCTCCCACCTCCAGCAGCACACCAGGTGAGTGGCCGGCCTGGTGCTGCCCTCCTGCACCTGGTTTCAGCTCAGCACCCTGGTGCAGGCAGTGGCAAAGACCTCCTCTAGGTGCCCATTGCCTCCATGGTCAAGGCCAAATTCCTTTGCTTGGTTTCAAGGCTTTTTGTGATACAACCTTTGTGGACCTCACTGACCTCAGTTCTCACAACTGTACAGGCTCCTTCCAGGGGTTTCTCTGCAGTTCTTCCACACAGCCTGTCCTTTACCCGGGCTCTCTCCTACCAACTTGCAGTTTCCTCCAGGAAGCCCTCTGAGGCTCTATGAGCTGGTTCCACAGCCCTGTGCGCCCCCATCACAGCAGCGTGGGCTCTCTTGTGCTTGCCTGACCCTTTTCCCACTCCTCGCCCCACCCCTCTCCTGGATGCCTTGGGAGCTCTTGCAGTCCAGGACTTTCACGTCCCCAGTGTGTGGACCGTAATGAGCACAGAGGCATTTGCTTAGTATTTGTGAAGTAAGCAGAACTAGCATTTAAGGGGCATAGGAGCATCCATTCAGCAGATACTTACGGAGCCCCTAGCCTATGCCAGCCAGGCGCATTGGTGCTGGCAATGCAGCATTGAACAACACAGACTTGAATCCCTGTCCTGATAGAGTGTGCCCTCGGGTTAAGTGTGAAAGGGAGATTCAGAGATCAGTGCTTGAAGGACAGCTTTTGCAGAGGTTACAGACATCAGAATGACTGGCTCACCCAGTCAGAACGCCACAGGCCTTTAATGAGACAGAGCAGAGGCTGCCCAGGGCAGCTCACCTCTGAGATAGAGAAGGCCGCGGGCTGCTGCAGGAGGAGCTGTAAACATGCTGTGTGCCTGGCCACATCAGCATCGTGCACGCCAGGGGGAGAGTTGGTTTTTGCTGTGGTTTTTGCAATTTACAGAGAGTGCTCAAGTGTTCTTTATTTGGGGGACTAATGCTAGGGACCCTTTTTTTTTTTTTTTTTTTTTTTTAATTTTTTTGTTCTGGTTGTCACTTCCTTTATCTCCACCGTCTTTGCATGCCTGTTCCCAGGGGGCACATGTTTTGTTTGTCTGCCTCTGGCTTTGGGGCAGCAGGCAAGGCAGTGTTGCTTTTTGTCATTGCCCTGCTTCCTCGGACACTGATTTGACCACGTGAATTTGTTTGAGCAGATTTCCAATTTTATGCTATCTGAGTTTAAGTTTGACCAGTTTTAGGTATACAGGTCTATGTAATGCGGTGTTGACGAATAAGCAAAGTCCCCTTAGTTATATGGTTATTAAAATCAGAGCACGTGCTACTAGGGTGGGGGAGTTAATGTCTGTCAGGAGACTTTATAAAACCTCTGGGTCATAATTTAATCTCCTGTGAGTAAATGTTCTCAGCGTGCTGAGCCCAGGAGCCTAGAGCCAACCACAGTCACCTCTGTCACACTGTGCCTCTCAGCCCGTAATGCAGGAGCACCTTGCTTTTGGAGGGTTGTCTCCAAGCTTTTGTTTCTGGACTAGCAGGAAGGACTTTTTTCTGCAACCTTAAAGGCTGGATCCCACGAGCTGGGAGCAGCTTGTTTCCAGCTTCCTGGAGGCCTGGGGAGGCCTGGTTCCCACATGGGACGTGCAGTCCTTGTTTGTTACAGTCAGGCTGTCAGACTGAATTAAATGAAATTTGTCTTTAAATGTGACATTTCTGGCATGGTCATGGTTACAAATTTGATTTACCCAATTATATCCTGTTAGGAAGGAGGACAGATTTGTAGTGAACCTATTTACAGAATGAAAAGAAAAGGTTCTCAGTAAAGCACTTTGAATGCTTTCTAACAATTGTTCTGAGTAGTTTGTAGACAAGACCAATCCCATATGTTGTTTCCAATAGAGCTATTATTTAAAATTTGCCTTATTAATTTTTTAAAAAATTATTCTTCCCTTCCCCCAATTCTGAAAGGTTGGGAGGAACCAGGCACCATTTATGGGATATTTTATTCTAGTTTGTACAGATACAGCTTCCTAAATATTGAGGCTAGAGATACCTCAAAGAATAAAAGAAACAATTTAGAAACGAAACACTAACCGCAATTCATTCCCTTTCATCCACGCCTAGGTTCTAACTCCAGGTTCTGCCGATCTTAGGTTAGTCAGTCTGCTTCGCAAAGTTGTCTGCTTTGGGGCTAAGACTCTTGGCTCCTGCCTTGGCTTGGGGCAGCGTGGGTCACAGCGACTGTCAGCTGGGAAGCCTGTGCCCATGGGTCTGCTCCCCGCAGCCGTGTGCGTGGCTGCGCTCTGTCAGGAGGCTCCCACCTCCTGGTCAGGAGGCTCCCACCTCCTGGTCAGGAGGCTCACACCACCAAGGTCCCCTCCCACTTGCCTAAAGGCCTCTGCTTCCAGCGGCAAGGTCACCTGCGGCTGGAAGCAGAGGCCTTTAGGCAAGTGGGAGGGGACCTTGGAGCTGTTGATAACAGTGACTCTGAGCCAAGTTATCCTGATAACCAGCAACACCAGAACGGAGGGAACAGAGGGTTCTGTTAGCGTAGAATACACGGTCCGTTCTTCAGAGTGAGCCTGTCTTACAGGCTCCGAGGGCAGCGCCCCATCTTCAGGGCCTTTTACTTTATGGCTGTCACTAATTGATGAGTGTAGTTAAGTCTAGGGAAAAAATACTTTTAAGAGACATTTCTTTGTTGATACTTACTGTGCTAGTCTCTGTTCATGAAAATCAGTTTTTTCTTCCTCCATCTTACAAAGTGCGCACACACACTTACACTGGGTTGTCGGAAACTTCATGACGTATATTTTTTCTGTTTTTCAAGCAAAAATGTGTCATGACTTTTCCGATCACCCGGTATATTTGTATGATGCTATGTATAATTATATTGTGTATGATACTGCTACATGTTATAGTTATATATATTTATATATATATTACGCCTACTATATATAATTACACGAAAGTCAGGTGAACTCGGGGAGCCTTTCTTGCGGTTTGCCAGCTTCCTTATACTAGAAACTTTAGAGCTCTGCTTGCTCTGACTTCCAGCTAATTAAAAATATGAAGGCGAGAGCCCAGGCCTCGTCATCAGAGCACCCCTCTTAGAAGCAAGGGAGCCAAGCTCTGGTGTTGCTCAGCTGCCATCGGGAATTCCCAGGAGCACCCGGGTATGGAAGCCTTCTCGATCATTTTATGATTCTGAATTCGTCCCTGGGTGTGTGAAGGGCTGGAGCAGAGCTGGCAGGACAGACAAGGCACGAGCATCGGCCTCATTGAAAACAAGCACTGTAGCGAGTAATAATGAAGAATCCTGGTTTCTTCAGAAGTAAATTTGTGGATTATGTAAGACCAGAACCAAAAAAGCAACACAACGAACAGGCCCTTGCAGGAGGGTATTTTGTCAGAATGTTCTTGACCCAGGGCTCGCTCTCCACTCCCAAGGGCATCATTTTCCCCTTTTCTTTCCAGTTGAGTCATTTGAGTGCGTAATGATGGGAAACCAAACAAACAATGTTAGAGAGTCTTATCAGCATTTAGAGATAAATTATTAGTCATTAGGCAGCAGCACATATAATTAAACCAGTGTGTCCTAAGCCAGTGACAAAGAGGTGGGTGACCCAGATGCCCGAAAGTCCCAGAATCCTCTAGACAAACAAACAAAATTAACCAAACATAAGGAAGCAACTGTGTGCCAGACCCTGGTTCTCTGCTATTCCGCTGGGGCGTGCTCCTGGTTTTCGCCCCTCCATGGAGGACCAGACCGTCAGGCCATATAATCAAGTGCTTCCCCAGCGTTCCCTCCAGTAATGCAGGGAGTAAAGAGCCGTGTCCAGAGCGGAACCTGCGACCCCCTGGTCGAAACAGAAAAGGGTCAGAAGCAGGTGGAGCAGGAAGTACCCTAGGGGCACAGAAAGCTGTGCCTGGAGCATTCTGGGATCTGTAGTCTAGTGGAATCTGGAGCCTTGTGGTGGGTTGATAAGCTGCCTGGATGGGCAGAGAGGTGGTAGAGAGGCTTTAGAAACTCAGGCCTTGAAAACTAGCGGGGGAGTTGGACTCTGTTCTGGAAGAGGGGGAGACAGCAAACTTTGCCAGGTAGGAAACCAAACAAACAACATATAAGAGGGCTTGGACAAGGTCAGATCCTGTGCTGTTGCTGAGCTGGAGGTCAGGAGCAGGGAGGCTGAGGCTGGTTTTCCAGGGAGGAGGTTGTGCAGCTGTGGCACTTGGAGAGGAGGCCAGGGTAAGAGTTAAGTCCCTGAAGGCCCTGGAGGACTGTCAGTCAGTCAGTCAACCAACATTTGTGAAATACCCCCGAGGAATGGACATTATTGATGATGTGGAGCACTGAGGCCCTACCTGGTGACGCTGGTGACCGTTGCACCCCTACCTCCCTGGCACACATTCCCCCCCCCCCGCCCCTCTACCCCCATTAGCTCTTGAAGTATTTACTGCTTCCTGCATGTGGTTTTCTTATTGGTTCCTGCTGATTCTTTGTTTCCACAAGGCAATGGTCTGTTTTGTTCACTGATACACCGAGTACCTAGCCTACACTGAGTACCTAGCACGGTGGCATCTGATTTGTGAATGTTGAAAGAATACTCATGATAATACTGGCAAGCATTTACTCTGCATGCTGACTTTGTGCCAGTGCCAGGCCAAGCCCCTTACACATGTCATCTATGCTGATCTTCATAGAGCCCGGTGAGGAGGGACTGTATTTTTATACCCATTTTGCAGACATGGAAACTGAGGCCCAGTGATTTTCCTAGTTTACCCAGAGAGTAAATGGTGGAGCTAGGATGAGAACGCAGGAATGTGGGGGACTGAGGGCCCCACAGAAAGGACACAGAGGGGCTGTCCTTTAGGGCTACCTGTCCTACCATTCTCAGTGGCTGGTATGACCATGCAGCCTTCATGGACATGTGCCCAACCTGGAGAGGAGGCAGGAAGTAGAAATTGGGGGCCAGTTAGAGGCAAGGTGGGCAGGGACTTCCCTGGCAAAGCAGGGATCCTGTGCTGCTGTTGGTGGGTGGTCTGCAGGTGGGCTGCTTAGAAGGGCAGGGCAGAAGGCAGTCAAAGCAAGGCCACTACGATTAGCCAGAGGCCAGGGCCAGGTCTTCATCTGGGTGCTGGTAGAAGGTAGGTCAGCAAGGATCTGTGGGGAGCAGGAAGCTCTGGGGGGCGGCCAGAGGATGAGGAGGGGGTGGTCTTTGACGTCCCTAGCTCTTGCCTGGACTCACTCTGGAGGACGTGGCCAGAGGTGCGGCACAGGCCTGCCAGGGGCTCAGGGACTGGAGCTGGCCTTGGGGTATCTGTCAGGGCCTGTACCTCACTGGCTGCCCATTGCAGAATCCACACAGGCGACAGACCCTACAAGTGCCCACATCCCGGCTGCGAAAAGGCTTTCACTCAGCTCTCCAACCTCCAGGTGAGTGCCCACCTGCTCGCGACCCCCAGGTGCATAGCTGCCTCCCCTGCGGGGAGCATAAGAAGGGGATGAGGCAAGGGGAGCACTGATGGGCTCCTCACACCCTCCTGTGCTCCCCACAGTCTCACCAGCGCCAGCACAACAAGGACAAGCCCTACAAGTGTCCCAACTGCTACCGGGCTTACTCGGACTCCGCCTCCCTGCAGATCCACCTCTCGGCCCATGCCATCAAGCATGCCAAGGCCTACTGCTGCAGCATGTGCGGGCGGGCCTACACTTCGGTGAGTGCTGGGGTCCCTTCTGGGGGAGTCTTTTCCTCTGCCTGGGCCACAGCTTCCTCCTCCTCTGCAGATCTGTACTGGCTCCCCATTTTCCAGACAAGGAAACTGAGGCCCAAAGAGGGGAAGTGAGGCCTCAAGGTCACAGTGAATGGCAGAACCAAGACTTCTGCTTCCCAGTCCTGTTTTTGGTGGCCCCAGGCTGGCTCTTAGCCTCCTGGTGGCCTGGAGCTTGGGCCCCCAGGCGTGGTTTCCTCTGGGTGCAGTGGTTTCCACCCTCCTCCTGAGTCAAGGCGGGAGAAGGGCCTTCCCCTGCTGGGGAAGCTGCCACCCCCAGTGTGGCCACACGGTGGCGCAGTGACTTGGCCCCAGGCCACCAGGCTCTCAGGAAAGGCCTGAAGGGCTCTAGGAAGGCCGTGGCTCCCATCCTCTGGGTGGCAGTTTCCTTCAACAAGGGTCTTTCAGCATCGGAAGAGGAGTCCAGGTGAATCACCTGTGTGTGTGCTTCTGGCTAGCCAGGTATGACCCCCAGGGATACCCAGCTAGAGATCACTGAGCCTCAGTTTCCTCCTCTGTAGAACAGGGGAGGTGATAGTTCTCAGGGCTGGTGGCTGGCAGGGGCAGCGCCCCGTCAACCTTACCTAATGCAATCACGCCTTCACCCAGTGCTGACTAAACACCTGTGCCGGGTGCCTGAAAACCAGGATGCATCAGACAGACAGTCTTTGCCCCCAGGGAGGTGAGAGTCTAGCGCTGGTGACAGGCGCCACACGAGCCAATGCACAAATATATGAGGACAAGCTGCGGGCATGGCTCCAGGCGTCTTTCTCGGCCTCGCCTGTGCTCACGGTTGCTGGAGGGCGTGTTCAGTAGCACCCTTGTCCTCTGCCCACCAGCAGCCCTTCCCCAAGTCGTGACAGCCAAAAGCACCTCCAGACTTTGCCAGATGCCCCTGGGGCGTGGGGGGCAATACCAGTGCTTGAGACCACTGCTGTAACGGGAGAATGTGTTTCAGAAGGCAGTGCAGAAAGGACACGATGGAGTTGGGGAGGAGATAGGTGGGTACAGGCAGCCTCTCTGAGGAGGTAGCATTTAGATGAACTCATCAGCCAGGTGAGGAGGGGAAGGAGGGCCAAGAACCTCCCATGTGGGGAATAGTGAAGGCAGATACCCTAAGGTAGAACCAGCTTGGCGTGTCTCTGGAACTGAAAGAAAACCAGAGCAGGGAGTTGGGGGGCTCCAGGGGCCCCACTGGGGAGCTGAGATCTTTTCCCAGGTAGAATGGGAAGCCACTGAGTGGCGATCGCCAGGGAGGGGTGTGTAAAAGATCCCAGGGACCTGCAGTGTGGACGGTGGGTAGGTGGTCTGCAGTGTCTGTGGCGGCCAGCCAGACCCCAGTGTGCTGGCTGCATGGCATCTGTCCTTCCCCGGAGTTCACAGGACAGAGGAGAGTTGAGAGACTGAGGGCAGGGCCTGCAGGGATGAGGGCCCCAAGGGGGGTTGAGGGGATACCCCACTCAACCAGTACCAGGCCCACATCTTCGACTCCCACAGTTCCCACTGTGGTTCTCAGCCCCTCTGCCTAAGCTCTGGGTCGGGGGTGGAGCTCACGTGACTGAGGCAGCTCAGCCTGGGGCACCTCCCCACCTAGTCATGGGTACCGCAGGCAGAGCCTATGGGCACGCCCGGTTTATGCTTCCCAGGATCACCATCAGATCAGCCCCGTCTTCTCCCCAAGGGGTGCAGAGGCCAGGACTCCTACTACCACCTGGAACGAAGCGTGGCGACCAGGAAGGAGTGGTCCTCGCTGTTACTGCGTACTTAGGGCTCTGCGCCATCACAGAGGAGACCCTCGAGGGGTCTTCCCGCCACTGCCTGCACAGAGGGAAAGTGCTTGGAGTTGGAGGGGTGGGGTGAGACCCACCCCCACAAGACTCCAAGACTCCACCGCTGAGAATTGGCAGCACTAGGCCCAGACCCTGTCCCACCGCCCCGCCCACACTGGGACCACCAGCCAGAGGGGGTAGGCCAGGCTGGCCCACACACAGCCACTTGGTAAATGGTACTTCGAGGCACCCAGACTCTGATAAATGAACCAGCCCCCTCCCTGGTGTCAGTGCAGAATCCCTATGCCCAGCTGACCCACCCAGCTGTGTCTGTTCCCCGCTGGCTGGCCGCCTGCTAAGGAGCCCTCCAGTGGCCGCGGTGGGAACTGCAGCCTCCCGTGTCCCCTGCCCGCAGGTGTTCTAAGTCCCACCTCTCTCCTGCCCGCAGGAGACCTACCTGATGAAGCACATGTCCAAACACACGGTGGTGGAGCACCTGGTGAGCCATCACTCGCCCCAGAGGACGGAGTCTCCTGGCATCCCGGTGCGAATTTCCCTCATCTGAGCCGCCCCAAGGCACCGCCCCGCCCTGCCCGCTGGCTGACCCAGACCCAGGTAGCACCAGGCCCGCCTCCCTCCAGGGGCCTTCCAGGAACAGCCGAGCTCTCTCATGACCTCCCTGACCTTCCAGAAAGCCTGGGCCGCAGGAGCCCGGCCCGGTCCAGCTCTGGGGGCGGCCAGGCCAACTGCAAGATTCTGGACTGTTTTGGTGGCATCCAAAGACGATCTCAGAGCACTTTGAACCTCTGTTGGGTTTTCTTTTTGTTCCCCACCCTTCACTTGCTTCACTGTTTTTTTTTTTTTTTAAGTTTGTTTTGGAAATAACAAAAAAGATATTTATTGGCCAAGAAGTTGGTGCTGCTAAGACCGAGAAATGAAAAGAATCGGACAGATGGACACAGAGCACCCGAGGGCAGCGGGGGACCGCCTCTTGCCACGGCCTCGGGTCTCGCGGGAAGGCTCCGGCCTGGGTTTCTGGACTGCAGAGGGCCCCCAGGTGGGACGGGGCAGGAAGCAGCTGGAGTGAGCCACTCAGCCCTGTGTGCCCAGCTCAACCGCTTGAGCTGTGCCCTGGGCATCACTGAGCAGAGGGATGGGGCAGCCAGCAGGGCTGCCCAGGCTTCGGACGAGAAACGAGAGAGGGACCAGGAGATGCGCAGGACCAAAGGGCGCGGCGTGGGGCTGGGCTGGGCGCAGGCCCAGGGAAATGGGGTGGGAGTGGGTTGGGTAAGACCTGGCCCCCCCGCCCTGAAGACCACCCCAGTCTACCTCGGTGCTGGCCAGGAAATCTATCGGCTACCTCTCCCCCCATCCCAGACTGTGGGCAGGGGGATGGGGAGGGAGCAGGCCTGGGGCTGAGGACCCCCTCCCCAGAACTTCCTCCAGCTGGGGCAGTGCCCAGGGAGGGGCCACTCGTCTTCCCTGCTGGAGGGGCCATCTCCAGCCCAGGTCCTAGGCGCCCCCCCGGCTGGGAAGGGATCCTCGGGGAGGAGGGTCCCGGGAGCAGACCCTGCCCTCAGCCCCCACAGACACACCCCAATCTGAAAGCCATGCGTGTCCATGTATATAGGAACTATATGTACAGAGCCCGGAGAAGCCCCCCGACATCCCCCGGGAAAGAGAAAGAAAACTAGACAGAAACTCATCTATATATTCTGTATCTGGAGTTCCGTTTTGAATATTAACTGTGTTATTTTTATACACTTTTTAAGCCTTAACTCGCCATTGATTTACCAGTTTAACGTTTCCTGGGGTTTCTTTTCCCGTGGGGTTCTCCGCCCCGCCCCTGCCCCTTTGTTTGACTTGCGTCTGATACTCAGTATTGTAGCTTTTCGTCCGCATGTTACTCCCCTGTAAATACGCTGTTCTCCATGCTGTTAACACCCCTTTGCTTTTTTCTATGGGACCTCCAGGCCACCGTATCTAGAACTAGTTACCTTATTAAAAAAGAGAAAACAGTCTGTCGGCTTCTCAGTCTGCATCGTGGTGACAGGGAGGCGAGGGCAGGTGCCCCTCGACGCCGCAGGAAAGAAGTTGGCATTCTATTTAGGAAAAGGGGTGGGGAGCAAAACAAAACGCAAATGTGGGGGCAAACACTACAGGGGGCAAGAAACAGGAATCCCAACCCCTCTGCTCTGTGTATTTCTCTGTTGTTAAGAATAAACCGTTCCTGCACCCGGTGGCGGCGTGTGGCGTGCTCTGTGCCAGGGCGGGGCTGGGGGGCCCTTCCTCTGCTCCCCGCCCCTCCCAGCCCCCCAGCCCCGCTCCAGCTGCTGAGCGGAGTGCTTGGTGTTTCCCTCACAACCCCCTGTGAAGTGGGCAGCCGGCCAGGAGAGGTTGGTTTTGTTTTTTGCCAAAGGTCACGTTGCAATTAAATGGCAGGGACAGACATTTCACCGTGTGCGGTGCTGAAGCCTCTGCGCACACACCGGGCCATCAGGAAGGGCCCTGCCCCTGCTCCCAGAGGGGCAGCCGGCTCCACCACCTGCCGCTGTTGGCCGTTCTGCCCCGCTGCCCTGATTGCTGGAAACTTCTGGTGATGGAGGGGACTGAGGTGTCCCCTTCATCTCTGTGGTCGCCACGGGGCCAGTGTTTTGATTTCCCCAGAGCCTGTCAGTGCCGGCCCCGTGCTAGGCGTGTGCTAGGCGTGTACCAGGCGTGGAGGGAGACAGTGACCCAGCTTGGCTGCAGGTGAAGGAAAGGCCGGTCCAAACGGGGGTGTTTGACTCAGGAAGTGGGACAGTGCAGACATCGAGCAGCTTGCCGACTCCCTGCTGTGTCTCCAGCTCACCCGCTCTGCTCTCTGGCAGCCTCATCCTCAGCTCTGTGAGGACAGCAGCTCCAGCCTCGCAGCCCCAGGTTTCCAGCAGTCAAGCCTCTCTCTCCAAGACGCCCCAGTAAAAGTCTAACTGGGTCTCCCTGCATGGGGCTGGCCCAGAAACTGCCCGAACCTGTCGCTGTGACCAGAATATCTGTGCCATCATTTCCTCCTTCAAACAGGAAGGTGCTGTTGGTTAAGGAGTCCTTTGGCCTCCGTGAACTTGCTGGAGAGGGGCAGGGAAGTTATATTTTCTGGAGCACTATAATAGATACCTGCAAGGAGGGCAACTGGCACCCCCATTTTACATGAGAAAAGAGACCTGCAAAGGTAGGCGCTTTTCCACATCATGCACGTGTCAGAAGACGGGCTGATTCCCGTCCAGATCCTACTGGCTCACCCGGGGGTCAAACCAGTGGCCCAGCGCTGGTGAGGGTCCGTCTGTGGCCATCGGGGATATGGACACCACTTCAGGGTAAGGAGTCCAAACTGTCCTCCCAGTGGGGACGTACCAGCGTGTGGTTGTCACCTGATCACCTGTTCTTAGTCACACCTGCCCGGGTCTCCGCTCTAATCCAGATCCAGAGGCCTTTTGGATTTTGCTAATAATTTAGGCAGGAGCCCTGGGGAACTCTGAACTGCTTTAGAAAGGGGAGGCATCTCTTGTTTCCTACCATCAATAACTGAACCTGCTTTTTAAATGATCATATTGTAAAATCCATGTGGTGACTAGCTGGAATGGCTGCCCTACCTGGGGACAGTGCAGGCTGTTAAAAATGCAAGGTCTAGGAGAACACCCCATAAAGGACTCGGGAGACCTGCAGTGAAAGCCCGCCTTGCCAGGGCCTCAGTTTTCCCACTGTCACCATCTCAGGGGCTTCCGTAGAGCCTTGGCCCTGTGCCTGCCTCTCCTGGAGAGCCTGCCCACTCCACGCTCTTGTTCAGAGTCTGTTTCTCCGCTAGGCGAGGAGGTGGAAAACTGCCTTCGTCAGAGAGCCTGCGCGCCCCCGGGTCAAGGAACTGTCATTTCTGTGGACTTTCAATCTCCAGGGGATAGGGCCCCAGGGATTTCGGAGGGGACCTTACTATATTCAATACCTACAAATTGTCCAGAGCAAGCATGCACCGGGCAGGCTCACGGCCAATTTGGACAGACACGTAAAGAGAATCCCGGAGCCCTCACTGGACTTTTTTCAGGCCTCTAATGCTCTCTCAGGGAACCAGGTACACAGGAGTGCCAGGCAGGAGATGGCATGCAAGGAGGCAGGCACAGGCCGGGTAGGAGGGCTAAGGGTCCGGGGCAGGGGGCAGGAGCCGGGGGCCTGCGAGGCTGGCAAGCTGGCAAGCCTCCCAGCCACTAGCAAATCTTTGCTCTCTTTCTCTGGCCTCTCTCTAGTGTTCTCAGTCTCACGGTCTCTGCTCAGAGCCGTCCTCCTGCAGTGGTAGTTCCCTCTCAGAGCGTCGCTGCCCTTTTACACCTGGCCTCCCGGCACAGGTGCTGCACTCACAGGCATGCGCCCTGCTCTCTGCACCAGATGTCCACAATTACGGGTGCACGTGCCCATGTTCCTCTGCCCCAGGCATCCACGCTAGTGGCAGGGGGGCAGAAAAAAGCCAATTTTTCACCTACCCTACACTCTGCTTAATGATGGGGGCGGTGGAAGGGCAACGCCAAAGAACAGGGCACACCCTGGCCTCTCCTCTGTGGCTCAGGCGCAGAGGCAGCTCTACTTGACCTGAGGGCCAGTCCTGGCCCCTGATGCGGACCTCACTGCAGGCTCAGAGGCCCTCGTGGCTTAGGCAGTTATGCTTTTGCCGTGCAACCACCCCCAGGTTCACCGTTGATTCTCACGGATGGAAAGAGAATTTTGGAGCCCTCGGTATCATTTTACAGGCCTTTAATGTTGAGTCAGGGGCCGGCCCAGCCGGCAGGGAGATGGCAACTGAGCCCCCTAGCCTCAGAGTGACCCCAAGCTCCCTGCCAGAGCCGAGGGGCTCCTTTAAGCCCTTGCTTCCAGGCACAGGTGTCCACATTCACGTAGCTCATGCTGCTGCTGTTTGGCTTCTCAGCCCAAGTGTCTGGAATCAAAGGTGTTCAAGCCCCTCGGCCGGCATCCACGGGCAAGGCAAGCCAGAAGGAGTGCCAGACCGCAGGTGCTGGCCATAGAGGCTGGGCGGGAGCGCATACACAGGCCCGACTTAACCTCTTTCCCTACAGCTTCCTTTGGTCTATCAGTTGCCTCATCAGAGAGTAGAGTCAGGGGAACCATGAAAACAGCTCTTCAGAAGGCACCCGCCGCAGTCAGCAGCCCAGAGGAGCAAGGTCTAGGGGCAGCTTAGGCCCCCCAGGCACTCCTGCATGGAAAGGGGACCTTCTCTTAAACCAAAAAGCTCCCCCAAAGCCAGGACCGCCTGCTCCCACTCGCCCACGGGATCTTTCTCGGCCGGGAACCGCACGCGGCTTCCCTCCGGCCCCGCGTGGGCCGCCTGGCCCGGGCCCGCGCCGGAGCCGCTAGTGGCGCAGCCGCGCGTACTCCTTGGGCGCCCAGAGCAGGCGCGCGCGGCGGATGTCCGCGCGCCGGCCGATGTCCGCGCACCAGCAGAACTCGGGGGACAGCACCTTGGCGGGCTTGTGCAGCCAGAAGAACTTGTTGAGGTGGCTCTCGTCGTGCCAGCGCGCCTCCAGGCCGCGCTCGCGGTCCCGCCGCTGGCCCCGCGCGCAGTGCGCCGTGAGCCCCCGCAGCGCCGCCACGCTGCCCCCGAACACCGCCGCGTGGTAGTAGAAGTCGCCCTCGTGCGGGGCCAGCGCGGCGGCCGAGCGCGCGTCGCGCTCGAAGGGCAGCAGCCAGCGCGGCCAGCGGTAGTGCCAGGCGTGCAGCTGCGCCACCGACTCGGCCAGCGCCTCCGGCCCGAAGGCGGCGCTGAAGTGCTGGTCCACGTCCATGCAGAGCACGAAGTGCGCCTCGCGGCCCAGCCGCCCGCCCAGCGCCTGGTGCAGCGTGTGCATGCGCTGCATGGACACGTCTTGCCAGCGCCGCTCGCGCACCACGCGCTCCACGCGCAGCAGGCGGCCCGGGCCCAGCGCCACGCGGGGCACGGCGGCCGGGCGCTCGGTGAACACATAGTACACCACGCGCTGGCCCACCATGAAGTGCTGCTCCGCCGTCTCCAGGAAGCGCGCCAGGTACTTCTCCAGGTACCTGCCGGGAGGGAGGGCCCCAGAGTCAACGGGACGCGGTGCCTGGGTCACCCACCCCTGCCCACCTGGGGCTTCCTAGTCCTGGCGCAGCATCCTCGTTGGAGGCCCTGCTTCCCCGCTCTACCCCCGCCCCCCTCTAGAAGACAGAGAAAGCCAGGAGGCCCCCCGGGAAGGAAGGCGGCAAACTGCGACAGCAAGGGCTGTCCCTTAGGCCAGGTGGACAGAACTGCTGGGCTGCTTGGGGCCTTGGCCTCTCTGTTCCCCTTCTAACCCGGTGCCAAGTAGGGTGTTCCTGTGTAGCCCCAGGGGTCACACGTTCCTGGTCTGGAAATTGCAGGGTCCTGAGGTCCTGAGTTCCAGGCTTGTGTTGGGCCTTATCGCTTCAGTCTCTGGAACTCCAGAACCCTCCAATCCCAGAATCTGTCAAGGTGAACTGAGGGCCATTGCAAATTGTTTGCCACTCCTGCCCTGAAGGTGGGCTCTGCCCATCTGCATGGCTCAGCAGAGTTCCCTGAAGCCTGGAGCTCAGCCTTTGGAGCCCTGAGCCTTCTATGGGAAACCCCAGAGCTTTGGTGCTGCAGCCAGGTGAGGAGACCCCCACTAGCACCCAGAGAGGCTGTGTGGAGAGGCACCGCCAGCCTGCGGCACTGAGCTCTCTCAGTAGACTTCCAGACATTTTGCGGGGGGGGGGGGGGGGCAATGAGGGGCCCTGCTGGGCAGCCCTGTCCTAGTTCCCCACCTGCAGAACCCTGAGCGCTAATAATGACAGTGTTGTTCAGAGTCACCTAGTTTGTGGTAATTCCTTATCTAGATGACCAGGACGCCGGAAACCTTGTGTGAACAGACGTTGGGATTCTAGGGTCCTAAAGAACAGCAAGAACGCCTACTACATTTGAATAGATACCACATGGCAGAGGGTCTTGAGTCAAGGTGGGTGACCTCATTTATTCCTCACTGTTGATTTTTGTTTCTGTTTTTCAGATGAGGAAACGGTGACAAAGAGCTGTGGTGACTTGAGCAAGCGCATGCGCTTGGGACGTGGTGGCGCCGGGATTTGAACCCAGGTAGTACTGGCCCCCGTGCCTTGTGGTCTGCGCTTGCTCTGTACTTGGTGGAACAAGGAGAAACTGCAGAGACCTCAGAAGCCTCAGCATCCCAGTGGGGTAGATTCACAGAAACTTGGAACTCAGGCTCTCAGGCCCTGGAATTGTAGACCCGGAGACTCTGACCCCTGGGGCCTACAGGAACACCCAGAACAGTGGCAGGGCCCCAGGGCCTTGGAGAGGCCCAGCAGTTGGTCAGCCCTTGTGCCTGGAGGCATATTTGCTCCCTTGCCTCCCAGAGGAAGCCCCTGGCTTTGTCTCCCTTCCATTGTCGGGGACCCTGGAGTCATTGTGTGATGTACGTGATCACAGACTCGCAGATACCTCTTCCTGGATGCAGAACGCTCACTGCCTTCCCAGAGCAGCCTGTGCCACTCCGGGAAACCTTCCTTTGATTCTCTGAGCACTGCCTCTCTGTACCTTAGGGCCAGGGCGTCTGATGGCCATGCATAGCTAGAAGTTCCCCTTTTGCATCGTCTCTGTAATGTGGACACCCCTTGTGGGCCCCATTACCACCTTACCAGGGAGGCCAGTGGCCCCTGGGATTTCTCTACCTGCTACTCCCAGTTTCCTCTATTCTGGGGGCTCACCCATGGCCCAGGTGCTTTCTCAATGAGCCTCCTTTCTAGCATGGATGCTGTTCTCCACCCTCAGTTAGCTGCCCCCAGGGGCACCCCCTTGACTGGGTCGTCATCATCTGCCCTGCGCTGTGAGCTCCACCCTTCCTGTGATGCCATTCCCAGGGTCCCACCCACGACTGGCCCTACCAGTTTCTCAGTGTCCTTCTCCTCCTCCCCGCTCCCCTCTTTACGCAGCTAAGATTCTCTCCCTGGCAGGAACCCTCAGCTCCCCAGCCCCCCTCCCTCCATCCCACTTGCCTGGTGGACCTACCCTCCTGGCGGGTGTTGACCTGAGCTCTGGCCTCCGTGGCGCCCCTGCAGCTCTGTGTAGCTGGCTGCTCTCCCACCCTCCTCTGAAAGACCATTTTCACCCCCAGACCCAGATGCATCAGCGCAGCCCCTGGGCAGCCTCCCTGGTGGAGATGGCTCCGTGCCCCTGGCTGCCTGTGCTGGTGGTGTCCGGGGGGAATGGAAGGGGAAGGATGGCCTTGCCCTCTGCTGGGGAATCTGGGACAAGGGGTGCTGTCTTGGGAAACAACGTGCCCCACCGCCCTACATCACATGCCCACCTCCCTGCCCTCCCCCCCTGCCCCCGGCCTTACCTGCCTACAGCAAAGACAGTGAGTCCGATGGTGAGGTTCTGTTGTCTAGCCTGTTGTTGGGCCACATCTGGATCAAAAGTGCCATCCCAAACAATGGGGGCCCCCCAGGAGGTACAGGTCAAGACTTCAGGCCTGGCCCTGGCCAGGACAGGGATGGGAAGACAGCTCCGTTCACCCTCCCACTTGGTATTTGCTCACTGCCCCACCCCCAGTGTGGGGCCCTAGGGACTCCCAGATGGTTTAGACACAGTCCCTGCCCTTGGAAATCCCTAGCTCGGGCTGACAGTTGGGCAGTGTTTGACCTGATGGAGGTCACTGGGTGGAGTACCTGACTTTGCCAGGGTAGGAGGTTAGGGGGGCCAGGAGTGCTGGTACCACCAACACCTAGGGGCGGAGTGGGGGTGGGTGTAGCTCCTTACCAGGGTCGCAGGAGACCTGTGAAGTTGTCTCTCAACAGGGACGTTTTGGCCAAAGGGCAGACACCCATGGGGATGAGGATGTCCAGATGCCTATTGGTGGGGGCAGCAGTGAGGGGCAGGCCAGCTGGCTCAGGAGACCTCTCTGCTCCTTGCAAGGAGGGGGTGCCCCAAGGACTCATGCCTGGGCCATGATGGCCACTTTAGTGGCCTCCCTCCAGTGCGGGGGTGGGGTTTGTACCTGATGACAGGGAGCCCGTAGAGGCGCAGCCCTAAGAGGCCAAGTGCAAGTAGGATCAGCCGCCTGATGATTCTCTTCCAGGCCCTGGGGGGTGGGGGGCACATCAGCAGCTCATTTGTGTACACACAGGCCCATGTGCAGGCGTATATGGAAGATGAGTCACCTGGATGTTTCGCTGTATTTGCGTGTTTTGAGTGCACAGAACAGCATCTGTTCACCTGGGTCGGACGAGCACACGCGCGCTCTCCTGCCCTGGCCCTGGCTCTGCACCGAGGCTGTGCCATTAAGGTTGGCACGTGCTTGCGGGGAGCATCTGTGCACGTCGTGCGGATGCAGCTAGGACAGGTGGCAGGTTCTGTCCTGTCCTCCTGTGCCTCCCCTCCACGCAGCACCACGCACAGGCTCCACGCCTCACCCTGCCCTTTCCGTGGGCTGCGTCTTGGAGGTCTTTGTAGATGAAGAAACTGGCGTTCCAGACCCAGAAGCTTATCCAAACCCAGAAAGCTGGGAAGGGGTGGAGGCCAACTGGAGCCCGGGGATCTGGCCCCAGTGGTCCTGCCATGCCCCTCACGGCAGGGTTCCAGTCTCTCGAGAGGGGCAGGCACATGGGGCGGGCACACCTCAGCGCCTGCTGTGCTCCCTCGCCTGGCTCCCAGCCGTCTGCCGCGCCCTGCTCGAGGTAGCCAGGCCTTCTGAGGAGCAGTGCTGTGGGGCATGACCGTGAGCAGGTTTGAGGCACTTCAGGTTAGGTTGCTTCGCCTGCGCGGGGGTGAGAATGACCTTGGACATGGGAGCAGTCGGGGTTAGAGATGAGTTGCGGGGCTGGAGGGAGCGGCCATGTGTCACCAGGCTGGGTTCTTCCAGCAGAGCTCAGCGGCCCCGTTCCTGGCCCAGAGGAGGTGGACTTTGGGATCTGTCCATGGCTGGTGGTTTTCCAGGAAGGGGCCCCCAAAGTCGAGACTCTTTATTAGCTTCTGGAGAGCTGATTCACTTCTCTCCCCGTGTGTGCCCGCCCCTCGAGAGAGGCTGGAACCCTGCCGTGAGGGGCAGGGCAGGACCACTGGGGCCAGATCCCCGGGTCGGCCTCCACCCCTGCCCGGCTTTCTGGGTTTGGATAAGCTTCTGGGTCTGGAACGCCAGTTTCTTCATCTACAAAATGGGGGTAATAGAAATACCCAGAGGGCTGCTGTGGGCGGAGAGCGCACGTGTGCTCTTCGCACAAGGCCCAAACGTAGTGACGGCTCAGTAAGCTTTAGCTATTGTTTATGTTCTTAGTCCTGAACAGACCCTAACCGATCCCCTGGACAAACCTCCCAACTCCGCTCCCTGGCCTACAAGTCCTCCCAAAATCTGCCCCCAACTCCCCCCCATCTCTTTTGAGAGCTCTGCCTGCCCGCCCCTGCTGCCCTTGGCCTTCGAGACCCTCCTGCCCCTGCCTTTTCTGCCCTGCCCCAGCACCCCTCGACAGGTGCCTCTAGCCAGTGGCTCTGCGAGGCATCCACCTGTGCCCCTCTGAGTGCACAGTACCTCCTCCTGGTCACTCGGCCAAGCCAGATACCTGGCTGCACCCCAGCTTCTCCCTCTGTCTCCCCAGCCTTTTTGGGCAGTCCTGGGGGAGTTGACTTGGTCTTCTTGATCCCCTCCTTCTGCCTGCCCTGTTCCCCCAGGCCTGCAGGGACCGGCCCCCCCACCCCCACCGCCTCACCAGGACTGCTGCAGCAGCCTCCCCCCTCCCAGGCCGAGAGTCCTGTCACTACCTCTCAGTCTGCCCTGGCTGTGTCTCTCACTCGAGCAGGTCAATCCTCATAGCAGCAATGCATTTAGTAGGCAAAAGTATGGAAAACACCCCCCTACTCCCACACCCTCACTTTGATTACTGTCAGAGACATACAAATTAGAGCAAGGTGGCATGCTTATGCTTTGCTTAGAAAATGAGCTCTTTTCAAAAAGAAAGACATGAAAATAGCCGAGCTGCAAGAACATGGTGAGATAGACACTCTTGCGTCTGCTAGATGTGGTAGCTTTTTTTTTTTTTTTTTTTAAGCTACTTAGCTATGGGAAGTGAAGCTTTTTATATATATCCCCTTTAATCCAATAACCCCCGTGTCTGGGAACCCATTCAAAGGATATCATCTTCAGTATGAGGAGTTTATGCATCAGGACCACTGCTTTCTGTTTAGTCATGCATTTGACATATTTAAGGGCACAAACTCAGTCGAGCACTGTGCGAGGTCAGGGATTCAGGGGTGACGGAGAAACACGTTTTGTTTTCAGGGAGTGGTGTCAGGGTGATATGGGGGGCCAGCAAGAGAGGGGCTGTGTCAGATACCAGACAACAGACAGGTGAATGGAACATGGCACAGTGCAGCTTTGATTAGGACAAATACAAGATGCCAGGATTTGAGCTTGGCACCTGCGCCTTGACAGAGGGAGAGGAAGTCAGGGAAGCTTCCTGGAGGAGGTAACCCATAAGATGGGACCTGAAGAATTAGGAGTTATCCTGGCAAAGAAGGCAGTGGATGGCGAAGGGAGGCATGAAGGAAAGCAACAATGTGCAGGAGTGGGGAGGTGAGAGAAAGCTCGGACTGTACCTGGAACCGCACCTGAGCTATAGTGGTGCGGGCCAAGGGAGCGGTGGGAGTTGAGACGCGAGCTAAGCCTGGGCCTGATCACCCAGGGATGGCATTCCAGGCTCGAGGGTTTGGACGTCATCTTGAGGGCCTGGGGAACCCCGGAAAGTGTTTCTTCCAGGGGATTTTGTAGGCAGAGTTCTGTTTGAAAACAAGTGCCTCAGTGGAGCTGTTGAGCCCGGACCTGCCAGGGTGAGGCAGGGGAGGCGAAGGCCAGAGGCAGGAGGACAGGTTCAAGGGCAGCGCCAGTTTGCAGGGGCATGAATCAGGATGTTGTCAGTGGAATGGGGGGACAAGTAGGTGGTGCAGGGCTGTCCGGGAGGTGGGGTGGGCAAGACTTGGTCATTAGCTTGATTGGTTGGGGCCAGGGGCCAGGGCTTGGCAGGCTGGCAGGCTCAGGAGAGTTGTGGGATGCACTGAGGGGGCAGGGGTGTCTCAGGAGAGGGGCAGAGCTCAGAGACTAGGGCTCAGGGGCGCTGGCGGTGCTGGCAGGGGCCTGCAGAGCTGTCAGGGGAGTGAGCAAAGGTGCAGGGGTGGAGCCAAGGAAGAAGCGACTCTTCCCACAAGTTTGACCATGAGGAGGAGAGACCAGATGTAACTGGGGGTTGAGGGGTCAGGACTGATGGGGGGATGCATATGGTCCTTTCACCCCAGGGAGAGTGTGAGTGAGTGCTGACGGGAAGCATTCAGGGAAGGACATTCTGTATATAACTGAAGGGGGCCCGGTGTCCAGTCATAGGGTCCAGCCGAGCAGACTTAGTATGAAGACTCTGTCATCACATGGAAAAGTGTTTGTTCAAAAACCTTACATTGAAAGAAGCAGGATCTAAAATTGACGTTCACTAGGATTGTAATTTAGCAAGAATAAAAACATGCACCAGAAAATAAGACTAACAGGAAAAACGTACGTGTCTGTGCAATAAGTTATAGTAGAAAAAAATCTAAGTTATAGATTTTAACTTATAAAAATATAAGTTATAGTAGATTTTTTTCCTTGAGCCCCTCCCTTCCATGATCTAGAAGGGGCTAATATTGCTTTTTAATGAAGGGAAAACACAGTTAGCAATCTAGAAAAACACCAAGTCATTTTAAGCCTTCCGAACAACTGTAAGATAAAAGCCACATCTCTCAGCCTTGCCTGAGAAGCCTTCCAGGTCTGGCTCCTCAACGGGCACATTTTCAGTGCTCACAGCCACCGGCTTTCCCGCCCGTGGAGATGGCGTTGCGGCAGCGGGCCAAGGTCCCGCTGGGGCCCAAGGATGTCTGGTAGCATCTTTTGAAATAGCAAAGGGGTATTAACCCCAGTGCTTGGCGCAGGGGCGCTGGGTGTGGACCGCGTGTACTCACACGGGGGAAGGCCAGCTGGCCTTGCGGAGAATGAGGTAGACGTAGACGTGCTCTCTGGAAAAGCCCCAGTGGAAACAACGGAATTCTGCACCGAGGCTGATCTCCCTTCTGTGACCCGTGGCCCGCGCATGAATGGACAGGCTCATCGCTGCTCTTTTCTAAAGTGTGCGGGGAATGATCTAGAACGGCATTCTCCCCCTGGAAATACAGCACGAGCCCCTCCATTTATCATTTTCTAATAGCCACAGTAACCCAGCGAAGAGAAATGGGTGACACTGATTATTAATATTTAAATTTAACCCAGGGTACCCAAAATATTATTGCAACGTGTAACCAATAGAAAAACCATTGAAATATTTTACGTGCTAGTCTTAAGACTAAAGACTGAACCCCGTGTGTGCTTCAGGCTGACGGCACATTTCGAGTGGAGTCAGCCAGGTGCTTGGGGGCCGCCGTGTTGGGTGGATTCAGGAGACACACCCCTTCGTGGTGGACTGACACTGGGGGGATGTCCCCTTCTTACTCAACACACTTGTGTAATGTTTGATGGTACAATGAGGGGCTGCGACTTTTGTTAATCTAAGGGAAGGAAACGATGTGTTTCTGCCCAGCTCCCCCTTCTGCCCTAGCCATCCCCTGTGGTTTCCCAGCCCCGCGTCCAGTTCTCTGGCACCACGTGGGTGTCCAGCAGCTCTGTTCAATGCTGCCTGCCCGGCGCGAGCCCCAGGTCCCCTCGGTTAGAGTTCAGTCCCCGAGCCTGCTCCCACCCACTTCAGATGCCACACATCCCTGGTCCTTGAACTTCTGGCTCCTTGACTAGTCTCTCTGTTTTTCTTCCTGTAATTGGGGGTCTCTGCACCCCTCTTCTGGCTCAATGATTTGCTAGAATGGCTCACAGAATTAAGAAGGAGCGTTACTTGCATTTACTGGCTTATTACGAAGGCCTCGATGACGCCTGGTAACGAGTGTAGTGAATGAGGTCCAGAAGGGTTCCCAGCGCAGGCGCTCTGGCCCTGTGGAGCTGGGGGGCGGTGCCCTCCCAGCACATGGATGTGCTCCCCCTCCTGGGTGCGCCCAGAACATTGCTGTTCCAGAGTTTCATAATCTGGTCTTCAGCAGCCCCCCGCCCCTGTGCCCCTGAGATCAGGATGGGGCTGCAGCCCTCAACACTTGGTCTCTCTGAAAACCAGCCCTTCCCAAGACTAGCAACGGAGGCTGCCCCAGCCCCTCATTAGCACAGACTCAGCTGTGATGCGCTGGTTACGGAGAGCAGAAGACACTCCTTCCAGGGAATTCCGGGGGCTTTAGGAGTTCTGTGCCAGGCCCCTGACAGACGCCAGATACCTCCTTACAGCGCAGCCTCTCTCAGACGCCCCTCCTGGAAGTGGGGCGGGGCCAAGCCCTGCCCAGAGCCTCTGGCGGGAATGGTCCATGGCCCGGGATCAAGGGTGGGTTGAGAGTGGGCACCTGGGAACGTTGCTGTCAGCCCGTCTCACGAGCATCTCAAACTCAGAAGCCCCAAAAGGAACACTCGATTTTCCTCAAAGACCAGCTCCCTACTCAGGCCTCCCCAGTCTTGGAAAATGGCAGGGACACCATCTCTTTCTCAACTTGAGGCCTTGGAGTCCTTGACTCCTCATCTCTCAGGCCCCATGCGACAGGCCCATCCAGCCCCTTTGCTTCTGGCCCCTCAACAACTCATTCCCCAGAGTGAACTTGCAAAGCCATGAGCGCATCCTCTTCCCCCGTGTCTTTGCTCTTAGCATGAAATCCACATCCTGGGCTCCAGTCTGCACAGCCTGGCTACTGGGCCCTGCAGGCCCCCTCCCGCCTCTCTTCCCTGCCCACTGCCCTCCCCCCAGCCTGTCCCCTCACCTTGGCGAGGCTTGTCCTTTGGATCAGCTACCCTTTCCCGTGTGTCCTCTCACCCTTTGGCTTGTCTCTACCGCGGACTCCTCAGTCCGTCTCCAGCAGCCCCTGATCAAGCACGGGACCATCGTGTGTCTCCTGGACAGCCGTGTCCACTGGGGTGTCTCAGAGACACCCCAGCGCTTCTCAAGCTGCTGCTGCACTTCCCCGGTGCTCCATGTCTGTTCTGGGTGACTGGTCCCAGTTACTAGGCGGGACCCCTCCTCCCTCTGTCGTCACCAGGTTCTGTGGCTTCTGCCTCCTCTGTAACCCGACACTCCCTCCTCCACACCCCTTGGGCGGACTCATTGTTTGCCATGCAGACTCTGTGACAGTCTGCACTAGCCACAACCCTCAGGGTCCCCACCTCTCTCTGCCCAGTTGGGTCTTGTCCAGCAAACGGCCACCAGGCTCCGAGTCAGTCTCCACAGCCAGCTTCCTCCACACCCACCTGCTCGTGCCTGCTCCCGGGTGCACAGAGCCACTCCGGCCCTCGCCAGGCTACACCAGGTGGCTGCTCCCCGAGGCCATGTGTTTCCCGGCTTACTAGCCCTCAAGTTCTAGGAGCCAAGCCCGGGAGCTCGCCTCATAGTCGGCCTGTTTGTAACTCTGTTTTCAGTAAGCGGAGCAGCTTCCTATCCCTCATTCCCTTTCCCAGACTGGCAAGTGTGGGAGGTTTGACCTTAAGGCTGAATGACTCCTGGGCCAGAATCCTTAGCATGACTTTGGGGCGTCTTATGACCTGGTCCCCCCTCATCCCGGGGGCTTATCTCCCAAGGATGCCTGGCTCGGTTACCATTCCCTACAGGCTTGTCCCTACCCAGCACCTCGATTCCTGGCCAGTCCCTCTGGCCAAGAAGTCTTCCTTTCTCCTCTCGCAGCTCCATGCCAGGCTCCTGGATGGCTGGAGGCACAGTCTGTGCTGCAGGGGCACGAAAAGGCTGGAGCAGCCCTCTCGCTGCCCTCTGCTGCTCTCCCAACCCTCTCCTCAGTCCCTTTGAACCCAGCCAGGGCAAGCTGATGCTTATCTTGGGCACAGCCCTCAGGGCAGCGAGGCAGAGTGGGCCCCAAGTGGCCCAGGTAGGCACAGACTATCCGGTCCAGGAGGCGGGTGTTAAGAGCCAGGCCTGCCCTTCCTATGTCCCAGTCTGGGAGCCCTCAGTCCATAGAGACCCCTGCTCAGGACCTCAGGACCTCAGCACACCTCTACCTGTAGAAGGGGGCCCTTTAATCCTACCCTAAGCCCCCCTCCTCGTACCCTCCTTGCTTTCAAAAAGGGGCTAAAGATCAGTCATTAAGTGGGAACAAATTTCCAGTCCTAGTGGGAGGAGAGAGAACACTCAGTGGGGGTGCGCCCCCTGGCCTTTGATTTCTGGTTCACCAGGGGGAGCTCAGAGTTAAGAGAAGCCCCTCACTGTCTGCAGGTGCTCCTAGGGCGGGGTCTTCCCCCACAGCAGCGTCCGTCTCCAGAGACCATCTCTAACCCTGGGTGCTTGTCCCCTCCGTCACCTTGGCGTCTCCACACGGCTCAGCTGGCACTCAGTGGGCTGGCACTGGTGCCTCCTCCTCAACCCTGGACCCCCCTCCGCCATTCCTCTCCCCCCCCCCACTGCCACCATCCCCACTCACCTGAATGCCTCCTTGAGAGCCATGTGGAGCAGCGATGATGGGACAGCCTGCCAGGTGCCCTCCCGGTTCAGGCCAGGACAGAAATGAGGTGTGCGCAGTGGCTGGGAACAAAGCAGCTCCAGGCCACGCCTGCAGGAGGGGGCAGGGATGAACTGCCCAGAGAGAAACTTAGTGGAGGAAGCTGATTCTGGGGTGGGTGCTGGACCCCCGTGGTGCCAGTCACCCGGAGAAGGGTGGACTTCCCCAAAGCCAGCTGAGGTTGCCCAGGGCCTTGGCTGTTTTGTGGTGACGGCTCTTCCCGCGCTGGGCTCCTCGTGCCCCTCTTCAGTGTCTGCCCGTCCCGGGCTGTGCAAGGGGTTTTCCACCCAGAGAAAAACCCTGTTCTGCACAAAGCCTCGGCCGGGTGTCCGTCAAGTGGCACTGGCACTTGACTGAGACCCCGGACAATTCACCTCCAAGAGTCCTTCTTTGTGTCCTTGGTAAAATGGGGTGCAAACACCGGGCACCCGAGACAGGGTAAGAGCCAGGGGAGAGAATGAGTATGGAACAGTTCTGGAAAGCTTTCTGTGGTCAGGGTTTTCAAAAGTACATGTCGTGATCCTTTGGTAAACCTTGAAGTCAATTTCGTGGATTGTGACCAAGATTTTAAAGGTTTGAACAGGAAGAGAACTGATATCAGAATGTATTGTCCATGTGGGTAATTTGTGAAATTGTTTGCTTCTGTCATCTGTATTTGTGTATTTTTTTCATCTTTTGTCGCCTTTCTAGCAAGGGAAACATTTGTTAAAACTGTGGGTCATGATCGTAAAAGGTTTGCAAAATTCTGTGCAGGATTAAATATGTATTTAAGGGCGTACTCCCCAAACTTCCAAGCTTGGGACCTTTCGCCTCCAGTAAATAGTGCCAGGGTTGGCCTATTTAAGGCACCGTGTCCTTTGTTAGGAGTTTAGGTTCCCGTCAACCATGTCCTTTGTTAGTTTAGCTTCCCGTCTTTACCACACACATAAAGACAAACTCAGGTGAGGCCTGTGGCTGGCTGGCAGAGGGAAACTCCAGGTCCAGAAGTGCAGACTTGCCCACAGTATGCCTGCCCACAGGCCTGTGGGCCTGGGCAGGGCCCCAGTAGGCGGGGGGCTGGGGGGGCCCTCCCCAGGATACTTTCTGCCCCTCACTACCCCTCAGCTCAGGGCCAGGGTCCTGCTGGCCTCCCTGCCTCCTCAGCAGCCCCCGCTGCCTGTAGTCCTGGCTCCACTCCCAGGAATCAGCTAATCAGTGTGTTTCTCCTCCTGCAGGTGGTGGTTACATTTTAACCGGCTTTCCTGAGGAGTTATCCAGGTATGGGCTTTGGCTCTTGGTTGGGCTTTATCTTCCTGGACCCCAGCCTCAGAGACTGATTCAATAGGTTGGGCCTGGGCCTCAAAATCCATTTTCATCAAGTGGAAGTTGCTGTTGACAATGGGGGCGGGGGCGGGGGCAGGAGCAGGAGGCCAAGTTGCCCCCTTCCCTTCCCCTCCTCTGGAGAGATGTAGGGAGATTTAAACTCCATGCAGACAGGGCCTGGGGTGGCAGCTTCCCATGAAGGCCTTATTTTGGCACAAGACCTGGTTCATGGGGCACAGTCAGCAAGGCCAGCAGAGGTGGGCACACCTCGTCCAGGCTGCCAGCCCTCACTCCCCATGCTCAGCTGCCTGTGTCTCAGCGCCTCTGCCCCTTGAGGACCGAGGCTCTAGTGACCATTTCGGCATTCGAGCAACCTTCAAGTGCTGAGTGACACAGGCCAGTCTGGACTCTGAGTGGCAGAGCCGAAGGTGACTGCCCGGGGCTGGGGGGAGGGAAGTGTGGGTTCTAGCCCAGGTGTTCCAGAAACTTCTCCCCAGTGGGAGTGGTAGGTAGGGGGCTCTGGACCATGCCATTCCAAGGGATGCCCACGTGAACAGGAGGCATCTGGTTCTGGGGAACCAGGCCTAAGCGTGCCCTCAAATGACCCAGGCCCAGTACAGCGTGGAGGATATGCTGGCCAGCTAGGCGGCGTCCCTTCCCCTACCTAAGGACTCACCCTCTTCTCACGGGTGAAAAGTAGCCACCAAGGACTACAGCTAGACATCCCCAGGGGAGAAAGGCACAGAAAAAAAACAGATTTTACTGGTTTATTTTTAAAAAACAAAAACAAAAGGTTAAAAAAGTCCTTCATTTCCAACCCTGCCAGGGGGTGTGAGTGGGGAATAGAACAAGCTGAGAAAGGTGCCCACCCTCTTCTGGGGAGAGTTCCACTCTTTCCCCAGGGGCCTGCAAGGACAGGGCAAGTCGGAGGCAGGCCCTCGCCCTTCCTGCCCTGCCGCCTCCGCAGGGAGCTCAAATCACTGCTAGCAAGTTCAAGAGGCAAAGTGTGGGAGCAGGAGGCCAGGGGCTGCCTCCTCCTCATCAGCAGTCACTCCAGCTCTTCTCTCCCCTCAGGCGTTCCCTGGACACAACCGCGTGGGCTCCTGAGGAGGACAGGTTGCCTGCTGGGCTGCGACCCAGCCCACCGGCGTGTTCTTTAATGCTGTCTGTGACACAGCAGGACAGTCAGGGGGCTTCACGGTGCAGGTAAGGGTTTTTGGAGCCATCTGTCAAGTCTGGAAAGGAACATCTCCTAATCTTCATCTCTCTGATCTCGCCTCTCTGCACTGAAGCTGCCTGTCTTTTCTATTCCCCATCCTGAGGCTGAGTGGAGTCCAGGACAAAGCACTAAGTGGCTGTTTGCTACAAAACACCTGGAGATGCCAGAGGGGGGGGCTCTGGGCCTATCTGTCAGTCCAGGCTCCCACACAGTCATACAGTCATACACACAGCGTTAAGGCGTCTGTGCCAGCAGGCCTGGCCAAACTGGGCCCAGCTTCTCTCTCTCCACCTGCAGAGGATGATGGGGGAGAACCCCTGGCTGCTTCAGAAACAGGCTGAAGGGGGAGAAGCTGGCAACGGAAGAGTCAGCTAGGCCTGGAGTAAGAAGTGGGAGGAAGGCAGGCATGGGCATCCAAGGCCTCTATGTAGGCCTGACGGCTGCCCTGGGAAGTGACCCAACTCAGGTTGGGGAGCCCTGACCATATACCCCCTGGAAAATGGGGGACAGAGAGAGGGAAAGAGAGCGGGGCTAGAGTATTGGGACTTTGGAGGAAGCCAGTGCTATCAATATTTACAAGCATAAAGCCCCATCTTCTGTGCCACCTGCCTCTCTGCCCCTCCCACAGAAAGAAAGGCCCCTGAGAGCCATTGAGGAGGTGTCAAGACCCCCTCACCAGCCATGCCCCAGAGGAGAGCCTCTTCCCTCCGACTGGTCCCATTTCTGGGCCCCTCAGGAATGTCTGTCTGGCTCTGCTCAGTCAGGAGGAAGAGCCCTGGGCCAGGTCGTGGCTGCGCAGGCAGCCCTAGGAGTCCTTGAGCATGCTGATGCGGGCGTAGATCTTCAGGGCCGGCCCCAGCTTGATGTTCATCGCACTCATCAGGTGGTCCTCCTTGAGCAGCAGCAGGGCTTGCCCGTCAATTTCCTGGGCACGGAATTCCTCTGCTATCTCCTGGCAGCCTAAGGTGGACACCACCAAAAAGGAACAGTTAAAGCTTCCAGGAGTCACTCGGGGCACTCACTGCTCTTTAGAGACCTCATCTCCCCAAATCCTCGTGACCACACCGGAGGAGGTGTTTACTACTCGTTTCCAGCTTGTGACAGGCAAAGGGACTTACCCAAAGTAGCCAGGCTCCAAGACAGACCCTAGTGATCCCATCTCCTATTCATGCCTGGCTGCTCAGAACTCTCCCCTCAATGAACTGGGCTGACCTGGTGGCCAATGAGGAGCTGTGGAAGTGACAGCAAGTGATTTCCAAGGTGACTTAATAAAACAGCACAGCAGCTTCCACCTTGCTCTTCTGGCTAACTTATTTTGGAGTCAGCCAACCACCACGTCAAGAGGACTCGCAAACAGCCCTCTGAAAGAGGCCCTGGGGAGAAGAACTGAGGCCTCTGGCCATAGCCAGCACTCCCTTGCCACGTGAGTGAGTGAGGCATCTTGGGAGTGTATCCTCTGGCCCCAAGCCTTCAGACTTCCCTCATAAGAGACGTAAACCAGAATGGCACAGCTAACACACGGGGTGGGGGGCGGGGTTTCCCGTTGGCGTGGCGGGTTGAGCGCAGTGCTGTGAAGCTGTCCGCAGCCTCTGAGGCACGGGTTCAATTCCCGGCTGGCCAGGGAGCTACCCACATGGCGCCGCAGACCTCTCCAGTTGCGCCCACTGCTCTCCTCAGCAATGTTTTCAGTCAGTCTGCCTGTTCTGCTCCCTGCTCTGTCTCTGGTGAATTCTCTCACCCTTCCATGCCTCTGGTATGTACCCCAGCTCTTGTATAAATCAATCTTATATATAAAAAAAAAAAGACCTCAGAAGGAGGGAATGCAGCAACTGATGATACACTGAATTAAGTGGCAGAGCCTGGATTTGAGCCCAGTTCTAGGAAGTCTGTGCTCCTAACCACTGAACTCCACGCATCTCCGGGTAACAAGCTGTGCCTGCCATCAATATCTGACCTAGTCAGTGACCGAGTTAGAAAGGCAAAAAAAAGAAAAAAGGCAGTAGAAAGACAGTAGAGAAGTTTTAAGGTCCCACTGAAAGCATCCATGAATAACATGAGGTTTCTCTTTCAAGGTTCATTTTGGATCCTAGCTCTCAAAGTCACTCACACTCCGCTGCACAGTTTCCAGCTGCACCACGTACCTTCATGTCTTCATGCCTCTGCTCGGGCTGCTCCCTGATGCAATCTCTCCAGCTAGCATAGATTTGTCAGTTGTTACTCAATTTAAACGCTCTTGATTTTGGTATTTTGACAGATTTCCTACAATTCCACTTGACTCCCCTCTCCACCTGCCCCACAGACTACATGCCGTGCCAGTAAGTATTATCATGAGAGCTACAGATTATTATTTAATATTATTATTCTCTCCTCGAATATAAGTTTTTGCAGGTGGGGACCTCTCATCATAGTGCTCTCTGCCCCCTAGTTCCCTAGCCCAAGCCTTATCCTTCCTGGTGACGGGAGGTGCTGTCTCCCAGCCCCTCTCATTCCTTACTGTTTCAGGCCGACATGGAATTCCTAAGGTCTTTACCTGGCAGAGAGCGAATGAATTCATAGACGTCTTCAACGTTCCATTTGGTGGGCTCACTTGGCAGGAAGTGGTGTCCCATGCCCACCAGGTCCCGCATGTGCATGTCAGGGAGCTCCAGGTCCCGCTGGCCTTGCCGCCGGCGAGAGGTGGATGAACTGGCTGAGATGGGTGACAACGGTTCCTCGTAGCTTGAGTTATCTGAGCAACGGCTGGAGTCTTCCTGGCTGTGCGTCAGCTGCAATGCAGCAGTGACTGACAGGGGTACAGTGCCTGTTGGCTGGGAGAAGAAACAGTTTTAAGGATGGAGGGATAAACCATCTGTAGCAGAGGGATGGGCAAAGGCAGGTCTAGTCTCCCTTTGCAACTTGGCCTGGAACTACATCTCTTTGAAGTCCTAGATCAAACACCATCTTCTGTGCCGTCTTCTCTCTGACCCTGAGCAGGATGAGACCTAGTATTGCAGCATATGCCACACTGCACTGAAATGCCTGATTGTGTGTCTGCTGTTTCGGCTTAGATGTGGGGTTTAAACCAGGCTCTATGCGTGTCAGGGGTGAACCATATGAAATAGCATGTAAAATTTCTTAAGTGGGTGCATTTTGGACTATAGCTTTATCAGATTCTTAGGGGTTTATGATTGAAACAATAACAAGACGCAAAATACACACAAGGTTCTCTAACTTACAGTAGGCTGTGGGTTCCTGAATCAACTCAGGGCCTCAGTGCCTAATAGATCTTGGCATACAGCTGAGCTAAAAGTTATTCAATGAAGGAATGTTCTTGGTAGAGACCCTCCAGAACTCAGAGCCCTCACGCTTAATGAGACAGCCAGGTGGGAGGTAAGGGGGGTAGGTAGGTAGTCGCCTCACCCAACCTCCTGAGAGTCAGGAGGTAACTGGGAAAGCCCATCTTTTCACAGGACTAGGCAGGGGAAGCATCATTCCCACGGCCCCAGAAGTCAAGGATAGAGGCAAACTGGAAGGAGTGATGAATTCAAGGGAAAGTCACCTCATACGTGTATCCACGCGGGTCTAACTAAGAGAGGCCCCACTAAAGGACCAGGAGGTGGCCTGACCTTACAGACTGCGAGAAAGGAGCACTTGGTGGAGCACCTGAAATCAGCCTCTGCAGAGGAATGCGAGGCCCCAGGTCACGCGGAGAAGGGGAGAGGGTGAAAGGGAGTTTGAGCTTGGCTGGACTCTCACCTGCTTCTTGGTATCCTTGGTAAGTGTCGGGAGACTGGCTTTGCTGGCCCGCCGGCGGTTGTGGGTGGTGGCTCCCGCTTTCTGCAGTTTGCTCCGGTCCGAATGGAAAAGGCCCACTCGTTTGGTGCATCCCACATTGTACCTGTCAAGAGTGAGGAATGAGGTGTCAGCTGTGGAGGACGTGTGAGTCCCAGCACAGTACGTGCAGTCAAGCTCTCTGGCCAGGTTTGAGCCCATCTATTCTTTCATCAATTACTTTGTGAGTCATTTTGTGCCTTTGGGCCTCTTAGCCGCCGAGCCTGTTTCCTCACCTGGTGTTGGGGGTGGTACCACTCACTTTTCAAAAGTGGCCTGCCAATTACATGAGATAATGCACACGGAGCGCCTGACACAACAACTGGCACCACGGTGAAAAAGCCAGTGCTGATGTGTCCTACTGCAGATGCTATCTATGACAGGAAACCACTGTACTGCCAGGGAGCAGCCTGACAGAGCTTCACAAAGATGGCCTGAGGGAAATAAGAGCTGAGGACATGTGGGGTGCCTCTGCCTGAGGGCTAGAGATTTCTCAGGGGCTTGGGGCTCAAGGTTAGCCACCTCTGTTACCTTGTTGGTACAAAGACCACATACGACTTTAGTCAGAGGAGTCTAAATCCCCCAGCTCTAGGTTAGGCACGGTTAATTCTCCTCTGTGCCTCAGTTTCCTAATGAGCCTGAGATGCAGATGGCATGCACACCAGCCGAGGGCACACTGCTGTGCACACTGCAGGATCTCAGTATGTGACCTTGGCTTCTCCCACGGTCACCGGTCTCCAAAGCGGGGTGAATGCACACAGAGGGAACATCTGTAACTAGTGCAGAGGCCCTGGGCCGCTCCTGGTGGTCATCTTACCCTAAGGAGGTGGTAGCTGCCAAGGGTAGGAAGAGGAGGGATGCCAGTGGGACCCAGGAGGGCCAGCCAAAGTAAAGTGCTGCTTCCTTCCTTGGACTCAGCTTTCCTTGAACTGCTCGCAGGACTTTGGTTCCATGTGGTTGATAATATGCTGCTGCTTGCAGGCAGCTTGAGAAACAGGTAGATGCAGGTGCTCCTAGAGCCCCTTGGGTAGGGAGGAGGGACTTGGGAGCAGGGACAGAGGTGCAACCCTGAGCAAAGGGAAGGAGTTGGGTACAGCAGCAGGATTGAGGCCACTCACCTCTTTGCACAAGCCATGGAACAGAAGCGCTTGGAACGCTTGAACTTGTAGGCAAAGTCCACCCGGCCACAGAGCTCACACTTGAGTTTGAGGGGAGTACCCTCCTCTTTGGATTCTGAAAAGCAGGGAAACTGGTAAGTACGGAGAACGAACGACTCCCGCAGGGGTGTCAGCAGCCACCACTGGGCCGCCCCACTGTGTCCTACCTCTTCCTATGTTTCCCACACATGACGTGCCGCAGCTCGGAGATACCATACTGCTCTCGTCATTGTTTTTGAAACCAGTTTTTGGAATCCCCAGAAAGTTCCCTCAGGTGATGGGTGATGCCACCTGGACACGTGACAGTTTTTTCTTTTAAGTACTATGAGCCAGAGGCAAGTCACAGGAGGAAGTGGGAGAACCCGTACCCCATCCTCACAATCCTTGAGGAGAGCAGGCAGCTCAAAGGGAAGACCTGGAGGCTGTCACTGCCTGCAATTACCCTACCCTCACCTGATCCTTTCAGGGCACTGCCGGCCTGGTGACCAGAGCCCAGGAGTTTGGGATGGAGGCAGCAGCACCCATCTAGTCAGCGGCTAATGTGGCCAGTGTGGTCCTTGTCCAGCCCCCACTGTGCCTGGGGGCAGCTCCTGAGGCAGTGAAGGAAGCACACGACTTGCCCGTTGCTGCTTCTACACCCAGTCCTATAACAAGCCAGTGACTCACAGGAAAAGCACCTTAGAATCCTGTGGTTGGCCAGAGTGGGGCTGGAGGAGAGGCAGGAGACAAACATCTTGCTGAGTGCCCGGCTTCTCTAGTCTGTTTTCTAGGGATGGGGGCCGAGAAGAGTCTGGGGGCACTGTTTAGCAGGCTGACATGCTTACACGTTCCCTTGCTCAAGGGTGCCTTCAAGGACACCAAGAAAGAATGAATGTAAGGCCTGCCTCCCCAGCCTTGTCTAGTTCTTGTTCTATGGAGTTAGACGCCTTAGCACTCCGGGTCTGAGGTGCCTACCTTGCAGATAGGGCTCCTCCATCTCGGAGTCAGTGGTGGTGGTATGATCCTGCTGTGGAAGTTTCTCAGGCAAGAACCCCTGTGCATACTTCTTCTTGAGATTCCCCACCAGCAGGGACGAGCGTCCCACCTAGAGGACAAAGTGACATGGAGGCCATGAGGGTTAGGTGGGAGAAGCTTCCTTGCCATCCAGCCTCATCAAAATTACATGTATAAAGCATCCAAGTGACGATGCCAGCCCCTATTTCATCGTCCAAGTGCGCCATGCTTGAGGTCCTATTTTGTCGTTTGGCTCATGAGGCAAAATGCCATTGGGCACCACAGTACAGGGATGGCATCAATCCAGGACCAGCGGACAGCTGGGGAACACATCTACTCTTCCCACTGTCTAAGGGACAGAGGCAGAGGCCAGGTTTTCCACACCAGTTGAACAAGTGCCAGGACCAGCACTCACACACCACCAGCAGGCATGGGCTGAGGCGGTGTGTGCTTGTGTACACCTGAGTCAACTCAGCAACCAGTTTTTTATTTCTCACTGTTCTCCACCTTACCACTGCCCAGCCCAAGCCAGAGGTACAGGCAGCCACAGAAAGAGCAGGACCAAATGGACTCGGCCACAGAGCAAATGCACTCTGTGGGGCGAGTGCCAAACTGGCTGATTCACTCGTTCAGTCTTTGTTGCCTCTGTTCAGAAGCCTGGAGGTCAGAATGCTAGGATGCTGCTGGAGGTGCTAGTTCAGCCACAGCCAACCTGAGATGAGCTGGTTTCTGGGTTTCCCCAGGAAGCTAAGGGAGGAGCTAGTTTACTGAGGGAAGGGGGCTGACAGTGCTGGAGCTAAGCATAGTTAAGATGCTCCAGGTGGATTTCTTCACAGGCCTTGAGCAACCTCCAGAGGGAATGAGCACAAGGACCTATTTGTCTTTGGCACTTTCTACAGGTAGTTCCACATCTCAGTTAATCTGAGGTTTGCCGACGATTCGAGCTACCATGGATCCAGAGTGGCAAGAGGCAGATGGCACCCCATGAAGAGGGTGTGCCTCCAACAGCCAGAATTTTATCGCAGGAGGCTGTGCCTGGCCCAGGGCTCCTCCCTCCCACAGAGCAGCGCCACCTGTCCTCGCCAAAGCACACTGCCGTCAGCAGTGGGCACTCGGTTCTGATAAACCATCTTGACTCCTTTGTCTTTCACTTTGGCCTTATGCTCTACCTGCAGACGCCCTACTGTGCCCTTTCTGACATGTTCCTCATTCTCACAATCACGCCCTCCCAATGCTGTTTCCAGAGCAAAAGCTTCAGGCTGCAACCTGTTCTTGTCATTTCTAATACACTGATAACCCTCTTCTACGCAGGTTCGTTTGTTCTCTAGCCGAAGTTTTGCCATTCAGAGGTTCGGGCTTTCAAAACTGAGCGAGGTGTTTCATTTCCCAAAGTCCCCCCTCTTGCACCAAACACCTCAACATGAATGCCCTTCTACCCAAGGGAGTCAGTCACATCACCAAACAGGGACACGGCGCAGTCTGTGTGTGAAAACCTCTAACCAAGGGGTTTTGCCATCAATTACTCCTGATTGCAGACCCCTCCAGACCTTAGGAAGATACTCAATCCTAGAAAGAAAATGACTAACATTCTTTTCGGGGAAAGTTAGCAAGGAAGAGCAAACTGTTCACATTTTTGGAAATTTTACATAGAAATGTAAAAATATTCTAATATACATCCAAAATATACTTAAAAAGAAAAAAAAAGAGGGGAAAAGAAGTAGTCCGTACCGGGAAAGGCTCCGCCCCCTCCTGGATCACAAACCCTTCGATAACATGCGTCAGGATTTGGGGTTTCACAATGGCCTGTGGTGGTTTATTCTCACCATTCTGGGGGGCAGTGCCGGTGATGCTGGAGGCAGAGTTTCCGTTCCCTGAGGTCATGCCGGGGCTGCTGAGGTCGGTCAGTGCATGAACAATGCCCTGCCCTGTCTCTGTACAGGGGAGAGGAAAACACAAGCAGGCAGGTGAGAACCAGAGTACAGGCCGCAGGAGAGCCGGGACTCAGCACACACCTGGCTTTGTCCGTGGAGCCAACCACCACAAACCCAGCAGTTTCCTCCCTCAACAACTAAAGTGGTGCGGTTTCAATACACACCACCCAGCAGGGCTATGGTCAGCTCTGCGACAATGCAACTAATCGAAATTTTATAGTGTTTCTGAATTTCCCAACTGTGCTAAGGACATTCAACCAGGTGAGAGACAAGAATTCTATCTTTGAGGAGTTAAGACTTTGGTCCATACTGATCTGCACAAACAGTAACATTTAGCTGAGTAAAAAAAAATGTATTCAAGGTGACCTATAAAGTCAAGACAAACTACTGCCTTAGGTATCAGCTTGGGGTATGGAGGGGCTTGGGGGGAGAGGTTAAAGGAATCTTCTGTATGAGCTTCCTAGAGAAGGGTAAGATTTTAAGCATCCTGTGAAATGTCAAAGTATAGAAATTAATGCAAAGAGAATTTAGGGCTGAGCCCCAAGTAGGAACTACAGCGTACATCACACTATTCAGCACTGGTTACCGATACTCCGTTTCTCCAAGAAAGCCTCTCGGCAGAGCTGAGGTTCCTCGGCTCTTTCTGGCCAGTGCTCTCACTCAGGCATCTTGCCCAGCTCCACAGCCTATCTGATTTTCAGTCAACCACAGACTCCTTCCCTCCTCCTCTCTGGAGAGCCCCAACAGTGATGGCATGCCTGCCCACCCCATCCCACCCCACAGCAACCAGGTCCTCCTCTTGTCCACTTCAAACTGGACCTTGCAGGAGCTTCCTCACTATTAGAGGTGCAAGATGCACCACACCTCACTACTGTGAACACCCACCTGGCCCCGGCCCATTCTCTACCCGCACCAACTGTGTGAGCTGAGGCTGCCTTTAACCTGAAACTTCCTAAAAGGAAAAAAAAAAGTCATTTTTTTAAAAACCACAACAAGCCTCTTAGTATACACACGGCACAGTGTGCATGTGTTACATATTTAGAAATGATTTTAGAACATTCACTAAGCCTTTTTTTGAGCAAATATTTTTATGACGATTGCTCCTATGGCAATTAAAGATCAAAAATTCCACCACAAAATAGGAATTCAGTGTCTAATTATGTAGCGTGGAGAAACAAACCCATTTCAGGAAAGGTTTAATAACTGGTTAATTTTCTTACTAACCCTAGTGCTCAACAAACTAGAATAAATACCTTTTGGTGAAACAGTTGGCTATGACACACCCCTGCAGTACTGGGGCCTCCACAATAAACTTCAGTGCTGAGTAGGACTTACCCAAGAGATGTGATTGATAAGATTTATTTTTTTCAGTTAATTTTTGCTTGAGGCCATCACACAAGCAAAATTAGACAAATCCTTATTTATATTCATTGGAAAAAAATTTAAGCATTCTGACTCTTCTGGAGAGATGGAAAATTTCCCCCTTTTAGAACTGGTTGTTCCAAATTGTAAAGGTGTTTTGGAATAGGGGAAGAAACTCTCAATAATCCACAAGTAACTGGAAGGATTGAGTCAATCATACAATCAATGAAATGAAGTTTTCTGCTTTAAATTTTGAGTACATAAGTCAAAAAAATTTTTAGAAGGCCATTTCCTTCTAATTAAAAGCCTAGTAAAATATTCACAACTAATGAGCTACGGTTTATAGACTCCCAGAATTAGAAAGGCCAGTTCAATCCCAGTGTTTGAACTTTCTCTCTGATTGCCATCCAATCATTTTTTTGGCATTTGTTTGACTACCTCTAAAGCACTGTGTTCCCACCCTGCGCAGTTCAGCTGAAAAGTTCTTCCTTATGAGCCAAGAATCTAGCTCCTGTTAATTTCTACCCACTTACCCTGGCTCCGTTCCTCAAGAGCACACAGAACAAGGCTAATCGTGTTTGTGTAATGGGCAAAAACACTGACTCGGACCTGGCTGAGAGGCTGGTCTCTCACTCAAGTGAAGCAGGGCAAGTGCTCATCTCTCCGAGCCAGCTCCACAGGCTGTAGGAAAAGGACAGCAATAAACCCACGCGACAGCGCTGCAGGTGAGAGGGAGGCAGGGCAGAGCAAGTACACTAGGACATGCTCTTGGGGTCACGCAGGACAGCCCCCGTGACCTCAGTCTCTCTTCTCCAGGCCAGACTCCCACTGCTCTATCAACTATTTCTTTTTTTTCTTTCAAAGATTTCATTTTTAAAAAAATTTTCTCCCAGTTGGGGGGGTTTCTGTTTTCTTTTCTTTTCTTTTTAAAAGATTTATTTATTTATTTATACAAGCACTGGGTACAGTCAGAAGTGTGGGTGGGTGAGAGAATTCACCAGAGCCAGAGCAGGGAGCAGAGCAGGCAGAAGGACCGAAGTACACTGCTGAGGGGAGCAGCGGGCGGCAGGAGAGGACTGCGCGCCATGTGGGACCCTTGCCCGGTGGCTGGGGATCGAACTGGTGCTACAGAGGCTGGGGGGCAGCTTTGCAACCCAGCGCTCAACCGCTGCACCACCGGGGAGGCCCAAAAGATTTATTTCATTTTTATGCATACAAGAGCTGGGGTACAGGCCAGAGGTGTGGGGGAGGGAGGTGGTGGTAGTGGTGAGAGGATTCACCAGAGACAGAGTGGGGAACAGAACAGGCAGACCAACTGAAATACACTGCTGAGGGGAGCAGCGGGCGAGTCAGGAGAGGTCTGCCGTGCCATGTGGGTTGCTCCCTGGCTGGGGATTGAACTCGTGCTGCAGTGGCTGCGGCTAGCCTCATACGTTGCATCTTAATCCCTTGCGCCACCAGGGAGGCCCACTTTTAACTATTTCTTATGTAAAAGGTTAGAGAAGTTCATCATCCTAGGTCTTTTTTGTCGACATCTTTTAGAAGCAGGCACCCAGTCAATACGAACTCATCTAAGAGATCTAGTTAGTGAAATTTTCTTTTAAACACAGTCACTTTTCTGACCGGGAGTACAGTGTAGGGAAATAACTGACTTGCTTGTTTCAGTTCATGAAACTAAGGTCTATAGCCTTTTTGGAAGTCATTCTCCTCTGAGAATGGGATGGCTCCTGCCTCCTCTTTCACTGATATCCATCACCATCAACCTCTGATATCCTGTCTCCTTTGGCTCTTTCCCTTTCCATGCTCCGCTCCACTTCTCACCCCCCACCGCCCCCTTGGATCTCAGTAAGACCAGGGGATAACAACTGAGGTCCAGTTCTTTGCCAAACACAGCAGTGAGCAGACACAGTCACCAGCTCAGATGCGAGAGAGAGTGCTTACCACTGAAAAGCAAAGACTTTTTTGGAATCTAAGTAGGGGAAAAAGGGATCTTATTTCAGAGAACAAATAAATAAACCAATGAAAAAGACCTTTTACTGTAACATTAAAAACGATCACTCGCCATTACAACTTTGGGACAGGTTACAGGAGGGACAGAATCCCAGGGACAGAGTGTTTTATGAACATACAAGGTTCACAGCTATTCGTCGTGTAGGCTAATATGTCATCATCTGCTTTGGTAACAAAGGTGTTTGGGCTATTTCTGGAATGGCCAAACACAATCTCGCCCCCTGCCAAGTGCAGTACACTGAGATTAATTTAAGCTGCTTCCCGCCCTCCCAGACTGCTTTGCGGCCAGCTTGGAGGAAAGCAGCTTAATAGTGAAACTTGCAGAAACCTGCCCTGCTGGCCCGGAGGCCAGATAAAAGACAAAGAAATACTCCATCTTTGGAATTTCTCTCTACTTTAGTCTCTCCAGTCTGGAGGCTCTACGTGCTGCTGGTTATTCCCACAGGTCTCAAGTGCCTTCATAAAGAGTGCAGCACCTGACCCTGAAAGGTGGAAGCCAGGACACCACGAGTAGCAGAGGCTGTGGGAGTGAAGTAAAGCCAAGCTTCCCTGCAGGGGAGGAGGAGTGAGAAGGGGAATGGAGGTAGACTCTAGGCTCCCTGAAGCTGCTCACAAAGGGCCCTGCATTTAGATGAGAATGAACGCAACAATAAGGGAAGTCATCACGTAACGTGTGCTTTCATTTCTAGGTTGTCTCTCAACTCTTGTCTCATTCATGGGCTCTGGCAGAAATACTCTCACAGGGCCTGGAGGCCCATCCCAACATAGCTAGGGAGAGCTGGTTTCTTTCGAAGGGGGCAATGTCTCAGGCACCTGTGTCTAGTTCAAAATCCAATATAAACTAGAATGGATGGAACCACTGGTCTCCATCTTCCATGGAGAGTATAGCTCTCCCAGGTATCCAAACAAGCAACTTGGCACCTGCTAAGATTTGCAGATTACTTTCTGAGGCTAAAATGATTTTGAGAGCAGCTAAGCTGGTGCCGGCCTACAGGAGTGGCCTTTCTGAATGAAGGCCTATAAAGAATAATCATTCTTGGTCCACTTTTCTCTGTTGTGCCAGGGATTTTTCCAGAAAAAGGGAGACAGAGCATAAGGTCAGCTCCCGAAGGCTGGAGCTTTGGTTTTCTCTGGTCCTTTTAAAACATGTATGCCAACATGGATGGCGCTGGAAGGGATCATGCTCAGCGAAATAAGCCAGAAAGAAAAAGAAAAATACCGTATGGTCTCCCTCATAGCAAGAATCTAGAAAACTTAAATAAGGGACCAGGAAAAAGAATAACTATAAGAAAGAAAATATCAAAATCAACAAACAACTATGAACCAGAGACACTCTATGGGGGTGGGGGGGCGGGGAAAGGAGGGATTGGGGTCAAAATAAGGGGGTTGTAATTGTATGGGGAATATAAAAATAAAATTTAAAGAAAAAAAAAGAAAAGAAAAAAAAAAAGAAAAAAAATGTATGCCAGCTTCAGGCACTTGAAAGGTGGGGGACCTCTTGAGGCAGAGGCAGGGAGGCTTTTACAAGAATGATCCTGCCCTCAGGACCAGTCAGGTCCAGAGAGGCTGAGCTCTCTTCAGCACCAGCTTTGCAAAACCCAGGTCACTTCAGAACCAGTTCTGATACTCTTAACATGTAGAGATGTGGCAGAAACTGTTCAAGTAGGCTGGAACAATGCCTTAGTACTAACTTTTAATTGTGGGAGCCACCACAAGCCCAGCTAGTAGCGCACGAGACTCTTAATTGTGGGTACGTCAGATGGTGTTGGCCATTCATTTGCCCCTAAAATAAGCAGCCTTGAAGACCTGACTTCAGAGGAAATGGAGGACAAGCAGAGCTTCTACTCTTCAGCATGGCCAAAGACTGACTTCCACTTTCTCTAGACCTGAGGAAAGGGAGTATTTCCTTCACAAGACTTCTCACTACCCTCGCTTAGCTGGAGCAGTAAGAGCAATGAGGTGAATACAGAATGGAAGGAAGCAGTCAGTGATAACATGGATCATTTGCCTGGAGCAAATCCTGCTCCAAAATAATGGCAAAATAATGTCGCAAAACCAGGTCGTGTATACCAGACAGAACCTTCTCTCCAGGCCCCTGGCTCTGAAGTCATGCTCACTGTGCCTCAGACTAGCAGGCCCAGTCACATGGCCAGGATGGGTGACAGCGGGATTCCTGAAAAACTGCTCGCGCTGGAGAGTGTCCGAGCACAGCACCTGCACAGGCCACCGGGAAGCCAGGAGGCGGAGGCAGCCTTTGCTGACGGATGTGCGCTAGTGTCAAAGCAAGGGAGGCCCCGGAGGGACATGCAGCCCGGGGGGAAAGTTCTGCCGCCTGCCTGCCCTCTGGTACATATGGGCCCCTAAAGAAAAGAGTGCCCTTCTCCAAGTGCCCGAGGAGCTCAGTTTTTTCACAAGCCCCGCCTCGGTTGGTTTTTCTCCCCTTGTCCTCCAGAGGGAGGGCAGGAAAGTGAAGTGGTCTTGGGCAGGAGACGGGTGGGGGAGGGTGTGCTGGGGAGCACCCTGGGGGAAGGGGGCAGGAACGCTGGAGGAACTGCGGCTCTATCCTCTGGCCCTTCAGGCCCTTCCAGAGCTCATCAGTAAAAGAGATTCATTTGGTCAACGAACTTCTTTAAAATGCAAATGTTCACCTGGGGTCATTCACACCTTGCTGGGAATCACTTGACTTAGATAAGCAGCTTTCTTCCCAATTTAGGGACCAGAGGTATGAAGGCAGGGGTGAGGGCAGAGCGATTATTCTGGATTATGGGCACTGGAGCAGAGAGAGTATTAGAGTTAAAAGGTTGCTCAATCTAAAATCTTTTATTTCCAGATAAGCAAAAGTAGGCTTATTTAAAACTGCATTTTAGAATCCAGGTAAGAAAAAAAAAATGCCATGAGTTTTTGGAAGACAGTATCTTCTAAAACATGCATAAAAGGAGCTCTCAGTGGTGGGGGAACTGGAGGCTCCGTTCCCCCCGCCCCCGCCCCGAGTGCCAGAGGCAGAAGGAACCAATACCAAATGTGACTTTTTCAATTCTACCAAGATGTCCTTGCCCGGAGGACACAATACCGTTACCATCCTGCTCCTCAGAGCACGTCCCTGGACTCTGCACAGAAGAGCAGCATGTTCTGAAGGGCCTTTTCCAATAGAGCAAGAAGTGGCTGCAAGAGGCAGATCCCTCTGGGGGCACTTTGCAGTACAAAGTAATGCGTTTCGGTCACTGAAAGGCAAGGTGCCGGGTCCACACTGGGCTCCTGCAGGGCATCCAGCCAGCAGAATGAAAGGGAGGCTCAGCCAGGTGGCACTAGACCTCCCCTCAGAGTCCTTGCAAAATGACCTTGCTTGAGTCTGGGTTAAGAGGATTGGAGAGCAGACATATTTCTCGGATCTGAAGCGTCTGGGCTGAGCTACTCTGGTTCAGGCATCTGTTAGTGGGGGTTCCTCCTCCCTCACTGGCAGCCATTACCATACAGCTGACTTTCATGCTGTCTCTTAGGACACAGGCAAAGAGAAGGCCCTTCTGATTCACCCACAATCCCCAGCCAAAGTGTACATAAGCTGAATTGTAAACAGCTGAATGTTTTCCAAGCTGCCACCCCCAGCTATGAAGGAAGGACTCAATGGAGCGAAGAGCCGCCCTCCCCCATGAGTTCGGGACAACGGGAGCCGTGGGGGATTTCCAAACAGCTGCAGGAACTGCGTCCCAGCCCACAGGCAGAACATTGCAACAGGGGCCTCCTGCAACCAGATCAAACTCAGCAGCAACACCTGCGAGATCACAGGGTGACTTCCAACAGGCCAGGTCAACACACAGGGAATAACAGTGGACTCTGACTACGGGGAGTCAGGGAATTTTCAAAAAGGTTTACTTAAATGCAGTCAGTCCTGTGGTAGCCAGGCTGTGATACAGGGCGTCCAGACATTTTCCCATCACAGTTCTCTGGAAGCAGTCAGGATTTCAAAAGGCAAAATGTCTGGACCCAATGGGAGAAGAGCTCCAGGAGAGACATGAAGATCACAAGAGATGGAAAAAAGAATGTCCCAGTGGAGAGAGCACGGGTTCTGGGCCAGACCTGGCGTTATGTTCTCTGATTCCATCTTTGAGTCCCTGTGTTGCTTCAAGCACTTGGTACCTGCTCTGAGGCTTAGTTTCTCCATCTACAAAAATGAGGACCATACCACCTAACTTGCAAGGTTACACTGAATGTTAGAGTATCTATATGGAACACGCTCCGGCCAATGACATTTAGAAGCTATGCTACATGGCTTTTTAAGACTGTGGGATCAAAAGGACCCTAGGTTTAAATCCTAGTTTGCAATCCTGGGCAAATTCTCTAGACCTCAGTTTTCCATCTGTAAAATGGGGTGCTTCTATCTGTCTCTTACGGCTGTGATGAGGATTAAGTTACCCTAAACGCAGCAAACACAGGGCAAGAGGCCTGACTTGGTTGGCTATCTGACATCACTGAGATCAGGGAGATTAGGAAACCACTCAATCTCCCTCTCTCACCAGGCAGTTTCTCACAGCCTCGGGGCATTTAGTCTATCTAAACCCAGCATCATTCATGTCCCTCAGATGCCCTGGTCTATTGAGGGTGTAGTTCCGTGCACTCATGGTTAGGCTTCAGGAAGAAACGTGACCTCCAATTTGACAATGACTACAACATAACAGAAATGCACCTGCCCTTGGGGCAAATAAAGGTCTCAATTCACCTTCAACAAGGACTAATCCACAGGACAGGGCAGAACAGCCACCAGAGTCCCTTTCCATACAGTGTTTTCATACAGAGCACCAAGGTACCCTAAGAACCCCCGTGCAGAAGAACCCCTGGAAGCCAGAAAAGACAACCGTGGAACAAATAAAAACACACAAAACTTTACCTAAAGGACAGTAAATTTATGGAATCTGTTAACGCCAACGGGTGATTTAGCCTATGAAAAGAAATTAAATTGAAAGACTGAAGGTAAAATCATGGAAGATGTATTTTTTTTATTTTATTTTTTTATAGAGGCATGTTTTATTTGTTTATTTATTTGTTTGTTTGTTTGTTTGTTTATACATGCACTGGGTACAGTCAGAAGTGCGGGAGGGTGAGAGAATTCACCAGAGCCAGAGCGGGGAGCAGAGCAGGCAGAAGGACCGAAGTACACTGCTGAGGGGAGCAGCGGGCAGCAGGAGAGATCTGCACGCCATGCGGGACCCTCCTCCAGTGGCTGGGGAGCAGCCGGGGATCGAACCAGCGCCGCAGAGGCTGCGGGCAGCCTCACAACCCAGCGCTCAACCGCTGCGCCACCAGGGAAGCCCTGGAAGATGTATTTTTAACAGTTAAAAAAAAAATCTACAAATGTTTAGTGAATTCCCTATTATTTCCAAATTAGTAACAAGGGAAGGCAATCGCGTAGCCCAATGTAATGTTGCCTTATTTTAGTTATTTGGTTACCTACTGTAGGATCCCTAATGTACTTAGATAAACGGGAACTTGCGTGAGGGTGAGAGAGAGAAGCTTTAGTTCTCTCCTCTACGTAATGGGTTTGCAAATCAATCCTTCTGATAGTTCCTGCTCTTGGAAACATGACCCCCTCCCTTCCTATAACCACTGTCTAAGCTTTTCATCCTCCTCCTTTGCTACCAGTCAACCGATAGAACAGATTAATACTGATTACTGGAGGTCTGGAAATGTGGACTTATTTTTTTTTTTTAAATATTTGGTTCACATTAATTTTGTTTAAAATGTGATTTGCTTTGATTGTTTAAAACTGCCTTAATATAGCTGTGTGGATTTAGGCCACATATGGATGGTTTCAAATATGCTAAAGATATCAGTAACTAGGGATAATTATACAGTATTTGAGACATAATAGCCATGCAACTGGAGCTTTAAAAATAACTCAGAGCAGTCATGAACTCTCGTTTTCTTGCCAACAGTCTCAACATTCTGGTCCTCTGATCTACCAGAAGAGCTGGTTACGACGTGGCATCTAACAGTCATTACTTTTGGAAAAAAATTGTAATAAATTTCACCGCTAACAAGCAAATCATCTAAGAAACAGTTACGTGCTTTAAAAGAGTTGTGATAGCAAATGGTGACTCTTCAGCATCTGGATTCCTCTGAGAACACTGGCAATGCCTGTTTAATAGTAATCATTTCTTTGGCAGATGTAGAAAGAATTCTCTTCTTTTAGATTTACCAAAACTCAAAAAAAAAAAAAATCATTTGCATTTTGAAAGAATAGGGAAGCACTTCCTTTTTCATTAACTATAAGTACTTTGGAAGAGGAAGGAGGGAAAAAAACAACCAACCATTAAGTTTACCATGCTGGCCTAGATGGTCTTACAATGACTCACACAGCAACACTTATGATTTAAATTATATGCTATGGTTCTTACTACACTTTTTTAATCTTCAAAAAAGAATGATCCTTAATTGTAAACTCTTGACTCATTAATTACAAAACTCCATTTCTTGACCAGGTGAATTAGGTATCACTTTTGTTATCAATGGGGGAGCGGGGGAAGTTCAGAATTCCTAAGTCAGCTGTTTTAGATAAACAAATGGCAGATCATTTTCCTAACTTTCTCAAAATATCATAAAGTTGAATTAAAGATAGTTTGCTTCTGAGCATCAAAGCGGTGTTGATGTAGCTAGTAATTCAAACTGAAAATCTGAAATAAGTAGATGTTTAAAGATGAAATCTGCATCTATCTGAGTTGTAACTGATTAAAGTTACCCTAGACAGGCACACCTACTAAATTTTTTTTAAACACCACCACCAAAAAGCCCAGAGCGGTTTTAACTGGGAACTCACACTGTAGCTTAGACCATGCCATCAAAGCATTCGAATCATAAATCTATGTATGTCCAGAATTTGACCTGGAGGAGTCCCCCGGCTCTGATTTCTGACAAGATGCTAAATCACACAGAGTCATTTCTGTTCCCGGTACAAAGGCCTCATCAGAGTAGACGGCGTAAGACAGCCATAGTCCTCATCCTGCTTTTCCACAGGGTGGAAAACACAAAACCACCCTCTACAACCACTTTTGTGAGATTCCTTCTGACCACAACAATAAACGAATAAATATTTTCATCTTCCAGCTGCAAAATGACACAAAGGGAATAAAACTGCATCATTTATAGAGATTCCTTGTTCTCATCTCCCCTACACTTAGCTCCAGTAGATGTTCATTTTAGAAGAGAATCTTTTTGAGGGCAGGACCAAATCTGTCTGGATATTAGGTTGCACTGAACAGCTGGGAGAACTTGAATATAAATTTGACCTGACTCAGGGAGGGAGGAAGAAGAAAAAAACCAACCCCTTGGTAAACAGTACCCTAACATGGAACAGTATCGCCAGAACTGGAACCACCATTCTATTTTCTAGCCTTTTAAATTTAAATTTCATTTTGGCTTGATCTGTGCTAGCTCAAAGTGAACTTTGACAGCAAGTGGGTGACATTATTTGGCAAATGGTTACCAACTGTCTAATCCATAGCGCAAAGGACAGAGACTCGGAGGGAGAGTCCAAGGTAGTCAAGTGCCCCTCGGCAGACATTCACAAGAGGTGAAAAGAGACCAAAACATCCATGAACTCAGAGCTTCTTAATTCTGAGACAGCAACTGCTTTTTGTTTTTCTTAAGAAGACCTGAGGGGACACCCATGCAAGAGCATGAGAGCAGACACCAGATCCGTTCTATTTTATAGGATCATCTATCCAAGCATTCTTCTCGTTTGTTCTCTCTCCCTCTGAAAGATCAGGACCAAGGGAACCAAAGTAACTGAGACAGGAAATGAGTAAGGCAGGAAAAAGGATGTGGTTGGAAAGAGTGGATTCTGGGGCTGGGCCAGAGCGAGTAACAAGCACAGGGTCACAGATGGGGGAAGGGGTCTTGGTGGCAGGAAGACAAGTCGCAGGCTCAATCAGCTTAGACTAGAAAGTTGGTGACAGAGAAGGTATGTCTGCAGAGGCAGAAAACACCTTCCAAAAGGTTGTTCTCCACTGACATGCAGAGAAACATTGGCTGAAGAGACCTACAGTCACACCAGGAAAGAGAAAGAAGAGCTGGAGTTTCCGCCTTACCCTAAGGTGAGTGGAGGTAATATATATGTATATATATTGAGTGCATTTGACACAAGTCTATTAGATATTAAGGCAGGTCTGGAAGAAAGGTGGAAAGCGCTGGGAGGTGAGCACACAATGAAACATTCACTAAGCATCTATGAGCCACTGACTATTAAAAACAACTTAAGGATATAGAAGGAAGGGGGGGGGGAAACAGGAGCCTGCTCTGGAATATGTAGCAGGACAACTGAGAAGCCAATACAAGAACAACAGACAAGTAGACTAAGAAACTACCTACTTCCCCAGGATAGTCAGGAGAAAAGGCATCTATTCTTGCCAGTGTGTATGGAGGAGCCTGGAAACGGATCTTGCTTGGGTGGGCTGAGAGGCAGGGCTCCTGTGATGCAGAGTGCCTGGAAAGGGCAGGTGCCAGAAGAGCACCATCACCCATCTGCTGGACCCTCCGCGAAACAAGCCAGCCCTGTGAGTGAGCCAAACCCGAGTCCTGGTTCCCGCCTTGCAGAGACTGAAACTTGGGTACAGAAACAGTGGGAAAACAAAGTTCATCAGTTGATTCCAGTGTGAACATTTCCAAATACAGATCCAGATGCTGGGATCTACATTTTCCGTGGAAAAATCACTTCTATAGTCTCTGCAATGCCAGGACGGTGTTTTACATGAAGAGGAGCCTAAGGTGTGTCAAACTGAAATGGGTGAAACCAAAATACTTAGCTGTGCAGGTATCTTAAGATTTGAGACAGAACCTCTTGACTTCTACCCAACACAGTGAGCTATTTCCTTCCCAGAGCTTAAACACTAGGCAGCTCTACATCCCTCCTGACCTAAAGCTAAGCCCTGATCAACAGACACTGTACAGGCTTGCTTGCTGCCCTGAACCGGAATAAATCATTGGTGAGGGCAGGAATGCAGAAATATCAGAACAACAAGGAATTTCCTTGCTTCCTAAGTCTGTAATTTTCACACTAACCTAGAAATCCTGTCAGCTCCAACATTTGGGTTGACTAGGAGGGGAAGGAGAATCCCCGGTGAATGATAATTGGATTACCCAGTTACGCCCCAGAGCCAAATGGCTGGAAAAGGCAGGACAGTAGGGGTAGGGTCTGCTAGTTAAAACGACATTATTTTCTGAACCAAAAAACTGAAATACGTGGATTGACAGATAATGGGACGGAATTATTTTAAATTGGTGCCGTCCCAGAAAAATCGGGGACACAGGGTGGATTGAGGTCGGTGGCTTATTTCACAACAAGGAATCCTCTGGGCCCCATATACTAACAGAGAACAGGGAACAAGCGCTCTAAGGGGAAAGGCATCACTGAGAGGTAAACCAGGAACACGGCAGAACATTCTAGGTATGGACTAGGAAGGAAAGGAAAGTTGGTCGGTCAGAACTGAAAGTATGTCAGTAAAATGTGTTCGGGGGAGCCTGGCGGGGGCATGTTCTGGCGCGGACTTGGCATCCAACAATACCGGAGTTGGGGGTTAGGAGTTCGGACTGTGGCTTCTCCATGAGTGTGCAACCTGACCTTGGGCACATTCCCTCCTGCGTGGGTTTTACTTTAAACAGAAAATCTCACAAATCCCGATTTTCACCAAGACTCGTCAATACAGCATCCCTTCCTCTGGCACGGGGAGGGGAGAAGCCGCTCTTCTAAAAATGGAAGCGGACAGACACTGAACAGCTTGTCTCCTTCCATGCAATTAAAAACCTCGTGAGACTTCACCAGATTAAAAACAAAACTCTCCGGCGGAGCCGCCGGCCTCCCAAACCCGCAGTCCCGGCCCGGCGCGGCCCGCGGTGCCAGGGCCCGGGCCGGGCCGGGCCGGGCCGGGGGGCAGCCCCGGAGGACGCGGGGGGCCGGCGGGGGGGCCGCGGGGCGCCGGGGTGGGGACGCGGCGCGCGGAAGCCTCGGGCGCGCCGGGGTTGACACGGCGGCTTCCGGGGGCGCTTCGGGCCGGCGGGGTCCCCGGGCGGGCGGGGGCGGGCGGGCCGGGCACCTCCCCGGCGCCGGGAGGGCGGGAGCCGCGGGCTGGCACGGCCTGGCAGCCGAGCAGGCCCGGGCCGGGAGTGGCAGCGGAGGGCGGCGCCCGCCTCCCAGCGCGGCGCGCGGGCCGCGGGCCCCTCCCGGCGAGAACCCTCCCCCGCCGCGGGCACTGACCTGTCCAGGGCCCGGCTGGGCCTGGCCGGGCGGGGCCTACGCAGCCCCTCGGCCGGGCGCCGCCTGGCGCGGGGTCCCGGGCCCGGGCGGGCCGCCTCCTGTCCGCCGGGAGCCTCCGAGCCGGGGCCCGGGGCTGCCGCGGCGCCTCCGACCGCACCGGCCCGGCCGGCGTCCACAAAGGGCGGCGGGGGCGCGAGGCCGCGGCGGGGGCGCGGGCGGCGGCCGGGTTGCGCGCGCGCGGCGGGCGCTCGAGGGCTGCAGCCGCCGCGGAGACAATGCGGCGCGTCCCGGCAGGACTCCCGCGGCCGCCTCCGCCAGGGGCGGGGCCGGGCGGGCGGGGCCGGGGGCGGGGCCTGCGGGGGGCGGGGCCCGGCGCGGAAGCCCGGCCGCGCGCTTCCTTTGTGCGGCCGCCCGCCCGCCCGCCCGCCCGCCCGCGCCCCCGGAAGGCGCCGCGGGCCCTCGCCGCTTGCGGCGCGCGGCTGCGGCCTAGGGGGCCGGGCGCCGCCCCCGGGGACGCCCGCCGCCTCCCGGGCCCGCCGCGCCCCGCGGCCTGGGGCTGCGGCTCCCGCCTCGGCCGGCCCGGGCGGTCGCGACGGCCCGCGGGAATGGCGCGCTTCGTGCGCGTCGAGCCCTCCGCGCGCTCGCTCGCTCCCCGCTCACAATAACCCCAAGTGGCCGTTAGCCTCCCCGCGGGGAACTGAGCGGCAGCGAGGTTAGTGAGGAGCACAGGGACCCCGTCGCACACTCCGCCGCGAGCGCGGCTCACGCCTCCCCTCTCGGCTGCCCGCGAGGTTCGATGAGGAAAGTCGTGCGGACCCGGGGCCGCGCGCAGACGGGACTGAGTGTCACTGCCCTGCCTACCCCGCACGGCTTTAAACGGAGTGATCCCGAAGCACATCCCTTTAGTCACTGTGCAAGGAACTGCAGTGGGTACGAAGGGGGTACGGCACGACTCGCCAGCCTCACCCCCACGGTTCACGCACCGCTGGCTGCATAAACAGACGGACCGCATGGAGTTTCTCCAGGCTCCATCTCTGCTCCCAACATACCCCATTTTCTCTCTTTAACAGGCACATTCTACTCTTCCCTCAGCCCCCCCCCTTTTTTTGCTTCCACGTTTTACATTTATTTTGCACCCCTGATTGTTCCCTTTGCCTTTCTTTCCCCTCTATTATTCTTCAACATTCCCAAGCCTTCTTTCATTAATATTCATATTCCCCCTTTCTTCCTTTGCATTTCATACACTGACATTATGTTTTATAAATGAAGGTAACATGAGACTGAATGCTTTACTTTCTCTTCTCCAAACATGACAGCCGGGCCTTGCCTAGCCTTCCGGGTCTAGACTCAAGAACAGGGGTGGGCAAACCTTTTCTGGAAGAGACCAGACAACACATATTTTAGCTTTGCAGGCTGTAGGGTTTTCATGCAAGCATTCATCTCTGCTGCTGTAGCCCCAAAGCCGCCACACACAGCACATTCATGAGTGTGATTGTGTTCCAATGAAACTTTATATACGGAGACTGAAATTTGAATTTCATCAAATTTTCAGGCTTGTGAAATATTTTTCTTTTGATGTTTAAAATGTAAAACCAGGGCTTCCCTGTTGGCGCAAGGGGTTAAGCACCGCACTAAGAAGCAATCCGCAGCCTCTGCAGCACGAGTTTGATCCCCAGCCAGCCAAGGAGCAACCCACATGGTGTAACAGACCTCTCCTGTCTCTCCCGCTACTTCCCTCGGCAGTGTATTTCAGGATCCGCCCGTTCTGTTCCTCACTCTGTCTTTAGTGAATCCTCTCACCCTCCCCCCCCCCCCGCCGCACCCCTGGCCTGTACCCCAGTTCTTATATGCATAAATAAATAAATCTTTAAAAAATGTAAAACCATATTAGCTAGTAGACTACAAAGACTGGGATGAGATGGACGTGGCTCTGTCAGTGTTGTTTGCCGAGCCCTGCTCTAGAGCACTGCTACTTCTACCCTGAAATGTATTCTGGTAATCTTTAGTTGGTAGTTACTTTTCCCTCTTAACTTTTAAAGCACTTACTTATAATTTTTCTATGGTATTTATCCCATTTTAATCTTCTCCAGCAGGCCTTATGCTGCTTGGAGGAAGGTATACCTCTTATTTCTTGAGGTGTTACCTCTGCTGTGCTTTGCACAAAGCAGGCATATAGACAATGCATAACTACTTAAGTCTTGAAGTGATCGAGAATTGTTTCCACTTTGCAAAGCTTACTTCTCGCAAGAGATGGTACCACAGGCGCTGGAGGCTTATTAGGTGCTTATCATCTTGACTAGATTTCAGAGAGAGGTTTTTGAGAGCCTTCCAGACAAGATGGAGAAAGGTAAGCTAATGTCAGTTCATGCAGGGAAGGCTGGCTAACAAATACTTGAGCAGGACATGCTGATGATCGCCAACCTCAGGTTTTAGGCACTATTTCCATCGGCAAATTGGTTAAAGACAAAGAGAACATGCTAACTTAGGTGGCAAAGTTGAGCGGATTTGGGGTAATGAATAATGAGATTCAGGTGTAAACATTCCTTCCCCATCACACAGGCTCAATCTTCTGATCTTCAAAATGGGGATAATTAAAGTTCTTCCTTCAGAGGGCTATTGTTAGGATTGAGAAAATACATGAGAAGCCCGGCAGAGAGGACTCAGGAAATGTTAGCTGTTAACTATTACCATTTTCTGGCTAGGAAGAACTATGGTTAAATTCACAAGATAACATTTAATGGATGTAAGTAATCATATTTTGGCTCAAAGTATAAATTGTACAAATTGAGACTAAGGAGGCCTGAAATGGGGCGACAGCAGTTACCTGAAGACTCACATGACAGCATGTAGAAAGAAACCTCAGAAACAGAAATAGAAAACCCACCAAGCCACGAGAACTCAGGGGACAGGGTGCTGCGTACCCAGGATGTCCTCCCCTGGGTCAGAGGAGTCAATCCGGGGCCAGCGTCCTGGTGAAGGAAGGAGAGGACTTACACTTGGGGCTGGAGTCACATGTAGCCCTGTCATGGCCATGTTTCAGGCTTTTCATTTCCTCCTTTGAATAATGGGGAGAATGACACTGCTCTCTCGGGGTGATTGTCAGCGAGCAGAGGAGAACTCAGAGGAGCACGTGCACATAGTAGCTGTTTAACAAATTTTAGTTCCTCTCTCCCATACCACACCGATCAGGAAGCAGTTTTGCCCCTTGAGGGGCTCAGAAAGTTAGGTCTGGGCACTAACCTATGGGGATTAGTGACACTTCTTATTTGGAATTAATGTGCTTAACTTTGGGGGTCCCACTGTAGAGAACTCAGGAGAAGGCCGAATGTGGCTAGAACAGAATGACCAGAACAGTGGGCATGGGAGGGCTTGACATGGCACTGGTGATATGTAGCCTGGAGATGTCTCTCCTTTTAATTGGAGGGACAGGAAACTGTACAGACACTGCTACAGCCCACAAGGTGGAATCCCAACCAGTGGTGGAAATTCCAGACAGATTTTGACTAAATATGAAGAAAAAACCTGATAATTAGAGCAACTCCATAATGGGATGGGAGCTTTTAAACATGGTGAGCCCCTTATCATTATAAATGAACAAGGGAAAGGGTGACCTGTGTTAATTTTTTAAATGTTCTTTTCTCCATTTTTTCCCCCTTTCTTTGACCCCATCCTTATCGCAAAGTTATCATCTTCCCCCACCCCTTATTTCCCCCCAAAGTATTTCCTTTCCTATTTCTCCTTCTTCAGTTTCCAAACTCTTTTCCTCTGGGCTCTCCCACCCAGACTCCCAGCACACACTAAGTCCATGACTGGAAAGCTCCTTGAGCTGTAAGCAGCCCGCAGCCCGCTGCCCCAAGTCTTATTGAGATCTGGGCTGACACTGCGGCACACACTGGCACAGAGCGGGAGAGGGCAGAGGGCAGAGGCCCTGCAGTGACCCTCTGTGGGGGCAGAGGGGCCCAGCCGTCTCCTGACACCGAGGTCTCGGAGAAGACACTGGTCACTGAGGACTCGCACACACAGATGAGGATCCCAGGCTGAGCACAGTTCCTTCAACGATGCTCTCCATGACTGCACTCATTCTGAATCCCCGCCAAGCCCCGCCTAGGCATTTCCCCATGGCAAGAACTTCCTCTTGTATGAATCAAGCAGGGAGCAGGCACAACGGAGGGCTGCCTGAACCCTCAAGTTGACAGTAGTGACATGTAGGCTCCAGAGTTGGGAGCTAGTTATTCCAAATCTGTTTCTTTATCCTTTACTCTTCAATCTTCTGGGTCCCCACCCTGCTTTTTTAAAATCCTTGGTTCATCTTCCCTTTTCCCCCTCTGTTTCCACCTACCCAACTTCTTTGTCTCTTTAGGCTGCAGCAGTTTACCCCTCTGTTCTAGCTGCCTGAGTGAAATGTGCCAGGGGATGGCAAGGAAGGCTGACTTTCTCCACCTCCCACCTCCCACCCCCCATGGGCCACATTGCCCTTCATACCGTGAGCTGGGGACTGCTGGATGTTAGGGCTCTTGGGCACAGGCAGGCCCCCAGGCATGGCAGTGATGATGGCTTGCTGATGTGGTGATGGGCCAGACCGAGGCTCAGGCACACTCGTCTCGCCAGGTACCATTTCCTTCCAGTCATCTGGGGCACACTGCTGGGGCTGTTAAGGGACAGGACAGAGATGACCTTCTCACGAATTGCCTCTACATTCTTGGATGCTTTCCCTGTTTCCATGGAGCTTGGGTAGCTGTCAAGGACTTTAAGATTCAGCTAACCCCAAATTAGGGAGAGGTTTCTTATAATACCCAAGGGAGGATTTCAACACTCAGCCACCCAGAGACACTCCCAAATGGGGCTGTGGAGTTGCCCGAGCTGTGCCCGTTCCGTTTGTTCCCAGGATCTGGGAACCGGCTTACTCACCACTGGGGAAGCAGGCTGCAGTTGTAAGATGACAGCTGAGGCATGCTGGAACCTGCGCTGCGGGGCGTGGGACAGGCCCTCGGGATAGCCATTGTGAGGCCCGGTGTCTGGTGTGGGAGGGTGACACTGCTGAGAGCTGCCAGGCTTGTGCAGATTGGCAGTGGGGCACTGGAGAGGCAGGGCAGATGTAACTGGGCCCAGCGGCATGGCATGGGCTTCAGAGCTGGGCTGCAGGGCCAAGCCTGGAGGGACTGAGGGCAGCTGGGGGTGGGCCTGGGCTTGGGGTGCAGGCCGTGATTGCTGGAGTGGCGGCGGTGCCTGTGGCTGCTGTGGTTGCTGTTGGATCACAAACTGAGGCTGCAGGTGCTTTGAGGATGGCTGTGAGAGGAGCTGGGGTGGCTGGAGTTGAGCATACGCTGAAAGGGAAAGACTAGGTCAGGAGCATGGCCTGACCTCCTCTTCCACTACATCAAGCGTGCCCCACCCGCAGCCACATCAGGAAGGCTCCCCAAGTTCAGTCCCTCTTGCTTTCATCTTGCTCCTAGAGCCTGGCCTGGTCATTTATATGGCCCCAATTTCTCCCTTTCTTGCCCTCTTTCTGTGTGGAAACATGAGCAGAGGGCTATCCCTCGGAGCCCCATGCAGTAGGGATTCAGGAAATTCAGCTCAGAGACAGATGGTCCTCAGGCCCTCACTGTCTAAGGCCCTCCAGGCTATTTAGTGTGAGGGCAGATCAGCTGAATCTGTTTTGCCTAAAAGCAGCCGGAGGGCAGGCAGAGCTATGCTCTGGGTTTGCACAAAGGCTCCCTGACAGCATGGAGTAAGGCAAACTGTGGGTCCCCGGCTAACATTTAATAAGCACCCTCTAATGGTTACAGGTGCAAAGTAGGCAGATTTCAAACCAAGTTAGGGAAATTCCTTCTTTCTTGAACTTTGACTATTTACACACGAGTTTTCAACCATGTCAGCGCAGCTCCATGTGGAGAAACCAGCAGGAATGGAAAGAACAGAAATGAGAAGAGACAAGGAGAAACACAGGGGTCCTTGGTGGCTGACTCTGGCAGGTGGAAACCCAGGAAATAAGGATGGCCCCAAACGACAGACTGAGTGACAGTGACCAGTGGGGAGGGGACATCGGATGGCAGTGTGGTTTCAAGAGGAATGTGTCGTGTTTGAGGTGACGGAGGAGTGTCTGGATGGAAATTGCCAGCCAACATACAGGGATTATAAATGACTCCTGAGACAGCCTAAGCCTTGTCTTCTAATGCCACACTGAATAGCTTAAAATAAACATCAGGCAAGGATTGTTAATCAGGCCAATGTTAACAGTCAGGAATGTTCGAGATGGCTGATGCTAAGGTGCCTGAGAGGTGCAGGAGGTCCCCAGTAGGCTCCAGTGGCTGAAACCTGCAGGACAACGGGCATCGTTGCTGAAAACTCAGGCAGGACTTTTTCTCCTGCAACACAAAATCGTAAATTCCTGCCCTGGGAACAGAGTTGCCATAGCGGCACTCATCTGAGATGAGAGCTGGTGACGGTGCAGGTCGGGAACTGTGCGGCCCAAGGGCACATCCCACTCCTTGCTGAGACACGAGTGGCCTGGACAGAGCCTTTTCTGTCTCAGGGTTTCGGGGCTTTATCTGGGAAACCAGAAGTTTGGGCGAGGTGACAACCTGTCTCTTTCAGCTCTATAATCGAGGGCGTCTGCCACAGGAAGACAGTTTAAGATTCTGGATTTATAAGGTGGGAAGAAAGGTTAGCGAGGACAAAGGCATTAAATCTATAGCACATTAAACGCAGCATTGGGGATAACACACGTTTGTTGACCACATTGGCAAAGGCAACTGCTGTCCTCTGGCCCTTTACCCCCGGGGTCCCCTTCCTAGCGCGCTCCCTCCCCGACTCTGTGCCACTGCGGAATATCAAAGACTGTTCTAGAACAGATGATGTTAGTATAAACCTAGGCTGAAAACAAAGCTCATGAAGGCTTAGACGAAGTTCACAGATCAAAGACCCCAAGGTATCTGGAGGAGGAGTGTATATCCTTCACCTTTTGAGGTTAATGCAAAGCCAGGAGCATGATTTAATTCCACCATTATGCTGGGTCAAAAGTCCTTTTAGTTAAAGTATTGCAGGAACTTTCCTACTGGTCTTTCTGATCCCAGCTTCTTCTCTCTATAATCCATCTTACAGATTGCAAATTAATCTTCCTAGTGAGCCGATCCTGATTAAAAGCCACCAGGGACTGGCCTTTGCAGTGTCTAAAGCCCCCGCCGCTCAAGATCTCTTGACAACTTAAACTAACCTTGTAATTTTTATTTCTTAGATCCAAGCAGTCTTTACTGATTGGGGTTTATGCCTGGCCTCCTACCGTCTGGAGCAACACAAGTCAAATCCCAGTCCTGCTTTCCTGCCCTTCCAGCAGACAAATCCCTTCTCTGAGCTACACCAAGACTTTTCTGCTTCGCCCTGGTCCCCAGAGATGTGACGTGTCTAGCAGGGCACTGTGGGCTCTAAGATCAAGATGCTTGCATTTGAATTCCAGCTTTGCCACTTACCAGCAGTGTGACACTGGGCAAGTTATGTGACCACTACTCCCGTGTCATCATCTTTATAGCTGGGGTAATGGTCAAGCGCTGATCTCCCTTAGTAAGTTAAACTTGGTTCACGTTTCCTCCAATGGACCTTACATTTAGTTGATGTACAGTCAGTATTGATGGGTGGGTGACAACTTGGTGGGACTCCAGCATATTTGTCCCACGTCCGAAGATGTTTCCTCTTCAGAGTGAGGACATGAAGGAGATGGGGGTGACCCCAGACCATTCTGTTTTACCAACACCCTGGTTTCCTGATGATTCTGTGCCTGTCTAGCTCCAGCTCACTTCCTGCACTAACCTTCAGCCCACCTTAACTTCGCGACTCATCCATAATAGATCAGATCCCTCCATGCCTTGTTGGCTTCAATTTCAGAAGCGTCCATTTTCTGGAATGCCCTCCTTCTGCTTCAGTGAGCCGAGGCTTGAATCTCTTTGGGCCCAGCCCAACTCCTGCTCTCTCTGAATTCCTGAATGCTTTTTGTTGTCGTTGTTGTTCAACTCGTGTGTGAGTTCACACGTGCTATCTTATGTATTTCATTGATTCTCATTCCTTCCCCACTCCTGGCATTTTAACATCTTTTGAAATGCAGTTGATGGTGTCAGTTTAACTGGCAATGTGCTATTTTCTTAGAGACAATAAAATAAGGGTGCCTCTTACAATCAGTGGTGTTTCAGATTAAATGAAGTAGGACATTTCCTATCTAACTAGACTACTGAACTAGACTAGGCTTTATGAATCAGACATGTCTGTTTCTTTTGCTTTTTTTTAAAACTTAAAAGATGAGCTTTAATTCAACTGGAAGATTTTTATCTTTCTTTTATCTTCCACATTGTCCCACATAATATCGATGTGTTTGCAGATGCTTAGTGAATGTCTAAGATGGATGAATTCTCCTGCCGCTCAGGCTGGGTCTTGAAGAAGGCTATTTTCTGCTGAAGCCACGACAGCAGAAGAGGCTGTGTTCTTCGTCCCTCCTGCTAGGAGGGGGCCTGTCAGTTTATGGAATAAACTGCACAGAAATCTCTCTGGACCTTTCTTATTTTTTCCTAGTGTCTAGTAGCTTCGTTTCTCCCCGGCACCCATTTTGACTCTCTTGTCCCCTGTGGCTAGAAAGTTCATTGCTTCTTAGGAAGAAGGGATTGATTGCATAGGCCCTCAGCCACAGCTTTGGAGGCCCTATCAGCCCTCTTTGTTACGGGGCAGGTGAGAGGCAAGTCCAGGGCCTCCACAAATTAGGACCTAGCTCAAAGGCAGTGCTCGTTGTCCTGCCTGGTGCTCCAACCTTGAACAGCCTTGGAAGAGACCAATTCAAGGCTTCGTAGCCAGTTGGCTGTCAGCAAAAGAAGGATGAAAGTCCCCTAGGCGGGAGAGCTGAGTGTGAGGGATTACTGACCCGCCCCTTTTACCACATCTGCTCCCAGAATGTATCCACAATGGATCGCAAGACTTCAAGAACTGCTCACTGTCCCAGAAAGCAGGGACGCTTGAACCCAAAGTTTATAAAGTTTAAGCATTGGCTGCAAGCCTGTTTATATGCTTAATTTCCTAGGAGCCTGCTCTAATTGATAGAGTTTGGCATTCTCTGGCCTACGGGCAAGAGGAGGGTGCTGGTGAGAGGAACGGCATCACTGTTTACTAACCACTCTTCTTCAAGGTGGACACATTGGGTGAAGAAATAATTTCCATTCGCTCAGCGCACATTGCTAGGCACCTACTGCAAACCACACACTATACTTGGTCTAAAAGCATACTAAACTACAAAAACATGGCCCCTAGAATAGATGTCAGCCTGATAAGAGACAGATGGTAAACAGATCCTCTTAGCAAACTTGCTATAGGAGGTAAGCACAGAATCTTGAGAATGTAGGAAAGGGGTTGACTCAGCTTGGGAAGGGGAGCAGGGGAGGCTTCCCAGAGGAAGGACGAAGTTCACCATGATCAAAATCAGGAAGGTCATCAAAGGAATAGCCCCCCAGGGAGAAGGTAATCCGGTGCATCCAGGGAGCACCCTAAAGTGATGGCCACATGGCTTTCCTGTGCTGCAGTGTCTCCAGGTTGAGGGCTGGGAGTCTGAGAGGGAGCAGAGCTAAGGGAAGCCTCCCTGGGAGGGGATACTAACTAGGTTGTGACAATGAGGTCACCAGCGGCAGCCAGCGCCATCCTATGGGGATCTAATTGTTTTAATGCTTCTCGGCTTGCTCAGCAGCCATCTGGAAAAACCACCAAGTAGCTTCTGTGACCAGGATTCCTTATAAGGCAACTGGGAATATTAAAAGGGAACTGGTTTCTCCATCTCTGCCCCTACCTCAGCCTTGGAAGATGGGATGGGAGTATAGCATAAGGGGGTAAAGGAATAGGTTTTAGTTTATTTGTTTAGCAAGTGAGAATTGTTTATCATTTTAGAGTAGTCAAATTACAGTATGAGACTGGGGTCTTGGAATTTGAAAGCAGTCATTTTACCATATGCACTTTAGTCTTCTAGGTCATTCATTTTAAGTTGATGTTTATTTAAAAACTGAGTTATTAAAATCAAAGTTGTTCTCACATATTATCATAACATTGCTTTGAAGCATCATCTTGATACAGGCAAGGGCTTTAGAGTCAAACATATCTGGGTTTCAGCCTTGGTTCTGCCACCTATAGGCTGTACAAACTTAAACAAATTGCTTAACCTCTCTGTATCTTGATTTCCTATTATGTAAAAGGTGATCGATACCACAGAGAGCACTTGCTAGTATCAAGGAGATTATTATGTTTAAGCCACAAAGGGGCTCCCTGACTTTGCTCATATATCAGAGATGCTCAGCAAATGGTAGTTATTCCCCAAATATCACCTGTTTCTTTTATGTTGCTTTGAAGTTCTCAAAGCAGGTTTACAAGTTGCATTTCATTTATTTTGAACAGGAAGCCAATGCAGCAAATGGGCAGTGCCCTCCCTGCACAAGTAAGAAGCAGGAGTAGTTTCTGAGTGACTCTCTGATGCAGTAGGCTAGGGGAAACTGACTTCATTTGACATAGGGGGCATGGTGCCCTACATGCAGCAAATGCTCAGAAATGCTGATGGTGGAGTGAAGTCAGCAAGCACAAGTCAGCAAGCACAAATCAAAATAGCAAGTCTCAGAGTATTAGCTGGAGGTTGTTGGGAACTTCTGAGGTAATCTCGGAGGGAGAACAAGACCAGAGGTTACACCAGAAGGTGGGGAGACAGAGGTACGTGAAGGACCAAGTAAGTCACAAAGGGGTGGTTGTAGGAGAGAGGCAGAGCATCTGTATGAGGAAGCCACGAGCAATTGGTGTGGTTCACTGGCCAATGGTGGGTGGGGAGGCCCGGAAGTGGGGTGGGTCCAGCAGAAGCCCTTGCGGAGCTGCTCCAGGAGCCCCTCCCAAAGACTAGGTGCTGCAACTAGGAAATCGAGACAGTGAACATTTCTAAATGAGAGTGTCTCTGAGGAGGATGATTCTAGAAGCTGTGAGGTGAACATCCTGGCCCCCTGTGAAGCCTCCTCCAGGCAGCAAGTCTTGGGCAAAGCAGGGAGCAAAGAGGAAGTATCCTTAGAACCGGTGATGAGCTGGGCGGGCTGGAGGGTGGGAATAAGGTGGGAAGGGGCTCATCCCCATCGCAAGCCTGCTCTTTCTGGCCATCTCATTCATCTTTACAGCCTGTGGTAAACATAATCATCTTTGTTTTATAGATGAGGAAATTGAGGTTTACAGAGATTAAGTAACTTGATGATGGTCATAAAACTAGTAAGTGATGAAGATGGGGTCTGAAACCACGTCTAGCTCGGAGCCTGTGCCTTTCCCATGGGAACGCGCTGGCCCCTGGTGAAGGAGAAGGAAATAAAAGTTGCCCTGAGATAGTGAGCCTGGGGTACAGGAGGACCTCACGACTGAGGGCAGCAGTCAGGACCTGGCCAAAGAGGGCGACCCTGGGTTTTTGCTTGTTTATGAACTCTCTAAAATTTAAAAATGTTCAGGGGGTGATACCCAAGTGGGAAAATCCTACACACAGTTGGAAACCTGTGGAAACGAGGGACTGGGTGAATGCATATTGACAAGTCACCTGCTGACAGACGGGGGTGTCTGCAAGGCAAGCACAGACAAGCTCAATTAGGGGTGAGTGCTGGAGCAAAATCCAAGGGAGAGGGAGCTGAATCTTTGGGGAGTCCACAGCTGATGGCAGTGGCGCTAGGGGAAAGGAAGGAGGAGCAGCGCCCACCTCCAGCACAGATGGCCACGTGTGCATACATGCACATACACACTCAAACACTCACACACGCTCACAGGGCCTGGGTGCACCCCAGTGCCAGCTGAAATAATCCTCCTTCTGTTCTGTTCTTGAAACCTACTCATTTTTCAAGGCACAACTCCAAATTTCCACCACGCCTATTACAATTTAAACTCTTGTTCATCTGGGTAACTCCCATATGGTTAGCATTATGTCTGGCACATAATAGGTGCTAAATGAGTATTTGTTGAGCTGAACTAAACAATTAAAGAAACAGAGAAAAACCCTTCAGGGATGACAGTTAATGATTTTTTTCTGCGCCATCCTATCTCCTCCATTTGAGAAATGGAATAATCATTGCTAGGATTAAATGAGATACGGAGGTAGGTAAGGCAGTTAGTACCGTACCTGGAACATGGGTGTTCATTAGCTGGCAGTAATTACTATTATTATTATTACTAGCTGGCAGGAACCATGGAAGTAATGTAATAGGGGCCTAGGGTAATAAATTTCAGGAAAGAAGGAATAGGAAACATTTCCAAAGTCCTGTGTGTATCACAGTAAACTGTCTCCGTCTCTCTGTCCTCTGTCTGTCTGTCTGTCTCTCTCACTCACACACACACACACACACACACACACACACACGCCCACCTCCACTAGTACCCTCTGGAATATTTTTTCCTAATAAGGAGGTTCTCCATGATTGAAAATGGGCCCTACAGTGAGAGTTGAAATGACCTTCATGGCCAGTTGCATGATTTTTACATCAAAGCTGCTTTGGTTCCAGGCAGACAACGGGCCACCTGTATGTGTAGCTTTCACTGGATTCTCTAAGTAAAAATGTGTCCACCCCGTAGTTTGGCAGCTGCTTTGGGAGGGAAATAATGGAACCCAAGAGTCCAGAGTCCGCAGGCATGGTGCAGTGCAGCCTACCACAGCCAGAAACCACTGCTCCCTGACACAAAGCCCCTCTGTGACAAAACAAAGCCGCTGTGTGGCAGGCCTTCCCCACGGAATCTTCTCTCCTCCCCAGGCCTGAGGAGGGATAAGGAGACAGAGCGAAGACCTGGCCCCTGGAGCACGGGCCTGTGAAAGGGCCCAGGGTTTCAAAGGCTCCACAGTTCTGTTCCATCACAGCACCTCCCTGCTGGCCAGCAGCTCTCTCCTCACCTTTGTGCCTGAGTGTGCACCCAAGGCCTCGAGTTTATCCACTAGAACCAGTATTCCAAGGGCTAAGCCTCCCATGGGGACCTGTGGCCTGGCTCCCTTTGGACTCAGCTTCCCGGAGGCCAGGCCCAGGGCCCTCACTGCCCGCCCCTCCTCAGCCCTGTGGTCCAGTCCTCTCCCCACTGAGAAGCCCCACCTCTTAGGTTCTGCTCTCCGCCCCTTACTCCCCTCCCCCCACCTACCAGCCCACCCTTTTTCAGGGTAAAAGGGACCTTTTCTATTTGCAGAGCCTAAAGAAGCCCGTTGCCAAGGTGACAGGAGCAGGAACAGCAGGGAGCTCGCCATGGGGGAGGGGCCTTGCCCCCAAACAGCTGTCAGTGGGAGCAGTCCCAGCTGGGACTAGCATTGGCCTGCTCTGGGAGGAAACAGCCCCCAGGAGAACACATTCCACCCGTGCCCCCGCGCCACAAGTCTCCACTGGTTACTTTCCCTGGGGACAGCCTGCCAGCCCGCTCCAAATGCTCCAAGGACAGACGAAAAACTCCCTGCACCCTCCCTCTTACTAGTGTGCTCTTGAGCGTGTGCACGCGCGCGCACACACACACACACACACACACACACACGCCAGCCCTTAGGTCGTAAGGTTTACTTCAGTCTTGTTTGTTTGCCCTAAGATCTGTAGCATCCTGACCCTCCTGCTGCCTTCCAAGGGGGAGGTGGGGTGGGGAAGTGGAAAAGAAGGGCTTACAGAAGAAGGGGTGAGAGAAGAGAGGAGGAGGAGCAGGAGGGGACAGCAGACGCAGGGGCAACGCAAAGCCCACTGATTTGTCTCTGGTCAGAGGGCCTTTGTGGCCTGGCCTGGCTCACGGCCACGGCACGGCAAGTCCCGTAGAAGCAAGGGGCTCTGTCCTGCATGGAGCCACACCTGGGGCTCAGGCTTGTCCTCCCCCGGGGAATTCGCTTTCCCAGGCTCAACAGAGGAGCGCCCTCCACTGGACTCCGTAAATCCCAGAACCAGCAGGATCTTTGAGCTTTGGGTCAGGAATGGGAAAAGCCTAGGACACCCCCCATTACTCTGATAGCCCAGAGGGTTCTTGATGATTAAGGACACAGGATCTGACTCAGCAGACATGGAATTAGTCCTGAGTGTTCCTTATGACTTGCGTGGCCTTGAGTGATACATGTAGTAAGTTACTGGGCAACCTTCCTGAGCTTCAGTTTTCTCATCTGTAAAGGGGATATAAATACCTGCTTTATAGGTTTCTTTCAAAGGTGAAAAAAGTGCTGTGCATGTAGGGGAGCAAAATTCTGCCATCCCAAACATGTCTTTGGCAAGGTGTCTATCTCATGGGAGAAGCTCCGCAGGCTGGGTGTTTTTGATGTTTATATCTAAATTTCTCTCCATAGGGATCTAGTCCAGGAAGACCCTGGGAGAAGGCAGATTCACCAGCAAATGCCCCCCAACCTGTCTTAGCTGTGTCTGAAGCCATGTGGTGAGCCACTTAGTCAGGCTGGGTCTCCCCCATGTCTGCAGGAAGCCACATGTTATAATTAAACTACTCCATGGCTCTTGTCAATCTGTGTGATGCACGTGTGGTTATTTGCCAGCCTAGAAGGACCCAGAGGGATGTGGATTCCCTTTGTGTCCCGACATGCATGAAAATGCCCCGTTTGCTTTCAGGGAGGCAACAGATGTTTGCTCAGTGCTGGTTCCCTCTCTGATCAGGTTTCTCAAGACCCCAGGGTGACTTAGCAGCTTTAGGGAGAATCTGAGAACTGGACTTTCTCTTGAAGGCCTCCTGGAATCTGGGAGGCTGCCTTAGATGGAGGGAGGTTACATTTTGGGCTGGGCTGGAACGAGGCTCTCAAGAAACCCTGAATCCCTGACACTCTTCTAGGGTTTGTAAGGTTGAATGAGAAGGTAGAAGAAATGCTAATTTGGGGTCCTAGCTCTAGTCCACTCAACGTAAGACCCCTCAGTCTTCAACCTTCTGAGTCTCAGTTTTCTTTTCCATAAGAGGAAGAGGCTGGACTAATCTTTGAAGAAGGCAATGCCTGAGAGTGAGAAACATCTAGAAGTGTAGGGCAGTGAGGCCCCACAGGGAGGTTCCTCTCAGCTCAGTAGTGCCCACCGGAACAAAGACAGCCGTTGTCCTCGAAACCCCAAAAAGGTGAGTAAATGATTTCACCTCGGATCCTTTCCCGCTGGCTGTCCCAACCCCTGACTTGTCTCACGACCTCCCCACTCCTTCATTGGGGAAACTACTCATGCTTTGAGATTCACTGGCCATTTCCTCTGACTCATCCTGACCCTGTCTCTGACCCATCCTGTCTGGCCCTGAGCCACCATCGCTGGCCACACTTACTTCACACTTACTGCTAGAGCAGAATGTAGGGCACTGACTGGATTTCCTGATGTGTATCTGGCTCCCTCGACTGCATACTCCTTTAGGTAAAGAATCCTATTTTGACCACCTAGCTCACCTAGTCCCAAGCCTAGATAGGTTCTCAAGGGGAAAACACTGCAGGGTAGACTGGGTGGTAAACCGGCTGGGATGAGGCCAGGGGGCTCGTGGTTGTCTGGGGGAGGGGGGAGGGAGGTGATCAGGGTGTGATTATCTTTCCTGCAAAGCTCTGTGGTCCCCACTAAGTTTATTCCTATGGTAGAACAGCTTGGTCTTCAGGTTGGCAGGCCTGGCTTCTAAAGCTCTTGGCAGATGTTTTTGTTTAAGATGGGTTACAACAGGCAGTGCTGGGAGAGTTTCAGCAGCAGGGCAAGGCGTCTAGCCCCAGGGAACACGGATTCATCCTCCGCACAGAACTTGTTTCCCTAGGAAATCTGCTGGATAATCTTTCTTTAATCTAGTAGATTTTTTTCTCACGTGCCACCTGCACAGGCAAGCCTTTCTCGGTCTTTCCCCCAAGGCTAGAGAGCGTCTCTGCACTCCCACAGGGCTCAGAGCCCACATTTATCACGGTGCCATTATCACACTCTGCTGCACTGTACCTGCGGCTCCTGAGACCCCGAGGGCAGGGCCCAAGACTTACTGATCTTTGCATAACCAGAACTGGGAATACAACTAGCAAATACTGGTCAACAGTGTCGTTGAATGATGAGAAAACCAACGTCCCACCTCCCCCGTCCCAGTGGCCTTACAAGCCTCTGGGACTCCGAGAATTTCAATAGTGCCGTGTCCAGTCCGCCTGCATCCAAGGTGGAGAACAGCGACCAGGTACTCAGGGCCACCACTGTGCCCACTGGGATGCAGGACCCACTTAGTCCCACTGATGGGGCTGCTTCTTTAAAGCAAGACTAGAAGCAGGAAATTGAAGCAGGAGCTGATGAACTTCTCCAGACTGGAAAAGGCAGAGAGACACATACACGGGGGCTGGTGGGAAAAAAGGAGAGCTCAAGAGTTTCCCCTATGACAGGAGTCCTTCCTTCTGGAGCCCTTACCTGGTGCAATGAGGGGGTGGGCGGCCACGGTGGGCACCAACCGGCTGAGCCCAGCCCGGCCCTCCATGCTCCCTGGCACACTGCTGCTGCCATCTCCTTTCTTGAGTGGCTCCGCCACACTGTCGGTCATGCCAGGCTTGGCACCTGCGGGGGAACCCTGAGCAGTGTTTCTGCCCTGTGATGGGGCAGGCAGAGGCTGGCTACTGCCTGGTGTGGGTTTCAGGGCCAAGCTGGGCAGGACAGGCTGAGTGGGGGGAGGGCCCGAGGCTGCCGCCGCTGGTGTCTGCTGTGCTCGTAGGGTCAAGTTCTGTACCTGGAAAAGAGGGGTCTATGGGAGTCCAGAGAATGAAGGTAGGTGCCACCCCACAACATAACTAAGATAGGGAAAGAGTTAGGGATGGAGCCAGGAATGGCTGAACAGGACAGGAGGTTGTAAAATCAGGGAGAAATAGAGAGAGAATGAGTTAAGGGCTGAAAGAGGAGCCAGGAGCAGGCAGATCTTCTAAAGGGGACAAGAGAGAGCACTGGTAATTAATTCATTAGGAGAAGAAATTGAATTCTGAGCAGGGATGACGGCCCAGGCTGGGGCAGGCCCAGGCAGGGAGGCCAGGGACTCTGACTCCTTCCCTCCTCCCCCAGACTCTCAGGTTAGAAAGAGCTTCCAGTTACAGTGGGGCATGGGTCTGCCACCCTGGAAAAGGCCAGGGCAAAAGGGTCAGTCAGTTGACCCGCAAGGCCACCAAATAAAGGATTGTTTTGTCTTCAGAGTTAGGCTTCCACAAGATGAGCAAGCGTATTCAACCCGGTCCCTGGCGCCCTCTGCTGGACACACAGAGGCGGTGCAGACTCACAGCTAACATCATGCTCTCCCCACGGGTCCCCACTCTGTAGCTGGGGACAGGGGAGTGGGAGGTTGCTCCTCTCCCCTGCTGCCCACAGAATCTTTGCAGTCACAACAGAAGATTTCTGTGTTCTCAGCAGAAGGCAGGGACCCAGGACTCATCTCTGTTCCCTCTTCCATGCAACCTTCATGCCTAAGCAGAGTGGGGTTTTCCACTTACAAGGCAAAAACCACCATAGAACTTAAGGGTGGGGAGAGCAAGGAAGCAGCGACCACCCATTACTGGCGATCACACCTCGGCACACTGCTCCCAACCCAGAGTCAAAAGCAGCCGTGATTTCATGGGGGATTAAGGAGCAAGTCTGGGGCATTAGGCTGCCCAGTCACCCACTCGCTTTCCTAGAAGAGCCCAGCCTTTGCAATGATTCCATGGTCCTCCAGGGCTCGTGCCCATACCCAGTATCAGTACCCCTGTGCAGGGGTGCCCACCCCCCTGCCCTCCCACAAGCATGGAATCCTCACCTGGGCGGGGGTGGGGGGCCGGGCGGGGGAGCCAGTGCCGAGCTCAGGCTGCACGGTAGCGACGGTGGCCGTGGGCGTGAAGATGAGCTGAGGGGACAAAGGAACAGTGCCGCCTAGGCTCCTAGCTACCTGCACCAGGTTACCTGGCTGGGCCTGGAATCACAGGAAACGAGGCGCCTTTTACCTGCCCAATGTGGGCTCAGCCACAGGACAGGATGCTTTAGCCAGGGAGCAGACATGGGGCAACTGGGAGGCCAGAAAGGGAAGGCGTGCAAGGCACCACCACCTGAAAATCTCAAGAGCTTGCAGCATCATCTGGCCAGGCAGGAGAGGGGTGGTGGGGGTGACCTCAGGGGGCTGTGTCCAAGCTGGGTCACTGCAGAAGCCTCTGTGAAGAGCTCATCCCAGAGGGGACCGACGTCACCAGGACCCCCTGAAGCCACTCCAGTATCCTAGGGAGCAGGGACCTTGGGCTGGGCTGGACACTCAAGAACATCTGGCAGGCCCAATCTATTCCTGAGCCCCGGCTGGGTCAGACCAGGACTCTCCTCCAGAAGGGATCAGATTGGATGTCTTCTTCTGGTCACGGGCTAGCCAAATTCAGACGGGCATGGGGAGGACGCAGGGACCACAGTCACGGAGGAAGTGGAGTGCCGAGTGTGGGGCTTGCGGCTGTCCTCCTCATGGGTGTCCACCTGACCCTCACACCCCCACCAGCCTAGCTCAGCGCCCGGCAGCAGGTGGCCCCAGAACCCACGTGCCCCAACTGCGCCTCTGTGCCTGTGGGCCCTGGTCAGGGAGGAGCAGACGGGCTTTAGGATTCCAGGAGGGATAGCTGCATCCACTAGGGCGTGAGAGGCCCAGGGCCGAGGCAGGCTGGGTGGTGTCTCGGGGGGCGGGGGGGGGGGGCTATCAGCAACTAGAGGAGCGGGAGCTACTTCCGACTGTGTATCTAAGAGGACATGCCCAGGCGACGGGGCGCACCTCAAACAGTAAGCTCGAGGCAAGAACAGGAGGGCCGGAGCAAGCCCACGAAAGCTCCCCACGTCCAGCTGGCTGTCTTCAGGACAGTGTGTCAAGGAGCTGCGGGGAGAAATCTTCAGAACCGGAGCCATGAGGCAGGGACTTGGGCCCAGCACAGAGCTGGGCTGTGGTCTTCTGGGGGCAGGCTGCTGTTCTCCCGGGTTCCCTTAGTTCTTCTAGACTGAGGAGCCTGTCAGGTCTCCAAGGGCCTTGCACCTCATCGGGACGGGTGTAAAAGATCACTTCTGGGCGTGCTCTCTAGGGCACATGTGCCCACAGGCCATGAGAGTCACGGGTGACAGGGCGACCATGTTTAGACAGGGGGCCCAGCTGGGGAGCAGCGGAGGCAGCAGCATGTCCCGAAGCTGGCCGCCGCCTTCACCCCCTGCGTGGATGCACCCTGGATCTAGCGGAGGCCAGTCTCTGTGTGGGCCACCGCAGCGGTGAGAGCCCATTTCTGGGGGTGTAAATGCCTGTGGTCCCCCTATCTCGGGTCTCTGAGTATGCTGGCCATCTGGGCACAGACTCTGCATCTACTCGAATTAATTTGGGAGAGTGTTTTCTGATAAGAAGAGGAAAACTAGGGCAGGAAAGGAGGCATCAAGGGCATCTTTCTCTATTTCAGCCTGGAATCCCGCCTGTCCTTGAGTTAGTGAACATTTACCAAGGTTCCCACTTAGTCTTCCAGGTCCCTGTCATCACCCCTTCCTCGTATTGGCCCCTCGTGCCTCTCCCCACCCTTCTCTAACCCCGGCGCCCCTCTGGTCCCCCAGCTCCCGCTTCTCCGCCTCTGTCCTGCTCCACCTGAGCGGCAGCCCGGCTGGGGACTCACCATCTGTGCCCTCAGGTACATCTGGGCTTGGCTTGCAGTCAGGGCCGGAGAAGACGTGTTGCCCAAGAGCACAGCCTGCTGGGCGATGCCCGAGGCCGCGGCTGAGTTGACGCTCTGAGCCCGGTTGATGAGCTGCGCCGCTGCAGGGGAGGCCGCCAGGTTGATCTGTGAGAGACACGGCGCAGTAGGAAACGGGGAGCTCTGTTGGTTAACTCTGTGCCCCCTCACCCATCTCTTTCTTCCCCCCGTCTCTGTCCCTTGCTGGGTTCAGCTTCCTTTAGGACCCTCTATGGTCCTTGGGGCTTGGAGTGTCCACCAGCGCTGCCTGTCTCCGGCCTGTGTGCAAAGCTGCAGGGAGGTGCTATGGGCAAAGAATGAAGTGAGGAACAGGAAGCCTCGACGCTGGGGTTATTAAAGTTAAGGGCAAGAGGATTAGATTCCAGCCACGATTCTACATGGCTAAGGAGGCACCGCCACGAGCATTCCGGGCAAGGGAGAAGGGGCTGGTCGCAGCTGTGGGCTCCGCCTGCCACGGCCCTGTCTCACTCACCGAGGATGCCGGGGTTGGGGTCTGTGCAGACACATTGCTGCCTGGAGCGCTCCCTTGTCTGTTGGCCACCAGGCTTGCCTAGGAAAGAAAACTCTTGTTACTAGAGCCCCAGGGCTCCCCAGCCACTCCCCTGGCCCTTGCCCTCCAAAGGAAGCACTAGAGGATGACAGTGAGGAGTCCAGCCCCCGGAGTCAAGCCCCCATTCTGCCTCATCCGCGTGACCTCAGGCTAATGGCTCCGTGTCCCTTTAATACAAAGTGAGCCCCAGTCAAGGCTAAGCCTCTCCATGCACATGTCTCCTCTACTCTGATTTATTTTGGGGGCTGGGCACACTATTACTATTAACTTATATGGAAATAATTTTTGAGCATTCTAGGCCCCAGGAATAACCTACCCAAGCACACTGAACGGGAACACCCTACTTCTGGACAGCAGGGGAATCCTGTGAGCGCTCAGTGTTCGCTACGATCACAACCGTTGTTTCTTGCTCCGGTCAGCAGCCACCCACCCCCGCCACTCTGTCATATCTGGTTCACCGCCCCGAGCTGTGCACGGTGTCTGGAAGGCCCAGCCTGCCCTCCCCCCGCCCAGCTTCTGCTCATCCTTCTGCCAGCTCCACCGGGAGTCCAGCAGCTAGACCCTCCCCGACCGGCCACGCTGGGCCTCTCTGCAAGTCCAGAATGACAGGGTGCACGGAGAACTCAGTGCCAACATGAGTCACTCTGGGGTACAGAGGCGCCTAAACATTTTGTTGAATGAATGGACGCATTTTCCGTTACTAACGACAGACCAACGAGAGGGCGACAGCCTTCTCTGGCCACCACCGCCTTGGCCTCCCAGCAGCCCCCCAGCTGCAGCCACGGTGAGGAGGGCGGAGAGGGCAGCTGCTGCGAGCTAGGGGACTGTGGGCCAGGTGCTTAACCAGAGCCTTTTCCCGCCAAAAGACAGATGGCAGGGGTGCATGTGGGGCTTCTGGGAGAGACCCGCATGTGCCTGCCCTCCCCCTACCTCACTGTTCACGGCTCTCACCTGCTGCACAGCTGCCAGACTCTGGAGCTGCGCGCTGCTCAGGTGCTGCTGCTGTAGCGCTGCGGTCTGCAGCATGAGGTGCTGCTGCTGGGCCGCGTACATCTGCTGCAGGTACTGTGCCGCCGTGCTGGGCTGCCTGTGCAGGGCCTGCTGGATCACCTGAGGCGCGGAAGGAGAGGGCTGTTCACCGGCCACACATCCCACCTGCGGCCACGTGCCTGTCCGCCCCTCTCCCCGATGGATGGCTCGCCCTGTCCTCAGCCACCTTCCCCCAGGGCGGGGAGGCAACTCTTGGCAGAGCTCTGGACATGTCTGCCCAGTCTGTCCTGCAGCTCTCCCCTGGCCTCCCTGCAAGGTTTGCTCCGGTGCCAGCGCCTCCATGGGGAGAGGCAAAGCAGCATCCCTTGCTCCAGCCCACCCTGGCGGAGGCCGGGGAGACAGAAACTCTGAAGCCCCCGTGACACTGTGTCCTGGGCCAGGCCCTTGCAGCTTCCCATCCCCCAATACTCCTCAGCTCAGAGGCCAGTGAGAGGGACATGGGGGACCACAACAGAGAGTACTGAAGCTCAAGACATCAGCGACAAGGAAAGAGGTGGGAAGACAGGCGAGCTGGAAGCGGGGCCTGTTCCTGTTTGCAATGCAGCCAGCAGAAGGACTCATCCACAGGCGACACCGTCTCGGCTGCAGCCCCAAGGCAGGCTGGGTGCTGCTGCCCAGGTTCTGTCCCCAGCTGCCTGGGAAGTCCCATCAGTCCCTCGAAGAGGTCGCCTGGGCCTTGCAGAGTGAGCCAACACCATAGTGATGCCACGTTCTCTTGATCCTCCCTCTCTTTTGAGCACCACTTCCTGGGCTTACTGCTCTCCCCTCTCTCCTGAGGGACTGGCTGGTGAGTCTCAGCCTCCGGGAGGTGACAAAGGCTCTGTGTTGATCTCCCCCCACTCTGTACTCTCAGCCCCTCAGAGCTCCCCCTCCACCACAGCACCAAAGCACAGTGAAGGCCTTCCCCAGCCCTCAGGTCCTGGAGGGGCTCCTCTCCCCTCTCCGCTGGCCACTCTAATGCCCTCTCTTCCCATTTGACACCCTGCCTGGGCCCTACTAAGGCTTTGACCCACTCCTGCCCTTAGCTCTGGGGATCCCTGGCCACAGGCTGGTCCTCATCCTGGGTCCTGGCCCTAACAAGCAAGCCTCCAGCCTGTCTCTCGGGCTTGGCGTGGTTTCTAAGGCTGGTGACTCGAGGACAGAATAACCTCTGGGCTCAGATTTGAGGTTCTGTGAAAACAGGCTCATATCACAGGTTCTCTATAGGCTCCTGGGTATCCCTAGAAAACCCCACCCCGACTCACCTCTTCCACACCCTTCCTTCAGTGTACCCTCCGCGGCGGGGGCCTGGCTTATATGAACTTACCTTTCTCCCTTGCCCCCCCACCCCACCCCATCCTTTCTTCTTCCTCTATGTAGGCCTCTCTATCTTAGACTCCTCCAAGGCCCCTGGCAGTCCAGGCAGCCGGAGTTGAGACATTGAAACTCCTTCTTACTAGAGGACAGCAACATGTGGAAACGGGAGGTGCCCGGGGCGGTTTGCCTGGTGCAGAACGCAGCCCGGGGCGCCCCATTTCCCAGAGCAGAGCCCCTCAGTCTTGTTTGCCTGCAGCTGTGCTGGGGGGAGGAGGAGGGTACATTCTAATGTTGGCTCCTGGGGACTAAAGTACGTGCCAAGAAGCCAGGTGTAGGGAAAGTGAATTAATCAGGCTCTATGCCACTGGCCTCCGTGGCTATCACCTGTGGCCTTGATCGTGTTAGTACACGGTGCTTGGGCGTGTGGGTGAGGGGCAGAGTGCCTGGTTGTGAATGCCTGGAGCATGGAACCAATGGTGAACCTACCTGGCCTGGGATGGTGGCAAAGCACCAAGGGAAGAGGCGGGGTGAGGGCGGGGGAAGGCAGGCACAGGAAACACCATTTTATGAAGTGTAAGGCAGAGAGAACTGGGAGAGAGAAGATTCCACAGCATCTGATGGTGTCCTCTTTACCTAGATTTTTCAGTCTGCTGTGGCTTCTCCTCTGCTCCCTAATCTGGGCCCGGGGCCAAGGCATGAGGTCACTTGTCTAGCCCAGCGAAGCTGTAACAGCGAAGTTACTCAGGGTAAACACTTGTCCACTGCGGTCCCTCCTTTCTGCCTGTCTTATCTGGGCACCTCAGACACTGGTGATTAAGAACACCGGATGGTGGGAGAATTAGGCTTAGGTTTTTTGTCTTTCCCTGAATGACCATCTGAGTCCCTGTTTCCTGAATTACAGAACTGCGCCTAATAACCATTCTCACTGAGGCGGGGGAGCCAGCTCCACACTGGGTGTGGGAGCAGCAGGGGGCCTCATGGAGGGCACTCCATGGACCACAGCTTTAGGGAAGAAGGTAAAAGGCCACAGAGACACAGGATTTTGGGGGCTTCCTTTTGGGCCCTCTGTCTTGGGAAACTTGTTACAGGACGATGGCTGTTTACGCAGTGGGTCTGGGCTGTGGCGAGCAGCTCCCATCACTTCTCTTGCCTGCCTCTTACACGTTCACACACCTGTCCTCCATCATGCTGGGATCTGGATCACTAGGTAAGGATCAGGAATTCTCCTGATCTCTCCAAACTTCCTGATTGGACCCACTGGCAACGCTCCTGCAAACACACGTCCACTAACCCACCCCCCTACACCCTTTCTAATCCAACCCCTCAGTTATTCCACCAGCCCAGGCTCACAGGAGCTCCCGGTTAGCCTGCAGGTGATTAAGGACTGCAGTCCCGGATCCTCTGGAATCTTACCTGCACCGTCTGCCGGTCAGGAATGCCGCTGTACACAGAGATCTGGGGTCCCGGGGGGCGGCTGCTCCCACCGCTGCTGTTGCTGCAGCCGCTGCTGCTACCGACCCCACTGCTACTGCTGGAGACACTGGCACTGCTAGATGTAGGGGGGACTGGCAGCTCATTCTCCATGGCCTATCGGATGGCACCGTCAGGGCACGCAGATGGCAGAAAAGCAGGCGGATGCTGGGAGGGAAGAGACAGGGTGAAGTGTCACACACTCACTGGGGTGCTCATACATATGCATCAGCTCTTCGTCATCCTGTAGCGGAGTCCTGGGTAAAACCGGGTCCTGGGACAGGCTTGCCGGGAGGATGACAGGGCCAGGCTTGGTTCACAAGGCAAAATTTGAGATCATATCATACTGATTCTAAAGTCTATGACCTGCTTGTTCCGCCAGGAGTTAGTATCAGTAAAGGAGGCAGATTTCTCACAATGGTCTACCTGGAAGAGCTCTACCCTATCAACTTCTACATCTTTGGGATGGAGAAGCCGAACATCAGAGAACTTATTGTCTATATTTATACACTCAGAGAGAGAAATGGGATTAAAAATCTGGAGGGAACAGAATGAGAGAAAGATGCAAACGAAGAAATAAAATAAACAGAAGTGCCTGTTTTGTTTTCAAAGCCAGAAGAGCTCTGAGTGTGTCTGGAGTGTTGTTTTCTTTATGAAGTACTTAGCGACTGCCCTCCAATCTCAAGTTGAGCAGGGCAGTACATTGAGCAATTTGGTGGAAATTACAAGCTTTGGAATCAGAAAGACTTGGATTTGCGCCCTGGCGCTGCCACTGACTAGCTGGGAAAGCTTGGCAGGTCACACTCCTCTAACCTTCTGTCTCTTAATCTGTCAGGTGAAAGAGCGCATGGGCTGTCGGGAAGACAGACTAAGACAATGATGCTTAGCAGAGTGTCAAGTGTGTACCAAATGATCCACGAGCACTGGCTTTGGGCTCATTAAAACTGTCCCCAGCCTGGTTCTCACTGTCCGGCTCCTGCAGATCAATCCTCTTCCAGCACAGAACTGGCAGAGCCTCTTGGGACCTTCCATCCCGGTCATTAAAGCCTGCCAGGAATTCCTCCAGGGCCAGACCATGATTGGGGTTCAGAACTGGCAATCGCAGAGCTCACTGAGGCAATGTGTTGGGGGAGTGGAGAGGGGCTGGGAAGGAGGCGCAGGAGAGAGGGAGGACGGCAGGAAGGAGAGAAGAGGGGGTGATGGGAAAGACATGCCCAAATCTGAGTTCAAGTTCCTCTTTCTCCTGTCACGCTATTCCCGAACTCTCTCCCTCCGCCCGCTGCCAAGCTTGCTCTCTCTTTTCCCTCTCATTCCGGCCTTCTGTTTCCCCACCCCACCTCTTTGCCTTTTCTGTCATATTCATAATGGTCTTCCCATTTTGGGGGCTGCACCCTTGTTCCTAGCCTCTCCGCCTGTGCTCATGCTCACCCCCCTTTCACCACTGCTCTTACAGGGTCCAGATGCATCCTCCTGGGTGCTCACACTCACTGCCATTGTGCTTTGGCTCTGGCTGCCCTTGCACATGTGTGTGTGCTCACTCTCCTCTCTCCCGAGCTCCCTTCTGGACCCTCTCTCCTCAGCGCATCTTCCCACATGCTCCTAGCCCGGCTCGCTTGTCCTTGACTGACCTCCCTCCGCATCAGGCTCACTTTGTCCTCACTCCTAGCCTCACGCTCCAGCTCTCTCTCCTCACTGCAGTCTCCTGCTGAGGATCTCCTTCCCCAGTCTGCTCACGCCTACCCTCTCTTTCATTGATGCCACCCTCCTACTCTCCAGATCGTGATTCCCCCACCCTATCGCCCTGGCATGCTTGCTCTGTTCCAGTTCATGCTTTTGATGGCTCTCAAGCACCTTCTCTGGCTTCCCTCAATCGTGCATGAAAAACACAGAGGAGGTAAGCACAGACTCTTAGGGAACACTTCAAAAGAGGAGTAACAATTGAATCCCCTGAACTCACAGCTCCCCTGCTTTCATAGAACAAAGATGCCCCGCCCCACTTTCCACTCCTTGTCAACCACCCCTAGAATCTTTCCATAGTTTCTAGTTTGTACCCAGGAATCACTAAGTTCCTTGTTTCCCCACAGTCTGAATATCCACAACATGCAGGGTAACCTTGCTGAGTACCAGGAGCGGGAAAAGGTAGATGACGCGACTCTTCATTTTAAAGTTCTTAAGTGTTGGAGGCAGACCAGAGATGGCCAAACCTAAAATCCCATGCCCCAGGGAAAAAATGCAGACATATACAAAAATGTGTGCAATGATGAGGTTAATGACTCCTTTGAAACCTATCCAAAAACTCTGGACTAAAAATTTTAAAAGTTAAAAAAAAAAAAGAAAAACAAACTGAAATATACAAAAAAAATTACTTCATTAAAAAAATAAATTAGAACTTAATAAATTAAAAAAAAAAAAAAAAAACTCTGGTAAACCCAGTAGGGATTGGGCATAAAGTACAAATCTTAAGATAAAAATATTACCTCCCACATGCCAAGTTACAAATGCGTGAGCAAGACACTTGCTAGTGTCCAGAAGAGAGAGGTGTTAAGGAAAGTGTGCAAGCGATGGAAGGAAGGGGGAGGAAGCTTACTCTAGGCTTTCTGAATACCGAGACTTAGGCTGCTGCTGAGTAAACAGATCCCAGCCCTTCCCTCTGGGCCTCCTCTGGTGGCTCAGTTTTCCTAGGAGCCTCGATGTGCTAACAGGAAGAACATGGACTTAGGTGTCAGGTAATACCAGCTTTGGCAACACCAGCTCTACTGTTACTGCTGTAGGGCCTCAGGTAATAAATAATAACCTATGTGGGGTGATGTGCTTATGTGTCTACCTTCCCCACTGGATTCTGAATTTCTGGAAAACAGCAATCACTTTGTATTTGCCCATATATATACAAGCACACACACACACATATATGTCGTATTCCATAAGTATTTGTTAAACAGAATTGTTTGACATGCATCAAGCTCCATCCTACTTCTCATCTGAAAGCTTAATTTCTGCCTCATCAGAAGAATTTTCCCCAACTACTTTAAACATACATGACTGGTGATTTAATTTCAGTACTGTCCATCAGTGGCATCTATACTAATAATAGTGATTGTTGAGTATCTACTGTATGTCAAGTACGTGTGGTAGATGCTTCATTTCTAGTCATGACGTCCTATATAGGATAGATACTGTCCTAATTTTGTCAATGAGGACTTATCTAAGTAACTTATCTATGGTCATCACAGAACAAGGATTCCAAGCCAGGTCTGCCTCCAAGCTAGAGCTCGTCCCATGTGACATCCTTCATCTTACCTGCAGCCATTACTCAATGACCTGGGGCAAAAGTTCATACTAGAGTGTACCTACCAGATTTTCAGAAGTGGAAAGGAACTGAGATCATTGAATAATTCCCTAATTATTAATTAATGTCTATTAAATATTTTATGCTTAAGTCACTCTATGTAATGTATACATTACACATGCATGTGAATTCAACACCAGCTGAAGAGACCAAATATTACCAAAATCTCCTTTGTTTTTCCTATGTAAAAACCGAGCCCCAGTTTGGGGGGAATGTGAGTCACTCAAGGAGATAAGGCTCCTTTGTCTCTCCTTCAGTAACACATACATGGAAGGCACCTCCAGAAAACCTACTGGTTTTACTCAACCAGAGGGTTGGAGAAATCAGCAGCTAATGCCCTATATTATGTAACGTTCTCATTGGTGTCCTAGTGGAAGGTAACCTGGGTTAGAAAGAAATTAATTAGGAAGCATGGACCAATACAGTGACTTCCAAATTCAGAGAGGCTCTCTCCTCCTTGAATTAAACTTTCCGTGCCCGACCACTCCCCCCTTCCTTCTGCCACAAAGCCCTGGTCTGTAAAGGAAAGATGTTCTGACCTCTCAGTGAGGGCTACTGAGGTATCTTTGGACTCGCATTATGCCCCAAACCCTGGAGTCCCTCATTAGAAAACAAGAACCCTTAGATTTTCATAGTATGTAGGCTTTAAGCATTTTACACACTCTTCTTCAATTTCCTTTTAATTCCTACTCGTATTCCTCCCTTCTCCTCTTTCTAACTAGTTCCTTATTTCTTCCCCAAGGCCACGCATCCCTGTAGACTCCACTGTGAACTGTAGCCAAATCTGATTAATGGCTAACATCCAGAACTGGAAGTCTGGTTTTCTCTGAGTTCTAATTCACTGTGTGGTTTTGTGGGAGGCCAGGCTCTGAAGGCTGCGATCCTACTTTAGTCAATTCTCTCTTCCCAACCGCAAGGGACCACTTTGAGTGATGTGCTTGACTGTAATGGCTGGGATAGTGATCTTATTACAGGTTTCTGTTGTCCACAGGGCCTGAGACCAGCAGCTGGAGAAACGCTGATGGCTTTGCCCTCCCAGGAGCCACCAAGTCTAGGGAACTTGAGGCTCTGTCCCGAGGGTCAGGAAATCCATTTGCTGCGGATTACAGCTGTGACAGAGGTTACAAAAGTAGCTGATACTGGAAGAAAGTAGCTGAAAGATACTGGAAGTAGAGCTCTCCAAATTGAGCCTAAAGCCCTGGGGTAAGCTAGGGTGGGGTTTTTCCTAATGGAATCAGAGTCTGATAGGAAATGAGAGTCTAGTCCCCGCCACAAAGGCTGCTGGTGCCACAGAGCCTATGGTGCTGACGCAGGGTGAGGGTGGGCCTTGCTATGTCTCTCCTCATAGGTTGCTGCTCTGTCCAAAGTCCATAATAGCCAAGTGTTCAGACACTCTGGACTCAGGGGACTAAGGGGAGACTGCTTACACCCCCAGGATACTGCACTGCCCTAGCTCCTGGTGGCTGTCTGAAGCTGCTGGTGCCCTGGAAGCATCCCAAGCGCATTCAGTTCAGACCTCCTCAGAAAGATCCTCCTTCCTCCCTCGTCCTCTGCATGTTGCTTTAGCATCCTTAGTATCTCCAAGAAAGGCTAAGAAGTTAAAAATTACCATATAATCTGACCCATCAAAATAAAGTGATTTCTTCGTGAAACAGAACCACATACACTTAAATGAATAAACATTTTCTGAAACCTCACTGTTTTCTTTATAAATTCTAGAAGGCAGACACTATAATGTGTTTTTAGAACAAGCCTGGGGTGGCTGGTTGAGAATATGAAGAGAAAATGAAAAATTTCACTTTCTTTGGAAGGAAAAGTCGTGCTACCAAACACTCTCTGCACTCAGGCGCCAGTCTCATCGCCCTAAGACAGGCCACTCCATGACCCGCCTCTCTCATGGCAGGGACTGGCAAACCTTTCCTGTAAAAAGCCTGATAGCAAACCTTAGGCTTCGCAGGTATACAGCTGTTCCATGAATACTTATCTCTGCTGTGACCCTGCAAAAGCAGCTACAGACAAGGCCTAAGTGGGGTGTGCCGGCAAAACACTAGTCATAAAACAAGCTTTGGCCTGCGGGCGGTGGGCCAAGCACATATTGGTGTGTCAGTCCTGTCTGATGGTGTCCCCGTGGCTTACGGTTAAAGTGTGGGCTCTGGAGTGAGAAACACCTTGTTCAAAACCCAACTGTTTGGCCTCAAATGAGTCCTGGCCTCACTTGGGCCTCAATTTCTTCAGCAAGAAGATCCCACTTGCCTCAATCGTGGTTATATGCATTTGATGAGATGTGTGTAAAGCACTGAGGACAATGGTTAGCAAGGAGTAAGTGTGAGGGTGTGAGCACCATTTGGGATTTGGAAAGTGATTTCTTTGGCCACGGTACAAAGTGAAGAACCATCAGTTATTCTATAGCACTGGGCAAGGCAACAGGGAAAAAATATCTTTATAAAGAACCCTGGTCTGTTTTACTTGTCTAAATGTTTGCCTCTTTTCCAGAAGATTCTTTAGGAATATAAGGGCAGACTGCTAATAGCTGAGCCGCAAGGCTCCGAGCAGTTACCAGTCTGTCCAGCCCTCAGTCTCTTCAACTGCAGAACTGGGACAGATCCTCCTTCCTGGAGGGTTGTTACAGTAGATTAATTAATATATGTAAAGCCATTAGACCTTGCCTGGCACTTAGTGAAGATAATAAAGGTGAGCTGTGATTATTAGTATTGATATTGACATTATTAAAGTTTCTGCAGTCTTAACTCGGGGCTAAAGAGGGATACTATTCTACTGGTTTTCCAGGAAACACACACACACACTCACACATTCCTGCCATTTTTATACTTTGCCATGTCCTGCCTTGAACTGGCCTGATTCTAGGTTAAATGGTGATTTCTGCCCCAGCTACTTCCTGACGAGCATAAGTAAGCTAGGACAGGGGTCCCGGGAACACTTGTTCAAGGGCGTGGAAATTTATCTGTTTTCTTTTCTTTGCTTCCTCACTTTCTACCCCTCCAAGCTGGGATATACCTGAGATCTACCAGGGGCCTCTAGGTATTCAGAGAAAGCTGTCACCAAATGTGAAAAAATGTGTCTGGTCACTGTTAGCAACCAGCACCAAGAAAGCCTGTGAGAAGCAGGGGTCCTGCGGGGAACCTGTTTTCCTGAGACCACCTGAGCGCACTTGCTCTTTCCCAAGGAGCTTGTCCCTTAGAGTTACATCCTCTGAGGAGAATAGAGATGGGATTGATATGCTATGAAGAGACAGCACAGTCTTTCCTATCACAAAGACTCCTGTTCTGCACGTGAATGACCTTTGCTCCACTAGGCAGTCTGTGGGCTGAGGCCTGGTACTAGTAAAGGTGGATCCTTGCCAGCAATCGGGTACTGGCGCAGGGACAGGACCGCTATCCACATGGTCTCCCCTACTCCTTGCAAGCACTCTACGATATGGGGGTTAGTTCCTTATTTTCCCCACAAGAAAACTGAGGTTCAGAGAGGTTCATCAGTACTTATGTGAAGCCGGAGCTGACAAGTGTCAGGTGAAGGATCTGAAACCAAAGCTGCAAGGCCTTGCCGGAGAGGCAGATTCCTTGCTCTTACTGCCGCTGTCCTCTCTGACCTGTCGGTTCCTCTGGAGTAGCGTGTCTGCTGTCCAAGGGACTGTCTCACAAGAGTTATCTCAAATGGGAGCGTCACTCCACAGCAAACCTGCCAACACTGTGGGCAGGTATGACTTGAGATTTCAGGACTCTCTTTCCACTTCCCCCGCCATCTCCTTTGGGACGGCTCCCTCCCCTCCCCTGGATGCTTTGGCTGGGCCTGCCTTCTGGAGGACTCAGCCATCCCTAAGAGGCTTTCTCTTGCTCTGCTTCTGTCCTAGCAACTTGTTATGGCAGCGCTTTCAGAGCTTGGGAATCACAAAGCAATTCCAGGGTCTCCCCGGTCCAGGACTGAGGCCTTCTCCCCCTCATTTATCCCAAATAATAGCCACTAATGGCTATTACCATTCTTCTCTAGCAGAAACATACCTTATGTCTGTGGTCACCTATGATCTACTAAGAGCACCAGTCTTTTGCTTCCAGTTGTGTTTGGAATGCCAAGTTCTACCCCACTGTGCACCCACACATTGGCTTTTCCGTTCTCAGCACACCTGCTGCTTTTAGCTTCCCCATTCTTACTGGGGAAATCTACCTAATTAGGGTCCCCTCAACCGTATACTCTTTCTGGTCAAATATAACTTGACCCTATTTCTTTTCTCATAACACTGAGATAGCTGATTTTGACAGCTAAGTAGGCAGAAGTAGGACTACAGAGTGGAAACTGTGAAAAGATTTTAACTCAACAACAAAAAGTCCTCGCTGACAACTGGAGCTGTGGAATTGCAGAGTGGGCTGCTTTGTGCTGTGACTCCAGTTTAAGGAGGCATCCAGCAGGGCTAAGCCGGCACGTGGCGGGGAGTGGGGGGTCACGCAGCGGGGCCCAGGGTCTCAGCACCAAGGGTGGGCGTTCAGGACAATCTTTTACTGGACACCAGAAACCTAACTGGAATTTAAGCTTTTTGCTTATTTTTAACTCTTCCATTTATGAACATTCTAAAATCACCTCCTTTTTTCAAGCTGCAGGGTACCTCCTGATTGGTTTTCATCATTCTAGTTACCAAAGAAAAAAATTCCATTAGTCTGAACTTACTGATTCCCATCATCTACCCAAGGTGGAGGAAATTACTGTTCTTATTTCATGGGTAAGGCAACCACAAAGTGACTAAGCAGAAAAGCGATTCTCTTTTGGACCCCTGAACACCCAACCAGCTCACCCAACTGCCATCTATCTGTCCTTTCCAGCCGTCCAGCCATGACGGAACAATTACATGTGCTTGGTACTAGATGGAATACAAAAATGATTCAGGTATTAACTCTGTTACTGAGGAGTTCTGTTTATGAGCAGAAATAAGAAAAGCATATTTTTAGAAAATATAACAAATACAAGGGGAGTCAGCAAACTTTTCCTGTAAAGGACCAGAGAGTAGGCAGTTCAGACTTTGTGGGCTGCCTGTGGTCTCTGCTGCATATCCCCATCTGGTTGCCCTGCCCTCTAAGCAACTGAAAATGCAAACACCATTCTGAGGTCCAGGCTGTCACGTGCACAGGCTGTGGGTTGGGCTCGGCCTGTGGGCCACAGTTAGCTGACTCCCGTACTGTAAGAAGATATAAAGTGATGACCTTCCACTGAAGTGGCTTAAAGTTTCATTTGGGGTGGGTCTTTAAAGGCAGGTTTGATGGAACCTCTAATGGGGAGGGGGTATGCTAGGTGGAAGAAGGTCATTCTCATTTCACAGCGCCACTACTTCCTATTCTTAGAGCAGGGGCTTTCAAAGAGTGGTCATTATTGCTTAGGAATTTATTAAAAACACATATTTTCATAGTGGTTCTCAAAGTTTAGCATACATGAGAATCACCTGGAAGGTTTGGCAAAACAGACTACTATCCCCAGATTTCTGATATTGCTGATCCAGGGACCACACTGTGGGAACGACTGTTGTGGACAATACCTGCTAAATCTGTACACAGGTGATGTGGTCGCTCTGTAGTTACCAGGTTCACCCCCTTTAGTGTCTATCCTCAGAAAGCAGCTTTCAGCCATTGTAAGTTGGCGATGAGATGACCTTTCCTTCCAGGGCAGGGGCTCTGGGTCTTGTTAGGCTCACCCACTGGAGGTAGCAAGTCACTCTGGAGGGCTCTGTGGGGAGGACAGTCCCCCGAGTGATGCTTCTTGGCACACACACTCTCTTGCTCCCGATACATCTGTGCACTTTTTCCACTACCAAAAATGGTCCCCTCTGCATTATGCTGGGGACCACCTCCTTGGATCAGGAAAAAAAGGACAGTGCTTATATTTTAACAGCTACATTAAATGACTTAAAAAAAACCCAGACCTGCAGCTCAGAGAGACTGAACTGAGGGTAAAAGGGAAAGACAAGCCAGAGAGAGCGCGCAGAGGAATCTCAGAGGAGGCTGTGGGCAATCAGACACAGGAGGAGTCATTAATCTGGCAGACAATGAATGGCAAAAGGCAATTAGCTTGCCTGTGGTTGTAGCAGCCAATGAAGTATGCAGTATGGCCACTGAGGGTCTAGTGCAAGGGCAGGGTCATTGCTAGGCAACTCAAAACAAGTGCAAGATAAGGGAGGTTAGAGGTGGGAAGCCATCTGGGGCTAATGGGAAGCAGAGGAAGGTGTGCATGGTCTCTATGGATATTCAGTACCCGGTGGGAAATGTCCCATTGTGGCTGTACACTTGCCAGGGCTCAACGTGCTGTTATGCTAGGATACAATCTTGAAAATGAACTAGGTGCTTCCGTAGTGTGTGCGTATAGGCACACACGCATAAACACGTGCACACACACACTCTCTCATTCTCTCTCTTGATATTGCTCTTCATTTACCTGCCAGATCTAACCAGGCACAAAGGTAGCCTGCAGATTGCCCAGCTGAATAACAGCAGGACCACATGCCCAGGCATTGGCTGAGTTACACAGTCACAATTCTAAACTTCAGTTCGTGGGGTCTCCTTCCACGCTATAAGCAAGCTCGCTTTTTCTTTGCCATATTCCTCATTCACATGCACATTCTCACCTTCTGTTCCTTGCAGGCACTCTACAGTCATGCTAATGATTCTTTTCTGCCTAGGCAAGCTCTCCAGACACCTTCCTTTATCCCTCCTCACTGGATGTTTAAGCACTAGTTTAAGCACTACCGCCTGCTTCTAAAAATCACTTCAAATGTCAAAGTCCAGAGTTTCTGTCCTTCCAGAGTTTCTGTCCTTGCTTCCTGCAGGACCTGCTTTGTCATTCGCATAAAAAAGGAACATGTACCAACATTGGTTTGACTGAGTAACGAGCCCAACCCAAAGCAGATTGTCCTACCGTGGGGTGCAGGTTTGTGGCTGTGGTGTCCCCGCCTTCAAGACCATCCCATTTATCTCTCTTTGTTCCACTCCCTCTCTCTTCCCGCACAAGGCTGATTTCACACACATACTCTGGGTTGGGAAAAAAAAAGGACAGCCTAATTTCCTGATGATTATGTTGTTACCTAGCAACAGCCAATCAGGGGCTGGGCTTTTTGCCTGCAGTATTTCATGCAAATAGTTTGGAGAAATTGCAGGGTAACCCAGGCTGCTTAGTCTGTCTTCTCAGGGGACACATTACAGAATAAAACCAACCCAAAAGAGGGACTATTGAAGCCAGGCACATGCCTCAGACAGCAGGCCATCTGATCGCTTTCCCTCACTCCCTCTGTGCCTACCCCCTAACAAAAGCATGGAGGTCCCACAGACACTCAGGGAGGCCAAAAAGTTAAAAAGAGGCTCATTAGCAGTCATCCTTTACCCTGGATCTCAGTGCCGATAATGAGCCTGGAGCAACCTCTGATACTCTGGAAACCCTGTCTTCCCGGGAAGGCAAAGAATGCTGCCTTCTCAGGGCTGCCTGTGGAAGACATGAAGGCGAATCCTCCCCAGCCCTCCTGTTCAGAAAGCAGCTAAAGCCTGGCTCTTCTAGCCTGATTTAAGAGCCTCCGTGATGCCCCCCTGGCCTGCCGCGCAGGGGGTAACCCATTGTTTGCAACTGCACTCTTCCTGGTGCCAAGTGGCAAATCCTCATTCAAATGGGGAACAATGAGAGAAGCCACATCAAGCATGAGGCTCCTGAAAGAGATGATTGCTGTTTTGTTGTCTCCCCAGCAAGTACTGAGCATTTCATGTCAGGGGCCACACATACTAAGCACTGAAAGCTCGGGGGCCAGCCAGCTCACTCAGCTCTGGACTGTGCCGTGAAAGGTGGGCTCGGCAAACAGTCCAGCTCTGTCTCCTTGAGGGAGTGAGGCTGGCTTCCAAACACAGGGATCAGATTGTGTAGTTTGTTTTGCTGTTACTTTTGACTCAGTGTTCAATAATCCTGCATGAAAGACAAGAAAAAACTAACCTCAGCTGCTGGATAGCTCCGTAGTGTGCGAATACCGATGCTGGCCAGCAGAATCGTAGAGGTGTGTGTGGGTTACATGGGGACAGTGCTTACAGGCGGATCAGCTCAAGTTACCATCAGGAGGGAAAACCAATTCAAACTCTGCATCTTATTGACTTACAGCATTTATGTGTTTGTGAGACAAGAGCTAATTCTACTCCACTCACTAAAGAAGGAGGTGACAGCTCTCCAACCTCTGACATCTCCCGCCTCACCATCCAGAATCACATAATGGAACCAAAGAAAAGAAGTGTCAATCTGCCTTTGTGTAGAAAGGCACAGCTAAGGAATCCCCTCATCCAGAGAGTGGGACAACTCTATTCCCACCCTGGTCCTATGTAAAATTTCAGAAAATTCTTTGAGTCAGGCACTGGTATCCTCATAGCTTGGAATGTGTACTCTCAACCCCATTCCAGGGAAGAGGAAATGGCTACGTTAACTTGCTCGAGTTAGGCAGTTGCAGCGTGGCCAAGTGGGGATTAAAACAGCAGGTTTTCTTACTCTAAGGCCTGCACTGGGGTGTTGGAATCACCTGGGACCATGCCCAAGTCTTTATAGCAGTGTGAGTAAAGGGAAAAGGAAGCAGCAACAGAAAGCCACTTTTCTAAGTAAACAAACCCCCACATTTTTGCATTTATTGTTGTCTTTGGGTCTTTCACCTGGAGTTAAGCGGTGAACTCCTATCTCGGGTGGCACATCAGGGCCAGCAGGGTGTTATGTCAGAAACACACTGGGGGCTCCATCTAGGCCCGTCAGTGAGTGAAGAATTGGCGGGGTAAGGAAGGAGTCAGTGTTTTTACAAAGCTTTCCAGGAATAGCACAACCACTCTGGAAAACGGTCTGGCAGTTTCTTATGAAATTCAATGCATAACTCCTGTATAATCTAGAAATTCCATTCCCAGGGGCTTATTTAAGCAAAATGAGAATGTATGTCCATGAAAAGTCTATAAAAACACATTCTTAGCAGCTTTATTTACATTAGCTAAAATAACTGTGGCATACTCATATAGCAGAATACTACTCAGCAATAAAAAGGAACAAATTATTGATATATGCAACAGAATGGAAGAACCGCAAAGCTATTATGCTGTACCGAAGAAGCTTTATACAAGAATAAAAACTATATGTTTCCATTTACAGGAAGTTCTAGGAACAGGAAAAGTTGATCTATGGTGGAAGAAATCAGAGTGGGGGTTAACTGAGAAATTGGGGGGAGCAGGTCGGGAAATGACTGGGAGGAGGCAAGAGGTAACTTGTCATCGGGTGGTGGTTATCTTCTATATGCCCACAAGGCTTTGTATTATATCAATAGATGTAGCTGTCAAAATTTATAAAGGGGTACCTCAGATTTGTGCATTTCATTGTAGATAAATTTTACCTCAAGAGAAAAAACAAATATTGAGCCTCAGTTAATGACATGCAGGCTGAAGTGTGCAGGGGCGAATTACGCTGATATCTGCAACCTGCTTTGAAATGTGTGAAAAAGAAATACAGTGGGTTGATGAATGGACAGAGGTATGGGGAGATGTGTGATCAAGTAAGTGCAGCAAAACGCTAATTGTAGAATCTAGAAAAGATGCATATTCACTCTATGTGTTTTTCAGGTTTTGGTATGTTTGAAAGTTTTCATGATAAAATATTTGGGCAAAGCTCCCCAGGCGATTCCAATGGACAGACATTGGGCTAAAAGACAAATTTCAGCTGACTTTGTTGAACATTATGAAATGAATGATGCTGTGCCTCTAATTTTGAGATAGCAACTACCACTCCAACAACACACACACACACATACACACACCCAAAATAATCCTGGGAGGGTGGTTGCAGCAAGATTTCCCAGAGTCAGGCTGAGTCTCATACAGACACTACAGCCACGTTAACCACTTGACATTTTGTCTGGTGGGACAAAATGATTTCAAAATCAGGACAGTTTTGGAAATATGGTAACTATACTTAAGCCCTAGAATTGGAACAGCGTAACCCGGCTCGGCAGGTGTGCGTGACGGCTTACTCGCTAGCTGCTCTGTGCGGCTCGCCAGCTCCTATTTGGCCCCGGCCCCCGCTCTGGGGCTGTATCCTCAGTCTTCTCAGACTCTGATTTCCCCTCGCTCCGTTTCCCCTGAGGGATCACAAAACCACAGGGATCAGGCAGGGCGAGGTATTTAGAGAGGAAAAAGGTGTTGTGTGTTGCCCCAGAGGACCTGAATGGACAGTTGATTTCAGCAGGGTGGGCAGAGCGAGGAGAGGAGCAAAAGGGGGAAATAATGTGGTCAAGTGCAATATGGAGCCCCTATTCCCTGAGCTGCCCCATTTATTCTGTGTAATTGCTTCATTTCCACTGGCAGTGCATCTCAAAATGAATTTCATTACCGGTGCCTTGGATATCATATTGATTACCAGTTTCATCGATTCTTATCTTGCTAATTAGCATATAAATTAGCCATTTGGGGGTGGCATTAGGCAAAATTGAATTTTCTCCTTAATCTTCTTTTAGAAGGTAAATGAAAATGGATGTGGCCTGTTAAGGCCCAGGGCCTTCCTATGACACACTCTAAGAACTGTTCATAGCAAAGGACCCCTCTTGTTGGCAGGGGCGGGGGGGTGGCTCATGGCAGACACCTTCCTATCTTGTCACTGGTATTGCTGCAGCCAGAGTTCCCCTTTGAGTTATGAAGGAAATTGGAGGCAGAGGACAGATGCAAGACGGAGGCCTGGTTCCTCGGAGGAGGAGCCCCCTCAGCCTGAGCTGAGGGGCAGCAGTGTCCCTCTCTGCACCAGAGGAGGCCTGTGATGCAGCAACACCCGTGGTGTTCTCTTGCAGGCTGGAACTGCCAAGTGCTTTCTGGGTTAGTGGCAAGAATCAGATAAACGTTGGAATGCTGCTCTGCCTCTTTCAGCTCTATAGTCCTGAGCTCTTCCACCCCCCCCCCACCCCCCGCTGGAGCCTTAGTGGCCTCACAGCGGAGGGAATCGCAGTGCTGTACTCTCTGTACTCGCCTCGCTGGCATAGCAGCTGTACCACTGGAGCTCAGAGAGTGCTGGCATTCGTCAACAGAGAAGAATCTTTGGTACTGCACTCCAGGGCTCTCCAGAGGGAGTTGCTCAGCTTCCAAGTAAATGCTGCTTCAACTCCCACGTGCTTATTCCTGAGAACAGGTCACAGGCCATGACATTTGTCAGGCCAGCTCCACCTGCTACTCAAGGGTGGCCCTCCTGTCACCTGGGGGCGGCTGAAAGGATAGACTTCTGGGCTCTCCCCTCAGGGGCCCAAGGAATCAGCATCTGCATCATAACAATGCACATTCAAACTTGAGAGCACTGTTTTAAGGTGTCCCCTTTTGAAGATTCCTGCATTGAAGTCCTACCCCACAGGATGATGGTGTTTAGAGGTAGGTTGGGCCTCTGGGAGGTGGAGTCCTCCTAAGTGGCCTCAGTGTCCCCCTAAAAGCTGTGGAGTACTTGCTTGCTCTGTGCCACCAGGTGAGGATACAGGCAGCTGGCAGGCTACCATCTGGAAGGTCTTCATCACAGCCTGGTTTTATAACAGCCCAGGCTAAGAGATCTTGTTAATTAAAATCTTACATTGTTAGAGAAGAAAGAGATGTGGAGATTACTAATAAACACCATGGTTTGGAATGACTGGATAACTTGCCTTGAGTCAGTCCATGCACAGCCCAGGCTCTTAGTCTGCTGACCCTGAGGCCAGGCCAGGCTCAGCCATGCCTTCCTGCAGCTGTTAACTCCAGTGGCATGGAGGTTCTGCCCCCTTTCCTCGTGGCGGTTTCAGTGGTGGTAGCTTTGACTCTGCCTTGAGATACATTCACACTGGGCTCTGGAAAGTGGACATTCCACCCCAGTTGGAAGATTACTAAGGGGTTTCAGATGGGGTCACTTGGATGACTTCGGTGGAAGATACTAGATGATGGAGGAAAATAATGAAGTGCATTATTCTCACCCCTGATCTTGGCAAACTCCTGCCCTTTGAACTCAGTACGCTTCAGGAGAGGACACACCAGCACTGCCAGCAGTATGCTCTGGAGTGGGCAACTCGGAGCCCGAGGGGCTCGAGGCGGGGAGGAGGGCCTGTTTTTCATTGTATACTTTCTCGTGTCTTTTAAATTTTGTTTCCTAATGCACGTAATGCATGTAAAACAAATCCAGAAGTTAATTAATCAAAAGTTTTAAAAAGAATGCCTCAGATAAGCAATGAAAAACAAAGGCCCATCTGGCGCGACTATTAGATCATCTAGCTCTACTTGTAATTATACTGTTCTTTCTCTCGTCCTGAAATCTGAAACTTTAAAGCACTGCGGAAAGATGGAACAAAGAATTGTGGAAAGATCCCCAGGCTGGAGCGCAGATAGAGACTCTGGTCTTGCCTTAATACTATGAGCAAGACTAAGGTTTTCCTCATTAGGATGTGAAGTGCTTTTATAAAAACATCATAAACTTTTAAATGATAGTAAATGCAATTATGATTTAACCTTACATCCACCCTGCTGTATCATGGTGAATGAATTATATATTGAGTGTATGACTAGCCGGGAAGATACATACCAAATGTCAGTAATGGTTGTTTTGGATAGTATAGTTACTGTAGATCTTTATATTCTCATTTTGAGTTTTTAATTTTCCAAATTGTGTGTGTGTGTGTGTGTATTTTAAGATTTATTTTTATTTATTTTTGCATACAAGAACTAGAGTGTGGGTCAGAAGTGTGTGTGTGTGTGTGTGGGGTGTGTGTGTGAGAGGTTTCACCACAGAGTGGGGAGCAGAACAGGCAGAATGACTGAAATACACTGCTGAGGGGAGCAGTGGGCAAGTCAGGAGAGGTCTGCTGTGCCATGTGGGTCAGCTCCCTGGCCAGCCAGGGATCGAACTTGTGCTGCAGTGGCTAGTGATAGCTTGATAGTGTGACTTTAACCCCTGTGCCACCAGGTAGGCCATGAGTATATATTGTTAAAGTATCTGGGCTTAAATAGCACAATATTCTTAGCACAAAGCATAGGTGGAAAATGAAAGCCCTAGGGAAAGGACTCTCATTCTCTAGCTGAACAAATCCTAGTCATGCAGAAGCTGGCCCACATGGTCCAGACACTTGCTGAACTGGGGCTGGAGGCATTCCTGATTTCCTGAATACATATTCCCATTGATATTTTTCAGAGCCAGAAAGCACACAAAGGTGGAAGACACTGGACTCTCGGGCTCAGCCCCCAGGGGACAGTGAAACTCTGGACCCACACATTGACCATCAAGTGGGCTTGGAGCACTTCCAATTCAGCTCACTTAGTGGTCTCACTTAGATGGTCTCACTTAGTGCTGCTTGAATGGCAGGTGAACAAGACTTTCTGCCTTCAAGGACTTTGACAATATGGTAAGGATGACAGAAATATATACAAGGAACTATAATGCAAGGCAAAATGTAACAAATTCTATTATGGATGTACAAGGTGAACAGTGGAGCAAAGCAGTGTGGGACAGTAGCTTTGGGGTTCCCCAGAGTGGAAATGGGGACATGTGTCACCCATTGCCAGTGTGGCCTAGGACAGGTGCTGCATCACACTGACTTACTATTTCCTCTCCTAGAAGTTGGAGGTATCAACCCTAGAAGAGCCCCGGGGAGGAACAGACAGGAAGCATGCACAGCAGGTGCTCCAGGAAAGGCACTATAACTTATGATTTCTTGGGACACTGAGCTGACAGGACCAACAAGGACCATGTTACAATGATGTGCTACATTATTACGGCTCCATTTAGAAAAAGTTCCAAGTACATATGAATTGATACCAAAATGCTCAGATATTGGTTCCAAGTTCTCCTAACTGAGGTCTTTGTACCTCCTGTAACACACCTCACCAGGCCTGCCTTTGAGGACACCCAAAGGGCCTGCTTAGCCTCTGGACAGCTTGTCTTGTTTTCCAAGACTTACATGACCCAGTGGTGATTTAGGCATTAGGACCGCGACTCAGTCTTCTTTTTTGGAATTTCTACAGCAAAACCCCTTTCCTGGCCATTGAATTTGGCAAAAAAGCTGGTGCTACTGGGAGAATAGGAGCCAGGAGAGAATTAAAAAGTGAAATTCATCATGCTAACCTAAGAAATATTAGGTGGAAATGCTCAGGGTATATTGGGGAGTGGGGGTAAGACACTTTAAAATATTTACAAGATAATTAATTCTAAGTGAATGTAATGAGTTACACTTACACCGAATTTTCCCAGTAACTGTTTCTGAAAATTGCTGTGTCAATATTTTTTATTTATAAGCTCCTAGGGACTTAGAAATCAGTAAGAAAAAATATATATAATTTATTAGGAAAAGAGGATATAAACAAGCAGTTTGTCATTTGCAAAAAAAATTACAAGTGATAAACCTATAAAAGGATGTCTAACCTCTTATATTTACAGAGATGCACATCAAAGTAATGCCTATCAGATTGGCAAACACTTAGACATTTGATAAATACTAAGGGTCGATGTAAGGTGGGTAAATACATTTCTTATACTGCTGGTGGGAATGTAATCTGGACTATCATTTTTGGAGAGCAATAGATAGCAACATTTTAAAATAAAATTATGTATCTCCAGGTAGCACCGGTTTATAACACTGTATATATTTTAAGTGTACAGGCTCATATCTCTACAGACATGCTGCCACACTGGCTGCCACCAAGGCACCAACAGCCCTCCATCATGATCCACTGAGCCCCCTCCCCACTCTGCTCTCCTCTCTGCTCTGGGGGCCTCGGTTCTGCAGTCAGATTGTCTGTTTTGTTAGTTTTTGTCTGTTCCTGCCCTTTGTTTTTAATGTTCTACATATGAGTAAAATCATCTGGTATTTGTCTTTCTCCATCTGATTTACTTTGCTTAGCACAATCCCCTCTAGTTTCATCCATGTTGTTGCAAATGGCAAAATCTTTTTTAAAAAATAGCTGACTAGTATTCCCCTGTGCATATGCACCAGATCTTCTTTATTAGATATCAACGTTTTTAAGTGCACCCCCTTTAATTCAATGACTCTGCCTAAAGAAATTTAGCCTCAGGGACATGTACCCTGAAAGCATTTTAAGATATATATTTTAGGGTGTTCACCACTACACTATTTCTCACAGCAAAAACCAGGAAACAAACGGAGCATTCCTCAGCAGTGCCACAGTAGGAATAATAAAAGCATGAGTAATAGTAAAAATGAAAACAGTATGTGGCCGGCAGGTTCTGATGTTTTACAAGTATTATCTCATTTACTCTTCACAGCAACCCTGAGGGAGGTTTTGTTCCTTTTGCCCATTTTATCAGAGAGGGAAATGAGACCCACAGAGGTTAGGAAACTTGTTTAAAGTTGCACTAAAGGTGGAGAGCAAGATTCCCAGATACAGGCAGTCTGATGCCAGAGCTCATGTTCCTAACCTCTCTCTCTCTCTCTCTCTCTCTCTCTCACACACACACACACACACACACAGTGGAAAACTCTGAATTGCATTTGTTGACATGGAACGCTCTCTAAGAGCGTTAGTAACTGAAAAGATACAGGTTGAAATAATTTGCTTTAGATGGCACCTCCCTTTGTGATAACAAAAAAGGAGAGCTATGATGATTATATATCATTGTTTATATTAAAAATAATAAATAAAGGCATTAGGAGAAAAGACTAAAAATGAAAGGATTTCAGTTCAAATACAAATTCTTTTGTGATGTAAAAATTATAACCAGTTTGTTTGGGGGAGGAGGTTTGACTAATGTAAATTTTACCGGTGGCTTTTCCTAAACTAAATGGTGCCCTTAGTGAGGCAAGGGCGGAAGTGCAGTGAACAAGGGTGCTAAGAGCACTCACCCTGAAGGCTGAAGGTCAACCAAGGTCTGGATTGAAAGGAAACACAGAGCCACTGCACATATATCTGGGAAAGGAAGTGGCCGTAACCAGGCCAGTGGCCAGTGGGACGGGACAGAGCTGCAGACATGCAGGAAGAACGCGGGCAGGACACCCAGCAGCACAGCAGGCACTGAGGAAGGTGGGGTCTAATGCGTGGGTGGGGGCTCAGGGAGCACAGGAGAGCTGACGAGCGGCTGATGAAACTCCGGTGGCCTCAAGGCTCCCTGTGCAGCCAGTACCTGCTTATCCACTATCCCCCTCCCATTCTTGTGCATTCTGACTGCTACCACCTGTGTCTGGGTCCTTGTCATCATGAGGCTGAGTTATGGTGATTGTGTTGACAGGTCTTCTCTTTTTCAAATGTCACCTCTAATCCATCATGCCTGCTAGTTTAGTATTTCTGTTTAGATCTATAATTTCTATGGATTTTCCAGCTCACTACCTTCATAAGGACCTTAACAGCCAAACCTTTGGAAATAAGTCAGGCAATTAAGTGTGAGAGTAACTGCCCTCCACAGACCTCACCTGCCCAACATCACTCAGTCAACAAGTTACCAAGCACAAGCCAGTGCCAGGCACTGTGCTCAACACCGGGCACCCAGCAACGAGCAAAGCACAGCCCCTTCTCTGTGGAGGTCACAGTCCAGCTGGTGGAGACCGAAGATGGCTATCGGGTAGCCTCAATGCTTTGGGGAGTAAGCAAAACATGGTTGAGGGGACAGGAGTCCTAGGGTGGTAGCAGTGGTTGATATATGTGGTAGTTGCAAAAGGACGCCGCTTAGTGACATTCAATCAGAAATCTGAAAGGAATGAAAGAGTTGAGCTCCTCCATGCAGGAGGAAGAGCCGGGCAAAAAGAACAGCAGCAAAGGCCCTGAGGTGGAAGCATAGTCCCTGTGCTCAAAGGAGAATAAAGGAGAAACAAAAATAAGTAAAGGTCTGGTGTGGCGAAGCTGGGGTCAGAGAGGTGGAGTGGCGCAGAGGGCAGTCATGTGGGCCAGTAGCTCTGCTGAGGGCAGTTTCACCCTCCAAGGGACACTAGGCAGTGTCTGGTGACGTTTCTGGTTGTTGAGACTGGAACTGGGAGGGGGTGCTCTTGGCCCCCCGTGGTAGAGGCCAGGGATGCTGCCCAAACTCTATGGCACACAGGCCTCCTGCTCAGAGAAGCTTGTGTCCAAGTCAGCGGTGCAGGCGTCGGGTGCGGGCAGGTGTGTAGGTCACTGCCAGATGCTGGATTTGATGCCATGTAAGCTGGGAAGCCACCAGAGGTTGTGAGTAAAGGGGTAACATGGTCTCAGGTACATTTCTGAAATATTTCTCTGCCGCACATAGAGGGGCAGAGGTTGAAGCAGAGACCTGTCAGGATGCTTCTGCGATGACCCGAGCAAGAGACAACAGCAGTTTGAACTCGGGTGCCATCCCAAAGGGCATAGGGCGTAGCTGATTCTGTATGTATTTGGAAGGTAGAGTTGATGGTATCTGTTGGTTTCCACAAAGGAAACAATAATCACGTAGCCTCTGAGTCTATCTCCTGTAACCCAAGCTCACTCCTTTGTTCTTGCTGTTTCCCTCTGCTGGCCCTGGCATGCCTTTCTTATTTTGACAGTTTATTCAGTCAGCATTTCAGGATATCAATCAGGAGCATTCTTTCACCAACAGAGCCCTCTCTTCTCCAAAGCACGCACAGTTTTTCTAGTCTACATCTTCCAATTTAACCCCCAGTGCTTCTCACTATGCAAATATGCATTGAGAAGCCATACTTTATGGTGCCTGCTATTACCTCTCTGTTAATATTACACTGCAAGTCCTAGCTACCTGGCAGTCCATGAAAAAGAATTCAAATGTATAAAATAAAAATGTAAAGAAGGAAGAAACAAAATTGCCATTATATGCTGCTTACATGGTTAAGTATATAGATAATCCAATTGAATCTCTAGTTAAGTGACTAAAATTAATATGAGAGCTTTTCAAATTTGACTACATCAATATATGAAAGTCAACTGTATTTCTATATACTAGCAACAAAGAATTGAATATCAATTTAAAAAGTAAATGGTTTATAATAACAACAAAAATATATTTAGGAATAAGACCTAATAAAGATGCACAAGACACTGTCTTTCAATAGTGAAAGACAGACTATGTTGATGCTTCGAAAACTCCATATTATAAAGATGTCGTTTCTCCCCCAATCAATCTATAGGATAAGAATAATTCCAACGTAAATACAAGCAATTCATAAAAAAAAAAAAAAACCAACCTTGGCAACCTGACTCTAAAATTTATATGAAAATACAAAAGATCAAGAGCTGGCAAGTCTCAGTTGAAGGGAAGAACAATGTGAGGAGAATCTTCCTGTTGGGTATCAAGGTACAATAATTAAGAGAGCTGGGTACTAGCTCTGGGGTAGACCTGGCCCATTGTGGCATTGAATCACCGTGAGCCTCTCCCCAGCTCTGCACTCTGTGACATCATGTTGGTAGCTTCAGACTGGTCATGGGGGGAAGATTTATACTAAGCAAATCAGCAAGTTTACACATCAGGACTTTGCTGTTGCTGGTAGCTAAACCAGCACACCACTGAATGGAACCAAATCGAGATACCCCAAAACAGATCCGCACATTTAGGAACACGTTACATGATGGATGGGGACATCAGATTGCCAGAGACAGGACAGCCGTTTCATTGTAAGAAGTACTGGGAAAATCAGAGGTCTATTTGGAACAAAATGAAACCGGCTCTCCACCTCATACCACAGATTGAACATTTAAATGGAAAAGGCAAAAAATAGGAGGAAATATTAATGACTTCAGAGTAGGAAAGAACTCTTTAAGCAAGAAAAGACTGATAAATTTGATCGCATGAAAATAAAAAACTTCTGATCATTAAAAGGCATCACCGAGGGCCTCCCCGGTGGCGCAGTGGTTAAGCGCTGGGTTGCGAAGCTGCCCGCAGCCTCTGCAGCGCCGGTTTGATCCCCGGCCACCAGGCGAGGGTCCCACATGGCGCGCAGACCTCTCCTGCCGCCCGCTGCTCCCCTCAGCAGTGTACTTCATCAGTCTGCCTGCTCTGCTCTCCACTCTGGCTCTGGTGAATTCTCTCGCCCTCCCACACTTCTGACTGTACCCAGTGCTTATATAAATAAATAAATAAATAAATCTAAAAAAAAAAAAAAGACAAATAAATTTCATCTTAAAAAAAAAAAAGGCATCACTGAGAAAGTAAAATTCAAGCTCTACATTGAAAAAACATTTTTAACACATAACCAAAAAAGAATTTGCATCAAAATATTAAAGAATACCTAGAATCAATAAGAAAAAGGTACAATAGGAAAATGGACAAGAGACTTCAGTTGGGTTTTCTCTTTTGGGAAATACAACATGGACAATGAACATAAAAAAATGTTCACCTCATTAATAAGGAGAAAAATGAAAAGCACAATGACATAAAATATCATTTCTATCAGACTCTTACTCTGAAGGTATAGCTCTTTAGGATCCCAGCTTAAAGGAGGGATTTTAGATTTCTCACCTACATTAACTTCTAGGCTTTGAATCCAATCTTCTTTGTCTATAAGGTTACCAAAAACTCTGATTTTACAGATAGTTCTTTCAGACAAGCCCATGCCTTTGGAAAAAAGGAGGCTTTAAGAGCTGAGCTTACCTCTCTTGCTTCACCCTGGATTTTTGTCTTGCGGTATCTTCCCAGTTAGCTTGTCAACACATTTAAGAAATTCGAAAAGAATGTTCCTCTCAAATTCCCTAGTTGTCCTTAGTGGTCCTAACTGTCTAGTCCACCATTAGCAGAAGTGAAAGTTGCCAGGATAAGAGTGACGAGAAGCCAAGGGATGACTTTCACCAGGGGAGTGAGATATCAATGAATCTATTCTGGTCACCTTCTGTCAGACTCTGTTTATAAGCAAAAAGGATACCCTATTTCAAACATTAACAAGAAGAAAACAACAGTTTGAATTTTGTGAATTTGCTATTTGCACAATGTTTTACAAGGATGTGTGTTCTCTCTCCAGACTAGACAGCAAGTTCGTAAAGATTAGAGGTCCTTTCTGTTTTTAATGGGCAGTGACACTTTTCCTAGGACCTAGGACAAAAAGATAAAATGCCATTTTATCTTGTATTCTTTGTCACCAGGCTGAGGCTTCAGGGTACCTGAGAATTAGATTTTCTCTTATCTCCTACCTCTGGTCTTAGCTGAATACTGACAGCAATGAAAACGACTGTGAATCAAGTGTTAGGATTTAATCAGAGAGCAAGGGTATACAAGTAGTTAAATACAAATACAGAATCTGATACTGCTCAACTATTTCCCACTTGGAAGTCAGATTTTTCTCATATACTTACTGCTGACAGGTATATGAAGTGGGGGAAATTGTAAAAAAATGGAGTAAGAGTCATAGTAAGAAATATAACCTTTGATCAAGTAATTCCATGTTTATGGATTTGTCTTAAAGATAATCATGGGTTTTCAGAAAGATTTGGTTGCCTGGAAGGGCATTATAAGCGGGAAAGTTAAAAAGTAAAAATCTCATCAGAAGGGGATTAGTGACTGTACCTTCATGTAAGAGAATACTCTATTTTATGACGCAAAAATGTTCACGATAAGGTGATAAAAGAATATGAAAGTATATATAGCGAGATCCTTTTTTTTGGTAAGATGTGTGTGTGTGTGTGTGTGTGTATTCGTCAAACTAGAAGGCTCTTTAACAAATATTAACACTGTTATTTTGGGTTGGGGTTGGAGGATCAGGGGTTCCCCACCATTCCCTGACTTGATTTTGTTACTCCCCCACCTCTACCCAAATCTTCTATTATGAAAATATACTACTTTCATAAAAAGAAAATTGATTGCTAGAGTTCCTATGGATACTCTAATTGGCTACCTTAGACGAACCATTTCTAGGTCCAGTCTCTGATTAGCAGAGAAACTCACATCCTCTTCTCTATACTAGGTCCACACACAGCTTTTCTCAGCTTTTCCACTAGCCAGCATAAAGAGTAACAATCATCTGTCAGCCCCGGGGAGGTGGCTTGTAATACGAAGTTGTTGAGCTGAAGTGGTTGCTAAAAGCCAGACATTTACCTAGAAGTGGTGACAGAATGTGACATACCTTATACGTGATTGTTTTCTATCAGATCATCTCCACTGTAAACTATCCTTGTGACATTATATTATTTCTTACACTCAAACTAAATAGAAATATTTTGAGAGCATTCCGAAAGGGGAAACTATTATCACTATTATGACTCCACATATTTTCTCTGGAAGGTCTGTCTGCTTATTGTATATTTGGTGGTTTTATGTAGTGCTGGTCAAGAAGGTTTAACTGCCCTTGTTGCTGAATTATCTCTATTACACGGAGAAAATCAAATCTGCCCCCAGTCTTTTATGAAAAGCGAAATGCTTGGCATAAGCTGGAATTTCTAGGAAAATTATACCAGCTCAATACAAGTCCCTGAGGGGTTACTGCACTGGTGTCATTTTTTTATATATATACATATATTTTTTACATCATTTTTCATGTTTGAACAATGCATGCATTTTCATCTTTTTATAGTCCCCATACAATTCCCATCCCCACCTTGTTTTGATCCTACTCCCTCCTCTCCACGCACCCCACCCCACGCCCCAGTAGTGTGTCTCTGGCTTATATTTGCTTTTTGATTTTGCTTTTTACTTTATTATAATTAGTCTTTTTCCTGGTCCCTTATTTAGGTTTTTGAAATTCCTGCTATGAGTGAGACCATCTGGTATTTTTCTTTTTCTTTCTGGCTTTTTTTACTGAGCATGATCCCTTCCAGCTCCATCCATGTTGTTGCAAATTGCATGAGTTTATCTTTTTTGATTGCTGAGTAATATTCCATTTCTATATGTGTACCACATCTTGATCCAGTCATTTGGGCATTTGGGTTGTTTCCATAGCTTAGCTATTGCAAATAGTGCCTTCCTCTTCCCCTGGTTGGCCAGAGCATCATCTCCTTCCTTGCTGGCTCACTGCCCCTCCTCAGAGCGGACTGTCTCGTGAATGCCCTGCTCAGGGAGCATGTGCAGGATAGCCCAGAGCCTCACTCCATGGGAACATCAGAGAAGCAGCTAAAGAATGGCTGAGCGCAGCAGCTGAATGAACAGGGCACGCTGCTTCTTGAAGCTGAAAAAGCCAATCCCGTAAAAGCTGGGATGAGAGCGCCTAATCGGGTTTGACCCCTCAGGCTGTGTGCAGAGGGCTGGGAAATGCGTGTGAGAAGGGGAATGAGATCCCGGCACTGCTACCCAGGCACTTATTCATTCATCTGCTTGATTCAATTTTATTTGTACAAAGGGTCTGTTGAGGCACTGGGCTGTCTAAGCCTTTGGAGATCATGGGCTATGTAAACAGAACCTCAATGGAAGATTAACTCAGCAGTCCTCCTTGGTGTTTTTTCCCCATTTGTAGGACTGGGACTGAGGGGTGGGGAAGTTTGAGTCACTTTACTATATTTAAATGTTTTCTTTACAAAAAAAATCAGGCCCATTAACACCTGGTAACAAACACTAGAAATACCTTCTATAAAGAGAACTCGTACCATGTTATGGTCTTGACTGAATGTCAAACGCGATACACCAAGGCACCAATTATAAGTTTCCCACCAGATGAAGAACCACACCTTGTTTCACCTGGAAACTTCTGCTTTTATGATTACAATTCCAAATAACTTCTACATATGCAGTGAATTACTTGTCAACAATTACATAGTACTTATTAGCCCGCTTTATTACCTAGGATGTTCATTTCTTTAAAAAAGATCTCAAAAGAATTAAGATTATTTTTGTGTGGCTCATGAGAGAAGTAGGTGGTCAGAAAGCCAGTATAAATACTATATTCTCTTTGTGCTGGTTCAGGCTTCACAAAAATACACTTAAATCACTCATCAGGAAGATGCTATAAAATTACTTGTTCTCGGGCCTCCCTGGTGGCGCAGCAGTTGAACGCTGGGTTGCAAAGCTGCCCGCAGCCTCTGCAGCACCGGTTTGATCCCCAGCCGCCAGTGAGGGTCCCACATGGTGCACAGACCTCTCTTGCTGCGCCCGCTGCTCCCCTCAGCAGTGTATTTCATCAGTCTGCCTGTTCTGCTCCCCACTCTGGCTCTGGTGAATTCTCTCACCCTCCCACGCTTCTGACTGTACCCAGTGCTTATATAAATAAATAAATCAATCTTTAAAAAAAAAAATTACTTGTTCTCTCCCTCAAAGGTGTATTATTGCTGATTATGGCATTTTTAACATAGTTTTATAACTGAGAGACCACTAAGGAATAAGCTTAGAGATTTTAAACTACCTTAAGATATGGCCAATTAAAAAAAAAAGTGCTCAGAAATATATCTTGGAATATCTGTTTCCTTGTTGTTATATTAAGAAAAAAGTGAACATTTGATGATGAGATGGGGTGCATTCAGGGTGGTATGGCCACAGACGAAATTTAGCATTTGAGAATCATTCAAATCACCATATTAACAGAATAAAGATGATTATTTTTCTACATTATCCCTACAGATGAAGAAAACGCATGTAACAAACTTCAATACCCAATCATAACAAGTCTCAGCAAAGAGGGCTAGAAGATACTTCCTCAAGTTGATAAAGGATACATGACAAAAACCTACAGCTAACATATTTATTTAGTGAATGACCCAATGTTTCCCCCTCACATTGGAAATGACAATTCAGTATTAAACTGAGGTTTTAGATGAGGCAAAAATAAAGATTGTAAAGGAAAAAGTAAAACTGGCTTTATTTGTAGATAACATAATGGTGTTTGTAGAAAATCCTACAGAACCTACCAAAAACTATTAGCACTAAAGTGAAGTTATCAAAATCACAGAATACAATAACAGAAAGAGGTAAAATCGCTTGACCAAGGTGACTCAAATAATAACTAGTGGAACCAGAGTCAAAGCTAAGGCATTCTGGCCTTGGGGGCCTCCTCTTAACACACACACACTCTGTGTGTGTATGTGTGTCTCTGTGTGTGTGTGTGTTTGTGTGTGTGTGTGTGTATAAAACTAAATATAGCGCCACTTCATCATGGGGATGTTATTAGGTGCATACCTGTCAATACTAACATCATTTGTCTTCTATTCAATTACCACACTAAATTTTAATGGAGAAGAAAAAAATAAGACGTGTGCCCTATTCAGGTGTGTGCCTCATTCTATATATAAAAAGCAGGACTGTCAATTGCCTAATAAAATCGCAGTACTACATTTAATTCTTATACAGAGCAGCACATTTCATACTGGAAAAAAGCCTCTCTGATTATTGTAGAGATATGTATCTTGGCTAGCCCCCATCCAGGTAAGTGCCAAATGCCCTAGTTCAGTGCAACTTATCTCCAATACCAGAGGGCAAAACTTGGAAGAGTGCTAGTGATCCTTGTAGATGAAGGATAAATTCAGAAATGGAATTTAAAAAACTGGTGCAGAATTCAAAAGTAAGGTGTGAACATTCAATTACTCACAAGCCAAAGTAAAGGCCGGTAGCATTTATGTCTTTATGGAAGAAACTTGGGGTTATTATCATCAGGAACTTCATATATTATATTTAAGGAGTTATATTCAAGGTTGTGTATCAGCAATCACAGAACTATATGACAACTAGAACTGCTAAATTAATAAGTATTTGTTAAAGCTACTATCAAATGTTGAAGTCTTGAAGTATGGTCCATCAGCACTGGACAAGGCATTAAAAGAAAAATTACAGTAGGCATCTGAGGTAGCTTCATCACGATGAGCTACGTCAAGGTCACTGCTAGCAAAATAATAAAACTATCTGGTTTTGGTGGAGCATCTCATGAAACATGGCACAGCTGGAAAACAGCCACAGTAAAATCATTCATGGTAGGAACTGCCAATGCTCTTTTTGAAGATCGTAAGTTTAAAAGACAAAGCTGTACTAGACTTTGCTGATAGTGACCACAATCTCAAATTAAAAGTCTTTTCTTTGAGTGACCGGTGGTATGGTATAGGGGAGGCATTTGTCTTTTCCAGTTAAATGGGCCGATACGGATAATAATGTGCTGTCCTCACTGCCTTATTATTGTTTTGACCCTCCGCATATAAATCATGAACTTCAAGTTATTTTTCTAAGAAAAGACTGATTATCTAACTGTCTCACAATGCTCTGTGGCTCAGAGTACATGCAAAATGAATGGTCCAAAGTTGTGTTTAGGGGTCTGCTGACAACTGAATTTGGGACCGCTAAGGGTAGTACAGTGTGGCATCATGAGAGGTAGCACCACATAGTGGAAAAGTCTGGGTCATGGAAAAACTTGAACAAGTCATTTGATTTCTCTGAATCTGGGTTTTTCCATCAAATACTCAATAACTGTATTTACAGGGTTATTATGAAGACTAAATGAGATGCTTGGTACATTTAAGATGCTAAATAAAAATGTGAGCATACATACCTGCACATGTTCATACACAGAAACACACACACACACACATAGACCCACACACGAAATGTTTACAGCTGAGATTGATTTTATTGCCCCATACAACCTGACACAAGGATAGCCTGTTTTAATTGGCCTCACCTATTTTCAGTGTGCCCACCAAAATGTGGAGGAAAACATTAATTCTGGGGTCAGATAGTAGGTGGAGGGTCCCGCAGTTTTAGCACTGTTAGCATTTTCTTTTGTTTGACCCCCTCTTTATCATTGTGATCATTATCTCAGTGGTTCTGTTTCACCCCTTGTTGGAATATTGGGATACAGCATCAAAATAAACATTAAACACTGAAGATCACTGACAAAGATGGAGAGCAGGGCGATTAAAGGGCTTACAGCCAAGGGCAGTAACAGGCTATAGCTCTACACAACCATGGAAGTCCAGTATATCACAATCTGTATGGCCTAGGCCCTATTCTGAAATTCCTCTTCAACCACCTGCCATTCTAACAATGAATTAGTCTCAAAATCTCCTAAATCCTAATTTTATTTGTTTAGATGTATGATTTTGTTACTTTAAATAAAAGCAACTTTCTGACTATTCAAAAGCCATGTCTGAAGTGAGAGAATTTCTCGAAAAAGGAATCCACTATCAACATGTAAGGTCCCTAGATAAGATGTCAGAAGCGCAGAGTTGCAGAGAGAGACCAGATTTACTTTTCTGCCTTAAAAAACTAAGTACTAGGCCAGATACATAAAGCAATGTGTTACAGATAAGGATTAACAGACAATGCCGGCCACTGATCTTTAAGCACAGAGAGATGAAGTGAGCCCTACAATGGTACAACTTACTGCCTGGAGGCAGTTTCCAGGATGCTGGGCAGGAAGGGGGAAACCCAAACAGAGTTGGGTGGTGGCACTGAGTTGAGGAGATTGAGATTAGAGATCCAAGAGGGCTAAGTGACTGAAAAAAAAATTTTGGGGGGGGGGGTGGCGGGGAGAGGAAGGGGGGAGTGAGACAGCTTCCCAGGGGTCTTTAGTTGAGTATTGATTTGCACACACGCAAGATAAGTTAACTATTCAGGACTACTGGAAAGGAGTAGCAGGACAATTTCCAGAGTTCACACAGGATTGGACTAGTTTGTATTCCTTTGAGCTCAATCAGAAAGAGCCTATAATACACAAGGAATTAGAGCTAATCCTCCGAAGGGTATTGCCATAGTAATGGGCCCTCAATTAGTCTTAGAATAGAGGCCACTTTGGAGCCACAATGATAAAGTTTTAAAACAATTCCTGCCTGAAAGGATCAAACTGGTTTCAGGTGACTGAACCACAATACCGAACAAAATATTGCAAACAAGAGTATAAAATTTAACCATGTCCAGTATCCAATTAGAGAAATCCCTTAACCAGGAGAAAACAAATAAATAAAAACATACCCAGAAATGAAAGGGCTGAAAGGACTAGCAGATGAGAATATTAAAACACCTTTCATAAATATGTTGCACATGTTCAAGAAATAGAGAAAAACAAACTTGAGAAAAAGGGAAAGATGTGAAAAAAATTAATCTATAACATTTGAAATTAAAATACATTGCATGAGATTAAAAATAGATCAAAAGCTTCAGGGCCTCCCTGGTGGTGCAGCGGGTTGAGCGCAGCACTGTGAAGCTGTCCGCAGCCTCCACAGTGCGGGTTCGATCCTGGCCGGCTGCGGAGATATCCACGTGGCGCGGCAGATCTCTGTTGTCTCACCCACTGCTCCCCTCAGCAGTGTATTTCAGTCAGTCTGCCTGTTCTGTTCCCCCCAACTCTGTCTCTGGTGAATCCTCTCACCCTCCCGCACATTTGGCCTGTACCCCGGTTCTTGTATAAATAAATAAATCTTAAAAAAAAAAAAAAGCTTCAGAAGATCAGCAGAATTGAAGACAGAGCATTAGGAACTATCCAAAGTGAAGCAAAGGGAGACAGAAGACAGAATAAAAATGAATGCAGCATCAGTGACTGTCAGACAATATCAATCTAACATTCATGAAATTGGAGTTCTAGAAGGAAAAGAGACTTGGGGAGGAAGGGATAGAAAAAAGCATTTGAAGAAATACTGGCTAAAAAAAATCCAAATTTGATGAAAACTATATACCCACAGATCCAAGAAGCCCTAGGTCTCACCTTTGTTTCTGCCACTACCTTACTCACACTTCATGCTCCAGCTATGTCAGTTTACTTGGAATTCCCCACATACATTATGCTCCCGTTCACACACGCAGACACCCCATCTTTGCACACACTGCCCCTTCTGTCTGAGGGGCCTGAGGGCTCCTCCAATTCTCCAGTTGTCCTCTCAACTGCCACTTTAACCAGGTGACATTTCTAAGCAGAATTAAGTGATCCTTCCTTTAAGTTTTCAAACCACCCCGCCCCAGCCCCCGTTCACTCTTCTGTGTGGCAGCAATACCACAACATCACAATACTTCCAAGTCTGCCCTCCTTCCTTCTGCGGTGCCTAGATTGTGTTCTAGTCCTAGCTGCATTCCCAGCTACCAGCATGGGGTACAGAAGCTTTAAAAATGATTGTTGAATAAATAAACAGTTTTTAAAGACCAAAAGAAAAAAAAAAAGAAATTTAACTACTTGAACGAGACACAGCAAGATACTGAAAGACAGCTTGGTAGATAGGCAGGCCCTTCCCATAACTAGGTTTTGTCATGGTTGGTAGCTACGATACTTCCCTTTCCCCGCAATGTCCCCTGTTATCATGATCACAAAGTTTGGGACTGGAGATACTACAGGCCTGACCCAATGCGACATTCCCTAACTTAGATTTTTCCAAGTATTTCTCACATATATCTTGCCTTTGAGAAAGCACTTTCATTTACATATGCTTTAGTGACACCATCTTTTGTGAAATAACCCCAATTTTAAAATGCTCAAAAGCCAAGTGTTCCTCTTTCCTACTCTAATTCTCATTTTCTCCCTTTCTTATAAGGAGAAAGGAAAACTTCAATGCCAAATTAAGGATGAAAACAATCTGAGCCCAAATTTAACATACAACATTAGGGAACATTATGTCTCAACTGTCTCTTTCTTCGAATGGAATCAACTCTATTCTCTAGGAGATCACAGGAAATAAAAGGTAAAACTTATGTGGTGTTTACTGTTCCCCTCACATACATTAATTTGTTTATTCCACAACTTTATTTCCATCAAATACAAGAAGGCTGGAGGGCAGAGGGGTGAAGACTGGAAGGAGCTCTCGGCTGGAGAGTGGTGGAGGCAGGGCTGGAGCCCAGCAGTGTGGCTGTAGCATGCATGCTGTTAACCCTACCCACTCTGGCCTCTCTGCAGATCTGTATAGTGCTGCACACTGTGCAAAACTCCAGAACATTAAAGTATGAAAGGGCTTAAAAAATTTCCCCCCAAAATTACAGGTCTTGTTTGTAACTGAAAACACAAAGTCAGAAGAAAAGGAGACACTGATTAGTAGGCCTCATACGTGGGAGTGTTTTATATTTCAATCCAAATACGTTTTATAGCCAAGATTTCAGACCTCAACCCATCATTTATAGCTAAAGAAGGGTCTCTTGTGACTTTAGCCACCAAGGAGATGGGTGTGTCCTTGGTCAACATGGTCAATACCTACACTTCAGCTGCCACCACACGGGATGGACACACACCTTGCCTTGTGGCCCTGTGGTTTAGTGAGCTAGGTGTTTCTCAGGAGCCACAACCTAAGAACAGAAATACATCAGAAGGCACACCTGTGTTTATGCTTTTTCTATGGAAGCAGACTAAAAAAGATGCATGAAATATTTAACTAAGTCACTATCACCCTCTATTCAAAAATTAATTAGATGACATTTAAGGAACTACCAACTAGATGTAATATAGTACCTTCAAATTGTTATCAATCTCTTATAATCATATTGCCTTCAGGGCCATGGACCACTTAGAAAGGCATGATTAGATATCTGGTGAATGAATGACACTGTTTTAGAGATAGATTGAGAGGCTCTGCATTTCCGGATGTTTCTTTAGAAGCAATAGGCGCCTTATAATAGTCATATTTGCTCTACAGAACTCTACTACTCTGTCCTGTTTCAAGAGGGAGAATTTACTCAAGTCTCTGGAAAAGCCTAAAGCTACCTTTATCTATGCCCATAGTTTATACACTATTTTCTTGCCCATTCAGAAGAGAACAGAGAAGGATCAGATTACATTGCTTTTTTGGGCCTGTATAAATTCCCAGGAGGTTCTCTCTTCTGTCAGGAAAAGTCTCCCTGGCAACCACATTTATAGTCACTCAATTCCTTCCCTCCTTTAATTCACTGGTTGATATAAAAATTAATTTGCATTGAATTGAAGCTTACAAGTTTAACAGACTCACAAAATTTTAGAACTTGGTTTCTGGCCCAATCTCATGTAAGGGGCCTGCCCCCTTTCTTTTGAAATTTGAATGTTGTTCTTTTCAGTTAAAATATTTAAAAATACATTTAATATGTATGTTTGGATCTTTCTGGCTATAGGTAGAAGAATATCCTTTTTAGGGCATCTAGCCAATATTTTTAGTTATGAAGACTAAGAGAGAAGGGGCACTTCGGTTTTGAGTAAGCCAAGGGTAAAATTCCCAAAGATCAGTTGTGGTATGTAGTTGGAGGACAGCAATCAAGAATCAGGACAAAAGTCTAGGCCACATGAAATGATGTACTTGGGCATACAATTCTGGGTGATCAAAGGTCAGGACCTAGATAAGAGGAATGGGGCAGGAGTATCAAGAATGGAGTGTCATTAATCCATTCTCCAAGTACTTATCAAGCTTATCCACTAGTGCTCGGTGCTGAGAACACAGCTGTGACCATGCCAGACACAACCATAAGCTTCATAAAGTTTATAGTCAAATATCTAAATAGTGAAGCAATGTTGACTTTGTTATTAAACCAAGTGTCTTTGTACTAGGGACTCATTATAAGATTCCCTAAGAAGGTTCAGAATTGGTTTCAGCGTATGGATGGAGCGAGCCGGGACTTATAAACAGAAACAAGTTCAAATGGTCCCTGGAGTAGATGAGTTGGCAAGTCAAGAAGTCTTTGACATAATACAATGGTTTCTTTATAATTTAAACTGCCACAACAAGGACATAGGAGTTCTTTGATAGGGAGATGAAGAAAGGTATATTCATTACGGGGTACCAGGTTTGGTATTTTGCAGTATGTGTAAATTTTCTGAAGAAAAGCATAAAAAGTAAATAAAGGTACAAGCTATTCTTTAGCATATTTGATAATCAGTTATTGAGCATCTACTATGTTCAAGGGCTGGTTTTTAAAAAGAGCTACAGGTAAGAAAAAGTCCCTAGCAATGACAACAATGAGATGTGGAAGTACAAAGAAAGATAGGAAAGACGCTCACTCATTAAAAGCAAGCTGGGAAGTGCTGCTCAGATGCCATGCATAAATTAAATCTTAAAAGACAAGAGAATTCCATTGCTTTAAGGTAATAAATTTGGAGGTAAACTTGTTGTACAGCAGCAGATAACTACTATAGTGCTTTATGGAGGATATACCAGCAATACAGATAGGTCACCATGGGGAATGTCTGGCCATCCAAATTTTGTCCTATGATGTAGATCAAAGGTTATCCTCTAAATTTCTTCATATTTTTAATCTCCCATATTTTCAGCCACACCTGGTCCATGTTAGGAGTAGCAAGTGAGAACAAGCACTCTGAATGGGATTGCCAGGTGATGGGAGGAAGCAGCACAAACTCAGTCTTGTTTTGGTCTCCCCCAAAAGGCATATAGGTTGGTTGGTGCAGAACATGGTCAAGTGGTCAGTGAGAACCAGTGATATTAGGACTTGGACAGTACCTGGTCTAATTATTTAGAGATGAGGAATAGGAATAGCAATAGCAAGAGGGTGAGTAACCAAAAGGATGTGAAAGAATTATTTTTGAGAGGGCAATAATCATGAAAACAAGAAGAACTTAATTTGTAGCCAGCTCCAAGAAGTTACTATAAAGCCAAAAATGAAAGACAACATCAAAAATTAAATTTTTCTGGTTTTTATGATTCATATGGAAGATGAAAGGATAGAACAGGTAACAAAGAGTAGAACATGAGCAGTCAAGACCAAGGTGGTAAATAGGGCCACGTGATTCAAAGCTGCCAGGCGGGTGTAAGGTGGGGAGGTTCCCTGGTACTAGGGTGAAGAGGTGACATCCACCTGGCTAAAAAGGCACCAGATCAGGCAGAGAAGTTGTAAGTTGTATTATACTTGTTCAACCCCAATTTCTATTTTAGGTTGGAAAATGGTCTCCATTGTCTCCCACAAGCAAAAAAAAAAAAAAAAAAAAAAAGGCAGAAATCTGACTATAAAAGGAATAGAAATGAACTCATTTCTTATTTAAATTGAGATTAAGAACTGCATCAGGGCTGTAACTTTATCCAATAATATGCTCAAGAAATGATGGATGAAGCTGTTCCGAATAAATAATTCCTTTACTCTTTATTCTCAATTCTCTTCATATTGGCTGGGTGTTTACTTGAATTTCAAAATATCCCCCTTCTGTCCTTCATTCCATTGGCCTCATGGTCCAAAATCAGAGGACCCCAGGAAGATGTGACTGTGTACTGTGACACAGCAACAACTTCAGGCGGCACAACCCTAACAAATGATACAGTGCAGAACGCTGTCTCCAGGCAGTCTCGACACTTTCAGGCAGAACTGGTTCTAAATTTGTGGGGCCCGGTGCATAATGAAAATGAAGGGCTTTTGTTAAACAATTAGGTATTTCAAAATGGGGACAAGAGAGTATTAAACCAAGCCTGCAGCCCTTCTCTATATAGGGCCCTGGAGGGTGCACAGGCCATATATGAAGCTGGCCCCGTCTTAGGCACAGTGTAAGGTACAGTCCTTCTGAAGAGGTATACAGTCAGCGCTGGGCCCGAGTCTTTGTCAGTCATTAATTATGTGTTCTTAGACAACGGATTTAGCCTCTCCAAGCTTCCAAGAGGTTATGTGGTTATAATCCAGTATTGTGAAGGTAAAACAGTGTAACAGACAGAATGTACAGTGCCTAGCACACAGTATGCACTCATTAAATGGCAGTTATACTATTATTGTTCACTGTAATATGCAGGTAACTGTCAAAGCAGTCAGTTTATGAAATGAGCTGCTGAGGGCCTCCCCTGGTGGTGCAGGCGGTTGAGGGCAGTGCTGTGAAGCTGTCTGCAGCCTCTGCAGCATGGGTTTGAACCCAGCTGGCCAGCAAGATATCCACATGGTATAGCAGACCTCTCCTGTCTTGCCCACTGTTCCCCTCAGCGGTGTATTTGGGTCAGTCAGCCTGTCCTGTTCCCGGCTCTGTCTCTGGTGAATCCTCTCACCCTCCCGCACATCTGGCCTGTACTCTGGTTCTTGTATGAATGAATAAATCAATCTTCCAAAAAAAAAAAAAGAAGAAAGAAATGAGCTGCTGAAACACTATTAAGGATATGAAAGGATGAGAATGCTATTCGAGGACAACCAAAATAATAAGAGACGACGGAGATCAAGTCTTTTAGTTGACTCTTCTACCTTCTCAAACCACTTTCCTATTTTCTCCTCTTCCTTTGACTGTCCAGCACACATAAGGCAATCTAGACGCTGTCTCCATTTCTTACCTGCATCTCTTGCCACAGTCCCTTCTAAGCCAGTGTTCAATAGCCCCGTGCCCATCCTCCACAGCTTCAAAGCTGTCACCTTCCAGAGCTATTGATGATTTCCCGCTTCCTAAGTAAATTGGACATGTCCCACTTTCTCTGCACAATTGCTGACCCATTTTTCCAGCTTTAAACCCTCTCTTCTCTTGACTTCTATGCTAGTACACCCTCCGGGGTAACAGCATGTCTACTCAGCCTTGCACCTCTCAGGTACACAAATGGCTGGGAGGAGAGTACATTTGGTGATGAATAAGTCAGAAGTTCTTCAGCATCTCTGATATCACTTATTTTCCATCATTCTGTCCCCATTTCTTCTCCCTACCTCCCCAAATGTGGGTAATCCCCTAGCCTCAACCTTTGGGCTGCTGTGCTCTATTTGTGTGCTGTTACCACTAGTGAACTGAGCTAATCATGTGGTTTCAATTATCACCTTCTATAATAAGACTCCTTGACTTCTCTCTTTGGAACACTAGCCTCCCACTTCCAGATACCTGTAAGGGATATGTCCACTTACAAGTTCCAGTGTCACCTCAAGAGATCTAGCACTTCGATGTTCTTCTTCGCCCCCAAACTAGCTTTCCTTTCTGTCTGTCCTAATTCTGTTACTCTTGTCGCCAATGTTCAAGGCTATATTTGATTCTTCGTTATTTTTTGCACTCCATACCCAGTCAATCACAAAGTTCATTTTTCCTCTATTTGTTTATTGGATCCATCTCTTTTTATTTCATTGCCATCTCTTAATCCAACCCTTTATTCTCTCACACATAGACTATTTAAATAACCAATAACAGGCTGTAGAGTTGTCTTTTTATCCCTGCTAAGGTTTATTTTCCACATTGTGGCTGAGAATCTTCCTAAACACCGCTTTCATGACATCACACTTCCCTAACCATCCTCAGACTTAATCATACGGGATAAAAGTCCTAATCTTTAGCTCAGCATCCAGTGCCTGCTAAATCTCGCTGCAACTTCTCTTCTGAAACTTTCCTATCTTCACAGATTGGGAGTGCTATCAATTGACCCCTGAGAACTTTCTTCCACATTCCAGTCCTGTATTTTATGAATGTTATTTTTTTCTGTCTGGAAATCCTTTTCTTTTTTTTTTTTTTTAAAGATTTATTTATTTATTTATACATACATACATACAAGCACTGGGTACAGTCAGAAGCGCGGGAGGGTGAGAGAATTCACCAGAGCCTGAGCAGGAAGCAGAACAGGCAGAAGGACCGAAGTACACTGCTGAGGGGAGCAGCGGGCGGCAGGAGAGGTCTGCGTGCCATGTGGCTCCTGCGCGCCATGTGGGACCCTCCTCTGGTGGCCGGGGAGCAGCCGGGGATCGAACTGGCGCTGCAGAGGCTGCGGGCAGCTTTGCAACCCAGCACTCAACCGCTGCGCCACCGGGGAGGCCCCTGGAAATCCTTTTCTACCTTCCTTCTCTCTAGCAAAAATCACCATGCCTCTGAAGAAAGTCTTCCTTAATAACCATAGTCCTTCATGACCATTCTCTTTTTTCAACTCCTATAATACTACATGCTTAGCACTTTGAAAATTTGCTGCCTTACTGCCTTACCTATAATCTTCACACCCTATGAAGTAGATGGAATTATTACAGATGAAGAAACAATGTCAAACAACTTGCCCAAGCAACTGAAAAACTGCAGTCCAAATCTTTGGTTAGCTGAGAATAACCGCCGTGCTGCACCTCTTCTCTCATTTTGCTGTCTCCTCCAAACCACAAATACAGCACGGTATTTGCACACAAGCAGGTGCTCAGTAAACATGCTGATTGGGAAGACTGCTTAAATAGCACCCAAGATTCCCTAGCACTTACAGAACCATCCATCTTAGCAGGACACAGCAGGCAGATCACCCAGTGTCACCTTCCTCACGTGGCTTAATCTGTCATATAGCTCAAGATAAGGGATTTGCCAAAACTTTATTGCAATCCATTCTGAAAATAAATTTTGGCTTAAGCAAAGCTAAAAGGTGATTAAGTGATTCAAACATTGGGTGAGTTTTGGGGATGAGGTCTCTTTTACAACTCTTGGCCATCCTCGCTGTTTCCAAATGATCAGGAAGTAAAAATAGGCTGGCTAGTTGATGTCTTGTGAGGTAAGATGCACTATTTATAGTTCCAGAGGTGGATGCTAAGGCAGCAGAACAGGTTTTTCTCTGCCCTGGTAGCTAAGACTTCAGTAAAAGCAGTCCAATAAACGCATCATGGGTGGAAAGTGGGATCAGAATAATAGTAAGGAGGGAGAGAACAGAAAGAAGAATATACTGGCAACGTTCTACCAAGGAGACGCTGCTGTCCTTTCCTGCACAGTTGCTGGCAGCTGTCAGATCCAGCCCTGTTCTGCCCACTGGCACCGCATCCCAGCGGGCTCCATCACTTCTGCATGATTCACGGCCTCAGTCCTGATCTGCTTGTTCTGCCCCACACCACAGTCCAGATCCTCTCTTGTTCCAGACCCTGCCAGTTTCTGATCTTATTACTCACAAATCTGACCTCACAGATTTGACACTGAGCACTGCCTCCCTGGCTGTGACCTTATTGTATGGTTTATATATTTGCCCTCTCAGATGACACCTCCAGGGCCATACATTATGTTCAATTTTCAGGCCCTCTACTTGGAAGTTACTGTGAACTATCCCTTTCCCATCCCCATATGTATGATGTTTATATGGAAAGATATGAGTGACAGAGTCTAGGAGTCAGGATCAGGAAAACTGATGAGGGGACTAAGCGGGGAGCAAACAAGAAAGACAATGCCACTGAAAAATTACGGTGGGAATTAGAAATTCTAGGTTACTTTTTGAGTTACACTGGAGAAAGTGAAAAAATCAAGGCTACAATATAAGTCCATTTTCTAGAGATACCATGTTCTTTAAGTGTCTGGATTCTGTTTTTTGTCCTTTGGCTGCCCTTCCTGTCCTTTCCAGTCTTCTCTGCAAGGCAAACTCCTATTCATCCTTCAGGACCTTGCTTAAACTAGCTCTTCTCTAGAAAGACTTACCTGTCCCTCTGAGACGGTTAATTGTTCCCTCCTCTGTGCCCCCACAGCTCTTTATATTCACATCTATTAGGCTGTTATGACTTTACTCGCAATTTTATTTCCGTCTCTCCCACTACTTCTTTGAAGACAAGGACTAATTATCTTATTCATCTTTGCATTCCCAAGATGCCTAGCATAGAAAAGTGTTTGTTGTGTGATAAAAGACATCAAGAGCAGCATGAAGTGCAATTTGCACTTCACTTGCAAAAATCAAATTGGTTCCTGGTACTTTTCATGTGTAACCACGTTTTCCCTTGATTTAGAAGCAACGACTTTTGATTCATAAAGGAAATTCTATTGACATCACTGGCACATTAGCCAGTTTTTCATCCGTGCTGGTGACAGACACATCCCCCCTCCCCACACTTCCGAGAAACTCCCAGGGCAAGCTTAATATTAGAGGCACATGGCCCATCCTACCATTTCTATTGTGGTGAAAACTAAATTACACCATGAGCTTAAAGCTGCCACCAGTCTCAGTGAAGTGGTGGTGGTGTGGGGGATAATTAAAAGAAGACACTTCTGTAGCAGACCTGGGGGTAGGAAGCGATGGAAGGAAGAAGATGAATTTAAACCTTGCCTTATAAGAAATTTATCAAACACTCACGCAAAACAGCCGCTTCTTCTGGACATGACAGACCCGATCCAGGTGTCCAGCAGTGACCTTTTCCCGTAAGTGTCTGGTCAACATCCCAGCTCAGAAAACAAGGGGCCACTGCCTTCCTTGGGCACCTCTCCTTCTCAAACCTGGCACTTCTTGGGGCCTGCTTTTCCTTTAGGGGATGGTCCTCTCCTCCCAGCACCGACAGTCCCCAGTTCCCTGGGCTGGTGGCCCCCAGTCTTGCTTTGGTCCCACCGCGGGCCCCAGCTTGACTGTGGGTCCACAGTGCCAGCGGCTGGGCTGTCAGGCCGTGGCTGGGGGTGGGCGCCGCGGTCAGGCCGGACCCCCGCGTCTCCCGGCACTGTGCGGGACGAGCGGAGGCATCGCAGGCCGCGCCAGGCCCTCTGCGTGGGAGGGAGGGACTCAGCCCCGGGAGAAGCCCGGCCGGAGCGGGGACCCCATCCAGCCTGTCCCCGGCAGTGGCCCGCCGGTCCCGGCTCCGCAGCTCTCCCGCCGCCCGGGTCGCGGCGGGTCCCGGCCCTGGGCAGCCGCGGCCAGTCGGTCGCCGGCCCGGACGGCCGGGTCCCCGCGCGGGCCCCACGGCGCGGCTCCCAGGTCAGGCCGCCCCGCCCGGCGGCCCGTGCCCAGGGCGCTGCCCCTCCGCGCGCCGCGGCCCGGCCGTGACAGCTGGGCGCCCGAAGGGTTAAGCCCGCAGCGCGGCGGCCCGTGTCCCCCGCTCGCTGCCCGTCCGCGGCGCGCCGGCCCCAGCGCGCACGCGCCCGCCCGTTACCTGCGGTGGCGTTCGCGCTCCTCCTCCACCTGGCCGCTCGCTCCCGGGGGCCGCCCCTCAGCCCGCCCCCTCGGCTCGGCGCCGCGCACCCTGCTGGCTGCTCGGACACGGCCTGGGGAGGAGGGGCGGGGGCGATTACCATATATTAGCATACCAGCCGCGTCACGTGGGCCCTCCAGCCAATGGTCACTCTGGGGAGGCGGGGACTGGGCTGGACACGCCTAGGTGCTGCTCCCGGCCTGAACCGGTGGCCATGGCAACGAGGGCGGGGGAGTGGGGAGGCGCTGGAGCCCAAGGGCCCCCCGGGAGCATCTCCCCTACCTGAGCTCGGGCACTGTTCCCACCGCGAGGAATGAGAGAGGTTCAGTCTGGCTCTGCTCAGAAATATTCGAATTCTGCAAACATTTCTTGAGCGCTTACCACGTGCAGGACACTTTTCTGCAGCATTGGGTTCTGTAGTAACCCTGGGATGTTGGTACTGTTCGCCACATTGGATAGGGGAAGGGGGCTCAGGAAGGCTGGGTCACTCACCCGAAGTCACACAGCCGTGCTAAGTGACAAAAATGGCGATCTAAGCCTTTCTGATTTTAGACCCAGGACTCTTGCCAGCAGGGGTCTCCCAGCACTTCCTCACAGTACAGGTACACCAAACAGCTGAGGAAGTCCTCACCCAAACTTTGTTCAGTGTTTCAGTGTTTCCTTACAATGACTTTTGGGGTTACTAGGTAGACTAGTTTTGCCCAGATTGCAGATGAGGAAAAATGAGGCAAGCAGGGATTAAAAACTAGTGCTTATTTAGTATGATTTATATACACGTGTGCTGTTTCCTAAACTTTTCCTAAACTTTAAAATTGAATATTTTCAACAGGGAGTATGTGACCACTTAACAGACTAAGAAATGGAGGCTTTGGAAAGTCAAGCAAATTGCCTAAGTTTACACAGCTAGTAAGTAGCAGACTTAGGGTTCAAATCTAGGTTTATTTGGTTCTAAAACTAGTTATAGCGTTTCATTTTACCAGGTTCATTTAATTTAGGCTTGTCTCTAACAGAACTTTCCTCTCCTTTAAGGGTGTGACTAAGCTCTCTCTTAAACCTACACCAAATTATCATGCAATGGAGATATACATTATGGTCACAGGGGCTATATATTGAGAGAGAATGGAGTCATCTCTGCAGGGATAGGAACATTCGAGAATTCTCTGCCTTTGCATGCTTATCACTAAGGACTTGATAGTCTGTCTAAAGGCAGAGTAGTTTAAAAGTATAAACATACATATAAGATTTTCCTTTTGCTCCTTCCTTTGGGTTAGCTCAGTGAGTCTCTAACAAATTATTGGACAAGGTCACATGCTTCAAGCCAAATACACTAAACTTTATAGGCATTTTAAAGGATTAGCAAAGGTAATTTTGGCTATATGTTCATTTCAACTTACTGGGCTAACTTAATACCCATTTCTTCCTAAGCTGTGACTGAAACAGATCTACTTGGGCTACAATCCTGTCTTGGCTACTAGCTGTGCCACCTTGGGCAAGTTAATTAACCTCTCTGTACCTCAGTTGCCTCATCTGTAAAACACCATAGTAATGTGAAAAAATTAAGTGAATTAATGTGTAAGAAGCATTTAGGATAAGCTCTACTTCAGCAGTAATCCCTCCATAAATGTTGGCTGTTAGGACCCTAGAGATTTTATGGGAACAGACAACCCACATGTACAGAATCTCTCAAGGTTTCCTAACTGGCTTTGGAATTCTGAAACTGCTTCCCATCCCTCGTGGCATATTAAACAGTCTGTTGTGCTGGTGGAGGCTTGTTATCTCTCCAAATGACATTCTCTCTTCTTAGGATCATAAATAATTCCTGGACTCAAAGGAGCTGGTTTCTCCTGCACATTTCCTAGCACCAAATTACCGGAGTGGCTCCTTGCAGAAGGGGATCTTGACAAACAGTGGAGCCATAAGTCAGGCTCCTTGAAACATTTTTATGAGTGCCTTAATGAGGGAGAGGAACTTGTCCCGTCCTTCCTGACCACAGGAAATGAGCTCTTTGTGCTCAAAGGGTTTCCAAAGCTGAGGCGCAAAGAATTTTCAGGAAGTGGGGCAGGGGATGAGAAGCTGTTGACTCAGAAACAGAGGGCTAAACAGCCCCCATCCTGTCATTCACCTTCTATGGGTCAAATTACTCCTGGTCTTATTGCAGCAATAGCACCAAAGGGTGGCTAGTGTGGGGGGGTGTTAATCCTCTTCTCTTCCTCTGACATGTATACTTCACCAGCCAACCTACCGCTGCTCCCAAAAGTTATTGCAATGCTTGTGGTTACGAAATTTGTCTCTGGAGTCAAAGAAACAAGTGTGAATTCTGCTTCTACTACTCACTATCTGTGTGACTTTGGGAAAGTTGCTTAACCTCTCTGTTTCAATTGCCACTTTTACAAAATGGAATTTTGTAATGCCCACTTTGTAGGTTCTTGGGAGGATTAATTACCAACATCAAGTATTTAGAATACTCTATAGTAAGCACTAGAGATGTATTTGCTAATTATTTTTTAAAGATTGATTTTTATTTATTTATGCATACAAGAAGTGGGGTGTAGGCCAGAGGTACGGGGGCGGGGGGTGAGAAGATTCACCAGAGGCAGAGTGAGGAGCAGAACGGGCAGATCTACTGAAATACACTGCTGAGGGGAGCAGCGGTGGGCAGATCTACTGAAATACACTGCTGAGGGGAGCAGCGGGTAAGACTGGACAGGTCTGCTGTGCCATGTGGGTCAGCTCCCTGGCTGGGGATTGAACTCAGGTCACAGTGCTGGCGATAGCTTGATAGCACTGAGACTTTAACCCCTACACCACCAGGCAGGCCTTGTATTAGCTAATTAAACAACATAAACATATAAATCCAATGCAAACAATGTACTTTCTATAGAGGTAACCACAGCCCTAAGCACAGTGCACTAGCTCTTTCCCAAGCATATGCTGCCCTCCTTCCCCAACTTGTAAATAAATGTTGCTCAGGAATAGGAAGAATATGTGCTTGGCAGCTCTAGTTTGAACCCTGACTGTGCCACATTTCTTGTTCTGTGAACTTGGCCAAGTTCTTTTATATCCCTGAGTCACAGTTAACTTGTCTGTGAAATGAGACTAACTTCTGCCAGAGTTGTTCTGAGCATTCCATCCAGTAGTGGTGGGGCCTGGACTGGACAGAGGTCCTGCTTGAGCCTAATCACCTTGCTCTTTTACGGAGCTATTCTTGGTGGCTATCTTTGCTCTCTGATCACGAAAATAAGTTTTTCAAGCACTTGCCCTGTCTCTCCGTTATTTACATCATCTTATTTAATAACTATAGTAAGCTGAAGGCCCAGAGAGATTGTTATTTGTCCAAGATCACAATGAAGGTCAGGAGCAGAGCCAGGATCTAAACTAGGACTGTGATTCCCAAGTCCATGCTAATAATCCACCGTGTTTCAGGCCTCCAACCCCAGCGTGGCTCACAGAACTCAGAATGTGTGTTATATTTCCTTAGCATTCCTTCCCTACCCATATACCACTCCCCCAACCAGTGCCTCGCCATGCCCCGCACAGCACAGTAAGTGTTCCATATATATTTACCGAATGAGTGAAAGTAAATGACTGTGACATCCTGTCATCGTGATAAAAGCCCCCTTTTTTCCTTGGGCTGTTCCCAGTGGGAAAGAAAAGCAGCTGGCAACTCTCTTTTCCACCCCCAATATCCTTTTCTTGCTAAACAATCATGTGGAAGGGCTTCTTCCTTCTCCCATGGGTGAGTCAGGCTTCAGGTTTCAGAGAATCACAATAGGCCCTGCAATGACTCATCTTCAATGAACATTTGGAGAGATGTCAGGGCCACTGGAACTTTCCAGGGATCTGTTAACATACATTAGTGGGCATGGTTTCCAAATAATGGCCTTGGATATCTGTATTCACTTCCCATGGATGCTATAACAAAGACATCACAAACTGGGTGCCTTAAAACAATGTGCATTTATACTCTCACAGTTCAGGAGACCAGAAGTCTAAAGTCCAGGTGTCAGCAGGGTTAATTCCTTCTTTGGGACTCAGAGGGGGATCTAGTCAAGGTCTCTCTCCTAGTTTCCGGTAGTTGCCAGAAATCCTTGGCACTCCTTGGCTTCTAGGGGCATCATTCTAATTTCTGCTTTCCAGGACACAGCACTCTCCCTGTGTGTCCAAATTTCCTCCTCCTAAGGACACCATTCCTAGTAGTTTAGGCCCACACTAACCCAGGATGACCTCATCTTAACTTGATTACATCACAGACCCTATTTTTAAATGAAATCCTATTTTTAAATCACATTCACAAGGACCAGGGGTTAGGACTTGAACACACCTTTTCTGGAGGACACAATTCAACTCACTACAATATGTTTGGTGTGGGAGGGGTGCTGAGATGGAAAAGAAGGAAGGGCATGAAGAGAGAGAGGGTGGGAAGGCAGCTCACACACTTAGGCAATGGAATGTGGCCTGGGATCCCCCAGGAATGGAATTAACCTTCTTCTTCTAGGCCAATCCCATTCTTTCCCAAAGATGTCTCCAACTCATAGATTCACAAGATCAGAACTGAGCTGGAAGGAACTTCGGGGGTTCATTCTTTCATTCAACAAACACAAATACTCTTTGAGGAACTGGGCATGCAGAGAAAAAAAAGAAATGGTTTGGACCTATGGGGGCCCAGAGAAAAATGTGACTTGTCTAAGACCACACATCAAACTAGAATTTAGGGTATGCGCCCTGATCCTGCCCTCCGGGAAGACTACCACTCCTGGGCCTCATCTCTGGTGCACAGACTCATCTAGATTTTTAAAAGGTGTTTGTGTTCTGAAGCTCATCGCCAACTCCCCCAAGCTTCCATAGGCCAGTCCAATATTGGGGACTTTGGTAATTTGGCAGGAGCTAGAACCACCCCCTTCTCTACAAGTGTAATCCTTTCTTCTCTTTGGTACAATTCATTGACTAGTCTTTGAAACATTTTCTTTGGATGGAATCAGGCATAAGAAAATTCCTTGGGGTCAGAGACAACTTCTTCCTCCCCCACCCCCTTATTTTTGCCCCCAGTGCTAATGCAGAAACCATCTTGGAATCAGCTCTCAATAGCCATTTGTTCAGTGAATGAAAGAAGGTTGCTCCAGCTAGTACCAACGGCTTTTTATTTCTCACCGTTTCTACACCCACATTCAGTGGTGGGACAGCGCTGGTTTAGGATACCTGAATTCCACTCTACAAGTCACAGTTCTTGGGACATGATTATTCTACTCATCACTACATCATTAGAAGAGGTGACGTCTTGCTCCCCTAATTCCTGGCAGATACGAATATTGTCCTACTTGGAGCTGTCATCACGTGAGAGATCAGCCTGGAGCAGTGAGGCTGAAAACTGGGGCAGGCTGGGGTCAGAGATGGGGTCAACCCAGCGGGAGATGTCAGATCAGAGCAGGGGTGAGAAGGAGGTCAGATGGGAGATCAAAGTCCAGAGACCAGGCAGGTACATGGCCTGGCCTGGCTCTGCCGAGTACAGTGGCCTGTGTGGAAGCCCCTTGGGGAAATGCATACAGTCAGGTCCCCTGGATTTCTACTCTCAGGCCCCCAGAGAGTTCTGTGGACTTGATCTGGGTTTGAGTTCCCTCATCACAAAAGGGAAGCAACCTGTCAGCATTTTCTAGCAGGCCTTGTATTCACAGAACCAGGTAAACTTTAAAATCCTGCAAGTAGCCTCCTTTTTTCTAGTCACATGGCTTCTGGCTAATTTTTTTGATTCACAGTTGTAGGCCTAATTTTATCTGGGCATCAGAATCACCTGTGAAACTTGTGCAAATGTAGATTCCTGGGCCCCAACCCCAGCTTCTGACTGACTCTCAAGTTTGTGGTGGACTGTTGACTCCAGGCTGGATGGTGTGGTGGTTGAATGGAAGGCTGAGATTTGCACTAGTTCTGCCTCTAAGCCAGTGAACTTAAGTGAATTTCTTAACCTTTCTGAGCCTCAGCATCTTATGTAGAAAAGGGAATACTAATATTCAGTGCACTGATTTGATGTGGAGATTAGTGACTTAATACATGCAAAGACTTGGGGTACTAAGTGCTCCAAAATTCACTTACTATTGTTTGCTTTCTTTTTTTTTAACCAAGCCCCACAGGGATTTAGAAATACAATCCTTGATTCACTTTCTCATTCATTCAATAAATAATCACCCAGCACTTCTACCTGCCAGGACCGATGCTGGACATAAGAAATCCTCCCCAGTTCATAGTCTAGCAGGGAAATCAGTGAGGGGGAAGCACTCTCCTACTCACCACCTTCAGTTCTCCAAACCCTCAATGGAGCCTCAGGCCGTGGGCTTTACTTCGGCTGTCCTATGGCACAATGACCTCAATTTCATAAATCCAAAATGAGCAAAAGGGAAAGACATAGGGATCATTTAGATCGGGTGTGTCTTTTTTTTTTTTTATTTTTTTTTAAGCTGAGTGACATTGGGCAAATCTCATGGAGAAGGTATCTTCTGGCCCCTCTCTTCTGAGTCCACAGGGTCGGGAGAGGCGGGGCCAAGCACAGCTGAGATTCTGCCCCTTGTCCCAGGTCACAGATGACTGGTCAGGGTGGGCAGCTGGTCCCTGGTGAAGCAATCCATCACTGCCTGACGCTGGCAGCTTGTGGTGGGCATTTCTCACCATGTGTTCCGGGATAAAGAGGAAGCAAAGCCATGCCAATCCTTGGATTTCTCAGGGTGCTGAGGAGCCCGATTGCCGTTGAGTGCCATTCCCAGCCTTGGTCTCTGACACAGCGTGTCCTTAAATTCTTTTTTGTGTTGATGTCAGTTGTAGGCATCTTTCTTAGCTGGACTTGGAAGGCAGTCTTCACTCCCAGCAGCTGCTTCTTCCAGGCATGTGAGCTCTATTTCCCAAGGGCTGCTTGGGAGCCAGGGAGAAGCAAAGCAAGAGTCCTGATCTGGGGGTCCGAGACCAGAAAAGCCTGCCCAGCTGCAGAGCCTCCGTGCTCCTTTGGACAACTGTCTACGTCAGGGAACTTTGGGAGCACAGAGAGGAGAGGAGGGTCTAAGGTCTTGACCTTAGTGGGGGAGGGCAGCAAACCAGGCCTTTCATGGGAGGGACCCCTATGTCTAACTTTCCAGAATCTTCTGGAGACCCAATCTCTTCTGCCACCAGTTTCTGTTCTTTTTTTTTCACCCACAATTCTTGAGATGCTGATACCCTTTTCAAATTGAATTGGCTCCCCCCTCCACATACACCTGGAACTTGTTATTAGGATTTGTCTATCTGTCTTGAAGATGGGGGTTGGTGTGGGAGGACAGGAAGTTGAAGTGCAGCCGTGTTAGTCCTAATATTTTCTAAGCTTCTGATGTTTTCTAGACCAGCCTCTTCTAGTATGTCATGGAGTTGATTGATGTGACCTTTTGCAGAACTCCTTATGATTAACCAGGAATCAGTTCCCCATTTTACAGACAGGGCTGACTTTCCGCTGGTTTGCACCAGCACGCCCTCAAATGCTTGTAGACATATTGATTGCTGCCCCATGTCCCTCAAGGACTCCCCTCACTTCCCCTTCATCCCAGTTTTTTCTCAGAGATCCCCCCAGACCTCTGCATCCTTCAGCCATAAAAAGGTTAATACCTGATCTCTGTCATATTCACTATTCTAGAAATTTGGCTTGAACATTTGGCATGCTTTCTGATTTATTTCTGCCCCCGCTTTACCTTTTAGTTATTTTAAATATCCTCCTTGTTTACCACTGACGTTTAGAGAAGTAATTTAACTCATTCTTTTACTCATTCATTCATTCATTGAACACATTGTTATTGGATGGCAGCTTTGTGCCAGGCCTGCGCAAAAACACTGAAGTTATAGTGCTGAACAAGCTAACATGGGGTGTCCAGATTAGTGCAGAGACACATGAAAAATAGTTGAACCTGGCAATGGTTCTTGAAACTTCGGCTAGGATGTGGCATATGTCTCCTATAGTCACACTCCATTGACCAAAGTCACCATCAATGGCCTAAGTTAACACCAAGGAGGCAGTGAGGTATGCTTCCCTTCCCACCCCCCCACTCATAAGTAATTTTGCAAAAGGTCACATCAATCAACTCCGTGACAACTCCTTGCCCTGCAAGTCTAAGGGCAATGGGCAGAGATGGGTAAAGCTTCTACTGAGAGTGCTGCAAATAGTTGGGATTAACAATATGTTCGACCACAGAGCCTAAAGTAGAAAACATGTATTATGTCAGGGCAGGTGCTATTATTTCCATTTTACAGGTGAGAAAAGTGAGGCTTAGAGAGGATTAAGACCACACTGTCATATAGTCTTATATTACTTGCTTTTAGAACTGGAAATTTCTGAGATGTTCAGATCAGTTTTTCTGTTATGGGCCAATCATATTGTTGTTAATAAAACCTTGTAGATAGTTTGAAATATTCTCTGCTTTCAGTAGTCTTTTCGGAAGTCAAGCTCAGAAGGCTCACTTAAGGCTGCAGACTATGAAATTAGGAGGTTGTGGGACTAGTTCAGGGGCCACATCACCAAATCACAGATCAACTTCAGAAAGTGATTTAACCTTCTGGGTCTTAGCACATGGAAGTGATCATAACATGCAATTATTAAGGTACTAATATCTAATTCCACTATCCCTGGTGGAACTTTAGGGGTTCTGTTTAAGAAACCCTGTTCTTTATTTAAAAACTACCCCAGAAGACACTCATGATAAACTGCCCATCTCTGTTCATTCATCGCTCATTTATTCTCCCATTCACGTATTCATCCATTCACTCATTCATTCACCCAAGGCTTATGGCATGTCCACTGTACCAGCTTCTGCTCAGGTACTGGGGAAGCAGAGATGAATTAGAGCCAGCCTTTGTGCTCTAGAAGTTTGCAGTCTATTGGAGGAAACAGGTGGAGACAGAGGATGGAAAGACCAGTGATAAGTTGTCCTGATTATAAAACAGAGTGGTCAGGTCTAGAAAGCAGGAGTACAGAGACCTTACACCTGGCCACAAAGAAGAGGCTCCTTGACTGAGGCGTGGCACCCCCAGTGAGGGATGACAAGCGGGCAGAGGCGAGTTCTGGCAGGGACCTGTGGGACATGCAGGAGGCGGCATCCAGAAGCCACTGGCGATGTGGATCGGGATCATTCCCAAATAGATGGTCCCTGAAGTCGTGTGAGCACACGAGATTACACTTTTCCTTCTGTACACTGTCACTGAACTTCTGACCGCACAGGGTGGCCACACACCCCACATTTTCCAGGGAGGGTCCTGCGGGGGATTGACCTAAGCTGGGTGCAACAGTGTATACAAGTCGGCCCTGATAGGAACAAATGTGCAGCACCAATTCCGTTTTATGGCCTTGTCTGATGCTGGAACACGTAGAGAGGGCACCGGGTCATCCTTGGTAGAGCGGGGACATAAATCAGGCAGCACCCTGCTTCCTGAGGCCCCAGCAGAGGAAGACAGGGCTGCCCGGCTCTAACTGAGATCAATTACAGGCCATTCCTCTGCCTGCCTGAGCTTACTTCCCCAGACTTGTGCGGGCCTGGGCCCAGGAGGCCTGGGGGGAAGCAGCTTTTAGGTTGTGTCTGTGACAAGACGCAGAACCTCAACTTGGACAGGGCAAAAGAGAGGGAGCTATTTGCCTAAGTGATGAGAGGGAGGCCACGCTATTGTTCCACTTCATTGAATGCACGGCCAGGCAAGCGTTATGCCAAACTCTTTAAATGCGTTCTTTCATGTTAACCTCACAAGCACCTCTAAGGAAGGTTCTACTGCTGACCTCATTCCACAATGAGGAAACTGAGGCTCAGTGAGAGTGAATGACTTGCTCCAGGCCACCCACTTAGGAAGTGGTGAACCCCCAATTCAAACCCAGCCTTGTCTGCCTCCAGAAGCTGAGCTCTAAAGAATGGCAAAGAGATGAGGATGGGCCTAGGAAGCCTGTTCTTTGGAGTCAGATAGGCCTGGGTTCAAATCTCGGCTCCAGCACTTCGTAACAGTGTGATCTGAAGCAAGTTACTGAACAGCCGCAGCCTCAATTTCCTCATCTAAATGGGGCATAGTAAAATGGGGCAAACAGAACTTTCCTTATGAAGATGAAGTGTATATTAATGTTCAGTGTGAGGTGGTGTTTTATTCTCCTTCTCCCGCCCCCCTCCTTGCAAGGCCTTTGCTTACTACCTCAGCACACACCGCAGTGTGAGTCAAGGCCTGCGATCATGACGGAGGCAGCACATTTCCAGGCCTGATGGGATCTGATGTGGTTGAAAGTGAAGGGAAGGGTGGGAAGGGTGAAGTAATTGAGAATTGAGCTTCAAAAAGTAAATGGAGGCTGCGTCCTGCATAGTTGCCATGTAAATCATGATAAGAATTCAGGGCTGAGGTCAATTAGAAGCCATTGAAAAGTGATAAGCAGGGCCTCCCTGGTGGCGCAAGAGGTTGAGACGCAACCTATGAAGCTATCTGCAGCCACTGCAGCATGAGTTCGATCCCACCATGTGGGAGGTACCCACATGGTGCAGCAGACCTCTCCTGACTCACCTGCTGCTCCCCTAAGTAGTGCATTTCAGTCATTCTGACTGTTCTGCTCCCCACGCTCTCTAGTGAATCCTCTCACCCCTCACACCTCTGGCCTGTACACCCATTCTTGTATGCAAAAATAAATAAATCTTTAAAAAAAAAAGTGATAAGCAGGTAAAGGAAAGATGGAGTTGATTATGCTCCTCAGAGAAATGCTCTAGGCAGCTTCTTCTTCTTCCTGGTACCCAGTGCATCATCAACAGCCCTTGGCACCTCAGTGTACACCATAGAAAGTATTAAAAAAATGTTTGTTGAATGAGTTTGCCCAAAATTATTTTTTATCCAGGCCTACTTAATTATGATAAACAGGTGTGTACTCCTGCTAGTCCAGGGGATGATGGCATATCTTAGGGATAACCTTTGCTGTTTCTGGATAGCCAAGGACAGAGGCTGGAACTGGTAAGACCAAGAAGTTGTCATCTATTTCTTCCCAGTGCCTCACCTAGCTGTAGGGGAGGCTGGGAGGTGGGCAGCCCAGCTGGGCAGCCATATTTTCTGTTATGACTTGTGGGGGTGGGGGTTGCTGAAAAGAGAAAGAGGGAAAGAAGCTCACTCAGGACAACTCTGAGTCTCTGCTGCAGATCACCTGACCTGGGGTAGGAGACAGAGGACTCCAGAATCTAAATAGCTGGAAAAAAGAGACAGTAAGAGTAGACGGAAAGGTATCCAGTGGTTTTTTGTGTTTAAGAAGCTCCCAGTGGACAGAAGACATGGCTGCCCCAGAGGACAGCAGCAGAGGGTTATGAGATGAGGATATGGAACTAAAGGGTAAAATGAAAATGACTCTTTTGAGGAACTTGGAAGAGAAAGGAAGGAGAGGGAGAAATAATCAAATCGAGAAGAAAAGAGTTTTAAGTTGGGAGAACTTTGAGATTATTTACAGGCAAAGAGGAGAGTTTGGAGATGTGCAAAGAGGAGTTGGCACTTCTTGTGCAGATAGAGGAGCAGGCGGGACCAAGAGCAAAGACTCCGAGATGGGCCTTGAACAGAAAGAGAAACACTTCTGAGATATGAGGGAGGTGGTAGAAAGGTTCTATTTGTGGATGTGGGGTGGGGGTCCTGCACAATTCCTACAGGATGACTCCATCTTCTCAATAAACCAGGGGGCGGGGGGGTCCTGGTGCAAAAGAGGTGTTAGCAAATGGCTGATTAGGTGCAGCCACATGAAGTCAAATCAGTCCAGGGTCCTGTGGATGAGTCAGGGTCCTGACTCAAACCCACATCTCACCAAAGCCAGCTCAGTTCTGGGCTGTTTTATAGAATAAATCCAAAGACAGGGGGCACTGTGGGCCTCCGGAGAAGTCTGGATCCAGGCTGGCATTGTCACAGGAGGCATGGAGGGGTGTGAGGCGTGCCCGGTTGTGAGAGACTCAGAAATTCTAGAAGTTTGAAAGGGCACTGAGTTCCTGCAGTGACTCAGGTGTGGGGTTATTAAGTTGCTGACGTCCAGATCTAAATTTCATGAGCTCATTCAGGCCGGCGAAGCTTAAGGGACATCTGGATTATATTTTGGAGAGTGTAACAGTCAGGATCTCATCAGAAAACAGTTGACACTCAAACTGGGTAATTTGAGAAAGCTTTATCATAATATATGGGCAGGGCTTAGGGAAGCCACAGAGATGGTGCAGAACCTGGGGCTGGAGCAGGAAAGTTTTTCTATCCCAAGGCACTTGCCTGAACCCAGAGGGGCCTGACCCTGACAAGAGCCAAGAGTAGCAGTGAGGGGTGCAGTAGTGCAGGGCAGCCTCCAGGGAGGGAGTCAGGGGAAGGCATCCTGGACCCTCACACTCCTCTGCCCTCCAATGTCCTTCCAGGGTTCCTACTGGCTGGAGCCACCAGGAAGCCAGAGGACAAGACAGCTCACTCATATGGTCCACGCAGGCTAGTCACGTCATGCCCAGAGCAGTGTGGATAAGCATGCAGAGTGGCCAGGGGGAGGCAGAGCCAACAGAAGAGATAGGAAGCAACTTATCCTGGATTATACCTGGATAGACACACCTCTGCCATGGATTCAATATCATTACCTGGATACCTGAAATCTCTCTGTGATACTCAGGATGGTTCCCCTCCACGCAGGAGGGGAGGTGGTGGAGGACAGAAGGTTGTGGTTCAGGTTTGAACAAGTGTGAGAGGGCTCATGGGAATGAAATGGGAGAGAACGGGGCAGTGCCAGAGGGCAACGACTATGCACCCCCTAGATAGAATCTATTCATCTGGACACCCAGCGTGGGAGGCAGAATTCCAGTTTCCCAAGATGTCTGCATCCTCATCCCCGAAACCTGGGAACACCTTACTTTCCTCACATGGCAAATGCTTCCCTTACTTCACAAATATGAGTAGTGAAGGATTTTGGATGGGAACGTTATCCTGATTATCTAGGTGGGGTTCAATGTCATCACCAGGCTTGGTGAAGCAGAGGAATGATCTCATAGAGCCACGAGATCAAAAAACATTGGTGGCCTCTCAAGGGAAATGAATTCTTCCTCAGGACCTTTCCAGAAAGGTCTCTGGAATGCATTTCAGTCTTCTGACCTCCAACATCGTAAGATAATAAATGTATGTTGTTTTAAACCACCAAGAAATGGTCATTTTTAAAGTAATAGTGCCTTCATAGCATTAAAAGCAATGGATAGTGCCTTAAATACAACAGGTACTCAGTAAATGGCAGCTGAATGAATGAAGGAACCAGAAGAGTGGCATGAGACTCAGCTCCATGCCCGAGTGACACAGATGGGTCGTGGCTTGGTGTCCAGCATCTGTAAGAAGCCGTAGATATAAACAGAATAAAATAACAGCCTCTCTAATAATGAGCCACCTCAGCTCGGTGGTGACTGCCCTCTAGCATAGCAGAACATAGAGGGAGGAAGTCCATTTCTCTGTCCTCCTAGGAGCAGAAAGACAAGGTCACTGTGAGGGGCATGGGCACTGGCCAGCAGAACGTTACCATGCAGTCAGAGGCACCCCTGCGTGCGACCATGGGCCCTAGTGAAATCCAGGGGTGACGTCCCGGGCAGAGTGGAGGAGGCAGCATGAGTGGCAGCCTTGATGTAGAATAGGTGGGAGACAACACTGGACTCCCAAAGATGCCAAGGTCAAAGTGACCTTGAGATAATTCTGAGCCCAGTAGTTACCAAGGTTAACGATGGGACAGTACTGATACAGGAAAATAAGTGTCCGAATGATTTGGCCTGCCTCAGCGCTGCAGGCTGGGGAGGCCTGTGAGCATCCAGGTTCTCTTTGTAACACAGAAGGAAGGAAAGCTTCACCCCTATTCTGCCTTGCCTCTTGGCACTGTGCATTTTCTAGGAGGCACAGAGTGCTGGGGGCCTTGGGGCCACAGAAAGGACAGGCACCAGAAATATAAAGAAAGCCTGGTTGTAATTTCCATTTATTCACCTGTAAATGATAGCCTTCCATACTTGCATGCCCAGCAATCCCACGTGGGGGCGGGGAGAGGGGTGGACAGTGTCATTGCCAGGTCTCTGGCAGCGTGGCCACTGGCACTGCAGACAGCAGCTGTGCCCGGCAGGAGCAGCTGTGCAAAAGCAAGTGCAAAAGGAAGGGCCAGCTTAGCAGAGCAGTGTGGAGAGGGCGAGGGTCAGCAAAATGGGAGGGCAGCTTGGGAAGGGACTTATCCTTGAACATAAGATGTAACCTGGGAAGGAATAAAACTTGGCGGGGACGTTCTACACGCGCTGGAGACCATGTGTTTACTCCAAATCACCTTCACAAACGCACACAGATCATCTCAGCCCCTCTATCTCCTCTCTCCTCTCCATCTTCCCCAATACTCTGCTGTCCTCTGGAACTTTATTGCCGGCAGGAGAGGTGCTGCATATTTCTAGAAGTGGCTTTCAGATCGCAAACCTCTAAGGAAGTGGAAGAAGTTTTTTCCTACAGAAAGGTTTTGGACACTGCCTTGGATAAGAATGGGACTGGGAGTCAATGATGCGTTTTACAATATAAATCAGACCATGTCACTTGCCTTTTGAAAATCCTATAATGACCCAAATCTCACTCAGAGTAATCGAAGTCCTTACAGTGATCCTCTGACCTCATCTCCTACATCTCTCCTGCTTCAATTGATTTCGGCTATCCTGACCTGATTTTTCTTTTAACATATCAGTCATACCCCCACCTAGGACCTCTGCACTTGCTCTCTTCTGCCTCAAGTGCTTTTCTATAGACAGCTGCATGGTTTGAGCTCATGGTTCTTCAAGCTTCTGCTCAAATATCACCTATCATTAATGAGATCTTCCTGGACCACTATTTAAAATGGCAAGTCATAAAAACAAATGAGTGGATCAAGAAGATATGGTATAGATACACCATGGAATACTACTCAGCTCTCAAAAATGAAAAACTCACACCATTTGCAGCCATATGGAGGCAACTGAAAGTGAATGTGCTAAGCAAAATAAGCCAGAGGGAGAAAGATAAATACCAGCTACTGTTACTTATAACTGGAATATAGAAAAACCAAACAGTGAGTCAGACAAAGACAAACCTTATAACCAGTCATTGAAAGCAAACCATAGGTCTGTGGCTTTTAGAGGGGAATGGGGAGAGGCTGGGGTGAGACATGGGGGTGAGGTGAGGGAAAGCACAGGGAATTATGGTGGTGGACTATGCTTGCTTTGGTGGTGAGAATGCTACGATGACTACACCCAAGGGGGGGGGGGAGGGAATCCTTTACTGTCAAACAGCAGCAAGAAGTAAAATAGTAGTACTTCAACAATAATCAAAAATAAAATAAGATGGCAACTCAATCCCCACCTTTGGTTCTCTCCATTCCCCATCACAGCTTTATTCTTCTCCCTTGAACTCATAATACAAACTTACTTTCAAAATGGTTTTCCTCCTCCATTAGAAGTAAACCCCACAGCTCAGGGATTTTATGTTTGGCTCACTGCTGGCTCCTGCTGCTCAGAACAATGCCTGGCACATGGTGGGCTCCAGATGCCATGGGGCTCCAGATGCCAGCACCCCTGGGAGCTGCAGCCTGACTCAGCAGTGGGCTGGCATTTCCTGGGTGAACAAATCAGAGCCATGTTGTGCTTCTGTCACCTTTTCTTTATCTTCAAAAAGCCATGATTTGTGGGTCTTGTTGCTCTTGTACCATAGCTTTTATAATTTCTGCATATTCCTTAATCTTAAAGATTTGGTTTTGAATTCTATTCTAGTCTTCTTTCCCTCCTTTTTATTTCTGTTTTTGTTGTTGTAAAGACTTCAAAGTATTTTGCTATGTTTTGCTTTAAAGTTTAAAGTCATTTTCTGTTGAAAAAGATAAGATGGAAGAACAGGACCTCTAAAAGGGCTAGGAGAATTGCTTTGTTCCAGGCACAGATTTCCTAAAATCATGACCTGTAAGCAAAATTACATTTATTTTGTAGCATTGACTCATGATTAATAAGACTAGACCCACAGACAAACAAAACCAAACATACACATGCCAAACTCTCAAGGGTACGGTAGAACTTAGTAGGCAAAGGGAAGCGAAGAGAGCATTAGGGGAAAGGAGGGGAGGGGAGGGGAGGGGATGCCCATCTCCTGTAGGGAAGGAGCTTGGGGTTCTCTGGGAACATGCCAGTGTTAGGCAAAGTTGTGTGAGAAGCAGGAACCTGAGTCCAGGTCTCCTAGTGCAGGCCTGTTAGGGTCCAGACCAGGAGTCCAGTATGACAGAGAGAAATGACAAGAGAAATGACAGCCACGATGGACAGGTGGAACATGCAAGAATTTTGAGATCCTTGAGAAAAGGCACCTGGTAAGAGACCAAATTTCCCAAGTCTTGCAGATTGAGGGTTCAGATTATTGCTTTTACATATTACAGGGAAGTGTGACCTGCCAGCAGGAGAAGCAAGGGCACATCAGGGTTACTTCTGCTATGTGGGTTTGCCTCCCTGAACCTCCCAAGAGTAGGGGCTCCATTTGCTTTGCCTCTGTAGCCTGTGCCCAGCGCGATAGCTGTGGCGCGAACAAGGGAACAAAGTGTCTAACTGTGCTCACACTGCCTGGAAAGGAGACCTAAATAATGAACCTGCGCGCCTCCCCTGGTGGCGCAGTGGTTGAGCGCTGGGCTGCGAAGCTGCCCGCAGCCAGCCTCTGCAGCGCCGGTTTGATCCCCGGCTGCTGGCGGAGGGTCCCACATGGTGCGCAGACCTCTCCTGCCGCACCCGCTGCTCCCCTCAGCAGTGTATTTCGTCAGTCTGCCTGTTCTGTTCCCTGCTCTGGCTCTGGTGAATTCTCTCACCCTCCCGCGCTTCTGACTGTACCCAGTGCTTGTATAAATAAATAAATAAATCTTAAAAAAAATAATAATGAAACTGTGGGCCAGAAAGAAAGGGGACGCCAGGAAACCCAGACAGTTTGTCTCCTTAGAACCACACCGGCTAGTCCTCCTCCGGGATGGAACAGCAGCTGCTTTGCTGAGCGAGGGAACATTTGCTTCTCTCCGCAGAACTGTGGAGAAACCCACTCACCCCCCCAAGCAGAGCATCGCAGCGAGCTCACACTGCAGGCAGGGAGCCATATGGAGTGGGGTTTCTCAGCAGTCCCCAAGAAAGGAAGATGCTGGCTTCCCCTTCCCTCTGACCTTCTGCCCTCCCCCATAGTGAAGCCCTGAGGGATGGGGGTGGTTGAACATTAAAACCAGAGTGTGCAGGTGGGGTAGGTAGAATGGGAGAGAGACCTTGAGCAGATGTGGTGGGGGGGTGAGAGGAGGTAAATGGGACTAGAGCTGGGGAGGGTGTTGTGGAACTTCTGCACCCCCCAAAATGAGCCTTTGGTTTGAGTTCTGCCTGGTGTTCCATTAGGGCTGGGTGCCCACCGACAGCCATGAGAACAGAGATGGCAGAAATGGGAGGAAGAGGCTCCTGGGAGTGCCGGACTGTCCACTCTCTGGCCTCAGCCTTCTCCAGGCCCCACTGACCTAGGGCTCCAACTGGGGTAGTTTGAGTTGATTTCTGTTCCTGAACACAAAAAGACCCTCAACTAAGACAATGCAGTAGGCCAAGCTCTTTCGCTTCCCCAGCAGCTGCTACTGCGAGCTCTTCTCCAAACCTTCTGCCCAGCCAGCCGGCCTGCATGGATGCCATTTGCCCGTGCACCAGTGAGAATATCTCTTCATTCTGGAGCCTTCCTTTAGACGTGTCCGTCTGTCCTTGGGATGTTTGAAATTGTAGGAAACAGGGGTATCCTTTATTCGGGGCTGTCTGGCAGTGACACCCAAAAGCAAACCCACAAAGGCAATAGCAATAATGGAACCGTCACCGCAAACCCAAAAGAGGAAATCATAACAAGGACTTCTCACCTTTCACAAAGAAAAGCACCATCCAGCCCCTGAACGTCCACCCACCACACAGAGAAGCAGGTGTCTGCCATGTCCTGCGTTCTCAATAGACGGTAGTTATTTTTGTTATTTGAAGAATTTCTGGGTGGCCAAAGAAAGGGGGATTCTACTTTCTGTTTGGCCCACCAAAGTCTCTTTCTTCACTCTGGTCTCAGTTTGCCCCTTTGAAAAAAGAGTTGTTGGACCAATTGACCTGGAGGCCTTTCCAGCTCAGGCAGTTATCAAGTCCCCGACAACTCTAAGCAGCAGGGAAGGGAGAGAGCAGCAGGAATCTCAGCGTGTCCTATGAAACCTGCAGTTGGGGAGTTAGGGCAAAGAAATGACTCTTCTGGTTACCACAACAAAGTGAAACTGAGGCAGTCCTGTATTTCCTTCCTTTCTATCTGACTGCAAATCCCTACCTGGCTGCAAATGCCAGGTGGGCAATTGTCAACAGGGTAAAGTCTGTAGTTTTGCATTCTTCACCTAAATGCTCCAGATTATGTTCGAGGGACTGACACCATCTGACATGGACTGGGCACCACACGCTGTTATAATGATCTGAGAGCCCTCAAGGCCACAGGCTATGTCACCTTTAGCTGTGGAACAATAATAAGTATTAGCGGGTGCTGGGGTGGGGTGGGAGGCGGGGAGACTGCTTTTCTATTCTTGACTCCTGAGCCAATTGAGAAATAAGCCAAAGAATAAACTCTTTACTACTGTAAAGTTGACATCTCTGAGTGTGACTCAGAGATGCAGACACGTGACTTCTTCACAGTGAACTCTAAATTTAACCATCAAATTGAGCTCCACAGACAGTGCAAGGACATGCATCTCCCCATGTGGGGTCTATTCTTCCAAACTTGCTGCATGGAACAGATTAACATGTGTACTCCCAAAGGGAAAGGAAAGAGGAAGGCACGGAGCTCACAATCCCGGGTTCTCTCCAAACTCATTTATAATCTAAGTTCTACTTCCTCTCCTGGGAAGTCTGAGGGAGAAGACAAGTCAGGAGGGGGTATTTAATAATTTATTTCTAGAAATTCTTGAACTTCCTATGTAGGTAATCATAGCATCTTATGAATGGTGAACCTTTTTTTGATTCTTAATATACTTGTAATTTTAAGTGCTGTTCTTTTTTTTTTATTCTCCTAAGGCCTCCATCTTGATGTTGAACAGAAGTAATTATAATTGTCTCATCTTGGCTTCATTTGCATGCAGCAGGTGGTTCACCTTTTTTTTTAAGGATTGATTTATTTATGCATTCAAGAACTGGGGTACAGGCCAGAGATGTGGGGGGGTGAGAGGATTCACCAGAGACAGAGTGGGAACAGAACAGGCAGACTGACTGAAAACACTGCTGAGGGGAGCAGCGGGCGAGACAGGAGAGGTCTGCTGCGCCATGTGGGTAGCTCCCTGGCTGGGAATCAAACTCTTGCTGCAGTGGCAGTGCATCTTAACCCCTTGTGCCATCAGGGAGGCCCCCAGTTTCACCTTTAAGAATTGCATTTGTTCTAGATCTGAGGTGGAGATTCTTTTATAAGTCAAGGGATATTTTCCTTCTACGTTTAGTATTTTTTAAAATTATGATCAGATAGATTGAATTTTATGGAATGTTTTATCACATTGTTCGAGATAATCATAAAGCTCCTTTCTTTTTCTCTTTCTGCTCTCCACTGGGGTCCTGACTCTACCCTGGTAGTGCAGATCAAGGTCAAGGTCATGGAGACCATTCTTCTTTGCTCAGACTGGAAGGGCAGGAATGGAGCCCTAGAGTCTTCCTTGGTAAAGCTTAGCTCTTTGGACTCTTCTGTGTGGAGAATTGCAAGATATCCATGCAGGCATCCTTTTGATGTATTATTCTGCTTATAAAACATCTGCTTTTTCAAAATCCTGACTTACTCAAGATCTCCTTCCTATTGGAGTGAGGAGGAGAAATCGTGAAGGAATTGTGGAGGGGAGAAACCCCATTCTGAAACCCACCTGTACTTTGCAGCAACGAAACAAGCCTTGTATACGGAATAGGGATGAGGAAGCCGAGCCTCAGAGCAGGGAAGCGCACCGGCCAGAGCAAAGGCAGTGTGGGGCTTGTGCCCAGAGACACAGCTGACCTCCCCACAACAGAGAAGTGAGACCCCAGTCCCCCCTCCCACGAGTATTCCTCTTCCTTGCCCTGAGCCCTGCGCTCTGCTTCCCCAGCTCTCTAGACTGGTCCCAACGCCCCTGGCAGTGGGAAGTCTTATGTCCCTCCAAGCCTGCTTCCAGACCCCCCTGGGCTCACAGGGGGCAGTGTGTCCTGGCACTGCTGTGAGTATTGTGCATGTGTGTGTGGAGGGGGGATGGGGTTTGGGTTCCTGCCTGGAAAAGGGAGGGGAGCAATGAGGTGGTTCTGATCCTGCTTGTGTGTGGACCAGGCTTGGTGCCGAGATGAATGGACACTTGCTGCTGCCGGGCCTGCTCCTGACCCTCCCTCTGACCACAGGCTGGACAGTCTCTAATTGCCTAGTCACTGAAGGCTCTCGGCTGCCTCTGATCTCCCGCTTCTTCCTCATCTGCCCTGTGGACTCCAGCCTGCCCCTCTTTGCTGAGTGCAATTTCGTGAGCAACCTGACGCAGGCTTTGGAGGCTGTGCCCCAGAACGTGGAGGGACTCTGTCTCTCTGGGTCCACCTCCGTCCTGCCCCCCGGTGCCTTCTCCCATTTTCCCAGGCTCAAGGTGCTGAGGCTAAATCTCCGTCTCACTCAGCTCCTGCCAGGGGCTCTCCGGGGCTTGGGGCAGCTGCGGAAGCTCTATTTCACGGACTCCCAAAAGAGGTCCCTCCTTCTACCCCGTGATGCCTTCAGCAACTTGAGCTCCCTCCAGCACCTTGCTTTCTTTGGCCTCTGCCTGGATGGGAACTTGGGTGTCCGGTTACCTCCCAATCTGCGGCAGCTGACTATCAAATTTACTGACCTTCGGAACATGGGGCTGTTGGCCGACATCTTCCCAGACCTGGTGCTCGGCTCCTCATCTGGGGATGCCTGGACTCTGGATGTGCTGGATTTGTCATTCAACAGAAATCTGACAGTGGCCAGTGCCGGGGCCCTTAGGGGTCTCAAGCTGGGGTCTCTGTATCTGGATGAAACAAGGATGGATGCAGCTGCAGTGGTGGGCCTGGGGCTGCAGGGACTGAATGTCCTGTCTGCAGTAAGAACTGACACGGCTGAGCTGCCTGCAGCAGCAGTTGCCCTCTTTGAGCTACAGGAGCTGAATTTGGGGTACATCCCAATGCAGAGCCTAGCTCTGGAGGCCCTCGCTCCCTGCCACAGCCTGCAGAAGTTGGGGCTCAGGCACAGTGGCCTGAGGGACCTGCCTCCAGGCCTCCTGGCTGCCATGCCCAGACTTCAGAGACTGAACCTGACTGGCAACCAACTGCAGAGTGTCTCCTTATGCACCAACGAGCCCCGGGCTGTGTCAGGACTGCGGGTCCTGGATCTGTCCTGCAACAGACTGCATGCTCTTCTCCCAGCCTCCTTCTCCTGTTTGCCCCACCTGCGGGAGCTGTGTCTCCGTGGAAACCAGCTGGTGTTTCTGGAGGCCCAGGTATTCCAGGGCCTACGGAGTCTGGAGACATTGAACTTGCAGGGGAATCCACTGGTAAATCTAAGCAAGGGCTGGTTTTCTCCTCTGCCCACACTGACCACTCTAAACCTAGAGGACACCCACATAGTATGGGCCCCAGCCTGGGACTTCTGGGGCCCAGGGAATTTGCACGAACTGAGCCTTCAGCTCCCCTCTGGACCTTCTGCGGCAATGTTATCTCTGCCCATGGGGTTGACCAACTTGGAGCTTCAGGCAGACTCAGGCAGCAAGCATTGGAAGCTGGCTCCTAGTGTCTTTCCCTCCTTGCAGTCCCTGACTCTAAAGGGCTGGGGACTGCAGCTGGGGACCCAGAACATCACCAAGATCTTCCCTGCCCTTCTCCACCTCTCTCTGTCCGGCAATAGCTTGGCAGCCCTCTGCTCCCAGGGCACCTCCAGCTTCTTTCTCTGGCAGCTCCCCAGGCTCCAGTATCTAAGGGCCAGGGGGGATGGGCACAACCCCAGGCCCTGCTGCATCACGGGGCTGCCTAGTCTACGGGAACTGAAGCTGCAGGGCCTGCAACCCAGAGCCCCGCCCCGTCCAGTGCGGCTTGAGGAGCTAGTGGGTGAGCTGCCCAGGCTTGAGGTGCTCCATCTGTTTCAAACTGGGGTGGAGACGCTGTCGGCTACTGTTTTCCAGGGCCTGGGAAGCCTCCAAATCTTAGTGCTAGACGAGGAGAAGGGCCTCGTGCTAGATGGCAGCCTCCAGGAGCAGAGTCCCCAGATGCCCCAGTACATGTATATTATGTCTACCCCCTTGGCCTGCCAGTGTGCCAATGCCTGGGTAGGGCCCTGGGTGGAGCGGTCCCCCAGAACATACATACACATAACATCATTCCAGCAGTGTCAGTCAACAGTGGGGGACCACCACAGTAATTCCCTTTTCCCCTTTCTCTGGAGCCACTGCCCCAATACTTTGGGGTTGGAACTCTTTTTGGGGAGCTCTGCCCTGCTATGTCTGTTGCTCCTCTTGCCCCTCCTACAAGAAGCCAGAAACACCTGGATCCTCTATCTGCAGGCCTTGTTCAGGACTTGGCTTCGGGGTCTGAGGGGCAGGAGTGGGGAGGGCAAGAGGTTCCTTTATGACGTGTTTGTGTCCCACTGCGGGCAAGACCAGGGCTGGGTGGTGGGGGAGCTGCTGCCTGCTCTGGAGGGCTGCTCCCCGGCTGGTCGGGGGCTGCGCCTCTGCCTCCCTGAGCGGGATTTTGAACCAGGCAAAGATGTGGTTGATAATGTGGTAGAGAGCATGGCAAGTAGCCAGGCCACTCTGTGCGTGCTGAGTCACCAGGCCCTGCGCACCCCCCGCTGCTGTCTGGAGCTCCGCCTGGCCACCTCCCTCCTGCTGGCTGCCCCCTGCCCCCCAGTGCTGCTGCTGATCTTTCTGGAACCTGTGTCCCGCCATGAGCTCCCTCGTTACCATAGACTGGCCTGGCTGCTCCGCAGAAAAGACTATTGTGTGTGGCCCAAGGAAGATGAAAGAAAGGATGATTTCTGGGCTTGGCTGCGGGGCAGGCTGGGGGCCAGGCTGGGGCAGCCTGGATTGGGCTAGAGTGGTTGTGTGTGTGTGTTGGAGGGTGGGGACAGGAAAAGTAAGCTAGCCTGGCAGGGAGATAGTGGGTACGTGTGGGCCCGAGATCAGACTCAGCTGCTGATGGGAAGCAGAGGTGCTGTAGGCCAAGGAAGGTCAAATGTTAGCTTTGGGAACACAGGATCTGTGAAGGATCTAGAGGCCGAATGAGCAAATCTGGAGATGGCAGGTGGCTGTTCAGTGATGTGATCTCAAGATCTTCAAATCTCAGTCAATTTATGAAATCCACAAAATGCTTGGCTCATACCTCAGTTTCTTCTGTAAAAATTAGATTTTCTTTCTTTCCTTTTTTTGGTAGAAACCTACATGAGGCAGAAAGTAGAAGGGCTGGACTCACAGAACTGTAGACCTGAGGAGACAGAGTTGGGAATTCCTGGAGCATGGGGCCAGAGGGAGGGCTGTGAGCATGTCCAAGCTGTGGAAATGGATCCAGGTCAAGTTCATCCAGATCCTAAAGGGTCGGAGAGGCCCTTGGGTTATAGAGGACCCAAAGGCTGGAACACTGCCCAGGAGACAGCAGACAGATGGCCTGTTCTCTTAATGCAAACGTGGAGGCGTGATCACAGCCATACTCTCCTTTGAGCCTGGAGGAATCCACCTGCTGAGCACTCTGTGCCTTTGGCTACCTGTAGCTCCTCAATCTCACCTAACTCTTGCTTCTGGATCTTTGCATCTGTTGACCCTTCCCCCAAGAAAAGCATTCCTCCAATTTCTTTCCTCTGGGGAATTACTGTGTAGCCTTTAAGATAGGCTCAGCCATGACCTTCTTCAGAAGACTTTGGTGACTTTCTAGCTCGGTAAATTGGGTTCTCACAACTTCCTGCATGTCTTGTTCACAAAGTTCTGATGACAGTGAACCGAATTTCTGGAAGCCTTTATGTAGAATGGTCTCCAAAGTGGGGTGCACAAGATGATTCATGAGGGTTTAGGAAGAAAATGTTCAAACTGTATCTTATTTATTTCTGTTTTGTAGAAATCTCATTCCTGAAGCTAGACGATCTGCTTCTTTAGCCGTATGTCTTTGGCATGTCATATAATCTCTCCATACCTCAGTTTCTTCTGTAAAATGGGATAGTATTAGACCCTCCCTCAGAGGGTTTTGTGAGGATTAAATGAGTTAATATGTATAAAGAATTGAGAGCAGATGCTAATGTACTGTAAACAGTCAATAAAATTTAGCTTTTCCTGTAATTTCACATGTACTCTATGCATATCATTCACAAGCACAGATTGGGAGTGTGTGCTCAAAAATGTTTTGCTAATAGGAGTACCTGATTGGAAAGTTTGGAGGTCAGGTCCCAGGGACAAGAACCAGGTTTGATTCCTCTCTGCATCCTTAGAGCCAAGTGCTGGCTTAGCGCAGAGAGCGCCTGGATAGACAACTGTGGAAAGAAGAAAATCTTGGTGGATACTGAGGTAGCCACCTGGGTCTGTATAGTTTAGGCCCTATTGCTTATTTCTATTAACAAGGGGCAGGGCAGAAGAGCTCTTGGGGCTTTAGTTCTGTTCTTCGGTAAAGTGCTAGGCTTTTATTAGACAAAGGTTAAGGGAAACCCTAGAACAATTCCAGGCTGGATTTAGGGTGCAGGGCGCCCTCTTGTGTCCTAACGTTGTCCTTTTCTCTCTGTGCATCTTCACTTCTGATTTTCCACTTCAAGGTAGATGCTCCTTAAGGGGACCCCGCAAAGATGCCTTACCAGCTTAGAGGCTGACTCACTTTCAAATATCCCACCCCCCTAGCATTCCATGCTGCCATACTGTCTCTTCCCACTTAACACGGGATCTTTTCCTTATGCAGTGTGGGACTGAGAAAAACCTTTGCAGTCATATGAGCAAGGGTTCAAATCTTAGCCCTAGTACTTACTTGGCTATGTATCCCTGAGCATGTCACTTTGACTCTCTGAACCCCCACTTCTTCCTTGTAAATTGGTAATAATACCAATATCATGGGGCTATTGTGAGACTTCAGTAATCAGTGCTTATAGGCTATTACTAGGTTCACTAAGTAAAATCACATGAGGTATTGTTATAAATAAGTCAGAACATGTTTCATCAAGAAGGACTTGAACTGAGTCTCTAAAACTAAGATAGAGACGAGGATGACTCATATCAGAAAGTGTGAGGAGGTGGAGAAAAAGAAACGCTGGTACACTACTGGTGGGAATGGAGACTGGCCCAGCCCCTATGGAAAAATGTATGGAGGTTTCTCAAAATATTAAAAATAAATCTACATATGACCCAGCAAGTCCATTCCTACATATTTCTACCTGAAGAATGTAAAAACACTATTTCAAAGATATATATATATATATTTATTTTACACACACACACACACACACACACACTCCTGTGTTCATTGCAGCACTATTTATAGTAGTCAAGTAATGGAAACAACCTAAGTGCCCAAGGACAGATGAATAGATTAAGAAGACGTGGTATATATGCACAATAGAACATTACTCAGTTATAAAAAACAGCAAATATTGCCATTGTCAACATTGGAGATGGAAATGGAGGAGATTATGCTAAGCAAAAGAAGCCACTAGGAAAAAGACAAATACCAGATGGTTATACTTATCCAGAGAATCCAAACAAAGGGTCAGATAAAACCAAACCATATCAAACCCTAGAAGTCTGACTGTAGAACTGAAGTTACCAAGGGACAGGGGGAGGGTGGGGAGCAAAGTATAGAGGGTGTCCAGTGGACTATGGTGGAGGACTATGGGTGCCTTGGTTGTAGGGTGCTATGATTACATACATCCAAATGGATTGATCCGATACATCTGAACTGAATCACATACAGTGTTGTAAATCAATGCTACCTAAAACAACAACAAAACTAAGATGTAATCCTAATTCTATTGGCCAATATGTATTGATCACTTACAAATGCCAGATACTGTCAGTTTTCCCAAAGTCCTATAACCCTTAGGAAAAATCTTATTTAATGATTATTAAACTCTCTCCGTGAGATATGTGCCAAATTCTTAACATCTTTTCCCTGCTTTAATCCTCTCCACAATCCTCTCCACAATGGTGTCTAGTAGTAGACGCCATTACTAATATTTCCATTTTACAGATGAGGAAACTGAGTCATAAAGAGGTTAAGTAATTGACCCAGGGTTACATAACTAGTGGGCTAGGCCTACATGTCCTGTCTTTGATAGTAAGACATTTCAAACACAGAAGCTTGACTCCACAATTTACCTGCACTATCTCATTTAACCCTGACGAAACTCTGCAATGTAGATTCTGTTGTACTTATTACCTGCAAATTACGGATGAAAAAAACAAAAAACAAACCCAAGACTGAAGAGATGTAGTAATTTGTTTAAGGCCACACAGCTAAGAAGTAGTTGCGTTGGGGTTTGGATTCATGTTTCACTACAAAACCACACTCCCAACCCCATTAGACTGCTTACACGCCAATAGAATCACAATGCTACAAAGCAACTGCATTTATATTGATTATTCTGATTATAGTTGTTATGATCGTGATTAACATTCTTCCAGTACCCACGAAGTGTCAAGCTCTGTACTGATTAACGCAACAATGGTTAATATTCCTTGTGTATTACTAGGGACCCAGGCTCTGAGTTAATCGTTTAATTTATTTATTTTAAAGATTTATTTATTTATGCATACAAGAGCTGGGGTACAGGTCAGAGGTACGGGGGTGAGTGGGGGGTGGGAGGATTCACCAGAGACAGTGGGGAATGGAAGAGGCAGATCTAGTGAAATACACTGCTTGAGGGGAGCAGTGGGCGAGACAGGAGAGGTCTGCTGCACCATGTGGGTAGCTCCCTGGCCAGGGATCGAACTCATGATCCAGAGGCTTTGGACAGCTTCATAGGTTGTGTCTTAACCCCTTGCGCCACCAGGTAGGCCCCCGAGCTAATCGTCTTAGTCGTATTAACTCATTGAAGCATCACCAAAAAAACGGGCTCCAGGGATGCTATTTCTGTCCTCATTTTATAGGTGAAGACAAGGTCACATTTCATTTAAAGACACGCAGCTCAGTTATGAGCTAGAAATTGAACCTACAATTATCTAACTCTCTCTAGCCCACCAGTCTGCTGGCCTCTAGTCACCGTCTCCCTTATTTATTGTTTCTGCCTCGCTCTGTCCGGGATCAATGGTTTCCCACCGCCGACAGCAGGCCCCGCCCCCTCGGCTTGAGGGCCCGCCCCCTGGAAGGAGCTGTGATCCGGGAGTCTGTGGAAGGGATGGGATTCACAGCAGGCCCCGCCCCCGTGCCGAGGACCTATTCCGATTCGTTCTAGTGTCCGAGCCCAAGAGAGAACAACGCATCTATTGGTTCGCGCCAGCACGAGGGTCCGCCCACCGGCGCTCGCGCGATTCCTTCTGGGAGTAGTAGTCTCAGACATTCCATTCCCAGGGTGGCGCCGTTGGGACTCCGCGTCCCAGCATTCCCTGCGCGAACCCCGGAGCACTTCCGCCCTGTTGTGAAGTGGGTGTCTCGGTGGGTGAGTCCGGGTGGCGGGGCGGGGGCAGTTGAGACTCAGCCTCTGGGCTGGAGGCTTAGGAGGTGGTGGTGCCACAGGGGGCCGGGGGAGATGAGAGGGAGGGAAGGAAGAAGCTTTAACGTTGGGGCCGGGGTTGAGGGGCGATCAGAGGATGAAGCGTTCGGAGATGGAAGAGTCATAGAGAGGTCGGGGATGAGGAGGGAGACAGAGGGCCCTGGGAGTCAGGAGGGTCTCAGAAAGGTGTGCAGGTGAGGAAGCCCAGTCTTAGAAGGCTCTGGGGACCACAGAGGGAAGGAGAGAGGGCTTGGGGCTGTAGCAAGAAGTGAAGCTGAGAGGGCCTGCGCTTGAAGCCCGACCTTAAAAATGGCAATTCAGCCTCTACCTGCCCACCTGGAACAAACATAATCTGATTTGATAATCCCTTTCACTTTCCCTAATGGTCGTGATCTCTGGATCCCTGTGGGCCGGACTGGCTATTGTGTTCTGCTCCCAGCCTGCGTGTCTTTCCTTATGATGGAAGTAAATGCCCCCATCATCCACTTTACCCAGGCGCCCTTGGATTCCTCTTGAATTTTTCCATTTAAAGGGATCTTCAAATCTTTCTTTCATTAATGTGTCTGGAATCTGTTCCTTCCTTGTCAGGATTTTTGCAGAAGCCTCCACCTTTTGACGCCAGTAGACTGGGCAGATACATTGTAGCTAGTGGGATCTATTTAACCCACAAATCTGGTTATGCCTTCTGCTTCAAAACCTTCCTTGGCTCCCACTGCCTGTAGAATTAAGTCCAAACACTGTAGCCTGACATTCGAAACCCTTCACGAGCTCCCTTTGCATCCTAATCTTCTTGTATCCAACACTCCTAGATTGTCAAGGTTTTCCCCATTTCCTGGGGAGGCTGTTTTTCTACCATTATATATACTGTGCTTTCTGCTTAGAACACCTCCCCCCTTCTCTGCCAAGGGAACCTCTCCTTCAAAAATCAACTCAAATGTCACATGTCTAATTCCCTTAAACAGATGAAGTCACCCCCCCTCCCACTCCCAGCAACCTTTTTTAATTGTATTTGCCACATTTCATCATACTTATTGTGATTTTTTTCTTTCACTAAACAGTTCCAGAAAAGGAACAGTTTCTGAGTCACCTTTTGTCCAACCCAGAATAGTCAATACTTGATGTAAATCAGTAAGTTACTTGAAGAAGTGTGAATAGAGACCATCTAGGGTGGACTTTGCCATACCAGGCTTTAAGACGGCCACTTCCAGGGAATTTAGTCTTCTTTAGTCTTCTCCAGCCAGCAAGCCTGTCTTTGCTGGAAGCTAATTCAACACTTGTGAGAGTTTCAAATAGGGTGGCAAATGCATAGAAGTGCTGCCACTTCCCTTTCCTGTACCTGGCAGTCATAGGTAATTGGTCATAACTGATATTCACATGGGATTCTTAGCACAGTTGACTGAAGTTGATGCTTAAATGAAACTCATTTTCTGTCCCTGTTTAAACCTTAAGTGTGAGGTCAGGCTGCTTTAAGGAGTGACTTGAACTATCAGCCAAATGAGCTTGACAGCCTTTGGGAACTCCCAGTTTCATTCCCCTTGTAGATCATAGACCAGTCTTGACCTTTCCCATGGGCCTGGAGCAGATGTCTGTTTCCCCCATCCCTATTGGCTGGGCTGGCTTCTCATGTTCATATCCACACTCACTACCCCAGGAGCCAGGACATCCCTTGGCTTCTCTGTGTTTGTGAAGGGATGCTAGTTTTGACAGTTAACACCTATTCCTCACTACTTAGGGATGGCTGTACCCTTTCTAGGTCTTCTGAGTATTGGAAGAGACCGGTGACATCATTTGGCTAAAACATGGCAAAGTGTCAGACAGCCTGTGCCTGCTGAATGAAGCCTACCAGCATGCTCTATTTTATCCTCATGGTATTTGAAACAATTTAGAGTTGGTTGCCAACACTGAAAAATCTAGAATTCCAAGGTTCTCTTGGAAAATTTGGAAGACCTTGGAACACTGGGCCACTGTCCCCTTCCCCTGTAGGTAGTTGTGACCCCACTCCAGTCATTTACTCATTTCCATTCTTGGCCCCTAGACACACTGAAATTTGTGGCCACTGATTCTGGTCTCCCTGTCTCCTTGCTCTACTCATCATGGGGGCCTGGGGCAACTGCTGAAGAGGGTCAGGCTGTAAGCTGCAGCCTCTATAGCTGCTGCAGAGGCTATAGTACATTTCAAGCCATGCAGCTGGTCAATGGTAGGAGTGGAACTAGAACCATGACTTGCTCATTCTACTCTGCAGACCTTCTCAGGAGTCTGGATGACTGGCAGACCTACAGTAGGCTATTGTGTGGTAAAGAAAAATGACTGGAGAAAATGAATCTGGGCTTAGCTCCCAACTCTACCACTCCCTAGCTATGCAGTCTTAAGTAAATCTTAATAGAAACTCAGTTCCTTATATGCAAATTGATGTAGTGGAATCATACCTTATAGGATAATTATATTCTAAAGTCAGCACAGAAGGTGAAAATCACCTTTGCCAAAAATCACAGCTTGAAAATGCTTTGGCAGGGAGCCATTTCAGAAACCAACATGCTGTCTTTCAATAAGCTACCAGCACAACCATGTTTATTTTTAGTTGAATGTTAGATAAAAGAGTTGGCTGGTGTTTAGGGACCACGCTGAAGGAAAGGTATTCAGTGAACTCGGGCTATCTCAGGGACCTACAGAGTCATGGGTTTCATACCACATGCTCACTCTGGATAGAGACGTAGTGAACCGAACTGGCTGCATTGTCAGAATTATGTCCTTTCTTGCTCTTTCAAGTGTTTGTATGTAGTGTGACGTGTGTAGGTAACAGTTCCATGTAATGCAGCTCAAGGCTAATGATTCTGCTTGCCTGGAGGATTTAGTGGGATTATGAATGTGGGGCACTTAGCCCCAGGCCTGGCACCTTATGGACATGCAGTAAGTGGGTGCTCTTTGAGGCTGCTGTTGCTAGTGAGGCCCTAGTACTCCTGGTGGTCTCCACGCTGAGGAATGCCCTTGTCCACTTCCCCTGTCAGCTCTGCTGCTGGCTGACTGTGTTGACCTCCCTCTGTGGACAGGCTGCTATTCATGTCTGCTTAGAGAGTAGTAGAAAGAGCTCTTCTTTCAGATTTCTATCTGAAACTAACTTTTGCGACTTTCAAGTCTTCTCAGAAGAAAATAGCTATTATCTAAGACTTTGGGCTGAGGGGGCCTGTTATTGTTTATTTTGTTGTAGTGTTCTCTCTGTGCAGGAGCTCGGACTTCACGGCTTGCTTATTGAAGGTCTCACTCACTGGACTGTAACTTTGATGACAGTAGAGTCTGTTACTGGCTACTGCCAGGGCTCTAGCTTCCAGTGCGGTGCAGGGAGCACAGAGGGCTCTGCAGATGTCTGTGACTCAGTCCTCTTGTAAGAGAGGGACACAAATGTGTTTGGACTAGTGCATGATTAAGACTGGTTAAAAAGGAAATTTCACAAATGGTTAATTAGCTTAACATAAATTATGGGCCCTCTATAGCCCATTAGCTTTTATATATATTAGATTTATCATTTTAATAACAGGCAACAAAATTTCCAGTGCCCCTGCTATTTGTCTGACACTGGATTGGGCACTAGAATCAGAAATCAGTAAGATCCAATACTGGCCCTCATAATATAATTGAATAGGGCTGGCAGATTTAAGAGCAGGTCATTGTAATCATATAGGATAACACCTATCAATATATTGGAGCTATGTGCCGACTGCTTTGGGAACACAGGATCTGGGGGAGGTAATTCTTGGTCATCTGATGAGAAGACAGTGGATTGGAAGCTGACGGATGAGCCGTAAGCTGCCAGGTGGCCATGAGTTGTGTTGTTGGCCTCCCCCTCACTATATGAAGCTTCCCTATTTATTTCCAGACAGTTCAATCAGATGACCTAAAATGCAAAATACCACCTTCTCAATTAAGCTGTGTCATTCCCACTTGGAAGCAGCTAATAGCTTCCTTTGAGTCGGCATTTTTTATGTCATCTAGATTCGCTGGGAATGACAAAGAGCTCATTTTTTCAGATAGCCCTGCGTGCGTGTCGTCAGGGTCTTCATTGTATAAAAGCAGCAGCCCCAGCCGTCCACTCCAGGAGCATTTACTGAGAGCCTCCTGTGTTTAGGGTACTGTGCCTACTGTGGGGGTGGGGGTGCGAGACTGGAGGAGGAATAAACACACCCGCACACACACATGCCCGCTAATACAATGTAGAAAGTGGCAAGTGTCACTGGCATGGCGATGAATATGAGAAAAGAATTCCTCCTGGTACAAGCAAGAAGGTCATTTATTCTTTTTATCTAGTGTGCACAGAAAGGGATTAATTATAATCCTTGCTTCATGACACTTCACCATCATTAGTTGATCATTATTTCATTGTTTATTGAGTGCTTTCTCTGTGTGCTGAGCACTGTGTTAGGGCCCTTGGGAAGCTTAGTGGGTAAGATAATTACAGTGAAGTGAGATCAGGGCTATGCCATGGCAGCTTGTGACTGAGGACCGAATCTTGTTTCAGGGTACGGGGAGAACCTCTTAGAGGAAATAATTTAAGCTGAGACCTAGCTAGCTGAAGAAAGGGAGGCAACCACAGCATGTGGCGGGGTGCAGAGCAGGAGATGAAGGAGCTGTAAGCTGCACCCCCAGGACACCCTGACTAGTGGGAGCATGGCAAAGAGATGAGGTTGGAGACGTGGGCAGGTTTGTGTGTTATTCCGCAGGGAAGCTGTATGGTCAGAGTTGGGTCTAGCCTGGTTGTGTGGAGAGTGAATGAGGGATGGGGTGAGGGGAGTGGTGGCAGAGGTGTGAGCTGAGGAACGGGTCAAGTGGAAAAGCATGATGATCTCTGGATTGAGGTAGTGGCCTTGGGCATGTAATACTTAGGACACCACTTGGAGATGCACTGGATGTGGGGGGATGGTCTTAGAGAAAAATGACCAGGCTTCTGGTGTGGGCAACTTGATGGAAGGTGGTACCTTCGCTGCATGGAGAGATCCAGAAGGGGGACAGGATTGCAAGAAAAAAATGGTGAATTTGGTTTCTGATTCACTGAGTTGGAGATGTTGTAGACACTGCCAAGTGGAAATATCCTATGGGTGATCGGTTTTGGGAGTCTGGAGGTTTGGAGATAGTTCCTGGCTGGAGTTTGGGAGTCAATTTAGAGATGATGAAAATGCCATATGGTGAGAATGACCAAGGGGCAGTACAGAGTGAGAGAGGGATTTTGCAAGGAGAGCATCCTCAGAGGAATGCTGAAACTTTAAGGCCCATGAAGGCCTTATGCAGGGGATGACATCCAGAACCCAAGTCAAAATAAGCTCTCACAATGGACACGTGTAGAAGGAAGGAAAGCTGCATTGGGACCAGATTATGGAGGCCTTGCTGCTTAGCGTGTCCTGGAGGATTTAACAGAGTGCTGTCTTCCTCCAAAGTGTACTGGCTGCTGGTCCTGGTGCCAGATTGTAGTCTGACTTCCTGCTATCAGAAAGGGGCCTCTTAGCACCCCCATGCCATGAGGCATCTTGGTCCTCTTCACTCACTCTTTCCTTTTTCTTTTTGCCTTTAGAGACGTGGGGAGCATTTCTCCTAGGAGCCCCTGGAAAGACACTGTAGATGCAGGAAGACATTGGCTGAAGCAGCCTAGCTGAAGCGAGGTCTCCAGGATAGACCATGGCTGTTGCCCTGGAATCCCAGATCCAGGCTTCTTCTCCATCTGAGCCTGAAGAACTCCTGATTGTGAAAATGGAGGAAGATTCATGGAGAACGGAAGCCAAGCTCCAGGAGAAGGACCGTGACCCTGGCCCTGAGGCCTCCCGCCAGCGCTTCAGGCAGTTCCAGTACAGGGATGCAGCTGGACCCCACGAGGCCTTCAGCCAGCTCTGGGTGCTCTGCTGTCGCTGGCTCAGGCCGGAAATCCACCTCAAAGAGCAGATCCTAGAGCTGCTGGTGCTGGAGCAGTTCCTGACCATCTTACCCAGGGAGGTCCGGACCTGGGTGCAGGCACATCACCCTGAGAGTGGCGAGGAGGCAGTGGGCCTGGTGGAGGACTGGCACCGAGAGGTCCAGGCTGCAGGACAACAGGTGAGGCAAATAGTCTGTTCTCTAAGGAGTGGGTTGGGCAAGGCAGGCGGCTGTGACTAGGTTTATAATTGCTAAATTAATATAATAACCATTATTATTAAGCAATTGACATTTATTGAATGCTCATATGTACCAAGCACCTTAAGTGCTTTCCATGTGTTAATTAATTTAGTCCTGTTAACAATTTCATGAGATACTGTTATTTTAATTTTACCAATGAGGAAATTGAGGCAGAGAAAAAAGGTAGATGATTGACTCAATGTCACACAGCTACTAGATGGTAGAGCAAGAATTCGCATTTCGGCAGTCTGACCCTAAAACCAGAATTCATAACCCCTGCTCTTAAATTACAACCCAGTACCATATCCACAGCACAGCTAATCAGTATTAATCTTTTTACTTACATGATCTCTTAGGACGCTTACAGCAATAATGAAGGTAGGCAGAACTAGCATTATGGTTCCCTATTTATAGATTAAGGTTCAAAAAGTCAGGTGGTCACAAAACTCAGTGTGAACCAGAACCTGAGCCCAGGTTCTTAGGTTCCAGGTTCTCCTACACAGCACAGTGCCTCATGGGAGTTAAAATACCTGAGTCGTGAGTCCCAAATGGGATTTTAGCTGAGATTTCCTGAGCACTCACTGTGTCAGACACTGTTCTAAACTTTTTATACTTATAGTTCATCTCATCAGTCCAGCAACCCTGTAAGTTAGCAATCTTTTTTTTTTTTTATAGTATTTTTTTTTAATGATTTTTTTTAAAGATTTATTTATTTACTTATACAAGCACTGGGTACAGTCAGAAGCACAGGAGAGTGAAAGAATTCACCAGAGCCAGAGCGGGGAGCAGAGCAGGCAGAAGGACCAAAGTACACTGCTGAGGGGAGCAGCGGGCGGCAAGAGAGGTCTGCGCACCTAAGTTAGCATTCTTATCACTATTTTTCAAGAGTGAAAAAAACCTTAGAGAGGTAAGTAACTGTGTAGCTAAGTGAGAGAGCTGAGATAGGAAAGTGAAGGTGTTGCATATTTAACAGTCACAGTTCCAGCAATTTGCCTATGACATGATTTGCAATTTTGGGATAACACAAACTTGGAATCCTGCTTTGATGCTGGTATATATAGAACAAGCCCTTTCACTGCTGTGGACTCAGTCAGCCCCTCAGAACCTTCATCTGAACACGGCCCAATTTCTTCCACTTGTTACACATTGCCAGTGATTCTTATGCTCATATACGTAATCCCATTTTGTTGGGGGAAATTGTAGGTTTGAGAACATATCCCTTGTAAATGACAATTTTCTGTACCTGAATTGGTGATTGGGGACTTTGGCCACCTGTGCATAGGAACTGGAATTATGTGCGGAAGAGACCAGGTCCTTGGAAGTCGTGCAGGAATCTGAGAGCCTCCAGCCACACCCAGCACAGGGACAGTCCCAGAAGCAGCGGGTGAAGAACCTGTGCCCTGACCTTCCTAAGCGTCTAGACACCAAGTTGGTGCCACAGCCCTTGAAAGAGAGCGGTGAGTGCCCAGACTCGGGGAACCACAGGGGAGAGCGGTCAGGAGTAGGGTAAGGAAGGGCACACAGGGAGAAGGGAGGTGCAGAATTTAAGGCTACAGGACAGAACAGTGTCTGATGGCACACGGGAAGCAAGGCGGTAAGCATGGGCGGGCAGGCTGCATGAGCTGAGTCATGCAGCAGGTTCAGACTGGAGCTGGGGTGTGTGGTGATTTGAAGAGTTCAGAGTGGCACCTCACATGGCACGGTACGCAGGGCAACTAGAAGCTAGATGCTCTAGAAAGAACATAAAAGGGGAACTCTGCATTGACTACAGGGAGAGTCTCACTTTGATCTAAGCATGACTTTTGCAGAGCTGAAGCTGACAGAGGGATGACTTTGTACCCAGAACTTGGGATTCAGAGACTTTTCTTCTTTTTAGCTGTTCTCTCTCCTCAAGTCTCTACTCTCCCAAACATGGGGAGCACTGAAGATTGGGAGGTGACAGCTGAGTCCCAGGTAAGCTGCTGTTTGTGCTCCCTTTGCTGTCCCCACTACTCCTGTGCTCATGTCCCCACACTCGTCGTCACTGTGGTCTGCTCTCAGCCGAAAGGCGAAAGGGGCGGGGTGTGAGCCTCTGGCTCTCTGGGGCCTCTCCTTGGTCATGTGTTCCTTATTATGCTGGCCTCATCCCTGGTGTTCCGTGTTCTCATTCTCTTTCCTGGGCCTGGTAAGGTTTCCAGGCTGTTTTTAAGGATCAGAGACATCTGAGGTCCTTCTCTTGTACATCCTGCAGGAAGCCCTTGGCCATGGCACACGTGCAGAGAAGGCGTTCCGCCAAGGCCCTCAGGGAGACCACTGTGGAAATGGAGTATCCCTGGGTAAGGAAGTGATGCCCTCTGAAGATGTGTGAGGTTTCTGCTGCAGTCTGTTCCCAAAGAGCAGTCATCACTTCTTTAAGACTCATGGCTCTGCAAAGTCCGTGCAATTTCAGATGGGAAGAAGATAGGCTCTTCGTGCCTATACAGTGGTGGGAGGGCTGGGGGTGAGGAGTGGAGTCTGCCTGGGTAGAGGCTGACAGGATGACGTCCAAGAACCTGCCCTCTCTCTTCAGTCCCCTCACACGGTCCTGGGCTAACCTGTCTCAGAATCCAATTTTTGCAGCATCAAATAGGATCCATCTCTCAGGCAGACTCCAGCGCTCTAAGCCCATGAGACGGGTGGACTAAACCACCATGAGAAATAAACATCCAAGGCTCAGAACACCTGAGCCCAATGCAATCAGCCCTGACGCCTTTCTCTGTAGACGCGTCTACACGGGATGTCGAATAAGAATGAAATATTTCCCCGTGGAACCTGGTGTCAGCAGGCGGGGACTTAGGCATGTGAGTGGGATAAGGTAGGAGAGACAATGTTAGGTCTGACTCATGTCAGTGAGGTGAGGTGCTGGAAGCTTGTTGGCTTCTTACTTGACAGCATAACCCCTTTTTTACACATGCTACCTGGGGAACACAATGACCAAAGGAACAAACTTTGGGAAATGCTGAACTAGATTATCCTTAAGCGTCTTGACTAGATTATCCTTAAGCTTCTTTTAGCTGTAAACTCTTTTTCATCTAGTTTTCTTCAAATGTTTATTTTAATTCAAGACTTCCTATTTTGTTAGGGCTGGCAGTTGTTGGGACAACAGTTCTTTAAACACAGCTAGCTATACTTGAAAATAATGAAATTAATTTTCGCACATTATTGGAAGTTCAGAGGAGGGCATATTTCAGCCACAGTAAAAATTGACTCAGCGTCGTCAAAATAGACCTAAGTACTTTCTGCTCTGCTGTCCTCTGTATTAACTTTGTATTAAAGCTATTTGTATCATAATTAAAAGATAGATGCCAGTGGCAGTTGAGATCACAAATTTCCCAGCAAGAGAGATTGCACACATGTGCACGTACAAATGCATGTGCACACAAACACACACTAGATCACCTACCCATGTAGGGGCCAGTTACAGTCAGTCCTTTGTATGATCTATTTCAAAATAAAAAGAAAGCCAATGAACAAAGCAGACAGGTCACTTTACATTTCTAGTGAAGCAATCCTGTACCTCTAGTTATGGCTCCCTGACACTCGCGACCTTTTAAGGGATCGGTATGGGAATTTCTCAGCCTCTCACAGGGAAATAATGTGTTCTGAATAATAGTGTTCTGAACACTGCTTAACAGGCCATTTCTACTTAGTCATTTCTTTTCTTCTTTTATATAGGAATTACAGTTTCAAAATCAAATATTTGCCAACGAGAGCAAGGATCAGAATTTTGGGATCCGAGTCTTACACATTCTGGAAAAAGGAGCACTGCAGATTATAACCTAGATAATGAGCAAACAAAAGCAGCTCAGGCTTTGGCCTGGAGGGACTCAAGGGCCTGGGAAGAACAATACCAATGGGACGTGGAGGACATGAAGGTGTCAGGTGTGCACTGGGGCTACGAGGAGACCAAGACTTTCCTGGCAATCTTGAGTGAGTCTCCTTTCTCTGAAAAACTCCGGACTTGTCACCAGAACCGCCAAGTATACCGTGCTATCGCAGAACGACTGAGGGCCCGGGGCTTCCTGCGGACACTGGAGCAGTGTCGCTACAGGGTCAAAAACCTCCTAAGGAATTACCGGAAAGCCAAGAGCAGCCACCCACCAGGGACGTGCCCCTTCTACGAGGAGCTGGAGGCCCTGGTGAGGGCCCGGACAGCCATAAGAGCCACAGATGCACCAGGAGAGGTGGTGGCAGTCCCCAGGCTGGGGGACAGTGATGCAGAGATGGACGAACAGGAGGAAGGGGGCTGGGAACCTGAGGAAGCAGCAGAAGACTGTAATGGTGATGTGCTCACCGCTGATGAGTCTGTCCAGGGGCCCAGCATTCCAGGAGGCCCAACTCTGTTCCACAGTCGTATTGGTAAGAACTTGGGGGTTTAACAGGATCTAGATTCTATCCCTCCTTCCAGTCAGACCTCTGCTCCCTGAGTTCAGGGCAGAGACTGCAAGTCTGGACTGACACTGCTGGAGCAAGGTGCTAAGTTCCTTAGGGCATCGGTGACACCTATACTCTTCCCTGATGACCAGTTCTCCTTGTACAAATTTTCTTAGTTATGGAAGCAAGCCCCTTTAAAAGCACGACGGATCTTAAAGCATTATTTCCTAAAGCAATATGGTAATATGGAGTCAATCCTAGGTATTACAGGAGTAAACTTCTACATATAATGTCTGAGCACATTAACCCATGACTCCACAGATTGTTATTTTAGATAAAGATATTGCGTGAAATATTAAACAGATATAGCAGAAATCATGAAATGTTTGAATAATCAAGTCATTGTGAACACCTAGTTATTGTAAAAGTAGAAACACTAAAGCTCGAGAGAGAATGTGTCTCGGCTAAACATACACAGTGAGGTAGGAGCGGAGTCAGGGTCAGAGCCCCGGGCTACCACCTCCAGTTCTATGTGGTTTGTTCTCTACAAGGTGGCCTGCCCGAATACATCATTTACCTGCAGAGGAACTGAGAATAGACCCTTTCCTTTTCATTGTTCCACAGAAGAGGAAAGGGCAACCTCAGAAGGGCTCTATTGCAAGATTATCTGAAGTCCGTGTGTATCTTTAATATTTAGGGATCCTCAGTTTCTGTATTTGTTAACAGGAAAATTCATAAATAGAAGATGTTTAGTGAATCTTTTATTGAATTCCCAAGATATAGGGAATATCTCGGATTTGAGTTACAGGTCTTTCCTTCAACCGGCTAGCGGTTGTGTGCACAGAGAGCGGGGGTCACCTGGCATACTATGTTCTAACTTCTCTCACTTCTGCCAAGTGTTAATGGAATCTCTTAGAAGTGGGAGGTAGGAAGGGTGATGGTGGGAAGTTCTGTATAGCCCCAAGAAGCAAGGGAATATTACTTACTGGTGCTTCAGACATGCTGAAAGTTTCTGAGGTGCCTATGTTCTAGGTGTTTAGCAGGGAAGGTGACTGATCCCTGATGACCTAGGCGATGTATTAAGTCTCACAATTCTGAAATCTTCACTCCTGACAGCAGGTGTGCACTGGGGCTACGAGGAGACCAAGGCTTTTCTGACCATTCTCAGTGAGTCTCCATTCTCTGAAAAGCTGCGCACCTGCCACCAGAATAGCCAGGTGTACCGTGCCATTGCAGAGCGTTTGTGTGCACAGGGCTTCCTACGGACACTGGAACAGTGTCGCTACAGATTCAAAAACCTCCTTCGAAGCTACCGGAAAGCCAAGAGCAGCCATCCACCAGGGACATGCCCCTTCTATGAGGAGCTGGACTCGTTGATGAGGGCTCGGACAGCCGTTAGAGCCATGGGACCCCTCAGGGAGTCAACAGGGCTCCCCAGATCTGGGCAGAACAGCAAGACTGATGACCAGGAGGTCTGGGATGAGATGGCAGATGAAGATGCCATCAAACTGCCAACCCCATGTCCTAAAACTCCAGACACTGGTAAGCCCGCAGTAATTACATGTCTACAAAGTCCACAAGCCCATAGACTGAGGAAGCCAGGCTCATTATCTTGTCTCTGAATTAAAGAGGGAAAGGATTTGTGTTCACATTATATATTCTCTAACTTAATGTGATCCCCCAAATCAGACAGTCAGGTGTAGATTTTACTGGGGTTTATTTGGGCAGTTATAGAGTTTATTCAGTCTCACATGATAATGAATGTATTATAAGGAGAAAGTGGAATAGCGGAGTGGACTAGCTGGCTGTTAGGCTTGGAGTTTATGACCACCGTGGTGGTGGTGTTGGTGGGGTTGCCTTGTCCCATGCTGTTCTCAGTTTTGTAGATCAGAAATGCATGTATGCGCCAACACTTGATTTGTTTCATGTTAGTCACATGTGTAGATGTGAGGTGTAAGATATAAGATACATTTTAGCCCAATTCACAAGACACAAGACACAGATATATAAATAGATGCTAACTGATGAATAAACAAAACCTGCATTTCCATTCATTCTTTCAGGTTTTGGAATGAGGCATGAGGATGAAGACCAGATTTCAGAGCAGGACATTTTTGAGGATTTGCCTGGAGCCTTATCAAAATGTACCACAGAGGATGTTTGCCACCCTCATGAATGGGAGGAAGATAGTGAAAATGAAAGTGAAGGACAGTGGGGAAATCCATCACAGGAGCAGTGGGAAGAGTATTCTTCTGAAGAGGACTTAGAAAAACTTATTGATCATCAAGGCCTGTACCTTGCAGAGAAACCCTACAAGTGTGACACCTGTGTGAAAACCTTCACTCGGAGTTCCCACTTTATTGCCCACCAGCGGATACACACAGGTGAGAAGCCCTACAAATGCATTGAATGTGGGAAAAGCTTTAGTGACCGCTCCAACCTCAATACTCATCAGAGAATCCACACTGGAGAAAAGCCCTACAAATGCCTCGAATGTGGGAAAAGCTTTAGTGACCACTCTAATCTTGTTACCCACCAGAGAATCCACACAGGGGAAAAGCCCTATAAATGTGGTGAATGTTGGAAAAGCTTCAATCAGAGCTCAAACCTTCTAAAACATCAGAGAATCCACTTGGCAGGAAATCCTGATCACTGTATTGAGCCCAGGGATAACTTGGGACAAAATTCACCCACTAGTACTCACTGGAGGAATTTGGCTGAGGAAACATCTAGACAACCTCAAAATGCCAGTAAGAACTTGAATTCTCCTGGACCACACAGCACCAACTCAGGGGAAAAGCTCTATCAGTGTTCTGAATGTGGAAGAACATTCTCTAAGAGCTCTGCCCTCATTAGTCACCAAAGAATCCACACAGGAGAGAAACCATATGAATGTGCTGAATGTGGGAAAAGCTTCAGTAAGAGCTCCACGCTGGCCAACCACCAGCGAACCCACACTGGGGAAAAGCCATATAAGTGTGTGGACTGTGGGAAATGCTTCAGTGAGCGCTCTAAACTCATCACTCATCAGAGAGTGCACACAGGAGAGAAGCCCTACAAATGCCTTGAGTGTGGAAAATTCTTTCGTGACCGTTCAAACCTCATTACTCACCAGAGGATTCATACAGGAGAGAAGCCTTATAAGTGCAGAGAATGTGGGAAATGTTTTAACCAGAGTTCCAGTCTTATAATTCATCAGAGAACCCACACTGGGGAGAAACCTTACAAGTGCATGGAGTGTGGAAAAGACTTCAATAACAGCTCCCACTTCAGTGCCCACCGGAGAACCCATGCAGGAGGGAAAGCATCATAGGAGACACTTCCTCCCACAGCAAAAGAGATAAATATATATTTAAATCTCCCAAACAACATCATCATAAAATATTTAGAAAGGAACTTTCCTAATTTTTAAGCTTAGTATATTCCCAGGGAAGTTATCTTGACATAATCCAGGTAATTTGGAAGTGAATTATAAATGCTAAGGATCCAGATTTAAAGGCACTTCACAGTGTGATTGTTTTTCTCCTATAAAGAACTCAAACACTATCCTCAGGCTGGCCTTACATATGCTGTCATGTAAGAGCTGTGTCAGTGTTGGTGCCAAACTGGTAATTTAGGGGGTTAGAGATAAATTGGTGTCCCCAAGCAGTGATCCCAACCCTTGTTGTGCCTTTACACTGTCCACATGTACTCATACCCATCAACATACATCAGAGATACTTGTATATGGCAGTTTTCAGTTGGAATGTATCGTCACAAGGAAACTTCGAGACTGCTGAGAGTAGGGCATAATTGAGAATCTGGCCTATACTCAGCAAAGGGTAGAAACAACAGTGATGTCATTACTAAATCATTACTAATAACAAAATAACCAGTGTTTATTGAACATTTGCTCGTTAGCAGGCTCTGTGCTGAGTACTTTGTATACATCATCTCATTCAATCCTCACAACAGCTCTAGGAAGTAGATCATATTCTCCCCATTTCCCAGAGAAGAAAACTAAGTTATGCAAAGTTATGGAACTTGCTTGCTCTGAAAATGGCAGAGTTGCTTGTCTACCAGATGTGTTTGTCTCCAGAATCTGAGGCTACACTTAGGCTCCCACTTACATTAGGGCAGGCAACTCAGGTGCTGGGATCTCAAAGCACTTTGTAGATCACATTTGCTGTTAAAATTCCTTTGTGAATTCTTTTTAAACAAATATGGAAATTGGGAATCCCTGAAGATTAAAGCTCTTGGGATGTTCACAATTGGAATGTGCTTTGAGCAAGACTAAGCCATTATCAAAGTATTTGATGAGAATTTTCATCTTCACATTAATGTGGGTGAGAGATATAGGTCAGTAGAGACTGGGAAAAATATGTAGCTAAAGTGATGTTTTCTTTCAATGAGATACTGCTCTGGCTGAGGAACTGGAGTTTAAGGATTTCCCTTTTCTCAGGAGTCAGTCCTGCTTCCGGTTAGATTGGGCTGAATCATAGGTTAAACTTTGAAGACCTGGGCTTCCTTGCCAGTGTTTACTCATCCATGTGGTTTGGCCTCTTTGGCCCTTCCCCTCTTGACATGGCAGCTGCTTTATTCCTGATCCTCACACCAACTCTCAGGAGTGCTGTGTGTGATACCTTGGCATGGCCTGGACTCGTCCTCATTCCATATTCATGGCACAGTTTTATCCTGGACCATCTGGTCTCAGTATATTCTAAATGTTGCCATTAAGACCCACCTCCCACCTAGAGGGGCTAAATCAGAAAGGCTCACAACACTGGATGGTTTTCTAATTTGCAGCATTTTTGGCCTCCAGAGTTTCTTTTTGGAAGGTTTAAAAATGCTTACCAAGAACTCTGATTTCCACTGGATTTTCAATGAAAATCCACCTATGACATTGGGATGCCATTCATATTCTGGTTACTGCATGGACTTGGGAAGTACCTATCAGATGATAGATGCATGCGAACCTTTTAGAGTGGCGCTCTGTATTCACAGTAGAAAGATTTGCACTCCCGACAAATGAGATCTCTCAACCCCCTCTGTTTCCCAATAACCAGCTCACCTGGGATCACTGCTTTTTACTACTTCCCAGTTTACCTCTCCCCGCTCACATTTTTGCTGAGGGGCAGGGTTTTGCATGAGTATTGGAATGGAACTAGCAGCTATCAGTAACTGCAATAATAAGATGATCTTTAGAGGACCATGTAAGTCAAAAGGAAGGATCCCCCAAAGAGGGGAAGGGAGTTCCAGGGGAAGAAACGGTGGTGTGAAATAGCTTGGATTCTGAGTGGGGGTGGGAGCCATTAACTTCTTAGCTCTAGTGTGGTGTAAAATGGGAGGTGGGGCATGATGGGAGCTGAGTTGGATGGACACTGGGGCAGGGTCTGGAGGACCCATGTCTGAGTGGAGCTTGGACACCAGGCTGAGGCTGACGTGTCACACGTGAAATCTAGTAACTGGTTGGAAGCTGGATATGCTGTCATTATGATGACCTCTCAGGACGCTATTGCAATATTCCAGTTACAGGTGATCCGAAGTAGAACAGTGGTTACATCAAAGAGGGGATGGATTGGAGAGGTTTCGGAAGCAGAATTGAGGACAATTCTAGAGGAAACCGAGATAGCCTTGGGCAAACTGGTAGAACTTGTCATCGTCCAGAACTGGGAACACAAGGAGGAGATGCAGATGGGGCAGGAGGGCAGGTTATCATTTTAGTTGGGACATTTAGAACTTGTGTCTAAGGGACATCCAAGTGGCCATATACAGCAGGCAGGTCTGGGCCTGCAGTGGGGGGAGAGGTTAGGACTGGAGAGCTATCTGTGTAGCACAGTAGTTAAACTCATGAGAAAGCGAGTGTGTTTAGTCAGAAATATTGGGCTCAGGACTGAACTGGAGACACAAAATGTAGAAGATGCCCCGCCAGGGTGATCTAGACCACTCCCTGCACCCACCTCCTCATCTGGCATCTTTTGGACACTGTATCGTTGCTGACACCTGAGTTCTCAATGGCGTCCCAGGTGTTCTGGAACTTTCATTGTGGAAACCAAGCTGAGCTCCGTGTAGAGTGTGGCGGTAGTCTCTTCCCCACTGAGTGTCTGCCATTCCTGGACTCTTGGATGCGTCTCATGTTTTCAGTGAATGGTTTTGATGTTTCTTACCGATCCTTCCTTCCTCAGAACTAGGTTCAGCCATGAAAGCAAGAGTAGTGTGAGCCAGAAGAGAGAACTGCCCTCCCTGTGTTTCTGCCTCTTCCTTGGGAAGTTCTTTCAGGGGCCTTCCATGTTAGGGTCTGACCCATCACTTTGCCGGGGCACCCCGATATCCTGGAGCAGGTCCTTGCTGCTCAAATAAACTGACTCAAAGTGGTGGCAGACTTCCTGGACGTGTTAACGTGAGTCTGCTCTTGGGAAGTAGACTGCAGTATGGGTGGACAGTTTCTCAGCCTGGTCCTGGAAACCGAGGCAGGGACTGCTAGCCTGGGTCTGTGTCTCCTTGCTTGCTCCCTCCTTCCCCAGAAGGACTCATTCCACAGACCCCTCAGGAGGCAGATGACCCAAAGGTAGGCGCAGGGAAAGGTGGAGCGCAGGCTGCTTCGGAAACCCAGATTTCTTGTAGGGCTGGGCACCTCAGCAGATGAGCTCATGGTCAGGCTTCCCCCAGCCTGATTGTCACCCAGAGCCTCCTACCTGGGAGGGTAAGGCAACTGGGGGTCTCCCATGATGACAAATGCAGCAGCCAAGACCCCTGTGTCATCCTCAGTTCTCCCTGCTGCATCCCGATCTGGGACCCCCAGTGGGAGAGTTCTCTGCCTTCAGGTTGCAGAATTATATTTAGTCTGGAGGGAAGAGTAACTCTCGGGGGACTGGGGTGCAGGAGTTTTGAAGTGGTGCAGTGGTGTCCAGAGTGGGTGTCAGTCATATTACCCAGGCCGCCCTGGGATTTTGCATTTAGACTCCTGTGCTAGGCGTCCTTTCGATCCCCTCTCTCTATTCCACTTTCATTTTACCACTGTCTAGATGCTGCTGATCTCTGGATGTGTGTCCTACCCCTACCCTGGATCTCAGGAGCCCAGTGGCTTCCGGACAGCCCTCCTGGGCTCCTCCGTTCCCCACGTCCACCTCTGCTGTCCTGGACCTTGTTACCCATCCATTCAGCACGTGCATTTACACACACCCTTAGGGGTTCATCCCCATTGAGGCCTATGGATTGAGACTTGTCATAGACTCACTCCCCCGACACATTTTTCCCTTCTGAGGGCATTTTCCAATTGGGCTGTGGTTACCCAGCGGCCTGGGAAGTCTTTTTGAATGCAGTCAGTGTCTACAGTTGGAATTAATCCTGTGAAACACTCTCTGCCTCAATCCCCTCCCCGTGGTGCCCCTCAGCAACCCTTCTCTTAGCAGTAAACACCAGTTTCAGGTCCCTGCACAGTCTGCTTCGAGAGATTGGTGCCACCTTAGAGTGGGAGGTCAGGGAAGGTGGAGAGCTGGGACTTAAATTGGGTCTCGGAGTCTGGAATGGCAGACTTAGTCTTTCTCATGGCTGCTGGCTGCTGATCTCTTCACACTCCCATTTCCTCCCTGCCTGCCTCCCCCGCTCTGATTTTAGGCAACTCTGGAATTAGCTCCAAATGCACATTTTAGGTTTCCAGAGGCATATTCCTTCCTGACCTCATAATTACTTCCCCCATCCCATGCTGCAGCTGAATGGGTGCTTTTTGCCCATGCCCCCCTGGTGCCTATTGCTCCTTTCCTGCCAGGAACCCCAGAAGGAGCCTGTGCTCCAGTAATCCGGTCTGTGCTGCTTGGAGGAAGTGGCAGACGCAGAAGCTGCCACCGTTCTCAGGGTGTGGCCAGTCCTCCCACCTCCCGCGGCTGAGACCTCCCACCTCCCCGCAGCTGAGAGCTGCTTTGTTCTAAGAGCCACTTGTCAGGTCAGGAGTGTCAGGACAATCCAGGAAGTTAATGAAACAGTGTTGCCAAAACTCACTGTACAAGTAGAGTTGGGATCCACACAGACACTGCTTTTTTTAATTAGGGACACAGTGATTCTCTTTGTGTTTAAAGATGATTTGATCCTGTCTGCTGTTACATAATACTTATTTCTAAAGTCACATTTATTTTTCACATTTTCATGTCAGAAAAATGTCCCAGGATTGTGGCCCCTAGAGCACGAGGGCCGCGGGAAGGGTCTTCAATGCTGGTTCTGGGTCAGCATTATGGGTTCACCTTGCGCTTGTTATTTTCTTTCCATGGAGATCAGTTGGCTTCACCTGACTCCCAGCTACAGGTGCAGGAGTTTGCATTTGCTTTCTGCCACACACTGCTGTGTGCACTTGACCAGATTTCAGCCACCCCGGCCTCCTTTCACTTCCTACAGTGGGCGAGCCCTTCCCACCGTTGAACATCCAATTCCAACTTGGATTCTTGTCTTTGATTCATCACCTGGCTAACACCCACTCCTCTTTCAGGTCTCAGTTGATAAATCACAAAAAAGCAGTCCCTAACTCTCCTCCCATTTTGCCTCATATCACTCACCTAGTCTGTTATTACACATTTGATTTTTAATGCCTGAGTGGACACTGCTTGTGGCCGCCCCCTCCCCTAGCGTATGCAGCTTCTGTTCAGGTGACTGGTTCCTCTTATCAAGTCCATGCGACTCAGGGCTTCCCTGCTTTGTCCAAAGTGACCCCCTTCTTCCCGGTCCCTTCTCCATCGAGGAACAGCGAATCAGTGATGCCATTTCCAGAATGACAGGGATTGGATGCTCAGAGACAGATGACCCAGTTTAAGCCAATGAGATGAAGTAGCAGGTGGGGGGGGGGGACAGGACTAGAATAACTTAGCATTTGAATTTCACCAATTTGAGAGCAGCCTGGAGCCAGAGACACACATAGAATACAGGCGAGGGAGCCCAGAGAAATGGAGCTGGAGATATTGATGTTGACACTTACTCAGCTGTCAGACTTTATGAAGTGAGCAGATCTATTTTCTTGTTAAGTTAGTTTGAGCTGGGTTTTCTTTTCCTTGCAGCTGAGAGCAATACACCTAACAACTTCCAGTCCCTAGTCCCCTCTTTCTTCGATCCATCACTTCATATCCCTTCCTACCCAGCTTAAGTGCCATAATTCAGAACTTCAACCATTCTTGCTAACATCCTTGCATTTCCCACTGCTGTCTTCTATTACATCTGCCTGGCATAATCTCAATCATTTAAGATCCAATAATGCAGCCTATTACCTGCAGTCATGCTATTGACTTTTACTGGAAGGAAAAAAAATGATCATAAAGATTGATGCCATAATAAATTCGTGGTCAATTAGGTCCTAAACAAGGTCCAACAATCACTCTACTAGGTTGTTCATGGTGGCAATGTGATGGCAAAACATTTTGTAACCGAAATGTCCAATAAAGGGGAATGTGATAAAAATTATAGTAGCAGCAGGCAACAGAAAATGAAGTAGCCATTTAAAATGTGAAAAAAAATATACAGCCCCCATGTGAAAATGCTCACAATAAACTGTTAGCTCACAAGAGTAATATCACAAAAGCATGTGTGGGTACAAAAATACTCCAAAAGGATCTATGATGATGAAATGTAATGTGGTAATCTCAGAGTGCTGGAATTACAGACTTGTGATTTTCAAATATAATGTTCAATATTAATTTAAGATAAAATTTAAAATTATTTACAGTTCTATGAAATAGAAGCAAGGACCAGAGATGATCTCGAATCCTCATCAACTTTCTAAAGTCGACACCAGCCCTTTTTTTGTTCTTAAAATATATCCTACCAGAGATGTACAAACAGGATTCTGTGTCACAGGTAATTTGAAATAATTATTTGCCAACTTTATAGATCATTAGGATTATTTATTTCATTTTTTTTTCAATTTGGGGAATTTATTTTTTCATGATTGTCAGTTTGGAAAAACTGCCTTTTTTCCTGTTCTCTCGACTAATTTGTGTAACATGGAGGTAATGTAGTCTTTGAAGGTTTGGTGAAATTCTTCTTTAAAAGAGTGTAGTCCTGATTCTTTCCTTCCAACTTTTTATTTTGAAAATTGCTCAATAGTGAATTCAGGGAATTGATAATGATACTATCTACTACTCAGTCCGCAGTCTCTTTGTGCTTCCTTGTTTTTGGTCACAACAAGTGTCCCAGGTTCAGCTTGTATTTAGATTGCCCCCCCCCATGTGGAATCAGTCACTTCCCCAGGGAGTCTGCTTCCTTTTAATGGGGAGTGGTATTTAGAAATCAGAAACTGGACATTTAGTGTGCTCACTGCTACTTTGCTGTTATTGCTTTTGACCATTTTATTGGGCAGACTTAGGAAATATATATGTGGATTTTAAATTTCATGAGTTCATGTTAACATTTCCAATTCAAATTTAGTATTACATGATTTTTATTAACCTATTTTATTTTATATTTATATTTCTCTTACAGGTACATCTTGGTGCTAATTAACATTAATGTATTATTTGCTTATCATATTTTATTTGCTTTATCACTGTTTTAAAATTATGAGACCAATATTACTACTAATAAATAATGTTCATGATTTCAGTCCTTCTTTGCAGTCCTTCTTATTATTAGAACAGATACCAGTAAGAGTTCTGTGTTCAAAGTGACTTAAAGCACCAAAAAGAGTGAAATACTTTGGAGTAAACTTAATGAGGGAGGTGAAGTACCTATACATTGAACTTTAATGCTCTGTTAAAGGAAATAAGACACAAAGCTATCCCATGCTCATGGATTAGAAGAGAAAACACTGTTAAAATGGCTATATTACCTAAAGCAATTTATAGATTCAACGAAATACATTATCAAAAGCCCAATGACATTTTTCAAGGAAATAAAACAATTATGAAACTGTTATACAACCACAAATGGCCCAAATAGCCAAAGCAATCCTAAGAGAAAAGAAAAGGAAGTATCATACTTCCTGACTTCAAACTATATTGAATCAATATTGTTTCAAAACAGCAATCAAAACAGTCTGGTAATGAACAAAAACAGAAACACAAACCATTGGAATAGACTAGAAAGCCCAGAAGTAAATTCACACAAATATGGGCAATTAATCTTTGACAGAGTTGCTGCAACCATACAATGAAGAAAAGCCTCTTTAACAAATGATTTTGGGAAAGATGGACAGTCACATGCAGAAAAATGAAACTAGATCCATGCGTAACTCCATATACAAAAATTAATTCAAAATGGATTAAAGACTTGGATATAAATACTGCACTATAAAATATATAAAAGAAAATATAGGGGGCACATGATAGGACAGCAACCACAAAGTTATATTTGAGCATGCAGCCCCAATAGCAAGGGAAAAGCAAAAACAGACCAGTGAGACAACATCAAACTTAAAAGCTTTTCTACTTCAAAAGAAACGATCACGAAAACAAAAAGGCAACCTTAGACTGGGAGAAGATATCTGCATATCACACGTCTGACACAGGGCTAATTCCAAAATATATAAAGTGCTCATACAATCCAACAACAATAAAATAGGCGACACAACTTAAAAAATGTACAAAAGACCTGAATAGATACTTTCTAAAGAAGATACTCAGGTGGTGTACAGACACATGAAAAATCGTTCAATATCACTTGGGAAATGCAGATCAAAACCAGAATATCACCTCACTTCTGTGAAAATGACCCATATTAAAAAAAAAAAAATGAAAACATGTTGGCAAGGATGTGGACAAAGAAAATTCTCATCCACTTTTGGTGGGAATGCAATTTGGTGCAGCCTCTATGGAAAATGGTAAAAAGATACCTTAAAAAAAAAAAAAAAAGGAAATCCCAAACCTCTCCCAAAGACTATGAAAACCTAATATGAAAAGATTTACGCCCTCCTGTGTTCATGGCAGCACCATCCACAATTGCCAAGTCATGGAACCCGCATAAGTGTCCAAGGAGAGACAGCTAAATAAAGAAATTGTAGAATATATACGCAATGAACTACCATTCAGCTATTTAAAAGGATGAAATAGTGCCCTTTGGGACAATTGGATGAAGCTTGAGGTGATTATGCTAAGTGAAATAAGTCATAAGATGACAGATATTGAATTGTTCCATTTATCTGTGGAATTTAAATAACCAAAAACCTTCCCAGAGTGTTGGGGTATCATTTATTAAGGTTAAAATATAAGGCCCCATACCCTCCTCAGCAGGAAGGTTTGGGAGACTTGAATAAAGGGAATTGATAAGGTTGCTGTGGGAACCAGACCATAAGACTGATATATTTATGTATACTTGACCCTGAATGCGGAAGCCAGGCCAGGACACATTCTGTGTCAAAGGCTAACGAGACCAGGCATCCCAGCACTAACCAACCCCAACTGACTCCACAGTCACGAAAAGCCCTGAAATAGCTTATAAAAGGTGCCCCAAACCCTTCTCTTGCCTGCTGTTTGTCTCAGCAGTGTATCTCAACAAATCCCCCTTTTAGTTCTCCACTCTGTCTCTGGAATTCTTTCACCCCTGCGCCTCCGGCCTCACCCTGATCTCCCCACAGGCTCGCTCTAAAGGCTTTCTTTGGACTTTGTGGAGTTGGGCCTGGGTTGCTCTAGGTTTTCTCTGGGCTTTTTCGGGAGAGGGGAGGGATCTTTCGCGGCCAGGTCACCCCAACTGCCACCCAGCAATTTCCTGGGTCAGGGTCTACAAAGCTCCCACTGGCCTGGGTTGGATTGGGCCCAGGCCCACTTTCCTGTCAGCAAAATTCCTCGAAGGAAATTGTCAGTTTGGAAAACTGTCCTCGGTTTCCCTCAGTAAGTCGACCCCCAGCCCAGATGCGCTCCCCCTGCTCCCGCTGGCTTCCTCCTAGTTTTTCCCCTCAGGGGCCACCAACCTTAGTTCTTCAGCTCCCTGGGGAAGTCCTGGGTCCTTACAGCTGCTTTGAAGCCTCTGGGCTGTGCGAGGAGCACTTATTAGTTTTAATTATTGTTGTTGTTTTCAAGGGAGCCTCTCTGTTCGGCCATGTTGTGGGTGGAGTCTCAGCCATCAAAACTAACTGGCCCCGCACAGCAAAAACAATTAGACTTTGGTGTGAAAAATACACTGGCTATCAGAGGGGAAGGAGGCAGGGGTAGGGGAAGGTAGGGCAGGGGGCATTGGCAAGGGAGGGTGAGTAAAACTTGTGCATAGGTGGAGGGGTGAAAATGTAACCCCAAAGTTACATAGACATGAAAATGAATGACAATATAAAAATCCCCAAAACAAAAGTGACTTAAAATAGCTAATTTCCTACTGTGGTTATATTATCAAAGATAAACTTTAGGTCATTTGTTTGCTGGTTAAATTTTAGGATTTTAAAGAAACGTTTAAACTATTTGCATGTGTAAATTTACTCGCTATAATAAAAGTTGAAATTCTGTGAAGACAGATGTACGCAGGGTATTCGTTTTCATTCCAATCCTTTCTCTCTTGTCTCATCTTCTATAGGTAATGATGGTTAATCCTGCCTGCAGTTTTGGCAAGAAAAGCAACTATGTATTTAAATTATTTGCTATTCTTTGTTTCTTTTAAAATATCTTTCTATTTCAGAAACTTAAGCATATACCAAAAGTGAGAGGACAATAATGAATGAGTGTTCAATAATTATCAACTCATGGCTATGCTTGTTTCAAATCTATTGTCACTCACTCTCTCCAAAGAAACTTGGAAGCAGATCCTAGATGTCAAATCACTTCATCCATAAATATTTTAGTGTAGATCTCCAAGAGATAGTGATGCTTTTAAAAATAAGTATATTCACTACACCCTTGCCGTACCTAGAAGTTAAAAATTATATAAAAAAACATTCAGTTAGTGTTCCAATTTCATGGATTGTTTCATTAAAATTTGAGGACAGTCTGTTTGAAACAAAATTTAGATAAAGTCCTACAATGCAACTAGAATTAGGTCATTTTTGCTCTGGAATTTTCTAGCCTCTGAATCCCCGTGACATCACTAAACCTATTTCACCTGTGAACTGGTATTTTAGACCTAGAGGTTGATCACATGATAATATTCAGATGTGGGTTTTTTTTTTTTTTAAGACTAAATCACAGGTGGTGCTGTGTACTCCCATCAGAAGATTCAATTGCCTGGTTGCCTCCCTTTACATGATACAGGCTATGACTGACTGTCATTGCCAGGATTTATATTTTAATAGTGGTTGCAAAATGGTGACACTTGAATTCCATTCTTTTAGCATTGATTAGCTGGAATACTATTATAAAGAGAAGCTTCCTTAACTATTTGGTTGTTCAGAATTACCTTTTATACACGGAAAGCAGGATAAATGCTTGCTTTTCCCCCTTTGTTAATACTGGTTATCAAAATAATGAGTTGATTCTCTTTGCATTTTTTATAGGTGACCAGTGAGCTTTTAAAGATGGGCCTCCTTGGTGGTACAGGGGGTTAAGTACAGCACAGCGAAGCTATCCGCAGCCTCCACAGCCTGAGTTCCATCCCCTGCTAGAGAGCTGACCCACATGGTGCAGCAGACCTCTCCTGCCTCACCCGCTGCTCCCCTCAGCAGTGCATTTCAGTAGATCTGCCTCTTCCATTCCCCACTGTCTCTGCTGAATCCTCTCACCCCCTTCCCCCCCAGCCTAGACCCCAGTTCTTATATGCATAAATAAATAAATCTTTAAAAATAAATAAACTCATGGACTCTTAAATTAACTGTTCCAATTCACCTTGATGAAGAATAATCTCAGATTGTCCCATATTTGTCCAGTGGGAGTCTTTTGAAGCTTTTGAGTTCCCTTGACATGACACAAAGAGTCTTTAGTAACTTTCTTATTTTTTAGGATGATAAGGTTTTGCATATTTATCTCATACAGTATTTGTCCCAGACCTGGAATCAGCTATTTCTCAAAATAAACAAACACACACACACATACCACCTAAAAAACAAACAAAAAACCCCCCATCTGGTTCATTTTATTGAAAACTAATATTTAGAGCTCACAATCTTTTATAAAGAGTACCAAAATATACTCTTCCACATTTACTTTTTAAATTTATCTTGAAAATCATTCATAGTAGGTTTTGGAGATCTTTCTCATTATTTTATTTAGGTAGATAACTTGTTTTACTGAGCCGCTGACTCATGTATTTGCTGAGGCCACTATGTACAGACAAAGAAGGGAGGCGCTTTATTTTCTGGTCTTCCTCCTTGGACAGTCTTGATGGTCTCCTTCTTCAGGCCTGGAACAGCTCCTCACCATACTCCTGTTTCCTTGGTCTTAGAGCCATGACTTCAGCCTGGTCAGCCAGGAGTGTCTCGCAGCCTTGTCTGCAGAATCGGCTGTGTCCATGAGAATCGGTTGCTTTGAACACATTGTCCTTTGCCTTCAGGTAGGGCTCCTGAGGGCTTGAGTATTTAACACTGCGTTTTCATAGTCTTGACACTGAAAAATCACTGTTTCTACTTGGCTTGTAATTTCTTTCCTTCCCTTTGTTGCAAATATTTATACATTCTTGCTTTGCCTTGTATGTTGTTATTTAACATCTAATAACTACCTGATTTTCTTTCCTTGCACTGATTTATTTTTTAACCTGGGGCCCAAACAATGTCTTTTTTAATTGTTTAAAATATTGTTTTACTGGGAGTTGGCCATTCTGGGATAATTTTCCCAGGAACATGATGAGACTGTCAATATACAAGTTAATAAACAGGAGCGTGCAGCTATCTTTTTAAAATAGTGATTTTGTTTCCTTTGGACATTTTCCCAGAAGTGGAATTGCTGGGTCCTAGGGTAGTTCTATCTTAAAAATGTTGAGGAACTTCCACTGTTTTCCATAGTGGTTGCATCATTCCCACTAACAATACACAAGATTCCGTTTCCTCTACATCCTCACACTTATTTTCCTTCTTTTTTTGGGTTATTAGCTATTTCAATGTGCATGGTGGTATCTACAGTTCTGATTTGCATTTCCATAGTGATTAGTGATGTTGAACCTCTTTTCACATGCTTATCAGTCATCTGTATTTCTTCTTGAGAGAAATGTGTTCAAGTCCTTTGCCCATCTTTAAAATTTGGTTGTTTTTCTGTTGTTGAATTGTAGACTTCTTTTTGTCTCTTGGATATCAGTCCCTTATCAGATGAATGATATACAAGCACTTTTCTCCCCATTCCATGGGTTCCCTTTTTCACTCTGTTGATTCTCTCCTTCGATGTACAGAAATTTCAAATTTTGATGAAGTCTTAATTTTATTCATTTTTTCTTTTTTGCCTTTTTGGGTGTCATATCCAAGAAATCACTGCCAAATCTAGTGTCACGAAACTTTCCCCCTTTCTCTAGATATTTATGGCTTTTGGTCTTAGGGGTATGTATTTGATCCATGCTGAATTAAGTTTGATGTATTGGTACATCCGCTCTCATATTGCTTGACAGTTCCCATCGTGTAGCAGAGGGAACACAAAACAGTTTAAGAAAGCAGAGTCCACATTTCCACCCTTGGATTTTAGGCCCCAATATGTCTTTCTTCATCAACAAATACTTGCCCCTAGCCATGAAAGAGGCCATAAGAATGTAAGAAAACCAATGCAAAAATTTATATTTTATTTGAATTCAAAAAATTTAAAATTGCTTTCAAATTCAGGAAAGTACCATAATGCAGGACCCCAAGGGGAAGCCTCATATACAGAGACAGATAAATTAAATGTATATACTGCAGACAAGCCAAGAAGGTGTAGATTACATATTTACAGCACTTGATGTTTTCTGAAAACCATATTTATACATTTTATTACATTTACAAAAAAGGCTTCCACTACTGTTTACCTACAATAATGAAAAAAAATTTACACCTTTTTTCTTTCTTTTTTGGTACTGTACAAACTTTGTATAATAAAAATATATCTCTGTACAAAAGATTTTTGTTTTTGTTTTACTTTTTTTTTTTTCTCTATGGGATGGCGGTGAGCATATGGTGTGAATGGCGGATGAAGGCCTTCGTCTGCCCCGGCCCCTTCTAGGCCCCTGGCGTGGAGAGAAAATGCCAGAGGTGGGAAAGGCTGATGCACAGCCAAGTGCTGGGCACCCGTCTGCATGTGCTCCTTGGGCATCTGCCAGGAGTTCACAGGGCACACGGGAAGGGGTGAGGCAGGCTGGAGGAGGAGTCCACTGGTTGGTCTGAGTGTAAGAAGGGGAAGGGAGCAGCCAAAGAGCTTCCTGCATCGGTGTCCAGGGAAAGAAAGAGATGAGTGTGAGCATGTTTGTCTGGGGTCATCCTCTCCCGCCAAGCCCGGGTGCTGTGGCCCAGAGTGGCCCGTGCAGCTGTGGGCTCCTGACTGTCCCTGTCGTCTGCTGCAAGGGCACACCCCTCGCTTTGCCCGGCCAGTCTCAACCTTCAGCCCATCTCACCCAGAATTTGCTTAAGAACCAGGTGTCCCTGCCGCGCCACACATTTCTAGGTGTCATTTCCATATGTGACTTGAACATCTGGAGCCAGCAGGTTACACACCCGCAGAGAAAGGGGCCTTCAGAGCCTTGCTGTCTCCCAAGATTTCCAGGGAGTCTGTCAAAGACCCAGGCACAGCGAAACTCAAAATGAATGAAACCCACTTGCGAGGAGCAGGAGAGATAGGGCTTTCGCTCCGAGGTCCTTTGTCTGCTGTGGCCAGGGGCTGCTGAGAGCCCTGGGCAGCCTGGCCTGGGAAGCCCTGGTGTGGCCCCGGTGGAGAGAAGAGAATTGCAACAGGGCTTGTGGGTCCCTGCCTGGCCCGCCGGCCCAGGCCACCACGCGCTGAGGAGATTCACCTCCTCCTGCCCTCCTCAACCTGTGGCCTTTGGGGTCAGACAGACCTGGCCTTGCATCCTGCCTGCTCACCTACTGTGTGGCCTGCCTCGCCTCCCTTCCTGGCCTTCTCATCTATAAAATGGAAACAACAGTCCCTCAGTTTGGGGGTTGCTGTAAGGTCTAGAAACAATATAACTAAAGCGTCAGGCACAGAGAAGAAATTCAAGGTACGATAGCCATTATTTTTGGGACACTGGGGGACCATCGCTCTCTCATCACCTCCAGCACTGCCCCAATTCCTGCAGACCTGGGGTCCCCGTCTGGGTCACAGACTTGTCTTCTCATCTCCTGGTCAGGAGACAACCAGATGTGAGTGGACTCACGGCCATACTCTTGTCCTTCCTCCTCGGCCTCGCCCTGCTTTTCCGGGGCCGTGACCCAGAATGACTTAATCCACTGACTTTAGACTCAAAACAATTGTTGGAAAAAAATAAAGAAACTGATTTTCCAAACTATTTTTTAGGAATTTTTCTGTCCTTGGGGTACCCCTTGCCATCACTCTGCAGTTGGACCATCTCTCTGCAGACGCTGGTCTCTGCCCACTGAACACATCCTGCTGACACATTTCTGGGGTCCTCTACCGCAGGGCGGGGCGGGCACATGGCCTTCAGGGCTGATCCCGCCCCCTCCTCTGTTGTGGGAAGCAGGACTTGGGGCGTCTTGCACACACGTTTCTCTTCTCCAGCTTCTCTGGTCTCTTCTTTAGGACTCAAATGAAGGAGGGGTGTGTGTCTGTGTGTGCCCAGGCTCATGCACACACGCACACACCCACAAATGCTTTGCTATTTTAAATCCGTAAGCTTCCTTCCTCTGTCTACAGCCCCTCTTCCCCTATTGCCCAAAGTTGGGGCACAGTGGGCGTCCTCTCCAGGGTGGGGTGCGGATGGAGGCAGGGCAAGGGCCCAGTCCCAGCAGGAGCAGACACGGGTGAAGAGACAGACAAAGATGGCGCTGGGCACTGTGCTCAGGGGAGCCTGCTCCTGTCCCCTGGAGATCTGGGCCGGTGGGTGCAGCAGGCAGCGAGCGGAGAGAGGCAAAGCAAGAGGGGAGGGGTGGGGAGAAGGGAAGAAAATGAATTGTCTTGATTTTTCTCTCTGATTTGCAAGCTCCCCCAGCTGAGGGAGGGGCGTAGGTAGAAAACACACACAGAGGAATGTGTATTTTCTTTAAGTATTCTTTCCCCTGGTGGGGTAGGACCCAGCGTCTAGGAGTCACCCTCCCTTGGAACGCAGGACAATGTTTTAATTTTCATTTCTCACAAAATGAGAAAGAAATGAATGTAATAATAATAATGCCTATGTAATAAAGAATCCAGCCTGGCTGATGTTCATCTTTCTAACCACACAGCTGTAAAGTATTTTAAATCTGTCTTGGCTGGAGGAAGGGCTGTGAGGTCAGCAGAGTCCCGATTACTTGCCCTCTGCTCACTGACGCCACAGCCTAGTGACTTCCCTATGTGGGCCCTGATGTTAATTTCAGCTGTTCTTTTTAGGCACCATTTGAATGTATCACCAACCCACTCACTTTAAATGGATGTGTGTCTGTTCGGGGTGTTTCTTTACACGCAGCCCCTCCTTGTGTCAAATACCACTTTCTCTGAGCTCCAGCTCTGGGCAGGCTTCCAGCAGGCCTTTGGACTCACGTCTGCAGCATCGACTCCTGGTGGACTTTCTAGCCCACAGGACTGCGCTGCGGACCCCAGACTTGCCAGTTACTCAGTTGTGTGAACAATTCCTTACAATAAAGCTCTCCCTTGCTCTCTTCTCTCTCTGTCCAGTCCTTCAATGAGCAGCCTTTTGTGTCTGGCAGGAACAGCTATCACACGTGCTGCCATGACAGGAACATGGGAAGGAGATTCAGAGCATGTGTACATGTGTGTATGCTGTGTGTATATGCTGTGTGTCTGTGTGTACACATTTCTCTCTGTAGGGCCCTACGGAGCTTTTGGGCTTGGATATTTTACTGAGTGCAAAGGTTAAGTAAGAAAAGTCTAGAGTCAGTCTGCCTGGAACTGGATCCTGACATGGTCACTTACTAGCTGTGCGATCTTGGTCAGGTTAATTCCTCAGTTTCCCCATCTGTACTGGGCATAACAACAGTTCCCACCACCAGGTGTGGGGCGGGCCGAGCTCAGTGCCTGTCACGGGGCAGCACTCAGCACACACTCCATCCCCCACTGCCGTGTCTGCTGGGCGTGTGTCCTCATGTGTGCACAGGTATGTCACCCAACGCCCCTCTCACCGGCTGCCGGAGGCGGGGCCCTCGGTGGCGGTGGCGGTGGCAGCCAGGCCTGGAGGCTATACGGCTGTGCACACAGTGCTGACTGTGAACTCCGCCTCGGAGGCCATGATGTCTGTGGGCTGGATGTTGCGGTCATACATTGGGTTCTCAAATGTGGCCCGGACATTGGTGTTCTCGTGGCCAGCGTAGCCATTGAATGGAACTTTGGGTCTTCTCCTGGGAAGAAGAGAGGGCTGGTTGATAAGACATCAAAGGAGAGACTTGGCCCAGGGCTCCAGGGGAGGGAGGGCAGGGGAGGGGCATTGGCACTTTCAGGTTACAGGTCTCCTGAGACAAGAAATCTCTGGCTGGGTTTGGGTCGCAGCAGGGCCTGGCCCCCACTTCACCTGCTCCAGTCCCACCTACCTGTGTTTGTAGAGATAGAGCACGAAGCCTGCGATGATGAGGGCGATGAAAGGCACCAGGATCGCAGCTGCCACTGAGCTGCTGTTGGAAGCAAAGTGGCGGCCGATGGACTCGGAGTCTGACTCCAGCAGCCTGAGGTCTGCGAAGTCGCAGAGCAAAGCCGCAGGTCACAGAGATGCGGTGTGAAGGCATCGGCCCCCCTCCTCCGACCCAGTGTACAAATTTCTCTCCCACCCCATGAGCTCACACACCCCGGGGACAAATGCTAGTTACCAAGTCTTTGGAAGCCAAACTGCCCAAAGCCTTGGCCCTTGACGGAGCCTTGGTAAACGAAGGTGCCTCCTGAAGACTCCGAGGAGACCTGTGATGGTGGGGAGCAGAGGGGTTAGAAGGGAGGAAAGCTAGAGGGAATCAGAGCTCCTGCCGGCTAGGCCAGAGACATGCTAAAAGGCACACACTGCTGCACCTGGGGTGTCGCCTCCTCCTGTCCCCCGACAGACATGACTGTCCACACCCGGGCAGGGCGGAGAGACTGACGGCTAGGGCTGGGGCAGGGACACCACCAGCGGGTAGGAGGTAGGGGGACATTTTTATTTTCTGCTGGCTGAATCACGGGTGCCTCGGTTTCTCACTTGTGAAATGGAATAACCACAGAGCCGCTGTCGTTGTTGTGAGGATGCGATGGGTTAATACAGGCGGGCACTTAGGACACTTAATAGGCTCCAGGTAAGTTTTAGCTATTATTATTAGTCTAAAAAAAGGCCTTTTAGAAACCAAATGTACTCACTAGTGTGCACATACTTTGGAGAATTCATCACAGTTCCGATAGCTATTAATTTCGGGGGGAAGTTGGGACGTAACTCCTCCCTGCTCCCTCTGCCACTAGCCTCCACGATGTTCACAAGCAGACAGACCTCAGATGTGTAGGGTTAGGACTGCTCAGCGAAGGCCTCCTCCCGAGATACTGGCTGCCCATGTGCCTCCCTACACATACCCCTTCTCCTGGGTAAAGCCCCTGCCTATTGTGTGCCAGGCTGACCTCCATACTGGGTCCCCTAATATGCTCTGGAGGGCCACAGAAGTGGGCCTGGTGGGTGCTCTTCTCCCAGGCAGCTGCTGCAGCACCCCATTCACATCTAGGCCCTGGCTGGCTCTTCTTCTCCATTTCCCGGCTTGGACCTGCTCTCCTCTGGCCACCCTCCTGGCCTGGAGGACTCTGCTGCACGGTTTCTGGAATCCTTCTGTGGAAGCCAGCAGCCCTGGGATTCCCAAGGGGAGATCCCAGGGTACTTTTGAGAATACAAGGCACTAACTCTGCCAGTTTCTCCTTGTGTGTTTGTAAAGCAAAATCACTGAAGCCACGGTCCTTCACCCCTGGTCTCGTCTGGGAGGATGTGCTCCGGCTCCTCAGCTCTTGGCTCTCCTGTGACCTCCAACTTCCTACCCCTCCTCTACTCGCTTCAGCACCCCAGAATGGGAAGCTGAGGATGGGAGAGAAGACACTGTGCTCAAAGCCCCTCCATGAAATGGGAAGGCAGAAATGGGAATCCCAGGGGAGACCAGGCTCCCCAGGAATGCCCAGGACTGCAGGAAGTCTTTCCCCATGGGAATGCAGAAGTCATATCCCTTTTCCACATCCCTCCCAAGCTGGGCTGAATGATCACAATCCATAGCCTTGAATGTGAGTAGACGTTTGAGCTGATGCTTTGAGACTCAGCACTTTCTCCCAACTCCTCTGTGAGCAGGGAGGAGTTATATCTCAACTCCCACCCACCCCACAAAAAAAAGAATACCAGTTGAAACTGTGATGAATTCTCCAAAGCATGTTAACACCAGTGGGGACATTACCGTCAATTTACCAGCATTCACTCTCACACTGCTGTCCTCCACTTCCTTGCTTTCTGCTCTAGCAGCACAACCTACTGAGTCTTGTTCAGAGATTGACTGCAGGCCCCTGGGACTCTTGACCTGTCGGCCCTTTAATATCTTCTTTGCCCACTTCACTAGCAGATGAGAACTCTCTTGCTCTCAGTCCTGGTTCCATAGAAAGTCTCCCAACTTTCCATGTTGACCCTGGGAACTTCCACTTTCTTCTTCCTTCCTCTTCCTTTCCAGGGATCTGGGAACCCAGAATGGGGCAGTCAAGGACTGAGTGAAATTTTGCTGAACTTACATGTCCATCCAAGGCCCAGTGGTCATCTTTGAACTTATTCACAAAGATCTCCACGGGCCCCGTAATCTGGTAAACCTGGAGGAGGAGGTGGAAATCTTCTTTCTTGTAAATCCCTGGGAAAAGAAAGTTCAGAGACCAATTTTGAAAGATCTAGGAAAATTTCAAAACTCAGATTTGTGGGTTCGTGCGTTTGTGTATGCTGAAGAGGCTGGGTGTGCAAGAAAGTACGTATATGTGTCAACAAAGCATGCGTCACTGGCCTGTGGTTGTGACCCTGCCTGCTAAAGCACTCAAAAGAATTAAGTGAATGTGACTTTGTGTATGCTGATGTGCCAGCTAATGCATGGGTGTGCATGCAGTTGAGGGAATATAAGCATTCACGTGTGTGTGTGGGCGTGTGCACACATGAATGTGGGGACATGATCAGGTGTGGGGTTATGTATTATTTATATCTTCATGCATTCATCTATCTATACATCTTTTGGTAAACATTTGTCTTCTAAGTATTTACTTTTTCTGATCATAGAAAGACTGAAAATTTCAAAAGTTGAACACTGGGGAAATTTTGGCAAACGCAGAGATGCATGAGGGAAAAAAAATCAGTCCTGATCTCAGTATGAAGAAATAACCACTGTCAGCATTTTGGGGTAATTACTTCCTATATGTAATTTGTAAGAAAAATACCTATTTGTTCATTCAGATGACCGGATATATTTCTCATATGCATGTATTTGAACTTTGTCCACAGTTCCTGGCTCACAGCTTTCCAAATCCTTAGAATTTCTGAAGTGTTGAGAGACTGATAAATGTGTCTTTTGTTACGTGAATGAGGTGACTTTTGGAGGCACCTAAGGGGGGGGGCTGGAGAACCAACCATGTGATTAAAGGGTTGGAACTTCCAGACCTCTAGGAAGGGGAGAGAGATTGGAGGTTGAGTTCAATTGCCAGTGGCCAATGATTCAATCAATCATAGCTATATAAGGAAGCCTCAATAAACCTTTAAAAGGAGAGGTTTTGGGGATTTCCTGGTTAATGGACATATGGAGATTTGGGGAGAGTGTCCACCTGGCGAGGGTAGGGAAGCCCCACATCCTTTCCCTGTCTTGAGCCCTGGGCCTCTCTTCCATCTGGCTGTCCCTGAATGAGATCCTTTGTAACTAGCCAGTGATCTAGTGAGGAAGCAAGTTCTGTGAGCTGCCACAGAAAATCAATCAAACCTGCGGAGGGTCCTGGGAGCCTCTGATTTACAGGTAGTTGATTAGAATCACAGGTAACTGGAACTTCTGACTGGCTCCTGAAGTCCAAGGAAAGGACTGTGGGAACCTCATTAGAAGCACAGGTAGGCTGGGCTTGCCACAGGCATCTGAAGAGGGTGGTCTTGAGAGATGGAGCCCTTAGCCTGTGGGAGTGGATGCTGTCTCCAGGCAGATCATGTCAGAACTGAGCTGAACCGGGGTAGGGGTTCCTAGGAACACTGAAAGGCATCTGAAAATTCCGTTGTGTGGGGAAGCCCCCACACACCATTCCTATGTGGAAACTGGTCTTAGGATACCCATTTGCTTCCAATTTTGTATCATAAGATACATTTTTTTTCCTTTGAAAACTGGAGTCATATTTTAAATGCATCATGGTGGACACAGTTCCCTATAAATTGGCATCCTATATTATCCAGCAGATCAAATTAATATACCTATTTATTTTTAGACAAGTTTCTATTTCCAGTTTTATGTAATACAAATAAGGTATAATATGAAGATTCCCCTATTCATTAACATTTGACTCCCCTCATGGTATTTCTTGTGATAAAAATTCATAGGACTGTAATTAAGGGGGTCAGTCATTTTTATGAATCCAGACACAAATGGCCAAGTTGTTTCCTAGGGCTGCGCCGTCAGACTGGCCAGTGCTACATCTGTGCCTCACTGGACCTTGACCAGCATAAAGCTCATTACTAAAAAATAAACCTTAGTGGGATAGGTGGAAAATGACATTTTGTGCTTACTTTTATTTATTTTTGATTACTGCTGAAAAATAGTTTTCTCTTGCTTATTGACTGAACTTTGGCTTTTGGATTTGTCAGTCCCTTTAGGAGTTGTTCAGTATTAGGGAAATCAGTCCCTTTTCTCTCCCTTTTCTTATTTATAAGAGTTCCATGCTCATATTATTAACCATTTTCCTTTAGCCTGTGATGCTTTATCATGTAAATAGAGTTGAAAACACACTTCCTCTCTTTGTGCCCCACACCTTCACCCCACCTGTCTGTGCCTTGTAGGCCTGGACCCTGTGTGCTGCTGTGACAGCAGACACACACCTCTTTGCAAAGGCTGTGTGCCCAGGTGCCCACCCGCCCACCCACCCACCCACCCACCCACCAGGCTTTCACAGGCATCCTGCTCCTTACCAGCCAAGTGGAGTTCCACGCCGCTGTGGTCGATCATGGTGGCGTTGACCTTGCTGTTGACCATCTGGAAGCCAGTCACTCTGAGCATGGCCGGCTGCTTCTTCCCCTGGTACTCATAGGCCCCTTTCCATAGGGAATTCTTGGCAAAAACATCCCCAGGAACTGGAGGAATTGAGGGACAGATAGGAGAGGGACTTTCATGTGTGCTGGTGAAGTGGAGGCCATCAGATGGCTGAGCCCAGCTCACTCAAGGGCCGAGGGAGGGCTCTGCCCCTGGTGATTCTGTGTGTCTCAGAGTGGGTGGGTGGAGGGAAAAAGAGAGGTGGGCAAGGAGAAGGGAGAAAAAATAAGAAAGGGAGAGAGAGGGAACTAGGAGGGAGAGAAAGAAGAAGAAAGTAGAAAAGAGGGAAAAAAGGAGGGGAGAGGTTGAAAGATGGCGCAAGGGAAAAGGGAAGAGAAAGATGAAACCAACATGTTGCTGTCATGTGGTCGATGGGAATGAGGGTTGTGGAGGTGGGCGGTCCGACGCTCATCTTGGCTGTGACTTATCTGTTGTTTGGTCATGTGAAAGCGTCTTAACTTCCTCACCTGTAGGCCACACCTGTAGATCTGAAATGGGGGTCACCCCCTTACCTTTTTGGGATTATTATAGGGGATGTGTGATCTAAGGTTGTAAATTGCGTGTCGTGTGTTATGGGCACACAGAGAATCTGAAGAATGATAGCTGCCAACTGTCACTGATCTTCACAGTCATTCTCGAAAGCGAGCATTTTGGTCCCTATTTTATGAAAAAGTAAATTGAAGCTTGAGTGGTAAAGCTCATTTGCCCAAGGATACAGGTGGTCAGTGGCCAAAAGGGAACCTGAACTGATGATGCCAAGCCTGGTCTTCTTTCTTGTGTAGCTCACAGGCTAACCCAGTGTCAGGTAGGGGTAAACAGAGTGTGGGTTGAGAGAAGTGGGTGCTGGTCTATAATTTTGTATTGGCCAGGACACACCTGTAGTTCTATGCCCCATTCTGGACATCAGGCTCTGAGAGGCAGAACACCAGCCTTAACATGTAACCATTGTCAGGAAGCTCCCTAGCTGCTCTGGTCTGTGTCTGCCAGACCACGCACTGCCCAGTCCCATGTCCAGAGGGGTTTGGTCATCAGTGGCTCCAGAGCTCACAGCTCTGAGTGAGTTTCTGAAAGGGTGTGGCTTTCTCTTCAGGAAGAGGGTTCTGCTTCTTTCAGGTTCATTTACTCCTGGAGTCTGCCTGGGGCTGGGAGGTGAGTGGGGAAATCTGGTTCTAAAGTTTTCATGCCTTTCCCTTGGGTACTAGACAACTACGTGCTTCTGGGTGACTAGGTTACCCAGTGTCTTGAGTCAAAGAGCTGGACCACATATACCTGGGTGGACTATACACACCTGAGGCTTGGGGAAGGGGTGGCTCCCGGGCCGTGTTGATGGGTCTCCCACTGGGCCGGACCTCTGCTGGGGATGGAGGAGAGGAGAAAACAGGTTCAGCCTGTGGTCTATGCTCTATTGGAAAAATAATGCCCATCTCTCTGACTTTAGGTCCAAGGCTTCTTTGAGCTCTTGTCTTGGGGTTATCCTAGGCCAGGAGGGGGGCTGTTTTGATGGTCTGGTGGGTGATGTTGAGAACCATCACCAAAGGAAAACAAAGGGTTAGAAAGGAAATCTGATTTAGCAATTACAGTTATTGAAATATTAAACAAGGAATTAAGGCTTAGTGTTATATCTATATATATCTATATATAATATAGATAATTATTACTGCATTAAATAATAGGATCTAGCAGTGGAACTGCTGTACTGTCAGGAGCTGCTTAGAGTATCAGGCACATAAATAATACTTCGTGATACTGGTAACAATTATAATCATATGCAAAAATCTGCAATTTCTACCAGTGACAGTCACAGGTATTACTACCATTTTTATGGGTTTTGTCTACATTCTTGAACAAAGGAAATGCTGAATTTCAGCTAAAGGCAAGGGAAAATAAAGATGTCTATTTTTCCATCCTACTATACAGAGCCCCTATGAAGACCCTGGGTTGAAAGGCCCTGTCTTGAATTTGCTTTCCTTCCAGATATCCATCACGAAGGAGAACTGATGGCTCAGGATAGCAGCCACCTGATCAAACATGAATTCCTGAGCCCTAGTGAGAGTGAGCCCCAGGAGAGCTCATCCTTCCCCTGGAGTGGCGATATCAAGACTGAGAAGCCCTTCCAGGCGAAGGTGAAGGCCAGAGCTTGGGGCTAGGGCCAGAGCAGGCCTGGGCTCAGGTACAGCATCACTACTCAGAGGTCATGTGACCTTGACCAGCCCCTTTCCCACTCACAGTCCTGTCTCCTTCCACAGTGTCTATGTGCATCAAACGATCACGCTTTAATTATATTCAATTTTATTTGTCATCTCAATAAAGCTGGGAAAAAGAAATCCGAAGGATAATTAAAAACAAACAAACAACTCTTACAACTCAACAATAAAAAGACAAATAACCCAATTAAAAAATGGGCAGAGGATTTGAATAGATATTTCTGCAAATGGCCAATAAACACATAAAAAGATCTCATCATGAGCCATCAGAGGAAGATAAATCAAAACCACAATAAGCGACCACTTTCCTTTTTGGATGACTCTGCTAAAGATGATAGACAGTAACGAGTGCTGACAAGAAGGGAGAGAAACGGAAGCTGGCACGTCGCTGGGGAGGATGTAAAATGGTACAGGCCCTTTGCAAAAACAGTTTGACAGTCCCTCAAAATGTTACCCATGGAGTTTTCATTCTACCCCTAGATACACACCCAAGGAAATTGAAATGTGTCTACATAAAAAATACATGTGTTCACATAAAGAACATGTACATTTATGTTCACAGCAGGATTATTCCTGCTAACCTCAAAGTGAAAACCCAAATGTCAAGGGGTAAATGAATAAACAAAATGTGGTAGATCCATCCATTGACAGAATATTATTACTCAGGCATAAAAGAAACCTCAAAATATGGATTAACTTGACAACATTATGATAAGTGAAATGAATCAGATACAAAAGGACAAGCTGCATGATTCAACTACACAGGCACCGAGAATAGGCAAATTCACAGAGATAGAAAGTTTAGTAGAGGCTTTGGGGGGCTGCAGGGGAAGGGGCCTAAGATATCATTGGTTAATGGGTATGGAGTCTCTTTTTGGGATGACACAAAAATTCTGCAAGTGGATGGTGCTGATGGTGGCATTATATCGTGTATTACTTATGCCATGGAACTGTGTGCTTAAAAGCATTAAAATGTTATGTGACAATTATGTCTTCACAAAAAATGGTTAAACTGGTAAATTTTATATTATGCTTATTTTACCACAGTAATTGCACTGTAAAAAAAGCAAGCTTAGGTTATTACCCTATATGGAAAACAAATATTACTTTCTACAAATGAAGAATTTATAATTCATATAATGAGTGTTAACAATGTTATTAAATTCCAGCTCTGATAAAGGTTCTGAAGCTGAAGCCTTCTCTCTCTGAGAGGCAGGACAGCAAAATACTTATGAGTATTAAGTCAACCATCAGCTCTTTCCCTTTACCAGCTTGTGACCTTGGGCATATTACTTAATCTCTTTGTGCCTCAGTTTCTTTGCATATTAAATGGGCATACAAATAGCAGCTGCCTCACAGAATGATCCTGAGGACTGAATGAGTTAATATATAACAAAGGAGCACAATGCCTGGTATATGGCAGATCAGCACTTCTAAGAGAGTTTCATGTCATTTCAGCATCAAACCAATCCTTTCTTTATGCTGGACTTTTTACTTAAGACTAGACTGAGACAACACCTCCAGGAAGCCTTCCCTGACTACCCCTCCACCCTCAGCACCTTCCTCCTCAACCTCACATGCCAGCATATCTCTATGTCCCTCCAGGAAGGGTGACTTCAGATAATGCATATGTCTGCTGCAGCTGTGTGTGAGCTCCTTTGGGGCAGGGTTTGTGTCCTTCATCTCCGCATCCTCCAGGTCCAGTATAGGCATGGCACAGTGTTAATGCTCAATGAATAGAGAAGAGTGGGAGGAAGATCTGGGACAGCTTGGTGACCCCGAGGGATCTGTGGGTGGGTGCTGTTCTATCAAGGTTATAATATGTGTAACGCATTGTTCCAGTCTGGTGGAACAAAGAGTTTTTCTCTGATGACTCAGTATAACTGTGGGAGATTGTTTAAACTCAGGTAGAAGGTAGCAAAATAAAATGTGGATGGTTTTATTATGTGCTTTTTTAGTCTGCTCCTAGAGACTCAACACCTAGGAAAACAGGCACAGGATTCAGCTCCTGGAAATTATATTTCTTCCTTCTCCTTTGCCCTCTTTCACTGAAGCTCAGATGCTACCTTCAGCTACCTCCCGAGAGGGTCACTAAGTGGGCGCACTTACCCAGGCAGATGGGGGGTTTGCCTGTCCAGCTGCCATCTGCTTTGCAGGTGCGGTGCTCCGAGCCGCCTTTGAGGGAAAAGCCCTCCTGGCAGGAGTAGATGAGTGTGTAGCCCATGGAAGGCAAGTCCAAGGCCCCAACATTGGCATGGGTTGGCGTCTCTGGCTGCTTGCAGTGGTGGGCTGCACGGGAAGAAACAAGTTTGGACCTGGGGAGATTAGGGTCCTCTCCTGAAGCCTTTCCACCATCCCATTTCTAGATGGAACAACCCCTTCCTTTCCTGTATGGGCACCTTTAATGTCCAGCAACCCCTCCCATCACCCCACTGCTGGGGAAACCTAAGCCTGCAGTGCTTTTCCCGAGAGAAGAGGAATCCTGATTACCTAAAGCTGAAATCTGGAGCCTGAGGACTAGCCTTGTTAGTTTTTGTAACCCCGGAAAGTTCTTTTATCTTTGCAAAGGTGGATGTCTTCAAATTAAAGAAAGACTTTTGTGTGGAAATGCCTTCTGTGTGAACCCCGCGGGGGAAAGACTACCAAGAGATCAACACTGGTCCCAAAGAGAAGTTGTGAGCGCCCTGTCTTTCAGAGCATTCAAGTGCATCCCGGATGCTCAACGGGGGGAGTCAGGAGTTGTTGAGGGGCTGTCTCGGGAGGGAGGAGAAGTCACACTCACGGACACAGTCGGGCGGGGTTCCGCTCCAGGTCAGGTTGGGGAGGCAAGTCCTGGTGGTGGAGCCTTGAAGCAGGTAACCTTTCTGACATCGGAAGAGCACTGTGCTTCCGACCTGTGGCAGCAAGGGGAGAAGGTCCATGGTCGCCTTCCATGCAGCAAAGCCCTCACCTGTCACATGACTACATCCCGCCTCTGACCTAGCTCTGATCTGGGCCATGGCCTCTGCCCACAGCGCCCTTCTGGGTGTCTGGCTGGTTAGGCCTGACTTGCCCTTTGAGGCAGTGTGCAGTGCACCTGGTAGCCGGGCTGGCCCAACTCCTGACCCAGATCAAGGCTCTTCCTGGACCTGTCACCTCTGCTGTGGGGCAGAGGCCTGGAAGGGCCCTGTGCTCTGCACACACTCAGGGAGTGATGGGCTGGGTGAAGCTCTGCAGCCTGTCTCCTGGGAGGGCAAGTGACATCCCTGCTGCTGCTAAGTTGCACCAGATATCGCCACCCTCAACTGTGAGGGTGGATTCAAAAGCATTTTATAAACTGTGAAAACCATAGAAAATGGACTCATTACTGAGTGTGTCTCTTTCATCTACGAGCATGCAGATTCCACAGGATGGGAGACTGGCTGGTCTTCCTTACAGATCTGGTCCCTAAGGACTGTTGTTGTGCCTTGTAAGTATTTGGTGAGCAGATCTCTCCCTTGGCTCAGTTGTTCATCCCACCCTCACCCTCCACCAGCCCCTCACGGTTTGACTTGACATCCTTGCAAGCACCAGGCCCCTCTGTCTTCTGCAATCCATGCAGCATAATGCAGCTGGATCAATGTTCTGAACCCCAGCTCAGATTAACACTACAACTGTTCCTTGAACAACAGCAGGTTAGGGGTGTTGACCCCCCAAGCTGTTGAAAAGGCCTGTATAACTTTTGACACCCCCTTCCCCAATTTAACTACTAACACTCTACTGTTGACCAGAAGTGTTTCTGATGATATCAACAGGCGATTAACATGTATTTTGTGTGCTACATATTTTATATATTGTATTCTTACAATTTAGTAAGCTAGAGAAAAGACAATGCCATTGAGAAAATTATATGGAAGAGAAAATACTTTCCTAGCACTGTATGGTGTTTATCAAGACCGTAAGTTCATGTCATAAGGTCCGTCTGTCTCTTCTTCATCTCCACAGATGCCCCAGTCCAGCCACATGGAGTGATGGGCAGTATTTGTGAGCTACAGGTTAGCCTGCTCTTTGACATCAGCCCCAAGGGCTGGTGGAAGGCCTTTGCAGGCCTAAAGGTTGCTCTGGGCTGCGGGGTTCTAAGAGCACAGTGCTTCCTTTCCCAGCTTCCAAGTCTTGACCCTCCCAGTGCTGTCCCGAGGGAGGTGTCCTGGTCCTGTGAGGCTGACAGTGACAGGAAGTGACAGGAGACAGCAAGGTCCAATCTTGGCTAACCTCATTACCTGGTAGCCCTGGGAATTGTTCTGAATCCCAAACTGCGGCATGCCGGGGTCAGCACACGTGGTCAGCGTTGGGTCTGGATTGCAAAACAAAGAAACAGACCACATGGTCTCAGAAGCTTTTGTTGCTGCTCCCCTGGGGAAGTAGATGGAGGAAAATGGAGCCCCCACCTTTTAAAGACTCCACCCAAGTCCTAGCCCTAGCTGACTCTAAGACTCCTGGTGGCTGATTACCTCTGGCTATTTCACATCCTGCTCTCTGAAGGTTCGAGAAAAACTTGTTCCCTTTTACAGATGAGACCATGGACGACAGGGGAGGAAAGTCATCGTCTCAGGCCCCAGGAAGGATGCCCACAGCAGGGTCCTGCCCCGGACCCCTCTCACCTATGCAGCTGGGCTGGGTGCCACTCCATGTCCCATCTGACTGGCAAAACCTCCGTGGAGACCCCACCAACACCAGAGGGGGCTGGCAGGAGAAGGACACAGACGACCTGTAGGAGAAGCCTCGGTCCTCTCTCCTCCCGCGGGGTGGGACACCAGGATCTCCGCAGAACACAGCTGGGAAGAGGAACAAGAAAGGCAGGTCCAAGTTGCTTTCTAGCACCAGCCTTGTTTTTTGTATTGTCTCCCTCCTTATTGCACTTGAACTCTGGACACGGTAAATGTTCACGCCTCCCCAGGGCGGCAGCTGCTGTATGGGTCCTCTCCTTCCCATATTCAAAATGCTCATTCACAGTCATTCAAGTAATAGCAACATGGAAGGGAGTTTAGAACATCGAGAAAAAATAAATTATAATTCTGCCACCACAATTATTTTTTTTTCATTTTTATGCTCACTCCCTCTTGAGTTGTCTATAAACATGTGCCTAACTGTTGTTATCCTTTTTTTGTTCATGTAGGATCCTATAAACAGTTTTGTGTGACATCATTATTGGCTGCATAATTTTGCAATGAGAGCTTATGCCAAAATTGTGTAATAATATCTAAACAGTAGGGTTATAGTTTATTATAACCTTATTAAGGCATTTCCTATCATGATAAACCTATAAATGACTATTCCTAAATTGTACTGTTTTCTTAGGGAATTCTCTAGGAGTGAGCTTAGTGTCTTAAAAGGTTTGGGTGTATATGAAGCTCTTGATGTGTACTGACAACTGTCTTCCCGAAGGGTGGCCCTTGACACTGTATTAGGTACCATGTGAATGAGTCCGTTCCATTCAGATCACCAGAGTGTTATTAAAAATTGACTACAGAATTCAAATCACATGACAGCAAGCAGAATAAATGCAGAATGAATAAATAAATAAATCTCTATGTTCTGCTCGGTCTTTAAGTGTTTGCCTGCCAGGTGCACTAAATTTGCTTATCTCCATTGCACACTGCAGAAATGGGCCTCTTTTTACTTAATGGGTTGAGTTGCAATTGTGATTTTGATGCCTTTCACACTAGCAGAAAGGGGTCCTACCCGTATTTTTTATTCTTAGAGCCAGTACACTGAACAGATGTCAAGGCCCAAGGGGACACGTCAAAAAACGCTGGAGGTGTGTGGTGTGAGGGGCCGGTGGGGCTGCCGCAGGTGTGGTGTTTTGGTCAGAACCTCAACACTCAGTTTGCACCCATGTCCCCTGAACACTGGCTATGGCAGTCTTACCCACGCCCACATGCAACAGAGACCAGCGGTTACAGGTGGCACCACCCCACATGCCTCTCACACACGCAGCAGATGTGGCTGCTCATAGAGTGACCCTCGTGAGGTCCACATGCCACTCTGGAGCTCCATTTCTTACAGCACTTGAAAATGAAAAGTTAGTTATGTCTATTCTTTTTCCTTATTTTTAAAGTCCTGGTGGTAATAACATGAGCTATCAATTTGGATCAGAATTTTAGAGATTTTTGGGAGAAATGACTGTTTCCACACTCTGCTTTGCCACTAACTCACTGTCAGGTCCTTTTTCTCTGAGCCTCCTTTTCTCCATTACCGAGAGAGAATGAACCTCTCCTGCCACCTCCCAGGACTTCTAGAGAGAATCCGATTGATCGTGTGTGTAAACATCCTTCTGAGGGAGTCCGAGGCACCGAGAAATTGTCACCCATGATCCGTCTGAGCACGCTGGGATGAAGGAACTGGATGCCTTGATCGACGAGTGAGTGAGTCCACAGGGAGCAAACCAGAGCCAAAATATAGAGCCTGTGTGGATCCTCTTCCTCACCCGTTTTGCTTTAAATTCACTTCCTCTTCCATTAACTTTCAAGCAGGATTTATAAAACATCTTTCTGCTCCTGATTTTCTGCTGTTTCTGGCACCAAATAAATCAATAGAGATGAGCCCTGCCCTTGAGATCTTAGATTCCAAGTCAGATAACAGGTGGGTAGAAAAGACAAAAGACCCAGATAAATAACATGGTTTAAACATCAGTAAAATTCACTGGGAGTACACTTCTTTCCCATAAAGAGCTTGTGGGGACTCATCAGGTGCATCAGGTATTCAGGAGAAGAAGTGGAAGTTGCACACTTGGCAGCGGTGGGATTGGGGAGAGGTTAGTATCAGAAATGACTTTAGCAAAGACAGGGAAGTTACCCAGCCAGCTGGGAAGTGCTGAGAGTGGGCCTGGGGAAGACTGTAGAAAAGTGAGTGAAGCTGCCACTGAAAATGAGCTTGATCCTGATCTGCTATAATATGGGACAAAATCCCTGGCTGCACTGTTGAGGGAGTTTCGTGCAGAGGATGCACTGCTATGTGGCTTTGTTTGCAGTAATCCTGCAAGAAGGTGACTAGGTCTGCAAGGGTTGACAGAGGAAGAGATCTAATCTGGAGGGAGGAAGCAGAGAGGACACAAGCTGCTGAAGGGCCAGATGTAAAGAGTGATAAGTGGAAACAGTGATGAGAATTCCACTGAGGGTAACTGCTCCGAGCAGTTCTCAGTGGTCAGCAATTCGGCCGTATTTGGAGCAAAACATAATATTTGATTTCTTTACAGTACAGACTTCTTTACAGTGTAGGCCAAGTTCCCCAGAACATCACTTCAACTATGAAGAACATTTTTTTGTTCTGATGGGTGAATGTAGACGTGCACAGAATTGTGAGGCTAACCATCACATGCACAATAAAATGGAAGCTGGGTCTGTGGCCCATGCCTGGAAGCTGGGAGACTATGCCTACCCATCAGAAATCAGCTAAAGGTCAAGTTGATCAGCAGTCACTACACCCACCAAGTGGCAACTTAAAGAACAAGAAATGTAAATAGATGACAAAGAACAGTCTTTGTCAGTCTTGCTATTAAGCAATGTGATGCCAATTAAAATAATGAGATATTTAAAAAAAATTCTTAGGCTGGTAAATCTTGAAAGACACTGGCAAATCCATTGTTAATGAGGGCATACTCTCATAAACTGCCGGCGGGGGTGTAAAGTGGGCCTTTTTCTAGAAGACAGCTTGGCAACACGTGTGGAGAAGCTCAGAGTGTGTGCCCAGGGACCCTGCATCTCACTCCTCAGACTTTATCACCAGATAAACAAATGCTAATTTCAGGGATTTTTATCGCAGAACTGCCTCTAAGGTGATTAAGCCGGAGAAACCTAAATACATCATTGGCAGGAGAGTAAACAAGTCGTGGCATCTACAAGGGAATTCTTGAAAGTTATTAAAAATGAAGATGTGAAGATCAGTGCATATTGCCAGTGAGTGGTAATGATGGTGTATCCACGAGCACAAGTTGTGGACTCAACTTGCATGGACCTCGAGTTCCAATCAGATATCGAATATAGGTCACTATATAGGCAAGATTGCAGAGTGATAGGTGTGGAAGCCCCCTCAAGAGCTTGGCCATGGTTATCTTTGGGAAGTGAAAGTTCAGATAATTGTTATGTTCTTTGTATTTCCAGACAAGGCACAATTTTTATTTTTAAAATGATAACCACAGTTCTTTGTTAAAAAGCAACTCCAATATTTCTCAAGAAGAAAAACAAGGTTTCTGAATCCAGACCCAACCCTGAGTCTGGCTCCTGAAGTTTCCCTGGAAAGGATCTGAAGATCTGAAGGATTCACTGCACACCAAATGCTGCCATTCCTGCATCCGCTTTGGAGCTGCTGGTCCCTGTCTCTTGAAATTTCCCAAATTGTAGCAAACTTTCAGAGGTAGCCAATTAGTGTCATGAATTATATTGATAGTTTTCTGTAGAACTAGATAATTTCTAAGTGAAAATAAAATAATAAATCTTCCTGTTTGTCTAAAGCAAATCTTCCAGGGCCCAATTATAGGGCATAGCAAGAATAAGACAACTGGAACCTGCTTTTCTAGGGATCTGGGTAAGAAATGAGCCTGGGGGTGGAGATGGGGCTCTCTAGGACACACCTGGGCCTGGCAGATAAGAACTGGCCCCTCTGGCCAGAAAATTACAAGTGTCTGGGCATCTATACTGTGCAGGGTATTTTCCATAAAGACAGACAAATTTCCAGTCTCTCCCCAAGATTTCTGGGCACTATCCCTTTCAGTTAAGAACCTTGCAGGTTAAAATACCTCCCTTATCTGACTTAGTTTCTTTCTGCTGTGACTCCACACAGTGCTGGCGGCCAGGGCTTAGTTAAGTTATCCTCATTTTCTTCCTTTAAACTTCCTTCCTTTTTAAAATAGTGTCTTTGACAAAGGGCCTCCCTCATTTGGGGGAGGGGATTCTCCACTCCAGACCCGCTAGCTGCAGAGTTCTGAGGAGAGTTCTGAGGAGGGAAGGAGTCAGCAGAGAGCAAGCACCCAAGACCCTCGCGAGCCACTTACGAAAACACTGAGGCAGCTCTCCGGTCCAGGAGCCGTTTCCTTCACAGGTGAGCACCGCAGGCAGGGAAAGCTGGTAGCCCTCCAGGCAGGCATACGTCACGCTGGAGCCCCACATGAAGTCAGACCCCACCACTTTCCCGTTGGGGATGAGCTGGGGTGGCTTGCACATGATCGCTGGGGGGAGAGAAAGCAGACTGAGTTCTGGGGGTTCTGGCGTGTCCTGGGAAACCAGGCCCGGTAGCCAGACACCACTGGCAGTCATGTGCTCTGGAAGCCTGGGCCAAGCAGGAAGGACCAGGAGTAAGCCCTCTCACTTTGAGAACTCAGATCTTTTTGGCCCTTATAACACCCTCTTTCAACTGTGACAAACCAGTCCTGTCTTTGGAGGACCCTCCCCTCAATGTCTGAGGCCCAGGCCTTGCCGTGATACCTGCCGACACCCTCCTGGCCAATGCCCAGGGGCTGGTGTTTCTCCCACCCACCCCCTGATAAGATGCTAGGGCTGCCTCACCACTCCTCCCTCCAGGGGTCCAAGGCCTCCACTCACTTCTACCTTCTCAGCCCCACCCACATCTGTGGCCCCACACGCACCCTTGCAGACTGGCTTGGTACCGTTCCATGTCCGGTCCTTGGTGCAGCTCAGCACAGACACCCGATGTGACTCCATCATGTAGCCGGGGACACACTGGTATGTCACTGTCTTGTTGTACCTGAAGTCATTGCCCAGCCGGAGGCCATTGGCTGGGATCCCGGGGTCACCACAGTTTATGACTAGGATAAAGGGGACAGGGCACTGTTCACTTCTGGTCCAGGTCACCTTGTCCCCAGCATTCCAGCACCGTTCCTGCCCTCCCTGCACACGCCCAGGAAGAACTGTCAGATCTGGGAAGCTCTCTCTCCTCAGAGGCTCCCAGTTAGCACTGCCCATTCCAAAATCTATTCAGCCAGATCTCCCTGCAAGGCTCTTCCTGCACCCCACCATCCCTGCCCACACATTCCTTCATGTCCCTGTGTGGGTTATGAAAGCCATCTTTCTTATTTAAAACCCACCCCTCAAAGAGGAAGTACCCAAGGGCTGAGTTCCTAAAGAGGCTGGTCCAAGGAGAGGGAGGCTGCCAGGCTGAGAGCCGAAGATGTGTTCATGGCCGACCTGAGATATTTGTCGCCTAAAGAGCATGCCTACTGTCTGCTCTTCTGCCCGGTGGCCTAGAAGCAGGGCCCGATGACCAATGCAACGGCCATGCCTGTGTTAAGGTATCAAATGAGGGTGGAGTTTGGTGCTCTCTGGCCTCAGACTAAAAGGGAACTTGCTGAGGGACTTCAGAGGGAGCCTGAAATCACAGGAAGGACTTGGAAAGGGAGAATGTTGTCATATTTCCCTATCTGGGCCCCGCAGTGACTCACTTTCCAAGGAACAGGATGTGGGGCTGTACCACAAGGAGCCAGGCTGGGTGGGGGTGGGCCCAGGGGAGAGATGGCACTAACCTAGAAGTCAAGGAGGTAACTTTAAAGGGGAAAGAAAATCAGACTGATTCTCACTGGGGGGTTTGACCTGTAGGAGAAAAAGAAAGCCCAAGGGATTGGCTAGAGCCTGAGAAGTAGCAACTATAGATTCTCAGACTACGAGCCTCAGTCATGTTGTGTGTAAAGTGGGGCTAATCATACTTCATGGGGTTGAGATGAGAGTCAGACGGATGATGCTTGGACAAGAAAACACTTAGCCCTACAGTACGTGTCTTGTGTGTGGAGGTCACCTGTATGCCTCTCGCCCAAGGTTGAGTCCCCCCACTGCAGCCAGTCTGCCCAGTCTCCCATGGACGTGGTCTTCTTTGGCATGGAGGAATGCAATTGCCTTGGCCACCATCTGCTTTGATACCATGGCCCTGGGTTCTCACCTGTGCACTCTGGGTCACTGCCTGTCCAGGTGCCATTGACCGAACAGTGTCGGCTGAGCAGGCCTGTGGCATAGTAGCCGTCCCGACACTCATAGACAATGGAGCTGGAGAAAACCAGGCCGTCACTGAACAGGACTCGGGCATTGCTTGGAGTCCCCGGGTTCCCACAAGAGATCACTAGGAAGCCAAAAGAGCGCATTATTCACCAGACAAGGGCAGTATCACCCAGGGGGCTGAGCGCTGCCCAGGCTGCCAGCCATGCCTGATCTGTGGATGAAAATGCCACCCAGCTGACTTGCATGTCTGATCCGCTCCCACTCAAAAGGGAAGGAAAGACTTATATGAACTTTTCCTTCTTTCTACAAAGTGAAGACTGTATCTATTTTATTACAACACCTAAAATTTCAAAAATTCATTAACACTGTATCCAGGTTTCCTCAATTGTCTTATTTTTTTCACAGTGCATTTATGTAAGTCAGGCTCCGTTAAGGTCCAGACATGACATCTGGCTGGCATGTCTCTATGACTCTTTGAATCCAGAGATTTGAATCTGGATTCAAAGAGTCCCCTCTCCTAAAATTGGTTTGTTACAGGAAAGCAGGGCATTTTCCTGGCAGAATCTCCCACCTTCTGGATTTTGCTAGTTGTTCCTCCATTCCCTGTAGGTCTGTCACCAAGTTCTACTCTGCAAGGGTACTTCATAGGTGGTTTATGTCTTTCCTATTGTACCACATCAGGAGGCACAGAGGTCTGGTTGATTGCTTCCTTGTTTATGATGAGGCTGATATGTGGGTTTCATGCCTAATCTGGCTTTACGAAGTTCCTCTTCACTTTTTACATAATGATTTCAGCAGCAATTGCTAAGTGTTGACTACATTCGTTATTTTATTAGGGACTAGAAAAATGGTGATATTCTAATTCCATAATTCTTTCTGCCTTGTATATGCCCTCATTTCTCTTGCTACTCTCTGCCCAGTCCGATCAAACCCCAACCTTACACCTAATGCTTTACCCACCCTGTGCCTGCACCATTGTAGCAGATGGCACTGAACAAAGAAAACAGACCAATGCTGATTACTCACTTTGAATCAATGGGCTCTTACTTCACCTGAGCCCTTGGTGCTGCCTGGAAATCAAAGATTTCCCTACTCCTTGCTCACTTTTCCTTTGCTAGGTGATTATTTTACATGATTTCCTTCCTCTTCTAACACCTTCTCACTTAAGCCTTATTCAGCTGTTAGACTTGCTTCCTAACTAGGAGAGTGCTATGCAGGCTGTATGAGAGGGAGGGAGAGAGAGAGATTGATTTGGGAAGCCACTACAAAACACTGGATCTGGGAAGAGAGACTTGCAAAAAGAATTTTTTTTAAGTACGTGGAAAAATATAAGCCCCTCCTGGCCCTCAACTGAAGCTACCTCAGAAAACCTTACCCAGGGCTTATATTACTTTTAAAGAGGTCAACAAATTGCATTTGTGTTTTTCTTGGCACTTTGGATGCGTGGTTGGCACAGTCTCTTCCTGCAACCATGAGCTCAGCAGGGCAAGGTTCTGTGTCCCCACTGTGTACTACAGTATTTGGCACATAGTTGTTAAATAAAACTATATGGAAATAAATGATAAATAAACTAAACTTCATCTTTTGTGGTTTCTTCTCTTTTTAGGTGAGGATGGGGGATGTGTCTGTCTTTGAAATACTGAGTGTGAACATAAACTACCTATTGATGTCCAGTCCCCACTTGGCCAAGGTTTCAAATGGGGCTGAGTGTGAGGGCAGGTGCTTGGGAACAGGAAAAAGGAAGAAGAGCAGCTGGGGGCAGACAAAGGGGAAAAGCAGAATGTCACATTACCTCCACACTCAGGCTGCGTGCCGCTCCACGAGCCATTGGCTTGACAGATACGTTCTGATGACCCCCGGAGTGCGTGGCCAGCTTCACAGCTGAAGCGCATCAGACTGCCTGTAGCAAAGCTGTCCCCCAAACGGATGCCATGGGCTGGGATCCCAGGGTCTCCACACATTCCCATGCTGGTTCCTATGGACCCAAACCAAACAAACGTCATTGCTTTGAGCATGAAAGAAAATGGAGCAGAGGACTGGGAGAGAAAAAGATATTGGCCATTGCTAAGGGGAGTCAGCGGGACCCACAAAGAATAAGGGAGAAGACTGACTGTGTGTCTAGCTGGAGTTACCAGGATAGGCTCCTGCCTTGCTACTCCATGGTTAAAGAATACAAAAGCCTGAGATCATGGGTAAGTGCCTGGGAAGGGACTCTAGTAGAAGTCACACAGCAAGGGATAGTTCTCTAGTGGAAATCATGCCTTCATTCTGTGGCCTGTGTCAGTGTGGAATTTTAGTGGTCTGAGCTGGCCACATCTCCTCCTCCCTTTTACTTCTCTCTTACCAGTACCTTATTCTGTACTCCCTCCATTCCCAACTCCACTGTCTTAGCTTAGACACACAACATTCTCTTGCCTGGACCATTGCAAGACTCTCCAACCAACATCCCTTCTTTTTAAAGTCTCTCTCTGGGGGCCTCCCTGGTGGCGCAAGGGGTTAAGCACTGCACTATGAAGCAACCCGCAGCCTCTGCAGCATGAGTGCAATCCCTGGCCAGCTAGGGAGAAACCCACATGGCACAGCAGACCTCTCCTGACTCGCCCACTGCTCCCCTCAGCCGTGTACTTCGGTCAATCTGCTGTTCTGTTCCCCACTCTGTCTCTGGTGAATCCTCTTACCCCCCACATCTCTGGCCTGTACCCCAGATCTTGTATGCATAAATAAATTAATATTAAAAAAATATCAAAAAAAAAATCTCCCTCTGGTCAACCTCCCATCTTATCCTCAAATCTTAACAATGATCAACCACCAACCATCTCTAGACTTGGAGGCTTATCTGACAGAATGGCTTCCATTGCAGTATGCAAGACTTCAGTTTTAATGACAAAGGGAGTTTGGTACAGAATAGTGTCTTGTAGGGCAGATGGCAACTGCTGACTCTTTACTGAAGAGGGGTAGCTGCATGATGACCACGCTGCAGAGGTGGGCAGTGAACTTGCCCAAGTATATCTCAAATGGCAGCCATCTCTGCATGTCCTTGATGGCCCCAAGACTTAGGACTCAAGGACTCAGAGACTTTTGTTATGCATCAGGTGAACTGACTATACAGAATGAGGTTCAAAAAACTGATTCTAGAACTCTAGAATATCTATTCCTGGCACTGGCAGGAGATGTTATTGCAAAAGAAGATATCTGAAAGTTTCAGGAAGAGGATTAATATTCTTACTAGTGTGCACTTAGCTGTGCTTCCTCATCTCCTATTCTTCTTGCCTCCCATTTCCTTATCTAAGGCATTTAAGATTCATTCATTCTCAGCCTTAGTATTTATAGATCTTCTAAGCCTGTCCTCAGAGGTCTCCAGAAAGTCACTGCCATGGGTCTCATCTCCTAAATGTCTGTCATTGTTGATGGAGACGTGGGGTGAATGAACTTAACTATTCTTCAGAATTTTCATGATCATGGATAAACTATCAATAGCTGAATACAACACGCCACCTAATGAATGGGCTTGTGTTCCTGAAGGGTTCTTTCTTGCTTCTTACTTTTTCATGTTCCCAAGGTATCAACTTGTTTCTAGTCTCCCCTGCATCTTTGATGTGACCAAGGAATCGTCCTTTCTTTATGGAGGACTAGTGCCTAGGAAATCACAAAATTATGAAATCTCACAGTTGGAAGGATTTTGGAGGTTTTTCTAGCCTAGTTCTCTGTCCTACACAAGATTTTGTTCTGTAATATTTCCAGGTCATTTCCTGTCTTCACTAATATAATTCCAGAGAAAGGAAGTTACAGTTTTGCGGAAAACACTTTGGATTCTGGTCTTTGGCTCAAGTGAATGACAATGTAGTTGGGTGGGAGGTGCTCAAGACTTTCAGGTTTTTTTCTCCTCTATCCTGCATTTCCCTTTCTTGTGGAGAATTAGGTCATCAAAATAGATCAAATAGATGTTAAGAACACCATCAGCTCACTATCCTAGAGAGACATCTACAGAAGAACTTTATGTAATGGGATTATTCATGGAAGAAACTGGGGTGAATGCATGCTAGAATGGGCATTAGGCTGGGAAATGCATGCCTTTCTTCTGGAATGCCTCTTCCTGTGGGAACTTGCACTGTGGGTAAACTCAGGAGGCCTTGATATACATGACTTTTGTCCTCCATGTCATCCTCCCCAAGTCACTTTTACTAAGTTAGAGGCTGTTAACAGACCTTCCTCCAGTTGGGGCTAAAGAAGTCCCCGTGGTTCATACATAGTCCTGCCCAGTTCACAAAATGGGTGATTAATGAGATTAATAGGGGTGAGGAGTCACAGACTTGGTGGAAATATAGAGCAATGTATCTGGAGTTGTCCTGGGCAGCCAATGGTCCTTTTAAACAGCAGTCAGTACTTTGGGAATTTCTCCTTTCTGGGGAGACCTAACTAATATCTTGTTCAATATTCTGGCAGTGTCCTAAATTATGGGAGACAGGTTCATCTGGGCATCTCAAATCAAGAACAGCTGCATGTCTTGTGGGTGAGGTCCCACATCAAGAAGAAGAAGGCTTCTAGATTAGGAGGAGATCAAGATCCTGAGATCTGGTATGGGAAGGGATGGAGGTTAATTTCAATGCCAAGGTGAGTTCTTTAAGGATCGTCAAGCTATGTGAGCAGCTGCCCTCTTGGGTCTGACATACCATATAGGATCCCTTCTGGAGCCAGGCAGGTTCACCTCAAAGAAGGCAAAGCTGTGTGGGGTGCTATTATTTTTGCTTGGTGGTTTTAGCACTGACATTGGTGGGATAACTCCATTTCAAATATTTTGTTCTGTTATGACATTCCAGGTGGATTTATGGTTTGGACATAATGGACATATTGTTCCCTACATTTGCTATTTTGATAACATTTGTCAGTGTCCTCATAGAGATTAACAGTAAAAAAATTTATTAATAGAAAAGTCTAGGGACCAGTATGTCTCTGGTTTACATACTACGGGGCGGGGGTGGGGGTAGGAGGGATTACGGTCAAAATAAGGGGGGGCGGGAATTGTATGGAGACTATAACCAAGATGAAAATGCATACACAGGCAAAAATGAAAAATGATGTAAAAATATATAGAATAATATAAAAATTAAAAAAAAAGAAAAATCTAGGGACTAGTGTATCAGGGCAGTTGAGGAGAACTACATTCCACAGGGAGCCAGGACACAAGACAAAGAGAGGAGGCAGTGATAGGCAGTAAAGGGAAGCAGGCTGGGACCTCAGAGCCCCCAGCAGGGAAAGAAAGAACAAAGGAGCAGGCTTGGGTCGTCCCAGGAACTCAACGAAAAACAAGTGTGTGCCTAGGACTCTGGCCACAGGGTGACCTCATAAAATTGTGTCCTTCCTAGTTTTGCAGTCTCTTGGCTGAGTTGACTGAGAGGATGAAGTTGGGTGCAGATGACCAAGGACTAATGCCTGGGAGCAGGGAGGACCTCTGATAGCTGTGCTCTCTACCTTTGAGGATGGGATGAGGTTCCAAAGGTCTGCCTCCCACCCCGTGGCATCAGCCAGTGGGAGCTCAGACAAGTGTCCAACCGAAGCCCTCTCCCAGACACCAGCCCCGTACCTGAGCAGTGGGGGAGGGAGCCGGTCCAGTGTCCATCCAGCCCACACATGCGGGTGGCGTTTCCCACCAGAGTCCGCTTGCCAGTACAACTGTAACGCACGACTGCCCCCACGGTGTAGCTGTCCCCGGACATCTGGGAATAGGGTGGAGAGCCCGGATGGCCGCAGGACACCACTGCAGGGAAGAGCAAACATTTCAGCGGCTTTGCACAGGGATGGAGCATCATCACAGGACACATGCTAGGTTTTTTTTGTAACAATAGGCTGAGAAGAAGAAAACCCCCAGGTATCTGTTGAAGCAAACTTCCTGCTGGCCCATACACCTGGCAATGGATGCCGACCCACCTCACTGTCCACTTTCCTAGCTGTGAAGTGGAGAATAATACCTGCTGTCTTAGATACAAATGAGATAGTATGTGTGGAACTTCCCAGCATGTAAGTACACAATAGGATTCATTTCTTTTCTTTTTTGCTTCTTGGGCTCACCTCTCCCTGCTTCCTCACTGCCAAAGCACACACCAAGATGTCCCTGGCAGAAAGGTGATGCATGCAGGGTACCTAAGACAAAATGGGGACCCGTTATCCTAGGACTTTTATCCTCATCACAGTTTCCAGAATTTGGGCCAGTATCTTTTGATTTATTAATTTTATTTATACAAGCACTGGGTACAGTCAGAAGTGCGGGAGGGTGAGAGAATTCACCAGAGCCAGAGCAGGGAGCAGAGCAGGCAGACCGACAATATACACTGCTGAGGGGAGCAGCAAGCATGGTAGAAGAGGTCTGTGCGCCATGTGGGACCCTCGCCGGTGGCCGGGGATTGAACCGGCGCTGCGGGCATCTTCGCAGCCCAGCGCTCAACTGCTGTGCCACCAGGGGAGGCCCTGGGCCAGTATCCTGCAGAGATTCACATAGCTTATCCCCTAAATTGCCCCCCTCACTGGAAACACCAAAATGTAACTGGTTCTGTCTCTCTGCAGAACTCTGACTACTACACTTACTAAGGCCTGACCTGACCTGCAGAATTATGAGAAAATAGTTTCTTTGTTATGCCATTAAGTTTCAAGACAACTTTTTAGATAGCAAGAGATAACATAGAGTGAGTGTCAAGGATTATGCTATTTCTTCCTTAAAACAACTCCATGAGGCAGGCGCCATCTTTTGCTCCATCTACTGAGGAGGAAAATGAGGCATGGTGTGGAAAAGGAACTTCCCCGAGGTCACAGACCTTCTCATCACTAGAATGAATCCGTTCTCAAAACCAGGTGGGTAGAACTCCTGAGGCCATACGAACTCCCTTGTACAATGTTCTTTAAATGCTACCAACGAGTTCTCTTCTTCTGAAAGGAACGGTGTCTCCAATTATAATTTAAACGATTCTGTGATTGTTTATTAGAAATTTCTGGGCTTCTACAAACTGTTCAATTTGAACTCTCTAGGGATTGTTCAGATAAATTAATTTGTAATGGAAATAGAACATACACATAGAAAAACACAGTAATTGTAAGTACAGTGTCATGAATTATCAGAGAGTGAATGCGCGTATGCAGCCACCACCCGGGTGAGGAAACAGCATCACAAGTACCTCAGAAGTCCCCTCATACCCTCTCCTATGATGACCCTTACCCAAAGTCAAACACTGTCAACTTCATATGCCCTTAATTGGTTTGCCTGCTTTTGAATTTTATATACATGGATTTGAACAGTACATATTCATTTACATTTGGCTTCTTTTACTCAACATTATGTCTGAGATTTGCTGATACTGTGTGTGGCAGTTCATTCATTATCATTGAATACAGTAGCCCTTTGCTTTGTAAGGGGCCAGGTGGCAACATTTTAGGCTTTGAGGGTGACATACAGTCTGCTGCATATTCTTTTGTCGTTGTTTGTTTTTCTACAATATTTTAAAAACATAAAGCGTCATTCTTAACAGACACAGCAAAAACCAACACAAATGCTTCGACTTTGTCAACCCGGTGGTGGTTACCAGTGGGAGACAAGGAAAGGGAACGGCTTGATGGGGAAAAGTGGTTGGACATTTGAGAGCAGGCATGGTATGACAACACAGATTTTGAGGTGAGAAACTGTACATTTGAAACTATACAGTGTTGTAAACTAATCTTACCCCAATAAAAAGAAAAAAAAATTCATTCCTAGTTCAAGGGTCATATAGAAATAGGCCAGAGGCTGGACTGGCCCAGGAGCCAAAGCTCATTGACCTGGCTGTACAGCACACCACTTGCATTAGTTATTTATTGCTATGTAGCTAATTGCCCCAAAGCTCAGATAATAATAAATATTTATTATTACTTAGCATTTATATGGGTCAGGAATTTAGAAATGCCTTAGTTGGGTAGTTTGGATTAATACCAACTTAATTTCAATCATATATAAATCTTTGCTCCAATAGATCTCCATTCCTCCCTCCGCCTTTTGCCATTATTGGTATTCATGGTAGACATGAATATTCAAAACATTCTAAAGATTTTTTTATATTGACAAAATGGGAAATGCTACAGCAGCTATTCTTCCCTTTCTTCTCCTTCTCCTTGATTTTTATGCAAATATACACTGAATGTAAGCTGTGTCTCCACTGTTATCATATGTTCTTTACTTGTTCTTCCTTATCCACAGCAGCCAAATGGTGCTGTCATTGTTTTATCTTTTGTCACAAACATTATTATTGTTGACTTCTTCCTCTAAAAGAACAAACCACAGGAAGGAAATAAAACATAGGATATACTCTGGTTGCTAATTTTACAGCGAGAGGGAGAGGGGATGGAGGGGGGTGGACAGAGAGACAGATATATTCAGATTTACTAAAATCAGGAATGAAAGCAGGACAATACTACCAACTAACCTCAAAGGTATAAAAACTATTATAGGAAAATATAAAAACTTGTATTAGATGATCTAGAAATATACAAACTACAAAAATTGACTCAAGAAGAATTGTGGGATATACAACACCAGTAATAAACCCTCGTGTAAGTGATGGACCTCGGGTGATGATGTGTTAACATAGATTCTTTGACTGTAACAGGTGTACCATGTGGTACAGGATATTGAGAGTGGCAGAGATTGTGTGTGAGTGGGGTAGGGAGTATATAGCAGTTATCTGTACCTTCCACTCAATTTTGCTACGAACTTAAAAATACACTAAAAATAAAATATATTATTTAAAAAATGGAATATCTGAATAGAATGATAAAGAGAAAATATCAATAATCAAAAAACTTTTAGCATAAAAAAAGCCTAGGACCAAAGGACTTCATTGTTGAATTCTACCAAATGTTAAAAGAAGAAACACTTATATTACTCAAACTATTCCTAAAAATAGAAGAGGGACAATTTCTGACTCATTCTATTGATATGAGGCCATTATTATCCTGATACCAAAGCTAATGCCATTACAAGGAAGGAAAATGACAGACAAATATCCCTAATGAACATAGTTGTAAAAATCTTCAACAAGATACAAGATACAGTAAGGCTACTGGATTTGGTTTTTTTATTATTAAAAGGATTACACTGTGATGAAGCATGATTTGTTCCTGGAACACGAGTGGTTCCACATCTGAACAGTAATCATTGCAATACACCACATTAATAGAATGAAGAAAAAAGACCACATGCTCCTCTCAATAGAAACATAAAAAAGTATTTGACAAAATCCAGCATCCTTTCATGATAAAAATGTTCAACAAACTAGGAACAGAAGGGGATGTATGAAAAACCCAGCCAATGTCATACTTGTTATAATATAATTTGAAAGACTGAGTTATTCTCTGAAGACCAGGAACAAGACAAGGATGCGTGTACTTGCCACTTCTAATTGACATGTGCTAGAAGTTCTGACTGGGGCAATTAAGTAAGAAAAAGAAATAAAAGACATCTAGGTTGGAAAGGTAGAAGCAAAACTATGAGTATGAGAGATGACATGCTCTTGGATAGCATTGGATTAGGCAATTAGTTTCTTAAATATTCCACCAAAAACACAAGCAATATAAGAAAAAATAGATACATTGGATTTGATTAAAATCAAAACTTTCATGCATCAAAAGACATTATCCAGAAAGTGAAAATATAGTCCACAGAATGGGAGAAAATGTTTGCAAATCATATATCTGGTAGGGATGCAGTAGCCATAATAAATAAAGAACTGTTAAAACTCAACAATACAATCAACCCAACCTAAAAAGTTGGCAAGGAAATGGACAAGATACCACTTCACACCCTTCAGAATGTCTATAATGAAAATAACAAGATGATAATAACTTTTGTGGAGAAATCAGAACCCTCTCAGGCTGTTGATGGGAACATAACATGGTGCAACTACCTGGACAATAGTTTGGCAGTGCCTCAAAAAGTGGAGGCTCTAACAGGTTAATGGACTTCTCTCAAACCACACAACTTTGTAGTGGCAAAGCCAGGATTCAAATCCAGGCTTGGCTGCCTTTAGAGTCTATGTCATTTCTGCTTCAGTCCCTTCTAGAAAAGGGTTTATGTGTTCCCTTTCTGGAAAAGCAAAAGAGGAAGGGAGCCCTGAAGGGTATAAGCTTGGTGGCTGTACTAGAGAGGAAAGGAAACAGGCCTCCAGCTGGGAAGAGAGACTGTGTATGAACTGGTATGGAGACTCGCCAGCAGGGGCCCAGCAAGAACTCCAACAGGCAAGGAGCAGCTGAGTGACTGTCACTGTGAATGTGCACAGACACACATGCACATGCACAGGGAAGGGCAGTTCTTTGGCATGTAGATCCTGTCGGTTTGCATGGGTGACCCCTGAGTCAATGGCAGCTACTTACAGAGACACTGAGGGTGAGGACGGTCCCACGTGCTGTCTCCCTGGCAGGTGAGCACCGGCGTGCCCAGGAGGTAGAAGCCATGGTTGCATTGGTAAGACACAGTGGTGCCAAAGCTGAACCTGTGCGGGCCGCTGGCATGGACTTGACGAACGCTGTTTTCTTGGTGTCCGGGATCCGTACAGTTGATAACTGTGAAGGAACAGGGCAATTAGATGCAGAGACCTGGACGTGAGGATTTTATCTGCTTTTAAATGAGAATTTGGGAGTCTAAACAGACATGGTAATAGGCAACTCAAAGCAGATCCTGTCTGAGGTGGGATCCTCCCCCTTAACTTTGATCTCCTGGTTAAGGGATTCTGTCTCTCTCAGACATCACCTGCTTAGAAATGCCTCCCCTCCTCCTCCCGGGATGGTTAACCTCTCCCTCTCTGTGTTCCCTTGTACGAACCTCTATTGATGATCTTATCAGCCTACACCGTGATTTGTTTGTGTACATGAGTCCCCTGGGGGCACAAATGCCTGCCTCTGTGCTGGTGCCCAGCTCCACAGCCTCCCCCAGCACAGCACGTTAATTGTGAAGCCAAGCGTCTGAGCCTGGCCTTGAACAGGGCTCTTTGGAAACGGTTTTGATCACTTCTATGAGTATTTCAGGGGGAGATGAGTATTCTGGAAGACAAATACGACTTTTAAATGTTAAAGTGTTTCCAAAGCAGCTTAGCTGAAAATCAGAAAGCTATTTGAGAGTAATGACAATATCATTCCTCACTCGGGATGAGTACTTTTGCTTTCAAAACACTCACATCCATTATCTTATGGGGCAGGTATTCTGAATCTTTGATAGGCTTTTACAGTGTAACATATTTTTACCTTTGATGAGCCTCTTGGAGGCTCAGAGAGATTGGTGTTACAAACCAAGTAACTTGCATTTATTCATTCACAATATTTATTGTGAGATCTCTCGATAGCGATATATATATACTGTGTAAAGTCACTGTGCTGGGCAGTTAGGATACCATGCCGTTTACACCCTAAGAAGGGCTTCTCCACCTAGGCACTGTGGACATTTTAGGTTGTTAACTCTTTGTGGTAGGGGTGGTCCTGTTCATTGGAGGATGTGTAACAGCAACTGTGGCCTTTACCCACTGGATGCCAATAGACACCTTCAGTTCTGACAATCCAAAACATCTCCAGATATGGGTTCCCTATGGGGACAGTGGGCACAGGAAAGTCTACAATTGAGAACTGCAGGTCTGGAGAGACAAGGACAGACAAGGAATCCTCCTGTTTGGTAAGTGCTCTGACAGAGAATGTTCTGGAAGCACAAAGCACAGCATCTAGCCCCATGCGGGGGAGGCGGGGGGGAGGGGGGCAGGAAAGGTTTCCCAGAAAAAGCAAACTTTAAGCTGACTCTGTGTGGCTAAGATTCACCCAGACAAAGGAGTTTGTTGAGGGGGCCAGAGAGGAAAGCATTTGTGCAGATGGTGAGTGTGCTGCGGTGTGCAGGCCAGGGCGTGCGAGGAAGAGGGTGAGGTTCAGTGAGGCAGGGCCTGGTGAAGATGTGAGGCTGGGGCAGAGCAATGGGGAGGCTCCCCCAGTGGAGCCTCAGCTTCCCCTCGGAGGAAATCTGGGGAAGCTGTTTAGACAGGGAGTGACTTGATCTGATTTGCATTTTAGATCATCCCTGTCCTGCAGGGAAGGGGAGGGTGGGGAGCAGGACCAGAAGCCATGATTTCTAACGATTGTACCCTGGCCCCTGGTTCTGAGACCACTCTTGAGCACTTTTCCCTTGGAAAAGGCTGGTGGGGCAGGGGGCAGAAGTTACTGGAGAATTCAGATCTTCTGCTGGGGAGAGGGAACATAGGACTTGAGGAGAAGGTGATATGGGATGAAACTCTACAAAGCAGCAGTGTCAACTTTTTCTGCCCAAATAAATGATGGAAGGAAAGTATAACACAAGATCAGGGCAATTTTCCTTGGGTTCTCTGGAACCTTCTCTCACTCAAAGGGGCATCTTGAAAAGTTAACAGAGAGTCCTATTTTAGCATTAGTTGTGAATGTATCTTGATTTATTAAATAAAATCGCCTGAAAACTTTTATTCTTTAATATGTCACAAATGACCTGGGATTTACTGCATGGACAATCGCCGTGCACCCCCAAGTACAGCAACGAGGAGCCATTGTCCTCAGGCATCTCCGTTCTCATGACTACGAAGACTGAACAACTGCTGGGCCCACACAACCTCTCCACTCAAATGCCAACGAGCCTGTCAGACCATTCTTGTTAAGAGGCCTTGGGCTCCATTTGTCCTGCACTGCTGGGAACAGCTTGAGACGCTTGAGACGCTACCTCCTAAGTAGTTCAGAAGGGCAAGGAATAGCCTCTGCAGAATCTGTCTCAATTTCTTGATTTCTTTTCTTCCCCATGCCCTTACCTCAGCCCCTAGATGCTTAGCTTTTTAATTTTCATTTTAATACTTTTGCTTTTTGTCTTTCATTAAGAGGGTGGCTCTGAGAGACAAATCATTTGTCATATGAAACATAAACAAGATTGTTTTCCATTTCTGTTCTGTAAGATGAAACTTTGTTAGCTTTTTTCACATAAGCAATGGTGAGATCTTACATGGCTGTCTCTAGGGGGTGAGAAAGTGCCATTTCTGACCCTTCTCTGCCCTCAGTTTTCTCTGAGTGAAAACCACTCCGGGATTGAATTCACTGGCTTCTGCTTGTTGGTTACAGGGCCCCAGATGTGGAGCTGTCAAGGGGGTGGGGAACGGGAGGAGGTGACTCACTTCTGCAGGTGGGCAGCGTGTCACTCCACTGCCCACTGGCCAGGCACTGGGACCGAGCAGCTCCCTCGGCCACATACCCGGGATTGCAAACAAACTTGACCACATCGTTGAGGTTAAACTGGTTGCCCTGAGTGAGGCCATTGATCGGGTTGCCTGGGTGCCCACAGGTAATTGCTGTAACCGAAATAGAAGATGGTAAGCCCTCCTGTTAATCTACACCCCCCAAAGTCCATCATCTTCTCCACTTGGCATTTCCCAGGCCCACCAGTGCAGACTAAGTCTCACTTTAGTCTCTTGTGCAGCAAAGCTTTTTATTTCCTGAAATCATCATAGGATATTCCTTCTTCCTTGAAGGCAGGTCTAGAGCCCGGACAACCTGAGAGAAATCAGTTTATAACTCCCCATAGGCCACTGCAATTCTCTGTCATCCAGGTGCTCATTTCCTCTCCCCTTTGGCTCCCCGTCTCCACTCTTCATCACTCAACACACTGACGACCACCCTTTAGGTGATTCGGATCCATCCTGGCCCCTGGGCCAATCTTCACACAGAGCCACAGTCGATAGTCACCAAGTCTCAGTTCCTGCTCCAGGCCTTTGCATTTGCTCTCCTCACTGTGGGACACCCCTTGACTTCTGCCCTCATATCCTCAGGTCTCTCCTCAATGTCGCCATATCAACAAGGCCTTCCCTTGCGCCCTAGTGAATGACCTCCCAGCTACCTCGCCCCACTCGGCTTTCCTCCAAGCTGTGAACACACTTGACATGCACTTCTTCATTGGCTCATTGCTTCTCTCCCTTTGCCTGAATGTAAGTTCCACGGGTTTTGCTTTGTTTCTCACCATGTCCTTGGTACCTGACATATAGGAATAGCTAGGTAAATATTTCTGAGTGAACCAACTAGTGAGTGAGCGCAGGAATGGCTGCGTGCCTGGGCTTCTGCTTTGCTCTTGTCCTCGGTCCTATTGAGTAGCTGTGGGCACCCTCCTCTCTTTGGATTGAAATCCCCCTCAATGTTTCTGCCAGACCTCTTCCTTGGCTCTGGATTTTAGTTGTGAGGTTGAAGACCACTGGGGTACTCTATTAGCTTAACAGTTAGTTCCCTGAGGACCCACCCCAAACCCCAATGGTATGGAGGGCTTGGGGGAGTAAGAGGAGGCAGGACCCAATTTTTGCTGTGGCTAGTTCTGCTGTCTGTCAGTTCTCTTTTGTGCAGAGCTGGGTGGAGCAGGAAACATGCTGTTGGTGGACTACAGGGGTGCAAGGAAGCCTGGTGTTGTTGGGTGCGAATGGGCTGTGAAGGTCAACAGACCAGGATTTCCAACTCTGCTCTGCCCTTTACTTACTTTGGGCAACGCATCTGAGTCTCAGTTTCTATATCTGCAAGGATTTCAATCCACATTAACAGGGTTGCCCTGAAGGTAGGTTAATGCATTGCTTTTCATTAACTATTATTGAGTGCTTTCTCTGTGCATGGTGCTCTGCTGTGCACTGATGATTACAAGCAGGAATGTGATATGGGCTCTGACCTCAGGGAGCTCACATCACAGTCTAGTTGGAGAGCAGACAGAGGCGCAGACTATTAGGATACAGAGCATTGGCGCCAAGAATGAGGTGAGCGTCTACCCTCCTGGGGGAGAGGACATGGGGCAAGGAGGGTTCCCCAGAGGAAGTGGCATGCTATGTGAGCTGGGGCTCAAGGGTAGGACTCTGACAGGTCAGTGAGGTGGTGGGAGGGTAGAGATAAACTTCACAGGTTCTGTGAACCCACTGAAATGATATGTAAGACACTGGGTGTCTATAATCAGTGTGGGAGAGAGTCCATCACTCTCAGATTCACCAAATGTCAGGATTCCCTCCCCAAAGGTTAGAAACCACTGGTACAAACCTTTGGGAGAACCACCTTATGAAGGGTGCACTGACCAAAATGCCTGCAAAGGGCACCAAGGGGGTGGTCAGCAAAGGAGAAAACAAGGCTGGACGGGTCGGGGACGGTGTCATAGAAACCACAGAGTCTCAGGAGATGCTGGACACCCCAGCTAGCTCTGCTTCTCTGGAGAACCCTGGCTGGTACATGCTATAAAGGGGAGACTGAGCTTGACCTAACTACGAGATAACTGGGAAAAATCAGCAGCATTTTTGAGCTCTTAGTATATTTGACTGTAGATGTAGGAATAAAAGCACAGTAGGGGAAAGGGTAGAGAAATGCCAACCCTATAATAAATGTTTTGTGTTTTGACAAAGTGGAAATAACATAACTGAAATGGACAAGTGAGAAAGGAAAGTAGAATCAGCTCACTGATTGTTGCACAGTCAATAGGGGGAAGTTAAAGGATGCTATTAAAAATGATAAACTAGACAAAAAAATTAAATAAGAAAATATTGGGGCTAATGACCTTAAACTGCTATAAATACAAAATACTGTTTGTTTTTGGTGTGCTTATATTTTTGTCCACTTGACTTGTGTTTTGAGAGGTGTTTTAAAGCTTTTTAGTTTTAGTATGCTGCTATTTTTCCTTGAATTTCCAATAGTTTTTGCTTTATAAAGGCAGTGGCTGTGAAATTTGTACATGGATATTCACAGCTATTATATCTAAATGGAAATTGTGGTTTTAGCTTTTAGAAGTATTTTCACTTTTAATAATTTCTAGCTTGAATTGTACTGCTTTGTACAATACAACCAAAAATACAAACTTTTTTAAACACTAAAATAAATGGAAAAAGGCAAAGAAAATACATAATACAGAGAAATAAATAATATAATTTTGAATCTATAATGATTACATAAAACATGACAGGATTAAGACCAAGCATAAGTCACATCAGGATATGTGAATGAGTTGAATTAACCCATTAAAGAAAAAAGATTTTCAAACTGCTTCACATGGCAAGATTTAACTCTATGCTTTATGTGAGAGTGATTCAGGATGGCTAAAATAAATGAAAGGTTAAAGGTATACAAGGCCAATGGAAAAAAGATGAAAGAAGGGGTTGTTGGCCAAATATCAGGCACAGTGCAATTCATGCTAAAAAAATATTGAAGGTGACAATATAGGGCCTCCCTGGTGGTACAAGGGGTTAAGCGCCACACTATGAAGCAATCTGCAGCCTCTACAGCATGAGTGTGATACCCAGCTGGCCAGAAAGAAACCCACATGGTGCAGCAGACCTCTCCTGTCTCACCCGCTGCTCCCCTCAGCAGTGTATTTCAGTCAGTCTTCCTGTTCTGTTCCCCGCTCTGTCTCTGGTGAATCCTCTCACGCCCCCACTCCACACACACCTCTGGCCTGTACTCCAGCTCATGTGTGCATAAATAAATAAATCTTAAAAAAAAATAAAAGTGATAATATATTTTAAAGGTCAAATAACAATTTGCTATGAAATATAATACCTTGGAATATCTGTGTGCCAAATAACACAGCAATTACCTTTATGTACAGAAACCATAGAAATTCAAGGAAAAAAGATATTAATACACTAATAATAGAAAACTTAAAAGTATATCTCCTAAGCAAACAGCTCAAGTAGACAAAAAAATGAATCAGCACACAAGAAGATATAGACAATGTAATCAGTAAGGCGTATCTTATGACTATTTATAGAACTTACTACCCTAATACCCTTTCTTCTTAAATATTAGGCAACAAAGAAAACATTCATTAAATTCCATGAAGTAGAAATATTATGTATAGTACAATGAAATTAGAATTCCATAACAGAATAAAAATTACAAAGGCCCTTCTGCCTGGAAATAAATAAACCACTCTTCTACTCAAAAACTTTTACGTGAAAGGGAAAAATTAATAACAAAATTACATTATATCTAATAAGTAACAAAACATTAATTTTTATAATTTATGGAATACAATTCCAGCAGCGATCAGGAGACATTTCACAGCCTTAAACACATATATCGATAACAAAGAATAAAAATGAGAGACTGAAAATAAGTGAATTACATTCCCGAGTAAAAAAATTAGAAAATGAACAAAAAAATTAGCTCATAAGAAATTACAAGGAAGGAAAAGAAAAAGGTATGATTAATGATGTGGAAAACTGAGAACAATAGGTCCAATGATTGCTTCTTTGAAAAATTAACGAAAATCTACAAAATCCTGGCGCTAACCTAAGAAGAGAACAGGGAAGACAGTCCATGCTGACTCCGCGCTCATGACTAGGGAGAGGGACAACATACTTACGCACACAGAAAGGGGTCTTGCCCGACCAGTGGTGATCCTGCTGGCAGATGCGCACGGACATGCCAATCAGGCGGAAGCCGGCATCGCACTGGTACACCACGCTGCCCCGGTAGCTGTAGTTCTCCCCATTGATGTGCCCGTTGACGATGGGCTCGGGGGTCCCACAGTGTCCAGCTTAGTTGGGGTATAGAAAAGACAGTCAACAAAAGGGGTGCTAAAGATAACGAGGTGGGGCTTGGCAAAGGTGCAGGGAGGCAGGGGAGAGGAAAAGGACCAGTCAGTCATGGTTTGCCCCTACAAGTGCCCACCCAGAGTGACTTCAGGACCTGTAGACATGGTAGAAATGGGCACCCAAGCCCAAGGGTGCATCCCCAATTGCATCCACCCCTGAGCTTTAGAGTTCAGGTCTGTAGGTGGGTAAGATGATGTCATCACTGGTTTCTCCCTGCTTCTTTTTCTCACCAGTCAGAATTTCTTGGACATCTACTCCCTGGAGGGCCCACAGTCTACATGAAGGTGAAGTCCTGCGTTTGTGAAATGTGGATGGACGTGGAGGGCATTATGCTAAGTGAAGTCAGCCAATAGAAAGACAAATTCCAGATGATTTCACTCAGGTGTGAAATATAAAGAAAGAAAATGAAGGAACAGAAAAAAATAAACCAAAACAAACTCTAGAAATCTGACTGTAGAATTGAAGCTATCAGAAAGGGATGGTGAGGAGTGTGAGGAGGGAAGGTGGGGCCCCCAGAAGTCTACGGTAGAGGATTATGGGTGCTTTGGGGGTGGGGATAGTGTGGTAACACACATCTGAAGAGGTTTGAACCCATTCCCTTCACTGACATAGAGAGCTGCAAACCAATGTTAGCGCAATAGAAAATAATACAATATAAAAATAAAGAGACTGCAGCTCTACTGATGTCAAAACAGCGGGGAGCAACTTGGATGAATCTCAAGGACGCTATGTGAAGTGAAAGAAGCCAGACACCTCAGACTATTTGGGCTGTCACATAATGTTTAAATGATTACTACTAATAATACTCATGTCAGTTGATCCTGTTTAAGAAAATAAAATGAAATTTCACAAAAACAAAGATTGGATCCAGCTTTGGAAAGGCCTGACCTGTCCTGAGGTGGGAAGTGGGCTGGGGAGGCACTCACCCAGGCAGCGGACGTCAGAGCCGCTCCAGAGCCCATTGGCCATGCACTCCCGCACCCTGGAGCCCACCAGTGTGTACCCGGAATTGCAGGAGAAGATGGCCGTGGCCCCGTAGACAGACAGCGTTCCAATGCGGTGGCCACTGGGCGGGATGGGGAGCTCTCCACAGGAGATGACTGAAAAGATCACAACATGCTCAGGAAGCCAGTCCCAAGGAGGACATGTGCTGCTTCTGATGTGCGAAAATAGTGACAAAAATAAGGCCTGTTCAACAGAACCCTCAGGGGACTGATGCCCGGGGCCTGGGTGGTGATGGTAACTTATGTGGTGTCACACAGAGGCAGTGAGTCAACTGAAGGTGTTACCAGAAGTACCTGAGGAGCTTCACTAGGCTGCACTCCAGACCCAGGGCCCACAATATCTGGAGACAGGACCCAGGCCTGTGAGTTTTAAGTAAACTCAGGTGGTTCAGAAATGCACCCTGGTGAGAAGCCAGCCCACTGGAAAGACGGCGACTCAGCGAGCCATTGCTTACTGTCCAGGGCAGACACTGCAAATACATTTCTTGGTCCTTTCTGCTGAGCCCAGCAGCAGCCTCACACTCCCCCTCAGCGGAGCATTGCAGATAGCCCCTGGTTGACAAAGGACGTCCCTTTGTATGCAGGTCACATGTTACGTGTTCTGCACATGTGGCTACGCTGCAAGGTGGAGCCTGCACTTGTGTGCACGTGAGGACGGCACCTCGGATGACAGGCGTGGGGAAGACACCACTCCTCCACACAGTCTCAAAAGGGGAGGCAGGAGAGGATGGCACACGTGGTCTAACTTTAGGGAAATATCTCAGAATTTCTGAATTTCTGTCTAAGTTTTAGACTTTTTCTTTTCTCTAAAAAGGGTACCAATCGTTCTGCCACCAGTTGCTGTAGTTTCATGCCATAGAAGGCCATAACATAGAAGGGTCCACATCACAGAAGAAGTCCTATTAGTCTTGAATAAGCAGAGCCCTTCTGCCAGATCGTCTACGGTCAGTTTGTTTTCTGGCACTGCTGCTTCTATATCTTTTCTTCTTGATCTGAAGCAACCATTGCCATGAAATCTTTTTTGTTATTCCCTCTGGTGTGGTGTCTATATGCACATAAGTGGACCCGTACAGTTCAAACTCTTGTTGTTCAAGGACCACTATTTGATGGTGGTGGAGGCTGGGGGGAGCCCCCCAAAATACCCCCATTAGGACTGAAGGACACTTTTCCCAGCTGCTGGTAAATAACCCTCAGCAGCTAGTCCTCTTCAGATCACTCTTGTTCAGGAGTCCGCCCCCTAGGGTCACACTCAGGGCAGCCTGCACCCCTGTTTTCTCAGTGCGTAGGTATAAAGACTCCTGGCCCCAACATGGGACAGTGCTGAGTCCCATCAGATCCTTGAGTGGCCAGCTGAGGCCTTCCCTCATACTGCTCAGAACTCAACTTCTCCCTGTTCCCAGTCCTGCTTCCTTCTCCTTCCTTCCACTAGTGGTGATCCCAAGATCATTCTCTCATAAACCTGCCTCAGAGTAGCTTCCCAGGGATCCTAATCTTTGAAATTTTCTTAAAGAACCAAAGAAAAACAACTCTCAATGGAGGAGAGGTAGACACACGTAGTTGTCCTGCCCTTGTGCGAACCCCCAAACCCCTGCACACCCCAATTACAGAGTTCACCACACTGTATTATCATTGTTTGTGTCTGCCTTTCCAGAAGACTATAAACTCCTTGGGGGCAGGAACCACAAACTTTTATCTTTGCATCTCTATAACACCTGGCATGAATGTTGAACAAATAAATTAGTGAGTGTCCTCCTGGAGCTTTTTATTAAGATGCCAAGATGTTAAGAAGCACTTTCTTAAAGAAGTAGGCCTCTCTCCAGCTCCCGATTCCAGAAGAGTGTTCAATCCCAGGGGCTCCCCACCCCCCACACACATAGTGGGCAGTTCAGGTAGGAGGTACTGTGTGAACTTGCCCGGTTCCCTCTTGCTTACTTTGACAGGTGGGCATAGAGTTCCCAAGGCTCCATTTGCCATTGGCCTGACAGCGGATGACCCTTTGGCCTGTGTAGTAGTAGCCGGGGTCACAGATAAGCATGAGTTGGGCCTGGAACTGGTACTGCGTCTCAAAGATGAGCCTCCACCGGCCATGTTCCACACTGATGCTACTGATATCCGGACAGGTCACAGCTGAGAAGGCAAGGGGTAGGGACAGAGATCAGTGGATTAAATGTGGAAAACACCGGCAAGAGTCCAGAGCAGGGGATGGGAAGCTGTAGGCAGTAATGATGAACCCAAGAGCCTTCAGTCTGAAGGCAGACTTGTGAATGCATGAAGTGGGCTGGTGGGGTTTATGCCAAGGTGGGGAGGGCCGACCTGCCAATACAGGAAGGCGGTACTTGATCAATGCTGACTGTTGTAGTGAGACAACAAGTACTATTTGGTCTGATTTTTATTTTTCAAGAGAAGATCGAAATGTGATTATATAAAATTTTCTGATTTTAAAATGTTGGGAAGCAATGCAAAATATTTAATAAAGCTGGCATTTTTGGGCTGAGCATGGCCCATCAGGCTGCCAGTTTGGAACTTTGGTCTTAGACAGGAACTGTGCTTCTGTTGCTTTAGAGTCTGGTTATTGAAGGCCATTCATGCAAACCTTCCAAGAGTTTTTCTATCTTCAACGAAGTGCACCTGTCATCCTTAAGGCCTGTCATGATTTATGGAATGTCTCTGGGTATCAGGAGCTCTCAATGCTTGGAGAGCAATTTCTATGGGAGCCCAAGTAGATGACACTCTCCACTCTGCTCCCGGAATCCTCAACCTCTACAGGCAGAGATTTTTCATTATTGAGCTTTTAGCTCACTCCTTGAAGGAATATTCTCAGCTGCTCACTCAGCCCCTCCTTCCACCTTCCCCCACCGCCTGAGGACTCACGGACACACTGGGGGGCGACGTTGCGGTTGCTCCACTGGCCCGTCTCCAGACACTCTGCTGTGGCTTCGGCGCCCTCCTGGAGGTGGTAGCCTTCACTGCAGCTGTACACAGCCTTGGTCCCCACTGTGTACTCTTTGCCAAACACCATTCCGTTCTTGGGGGCCTCAGGAAGCCCACAGGAAAGAGCTAGCAAGGGGAAAAAAATGTCATAAGTATGCCTGGTTCTATGAATTTTGTGAACATATTTTTATCTTTCTTCTTCTCCAAGGAAGGCCCTAAGAAAAATACAGTAAAGACTAATAAAAGAAAAAATTCTCACAAGAAGGAAAATGGAAGGTCACCAGCAGAGGAGATTTCAAATAAAACTTCGGAAGGTGAAATGCATGATAGGCTATCTTGATGGATTTAATGGTGCTGAGAAGCTGCAGCCCAAAATATATGGGCAGGAGCTCTGGGGTGAGACCAGTTTTCCCTCCAGCCCTTCCCACAAATATAGTTTAGAGGCATTCTGGCATCTGTTCTCTAAACAAAGTTGCAGAGAGGGTTTTCTTTTCCACTTGTGGGAAGAAAAAGAAAAATAACTCTTTTTTTTGAGAAAATGAGGGCTGCTAAGGTAGGAGCTGACATCCCAGAGTAAAGATCTTTTAATTCTTGGATTTAAGGCTTCTCTGCTCCCCTGCCTGTCCATCTCAGTACATACTCAACTTCTTACTCTGGGGAGAAACCAAGAGGGAAGAGGCATCTGTATATAATAACAACAAAAGTAGTTCACATCTGCTACCTGGAAAAATGAATGCAGCTTCTATTTTAAAATATGAACAACCAAGTATGTAAATTATTTCTCAAGAAAGCAGGAAAAATACAAATCAAAGATAACTATACAGATGAAGAAAAGCAGCAGCATGCACACACACAAAAGAAAATGTTAAAAATGAAATAAAAAGTCTCCTTTAGGAAACAGAGCCAATGCCAGAAAGAGAAGACACATAGTCTTTAAGTTTACAATTAGTAACATCTTGAGAAATGAAGTGTACATTGCATTAATAAGAACAGAGCACTTTGCAAAAAGAACAATAAAAGAACAAGGAAGTTAAAAATATGATTGCCAAAATATACATTAAGTAGAAGGGCTGGAGATGGAATAAAGGGATTTTCTCAGAATACAGTCCAAAAAGAAAGTGAGAGGGAAAAAAAAAAGGGAAGCAGGAGGTCAACATGTAGGAGTGCAACAGCCAACCGGTCAGAGTTCCAGAGAGAGAGAACTGGACAAGTGGAGGAGATGGAATTAATTCAGTGGGCATTTCCCAGAGCTAAAGAGAGACACAGTTACTATATGCACATGTATATTCCCAGGGCTAGAAATAATAAGGACCTTCAATGCAGGTTTACTGAAAGAATGAATGAATGATCAATGAGGAAACTTGCATTTGGGAGTAACTGGTCCTGGAACAAGGTGAGCATGAGTAGGACCTGAGCCACCTGCTTCTCACCTTGGCAGAGAGGGATGGCCTCGCTCCACAGGTAGTAGCCCTGGGGGTGCCGGGTACAAATGGCCATGCTGTGTCCCACCAAGCGGTAGCCAGCGTTGCAGCCGAAGTGGATGGAGCCTCCGGGCTGGGTGCTGGTCTGGCCCAGAAGGAAGCCATGGAGGGGAGCCCTGGGTAGGCTGCAGTAAGGAGCTGAACAAAGACGAGTCTCAGGGGACACGCACAAGAAGACAGACAGGGTCTTAGATACACCCCTACCCCTCACTTCTTCCATCCGCAGCCTAGAGGCTGTACTGGCTGCGCAGTAAAGTTCAGGTTCTTGAATCCTGAATGAAGATGTGCAGAAAACAGAACCCAATGGGCTTGGTTCCAGAAGGATATGACTGTGGGTTTGGATACCAGGCAGCCCAGCTTGTGCTCCGGTCCCATTTCTGACCTTTCCACGCCTGTGACAAATCCCTGAAGCTCTTAGCTTGCCTGTACATTGCGTTGGTAATGCCCACTTCAGGGGGGTTGTATTTGTAAATCCTGCAGCCCAGTGCAGGCATTCAGTGCCCAATGAATGGCCCTTTCTGTTGTGGAGGGGGACAGGGGTAGGGAGACAAAAAGGGCCTATAGCAATGAGAACTTAAGCCCCTTAATTCCTTCCCAACAAATGGCTTCAACTTGTTCATTCATTTAATAGATATTGAGTGTTTATCATGTGCCAGGTGCTATATTGGAGATACAACAATGAAGAAAAAAGACCAAAATCTTAGCCTCAGGGGACATGCATTATAAACTCCTGCCAGGGACCCTCAGGGGAGGTTTTATGAGACCCCCAAAAGGATGACTAAAGAACAAGCAGGGCTGTCCCCTTCGTTTGCTTGAGTCCCTGCTGGGGCTCTTTGGCAGGTGGGCTAAGGAAGGATTAGGGTGTCAGGCTTACAGTGCATGCTCCCCAGAGGCCCTCTGTCCTCCCACTTGGTTGAAACTGGCGTTCTAGTACCTCCCGCCCTGGCCTGATGTGCTTCTTCGCTCCTGCTTTGCCTCCTGTATCCTGTTGATATCTACCTCAGTCAAGAGTAAGAACCCCAGTTACAAAATACACACAGTGCCAGTGATAGACACACACAGAAACTACCCAAGTCTACTGTATTGTAATTAAGGAGTAATTGCTTTACTATGTCATTAATTCACTTACTATGTGGCATATGCACTGTAATTACAACTGACTCATTACCCCAAACATGTGGTTAGTCTTTGCAAACATCAAGGAGAGGGCAACTCCTTAATGGCTTTAAGCTCCTACTTTGGCCACCAGCATGGTGGACCGTTGCTACGTTGCTAGATTTTCCCACTTGTGAGAGCAGCAGCCAGGGATTCAGCCTGATCTCCCTGAGAGGTGCCTTATGGTTTCTTTGTCCTCATGAGGAAACTGAGGCCCAAAGAGGCTGTGTGACTTGTGTAATAACAGCTCAGTAAGTGGCAGACATTCAGTGTCCCCCCTTAGTGCATTGACTTTGCAGAGGGACTCTGAGATGGTCCTTCTCCTACCAGGCTCCATCAGCTTCTTCCAGTTTGCTCTTCCTTGAAGCCATATCCAAGGTGAAGACTACTCAAATGGCTGGTTAAGTCCAGGCTACTCTCGCAAGTGGGAGGCCCCAAGAAAAGATGGGCTGAGATGAGCAGTAAGTTGGGTGGGCTATAATTCGACATTTTTTCTAACTGATATTCCCTAAAAGCTTGTTCAACATTGGTTTGCAACACAGGCCAAGCACAGCCAGGGGTCAGGGCCTTAAAAGATCTGGTGCATGGTGGACTCCCCTGGGTTTGAAGGGACTCATGTCTGACTCCTGTGTACAGAGTCCAGCCAGCTGTTCTTGGGGCCCTCTAACTCCCTTTCAAAATGGGCACCGAGCAACTTATCACATTTCCTTTCCAACCACAGACAGTAATCCCCATAATGGGAGTTCAGATCAATTCAATGTTCTCCATCTCATTACATTTCCAGGGATATTTCTGTGTTCCTTGCAGATCAGGCATCTGGCTGGCTTGTTCTGCCTCTGCCTCTGCCTCTGCGGTATGGCTTGCAGGGCAGAGAAGAGTCTCCTGAACTTCAAATCTGGTCCATTCTTTGCTGCCTGTCTAACATTTGCCACTTGGAGGCACAAGTCTTACTGGTTTTCAATTTTAAGGAACTTTTATTAACATATTAACAGTATTAGGGATAGGATCACCTGTAGGCAATATCAGATTATAGGAGATAAACTTATTCAAAAGACACAGGCGGCAGTATGAGCAAAAGAGAGGAGAGAGGTAAAAAGTGGGGAAAGAATAGAAAAAGGAGGAAGTAGAAAGCTACAGGGAAATATCTCAATGTCATAGGTAACACAGTCCCCCAATGTTCTAAGGCTCCTCCAGAAATATGAAGGACACTTCTGAGTGAGAGATTTAGAGGAGGAGAAGGCTGCCATTCCCTAAGAAGGAATTCCACCTTTGGTGAGGATATTCTGTCACTGGTGTGGGTTACTTGTGCGTTTTGGGTGAAAAACTCAAGGATTTAGGGCCTGTGGTCCTTCTTGTGAGTTCTATGCTCTACTCACCTGAGTAGCGAATCTTAAAACCCTTCCGATTGTAGGCATGATCAGATGACCAGCGCAGGTACACAGAGTTACTTGAGCTGGTGACAACGAGAGGAGCTGAGTAATTCCCACTGAGGGCTTTCAGCAGAGCACTCTGTCCGGAGGGACCTGGGGTGAAAGCACAAGACAGGATTACAGACTCTCACAGCCAGCCAAGCTAACAGATTTGATAACCACTTTCTGTTTCCCCCTTACTCCATTGCTGGGTAACTTGTTCAGAGGCAGCCCAGTCATTAATGCATCCACTCTCTCTGTGCCCACAGGTCTTGTTTTAGGGACTCTTTGCTCCCAAGCCCTCCGGCAGTGCTTGAGGAAGTCACTGCTAATCCATAGCAGTTGGCATCTTGGGGCTTGCCCACAGTCAAGCAGTTGGTTGAAGAGCTGGTTTTCAAGGTGGGAGCTACTACCCTGCTACCTTGCCACCTTACTTCTCTTGTGCACACTGAAAACACCTCTGTGCCTGCCATATAGGAAATAAGTATTGAAAGAATATATAGCAGGTAAGCATGAGCCAATGTCTTAAATGGCTTCCCAATATTCCTTTCTAAGTCCCTTCCAGAAAGGTATCCCACTCACACGTGATAGACAACAGTATTCATCTATGGTCTTGCCCCAGAGTTAGGTTAATCCTGCTCTCTGTCATAATATAGTATGAAGACACATGGACCACTTGCACATCTTGAAGAATATAGCTTACTGATTCACTATACTGATGACATCACATTAATTGAATCTGATAAACCAAGTCTCCAGTGAGTATAGATGCCAAGACTGATGTGACTTTCCAAGTCTACAATGAGTGCAGACTTTGTAAGATCCATGTGCTCCAGAGGGTAAGAGAGAAATCCTACTAAGATTCAGGTGCAAACTTTAGGGGCCATGCTGAGACATTTCCTCCAATTGAAGAGCAGGTTGTTGCGTCTTTTGACATCTGCTATCAAGCAGCACAATGGTTGGTAGATCTATTTGGGCTTTGGAGGCAGCATTCTCTTTACTGGAGAATCTAAAGAGACCCATTTAATGGTTGACATTCAAAGGGCGCTAGAGAAACAGGGTTCTGTGGGGTCCAGAATGCAATACAAGCAACCCTGGCCATACAACCTATCAGGCCCCAGGATGTGAGGGTTTCTGTGGTAGAGAAAGATGTATGGAGCCTCCAGGAAACTCTCTAATTGAGAGGTTGATGTATATAGACTCCTAGAATTCTGAAGCTAGTTGGTGTGACGTAATACTTGACTTACCATCAAAGATCTCAAACTCATCATACTGCTTCTCACTGAGAAAGTACTCGACTGTGAGGGAGATGTTATAGTCGGGCTCCACTCTGACCAGCCAAGAGCAGGTCTGGAACTGGGGATAGCTTCCAGGGTAGCTCTGACTCAGGATCACACCTGTGGAGTCTGTCAGAAGCTCATTCGTTGGACAGTGCACTTGGAGAAAGAAAGAGAGATACCAGATATTGGAATCTCCAGAGTTGTTACTGGGGTCAAGACATTTGCTTTCCTTGGTGCAGAGGACAACCATTGGAAAACATTCAGACAAGACAGGGCTCCTGAATGTGCTGGATTCTTGGACACTGAGAGAGTTTCTGGAATGGCAAGCCCGAAGACTAATGCCTGGATTACAATCTGGGACATTGCTGGGCTGGGGAAGGAACACTGCCACTGGATCCCCACCCCTCCCTTTAATTTAACCTAGTGGCTTATTTTGCTGCTCTTTGTTTTAAGTATATCTTTTAAACTTATCATTAAGGCTGTCTTTCTATATTATAACTCATTTACTTCTTTTTAAAATTAAAAAAATTGAAATAATATATAGACAATAAACTGCACAGATTTTAGGTACACAGCTCAAGTGGTAACCACTACCACAGTCAGAATAGATTATTTTTATTACCCCACAAAATTCTCTCATGCCACTTTGCAATCAGTATAACCTGCCCCAGGCTCCAGAATCTCACTGATGGTATTTCTGTAAGCACGTACTAGTTTTGCCTGTGCTAGAACTTCATACAACTAGAACCAGATGTATATTATTTTTATGTATGGTTTCTTTCACTAAACATATTATTTGTAAGTTTCAACCAATGTTATTTTGTGTATCACTACTTCATTTATTTATTTTTTTTGCTCTGTAGCAATCATAGTACAAATTGTTTATTCATTTTCCTATTGATGAACATTTGGGTTGTTTCCAGTTTGGGGTTATTATGCAATTCATAAAAGCCTTTTTTGTGGATATGGGTTTTCATTTCTTTTGGGTAAATAACCAGGAATATTAATTAATGGGTGATAGGGTAGGTTTATATCTAATTTTAAAAGAAACTGCCGGCCAGTTTTCCCAAGTGACTATGAGTTTACATCCCAACCAGAAATATATAAAATTTCCAGTTGCTCCATATCCTTGTCAACATTACTAGTCTTAAATTTTAGCTATTCCAGTGGCCATGTAGTAATATCTCATTATGCTTTAAATTTACATTTTCTTGGTGACTAATGAGGTTGAGCATGTACTTACTAGTCTTCATGTTATTTTGTAAAGTCTCTGTTCAGATCTCTTGTCCACCTTTTTTTTTTTTTTTAAAGTAGATTGCCTTATTTAGCTATAAAAATTCTTTATATAGACTGGATGCAAGTCCTTTTAAAAAATATATGTACTGTGAATATCTTCCTCTTCTTTTTTTTTTTTACATTCTATTTTGTCAGTTTTTCCTCATATATTTCAAAGCTTTTTTATCAGATGAATACTTAAATATCCCTTTAAATGCAAAGAAGTCCTTTTGTTAAATATAACAAACCTATTAAGTTGTTAATTATAACAAACCTTTTTTTTTTTTTTTAAGATTTATTTATTTATTTATACAAGCACTGGGTACAATCAGAAGCACGGGAGGGTGAGAGAATTCACCAGAGCCAGAGCGGGGAGCAGAGCAGGCAGAAGGACCAAAGTACACTGCTGAGGGGAGCAGCGGGCGGCAGGAGAGGTCTGCATGCCATGTGGGACCCTCCTCAGGTGGCCAGGGAGCAGCCGGGGATCGAACCGGCACTGCAGAAGCTGCTGGCAGCTTTGCAACCCAGCGCTCAACCGCTGCGCCACCGGGGAGGCCCATAACAAACCTTTTTAACTCCTTTTGTCATTATAAAATATATGTCGTAATACTCTTTGCTTGAATTCCTATACAAAATTTCTTTATATATATTTTTTTAAGATTTATTTATTTATTTTATACAAGAACCAGGGTACAGGCCAGATGTGCGGGAGGGTGGGAGGATTCACCAGAGACAGAATGGGGAACAGAACAGGCAGACTGATGAGATACACTGCTGAGGGGAGCAGCGGACACGACAGGAGAGGTCTGCATGCCATGTGGGACCCTCACAGGCTGGCCGTGATAGAACTGGCACTGCAGAGGCTGTGGACAGCTTCACAGTGCAGCACTCAACTGCCTGCGCCACCAGGGGAGGCCCTTCTTTATATTTCTTATGTTTAACACATGCAAGTCATATTCACGTTTTTTTTTTCCCCTTTTACTTGCAATCTATCTGGCATTTATACTTAAAGTGTGTCTTTTGTAGGAAAAAAAGGTTACTACTTAAAGCCTCTAAATTTTAGCATATTTTTTGCAGCAAAAGTTCATTGACACAACCATATTATTCAAATATTTTACATACCTACTTATTTTTGGTCTGTCATTGAAAGAGGTATTTTAAAATCTCCCACTGTAATTATGAATTAGTTCTTTTCCCCTGTAATTCTGTCAATTTTGCCTTTATATGTTTCAATGCTATGTTATTAAGTACATAGGAGTTTATGACTGTTATCTACTCTTGATAAGTTATGTTTATCAGTATGAAATACCTGTTTTTACTTCTTTTAACACTTTTGCCTTAACTTGGTGAAATGAATGCATCTTTTGTCAGGGCATCACACTGAATGAAGACAGCCTAGTTCAGTATATGGTATCTACAGTGTATCTGTGCTACTGCAGGCAAAGCTGGGGTGTGAGCCATCTCTTCCCCAAGTCTCAGAACTTCCTCCTTATGATGATCAATAAACAGTTTTCTGGGAATGCCAGTTAGAAAAGTGGGAGGAACAGATGTGGCCACTGTGGCTAACTGTGGCCCTGGACCTAGGGGTAAGTCAGAGAATCCAGACTAATCACTCACTCATTCATCCAAACATTTACCAAGTGATCTTTTCCTTTATGGCCAGAGACTGGGGAGATAAAGAGAAATGAAACAAGGGTGATGTTCTGAAGCAACTCCAGACCCACAAAGGCCCGGTTCAGGGTAACTACCTTCACATATTGGGGGCGGGCCTTCAAACTGTAGGTAAGTTCCTAGTTTGCAGGTCAGGATTTCACTTCCCACCAAGGTAAAACCAGGCAGGCACCTGTAGCGTACGATGTCACCTGTTGAAGAGAAATCAACATGGGGATTCCCCGGAGAAGTCTGGGAAGTGTTAATTGGCACCTATTAGTACCTTGAACCCACTTCCAGGCCAGGCAGTCAGCAGTGGGTCATGTTCTGTTCAGACTGTAATAACAAGTTCAACTTTAATGAAATAACCCAAGCAGCTGCGGTTTCCCTTACAGCTCAGCCTTGTTTTCACATTTCAGGAATGTTTTGTATGGTCTTGCATGGATTTATTTCTCAAAAGCACATGGACTTGAATCACAGAAGAAAACTGCTTTTCTAGGAATGCTTAACAGGAAGATCAATTCTATTTAGGGGTGCAAACTCAGTGGGAAGAATATCAACCCTCTTGCACCACGCCTATTGCTTCTCTCTCTGGTTGGGAGCGGGAGGTAAGCCCCCTGTTTACAGGACCCCTCCCCAGCCCTGTCCTCTGGTTTGGAAGTTGGTACCTATGTTGAATTCTTCATTCTCCGTGACGACTTCAGCGTTGGGGAGGATGGTGGGAGGAGGGCATTTGGTGAGCGGATAAGCTGAAATGATAAAAACAGATGAGTTGGTGCAAGAACATCCTTCTCAGGGTATGTAGTCATTGATTTACTCAATCCTTCACTTTCTCATTCCTCATTCATTCACAGCAGGTATTACTATTTATCTGTATACAGGGCAAGTTCAGCTTAGTACTATTTTGCTCATTTGTTGTCATTCTTTCTTTGTTTTTGAGACAACAGATAGAAATCATATATTAAGACTAATGATAAAAGAGAGATGATCTAAGAAGCCACTGGCAGTCACCAGCACTGCAGGAAAGGAAGAGAGAAGCATTTATTGAGTATCTGCTGTATGTCAGGTACTTTCATACACCATCACCTTCAATTCTCACGACAGTTGATCATCTTGCAAAGTGTTCTTACTCTACTAATGAGGAAGCTGAGCCTCAGAAAGGTCAAGTTACTTCTCCAAGGTCACACAGAAAATAAGTGACATAGGCAGGATTGGAACCGAGATCTGGCTGTCCTCAAATTCTGTATTCTTCCCACTACTCTGTATCCAAACACTATTTGAGGCTTATAGGAGAACCGTGGAAGTCAGCTTGTTTCCCTTCTGATCTCTGGTTAAACACATTCAGCCTCCATGGGTTTTCTGAACTGGAAGCCAGTCCCCTGGGCAGAGGGTGGACTGTGCGTAAATGGTGTTAGCAAGGCAAAGTTCACTGTGCGCAAAGTTCATACCTTGGGCTATGTGTTAGCAGCAGTTGCCACTTTTACTGCTACTATTTTTTCAAAGCCACCTCAACCCCCTGCTGTTTTTGTGGGGTTTTTTTTTGTTTTTTTTTTTAGTGTTACTTAAAAAAAATTACCAATGTTACACATTTTCATTAAAGAAAATATGAGATTTTGTATGAAAATGGTAGCAGGAAAATTAAACTCATCCATTACCCCCTCAGAGATAACCACTTGTTAACCCTTTACTGTGAGTTCCAGGATTCATTCTCTCCATTTGCAAATATTTTTCTATTACAAAATTCACACTATCTTATATACTTTGGGCTAATTGTTGCACACTTACAATACAGGAATTTTCCCAAGTAACTACATTTCCTGAAAAATGAAATGACTTCATAGGATTTCCCCACGTGATGTACAGGGATTGATTTAATAGGTACTCCACTGTCAATCATTTAGGTTTTCAAAGTTTTACAATTTAAAATAAAACTGTAATGAACATCCTTTTATAGGTGCATCTCTTATGAATTCTTTCTTTTTTAAAGCTAGGAATAATTAAAGTGTATGACCTTTTAAAAATGTATGACAGGCATGTCAGAACCATAGGGGATTATGCTAAACAAAATAAGTCAATCGGAGAAAGAAAAACACTGGCAACTTCACTCGTTGGTGGAATATAAAAAACAAAGCAAAGGAACAGAAAAGAACAAACCAAAACAAACCCTTGGAATCTGACCTCAGAACTAAGGCTGCCAGAAAGGGTGCAGGGATGATAGGGGTCAGCAGGGGGGTCCCTAGGGTGGATGATTTCTGGTGCTTTGGGGGCAGGCAATGTATGAAAACATGTTTGCAGAGGTGTGCACCTATACCCCTGAAACATACACAGTGATGAAAAGCATTGTCACCTCAGGTAACGTAATTTTAAAAACTACATGCATCTCCTCCTGAGTGTCAATTACACATTCCTGGAAATCAGATGTCTGGTGTAAAGATGCAAAGTAGAAGCTCATTGCCCAGATTTTTAATGGGAAAAAATTACAATGGGTAACCCCAAATCTATAAAGTCTTTCAACAATACAGTACCTATAAATGTGCAACTAGTGAGAGTAGAAATTAACTACTGAAGACATCACTGCAGGAGCTGCTCCCTGTAGGACTTCCTTAGCTTGACAATGGTAAACCCTAGGCAGAAACCACAGCTAAATTCGAAAATCCTGGCGGGCATGTGTTTGGTCAGCCTCAGGCGGCAGCTCCGCCTCCCACTGACCACGGCTCAGAGACCCCTCAGAGCCCAGCATCTGAGACACATTCCAGATGTTCACCTGGGATTCTGCCATTTCACCAGCGGAGCTGGCATAAAACCCAAGACTTCCCGTGTGTTGTTTTATTTAAAATGCTGTGTTATGTTTTGAGGATTTAACTTTAATTTCTCCTACAGATATGTCAGCTACATAAGTTTTATGAAATGTGGGCATGACGGCTGAGAGGCACTGCTGGGGAACCAGGGAGGTTTAAACCCTGATTTAACAGGGACCAGGGAGCACCATGCCTGCAGTTGGCGGAGGCTTTCACGGTCTCTCCGGGAAAATCGCTCTGGCTGACACCATCAGCAGAACGGCAGTTTCTCCAGCACTGGGCACTGTGTTTTCTTTCATCCCTTTCATTTTATGATTATCTGTGGAGGGCTTAGCATGGGTCAGGCACCATGTTAAGTGCTAAGGCTGTAAGAGCAAACAAAACAGTCCTTGCCCTCCCAGGACTTACAGTGCATTGGGGAAATGGTCCCAGATTTTATTTTATGGAAGCTTTTTTTCTTTAAAGATTTTTAAAAAATTTATTTACGCATATAAGAACTGGGGTACAAGCCAGAGGTATGGAGGTGAGACAGAGTGGGGAGCAGAACAGGTGAAATGACTGAAATACACTGCTGAGGGGAGCAGCAGGTGAGTCAGGATAGGTCTGCTGTGCCATGTGGGTAGCTCCCTGCCCGGGGATCGAACTCGTGCTGCAGTGGCTGTGGATAGATTTATAGGCCGCATCTTAACCTCATAGGCTGCATCTTAACCCCGTGAGTGACCAGGGAGGCCTCTGTACGGAAGCTTTTTAATCTCTTGTGTTTTCTTTCTTTTTTAATTTAATGAAGCACTGTTATTTTACATCCATATTAACATTTTGACAGGGAGGATATCCTCCCTCAGGTGCGGTCATCACAGCTCTCCCACCACCAAAGTACCTGGAGTCCCCCCCAACATTGTCTACTGTGCTCTGCCTGCTCCCTTGTCCTCTCTCTGGGTGCTTCAGATCTATGGTCAGTTTCAAGGGCTGGTTTTAATGTTTGTCTTTGACTGACCCTTTGTTTTCTCAGTTTTCCACACTTAACTGGCACCTGTATTTATTCTGTATTTATCTTTCTCCTTCTGGCTAATTTCGCTTTGCATAATCCCCCTCAGCTCCATCCATGTTGCTACACATGGCATGAATAGTCACCAATTTTAATCTTTTTCAATTTGATAGACAACAAAGAAGTGACATTTCCTCCTTCTAATTAGTATATGGTTAATTGTCAGATTTAACCTTTTTCATATATCAATGGACTATTTTCATTTCTCTTTTAACTTTCTATTCATGTCCTTTGTTCCCATATTTATTACAGATTTGAAGTGTATGTATTAAAGAGTGACCTTTGCACTTTCCTACTATATCATTTGCTTATATTTATGGCATTCTTTTGATTTATATAAATATTAAATTTTTATTTAACCAATTCCCTTCATAGAACTTTTAAAACATTTTTGTCATCTTATCACCCCAACCTCATGCCTACCTTTAAAACATACCTTCTAAAACTTCTAAGACATACTTAACTTTTCCAGAAGAAAATCAATAAAAAGAAATCTCCGCCTAAACACAGTCTGGGTTTTTTATATTTTTGTGGTTACTAGTTTGATCGGCGTGATTTCCCATTCCATTTAAAAATTACTTTTTAAAAAATTACAAAATGTCTGCTCGGTGCAGAGAACTGGCAAAACAGCGAAAAGCAATAAAACAAAAACTCCCCAAATCCCACCACCTAGGTATTACCACTGCTAACATTTGGGTGTGTGTTCAAATATCTTCTACAGACAGCAATCCGTACCCCCAAACAGACACTGCATCTGTGTTATTGCTACAGAACTTGAGGGCAGGTTCTAGAAGGCTCTTCCATTTCAAGTATGCCCTTCTTTTCCTCCCCTGGGGACAGGCATGGGTACAGCATAGTGGAGCTGCAGTTTGTGGTCACTGTTGGGTGGGGCTTAATGTCAGGCAGCAGTCAGCAGTGGCTGGGCTCTTGCATACGACTCCTTCTGCATACATCGCTTCTCATATTGATGGGTATGTTGGGCTGGCCCTACATCTGAAGCGTTTGAAGCTAAATTAGTTTAGGAAAAAATATGTGGTTCACATGGTTCAGTTCCATTTACCTGATGACCCAGGGCTCTAGACTTAGGTTTGGGGTCCAAGACCAGATAATGCTGAAATGCCTTCCTTTGCCACCATTCCGTGTACGTATCTTTCTCAGGAACCTCACAAGAAGGGGTAGCTGCAATCTAGGTCAGGAGTCTGTAATGCCTGCATTCTTTGGTATACCATCATCTGAGGCCCCAAATCACTTTTTTCCCACGGATCAATACAAACATTTCTCTTATTGTTTTCTACGTGAATGATTTTTAATTACTTTTTCACCATGAGTGTTTATCTCATAATTTGCACACCTAATCTCCTATTATTTACATTTGCATTGTTTATAATTTATCTGTTAGAAACAGTATTTCAAGGAATATCTTTATCCACCTATCTTTGTACAATTCCCAGAAGTAGCTGGCTGGGTCTCAGATATTGCTAACTAGGGTCTTTAGGTGTAAGTAACACCAATCAACTTGAGGTAGAATAAGTGAAAAAGTGCCTCAAAGATAAGAGACCCCCAAGGGTAGATCTGTAGATAGATTTCATGAAGGTGGAGGGCGGGGAGCTGATGGAGCACAGGGAATCCAGCCATGGCCCTGCACAGATACCTTCTTACCCCTCATGGACTCTAGGCCCCAGGGCCAGCCACCCCTCAGCGTGGATGTCCTTCTACTTGCTGACATTCTGTCCTGGGACACAGTGGGTCTCAAGCCCTCTGACCCCGGCAGACGTGGACACCTACTTTGCTGCTTCCCATCTAAATGTTTTAGGGTTGATTTGTTCTCCCCTCTTATTTTTCTCTGGGCCACATACCTCTTATCTGGAGACTCTACTATCTAGACTGTTCTGCTGGAAGCAGTTTTCCAAAATTTACTCTTATTCCCTAAAATATATTTTTCTAAGGGTATTTATCTCTTCAACTTACAATCCTATTTTCTCATTTTAAAAAAATGCCATAGACTCGTTTAATAGGTCTCCTTAAGGTAACTTTTGTTTTCTGCTCATTAGTCCTTATATTAAAAGAAATTTACGTAGGGTTAATGTTTGTTGATTTCCAGTTCCAATACATGAAATGCTTTGAAACTGTGGACATGACTATTATTCCCTAGCTGGCACAAGCCCCAGAGCACTTTCTATAGGTGTTTCTGTATAAGTACCGTGTGCTTATAGGTGTTTCTATGCTGTGTAACTCACTCACAATCTTTCCAACTCATTCAAAGTCACATGCCTGGGAAACGTGGGGGCGGGAGTCAAGCCCAGTCTTGACTTGAGACCCTGACCTTCTCCCCAGGCCTGACCGCGACACTGACCCAAGAAGCCTATGGCGAAGATCCCACCCATGGCTGCGTCTCGGTGGAACTTGAGCAGAACCTGGTTAGATGAGCTGTCCACTGTTTTCTTCGCCAAGCTCCGGGTGAACACTCCGAGCTTGGGAGCTGTCTGCTGTGGCCCATCCCTGCATGTAGGAAAGAGGGTGTCACTGTCACAAGTCACCAGGGCTGTCTGTGCCACCTGGTGACGGTGGCCATGGTTCTTCTTGCCCTCAATGCTGTCTTTCCCCAGTGTCCTAAACACTTCTCTTGAGTATCTCCCAACTCATCTCCCAGTAAAAGTGACAGAGCTGGTGAAGACCATGTTGATTCTGCATTCACCTGATTCGTCACTAGCCCAACCTCCTTAATGGGCTCCGGGCGCCACGCTCTTACCCAAGAATCAGGAGCTGCAAAGCTGTGGGTCTGCCTGCAGAAGAGGGATAGGACCCCCTCTGCTATCCATGCAGCTTCAAGCACAGAGACAGACCCACAGTGGCTTTCTGGGCAATGGATTTCTTCCTTGGAAACTTATCTAGACTCTCCCATCTGTTATAACCCATTGCCTGGAAATTAAGCTGGAAATTAATCCAGGGCAGTCTGTTTACAGTTATCTAGCCCTGGGAATTTGGGGAAGAGAATCCCACGCACCCCTATTATTCTCAGAATAGCAAGAAGCTCCAAACAAAAGAATTTAAAAATTACATATTATCCAAAGATCTAGTGGTCTGGGAAAAAATGTGTAGGAAATTGCACTTATCAATTAATAATTAGCTGAAGATAGTTTAACTACACAACTCAGCAGAGCTGGCCAATTTGGTCAGCATTAGATCACGTGTGGCCATCTGCATGTGAATTCACCAAAATTAAACAAAGCTTGAAAGTCAATGCCTCAGTCACTCATGTCAATTTCTAGTGCTCAGCAGCCCCATGAGCTGGTGGACAGCAAAGACAGAACATTTCCATCCTTGCAGGGAGTTCTTTGGGGCAGTGCTGGCATGAGCAGTGGCATTTCAAAAATTCCATCCCAAAGCTCCTTCATGAGTCTGGGTAGACTATCTTAGGTAAATGTAGAGTTTTGGTTTGGACTCCGAATATAGACGAAAGCCTGCCGGGGTGAGCTCACTGCTGCTCACACACTCGCTGTGCTCTGACTTCTAACAGGGCTCTGGGCTGGGAAGCACTGCCCACGCATGCTTCTCCCTTCAGAGTCATGGGGCTAATGGAAACGGAGCCCCCATTCCCATGGCTATTTGAAACACAAGAAACCGACAGCCATTAAAACCATTCAGCTCTTAGTTTTCTGCACAAATAGATGGTAGAGCAAATTGCAGCCCAGTTAGTGGCCCCTTCTGATTAGCTGTCAACACGGCAGCTGCCTACCAGACGGTGATGAAGTCTCCCGAGGGCTCTGTCTGTAGCAGGCTGAAGTTGAGGCGGATGCCATGACCGATGGGCACAGTGATCAGCCAGACGCAGTCCTGGGAACTGGAGTAGGGGCTGGGGAAGCCGGGGGAGTACACGGTGCCATTGGAGGAGGTGATGTTCCCGCCACAGGGGACTGCGGAGAGGAAACACCATTTCTGAGTCCTGGAGATTCCCCCCAACCTGTGAACTCCTCCTGAAGCCCCAGCAACCAGCACAGACCATCCTGCTCCAGGAGACTGAGGGGCTGGGGACGTGCTTTCCAGGCTGACTTTTCTCCATAAGTCTCAACACACCATAGATTCTGGTCCCCGATCTTCCCTGCAGGCGCCTCTGTGGGCCCACCCCCATCTTCCTTCTGCCCTTCTTATTCTCGTGGACGAGACCTACTCAGAAGGTCTTCCTAGCATCGGCCCAGAGCTCTGTCCCCAAGACCCGCTCCCTGCAGAGGCTGGGTTCTGTCCATATGAAAACAAGATGCACAGTCTTCCAGGACCTCCTAGGATGGGTGCTCTCAAGGAGCAGGCAGATGAGTGTGGGTGCTTGGGATCAGTCTTCTTGGAAGAATCCCCAGGTATGAGGGAGGGACATACCTTCACACCTGGGCAGAGGGTGGTCCCAGTTCCGGTTGGTGCCATGTTGACATGTGAGGACAGGGTGACCATTCAGTTGATATCCTGGGAGGCACTCGAAGGTCACTGACTGCCCAACATTGTAGCCAGCTCCCCTCACAATGCCACTGGCAAAGGGCTCTGGATCTGGGCACTCTTGGAGTTCATAGGCTAGAAAAGATGGGGCAAAAGGTTACTTTGTTTTCTCTGGGCATTTTCTCCCTGTCCAGCATATAGCAGCGATAGAGAGCAGTGCTAAGGCAGCGAGATGGGCTCAGAAGGACCGTGGTCACCTACTGACTGGTGACTTTGGGCAAGTTATTTAACTCTCTGTGCCTCAGTTTCCTTATTTAGAATATGGTTCTGTGATGACTAAGTAGGAGAATATATGCATAGCTCTCTGCACAATTCCGGCACATGTTTTCCATCATTACTGTTTCTTGGAAAAGGAGGCTCCGGAAGACAATGCTAGACTGAACCATTGTTCTTTGAGCACCTCCTGGGGCCTGGTGTTGACCTTGGTCAACTAGGGGAGACTCCCAGGGAGAAGTCAGCCTCGGTGGACAGCCACCTGGGTTGGCACAATCTGCACAGGTACAGGTAATGGCCCCTCACACAGGGGAAGTCTGAGTTGGGGGATGGGGAAAGTATGCCAGGAGTAGTGGGGCCTGTTTTAGGATTTCCCCTCAGGAAGGGAGGGCTGCAATGAGTGTGGTTGGGAACTCACACGGAAAACCCTCAGGGGCCTCCCTGGTTGCACAAGCGGTTAAGCACAGTACTATGAAGCAATCCACAGCCTCTGCAGCACGAGTTTGATCCCTGGCCAGGGAGCAACCCACATGGTGCAGTAGACCTCTCCTGGCTCTAAGGATGTTAAACCCAGTGTTAAATGTGTAGCTTGAAGGGGGCCTCCCTGGTGGTGCAAGGGGTGAAGACGTAGCACTATGAAGCTATCTGCAGCCACTGCTGTATGAGTTCGATCCCCAGCCAGGGGGATAACCCACATGGCACAGCAGACCTCTCCTGTCTCACCTGCTGCTCCCCTCAGCAGTGTACTTCGGTCATTCTGCCTGTTCTGTTTCCCACTCTGTCTCTGGTGAATCCTCTCACCCCCCGTACCTCTGGCCTGTACCCCAGCTCTTGTATAAAAATAAATAAATCTTTAAAAAAAAGAAAGAAAACCACTCAATAGGAGTAAACAGGCCTGTCTTATTGAGTAAGGATAGTTGGGCACTCCTGGGATTATTACTGGAATCCTCCGTTATGTCATAGATGAATCTTTACTGGCACATGGGGGAGGACCCAGAAGGAGTAAGTAAGTCTGTCAAAGTCTGAGAGGAAGAGGTTGACTAGACACTTCTGCCTGTTGAGAGGGAATGGAAGGGTCACTTGCTCAAGGGAAGCTGATGATATTGGACAGAGATGGGGCCAAAGAGTGTGCTGGAAAAGGCTTATCACCAGTGTGCTGGTGGGCCAGAGAGATGCCTCTGGAAGGAGGTCTCCAAGGTTAGGCCTTCCTCCCCAGCCCTCAAGCCCCTTCCACTCTTATGGCTTCCCCTAGGTGGAGCCTGGGAAGGTGGGGACAGGCAGAGAAGCAAGAGGGGTCCTTCCTGGTCCTTACCCTGATATTCCATCTTGAATCCTGGCCGGTTCTGGGAGTGGTCACTGTGGAAATACACGGTGGTCTCGTGAGACGTGGAGAGCAGGGCGCCTGGAAGTTCGCTTCCACTGAATCTGCCCATCATGCGGCTGGTCTCGTAGGGGCCATTCCGGATTTCTATGAAGTCATGGTTAGGCTCGGTGGAGAAGTTCAGGAACTGGATGTGAGCTCCTGGGAGCAAGACAGAGGCAGACAGTGCCCAACGCAACACAGTCCGCTTCAATGTGCCATGTCAAGAAACCATGTCCTGCCAGAGCCCACCAGCCCCTACCTTGCCTTCCTACCCAAGATCACACTTTAGAGATGTTGCCAGCCCAGTCTCTTGTCTTCAGGCATGACTGAACTTAAAAGCATGTTATTCATTCAAAAGAAAAGGCATCAGTCATTTTAGAGTTCCATCCCAGAGTCGATTTTATTTTATTGGAAACACTTAATTTGTGATTCATTTATATCAATAGAAAGAAAGCTTTGTTAAAATCAATTTGTTACTTAAAAATAACACCACCACTTAAAAATAGCTACACCATTCAAAAGACATGAACTTTAACACTGGCATGTTCTAGATCATTCATGATCATTCGGAAATATAAGACTTAGACTACATTGTCCTATCTGTTCTATTAAGAAGTCAAGTGAAGTTTATAATTTAGGATCTTATTGGATTAACAAACTGTCAATCCAACAGGTTAAATGGGACTAATTATGCCCTTAACTTATAATTAGTATATAAATTTGGAAGTGGGAGTATTGATATTTGTTTTTGGTAAGTTTTTCAAAATTAGATCACTATTAAAATGATGTTGAAGAAATGTATTTATTGAGCATAGGAAAATGCCCACATTATTGTGAAAATGGATTGCAAAAGCACATATAGTAAATGACTATAATTTTTGCGTTAAAAGCTAGGAGAATATTCTTTGATTGGCTAATGATATTCATTAAGCACCTGCCAAGCATTGGGCTGTGCTAGGCACAGCACAGGGGTGCCAAGATCTCCAAAGTTACTGCCTTCATGGGGGCTACATCTTGATGGTGAGAACTAAGCTATGAGTGATTGCATGGTGGGATTACAGATGGATTTTTACTTGAAACTTTGCTCATCTGTGCTTTCTCATTTGCTTAGAATGAACACATGAGTGATTGTGGGGGGTGGGGGTGGGAATCTAATTATTTATGGATAGAATATAACGCTGAGGACTCTTCCTGTCTCCCACCCTGTCCCATTCCTTGCCTTCCCTCCATGAAGGCAGTCACTGTCATGACTTTGGAAGACAGCCTTCCAGCTCATGCTTCTGGATTCTTAAATATATATATCTGAATTTATTCATTTTAAACATTTACATAAATGATATCACACTGCACATACACTTTTGTAAATCTTATTTTAATTCAAATTGTGTTCTTCAAGGTCTATTCTTATTGATAGACAAAGGATAATCCATTGATTTTTAACTACATATTATTTCTATTTTGTGAGTTCTTCAACCATACCAGTCATTCCCCTATTAATGAACATGTAGACTTTACCCAATAATGGATAATTTTTCAATGAATACTTTCGAACATATTATCTGCAGCACCTATGCTTTTGCACTGTCCATGTATCATCCCAACCTTGAGGCTATATGCCCATCAAAGGGGGCTCTTTTAGAAGGATTACAGAATTTCGGACTTGAGCTGCATGCAAAGAACTGGATGTGGCCACCTCCACCTAGTGGCAGTAGCTTGTCAGTGTAGCTGCTCTTTACACGCTAGAATCAGGTGCCATGTTCAGGGCATTGCTGAGGTCCCACATTCATTTGAAAGCAGGGATTCGTTCTTCTGCGACTGAACCCTGAAGGACTCTTATTCTCTAGACGCTGAACAGCACTAACACCCACAAATAAAGAGGTTGGTGCCTAATCATTAGGACTTATAGAGAACAGTGATGGGCCTCCCATTAAACTTCTATTTTCCTTCAGATGTTACGCTCCCCTGCCTCCATCCATTCATCAACTGAGGTTCTTTTGACCTCTGTCTCAATACAGAGCTATAGGGCCTCCCAAAAACTCTATCCTCAATGTCTCAAAATCTGGAGATTCCCAAAGCTGCCAAAGTTGTCATCATTTAGCATCCTGATCATTTGTCCTGTTTCCTACAGAAGATGGTAGTAAATACTCAATTTCTTATTGACCTTGGCTCAATTTAATTAAGATGAGAAATTGGATATTGGAGTTAAAAGCATAACTTGAGGCCCAGTCTCTGTAAGATGGATTGTTTTTTTTTAAACCATCTGAGAATAATTTCTCATTCCACAGCCCTTGATTTTAGCTTATAGCTCAAGTAATAATAATAATGGCCATCCCTAAGATCTTTTCCCTTATACTTTATGTTCTATTCTTTGGCGGATCACCAATCTCTCGCCTCGCCTCAGAGCAAATTTAGAGAAGGTCAGCTAGATTACTTTCTCCAGAAACCTGATTTTCATCGGAAGACCCATTCTAGGCTGAATAATAAAGGACAAATGGAGGGACTTCATGCCAAAGTCACAGACCTGTGTAGGAACCATCCCCTGGGGACAGTTCCTTCCTGGGTGTAGAGTGATGACTTGGACAAGATAACCCACATGGGTTGCCTAGCAGTTGCATGTCAACACACATCCTTTTCCCTTCAACAGAGCTATCTGGGATTAAGCTACAAGCCCAGTATACAATTCATGAATCATAAGCAATTATATTTTATGCTCAGATCCACATCTTATATACCTGCCATCCCCTGTACCTGGCATACTCCATCTCTACACAAAAACCACTTCCCAATCGCAAAAGGCCAGCTACAATGTACATATAAAAAATGCAAACTCAATTTCATATTGACCTTGGCTCAACTTAATTAGGATGAGAAATTGGATATTGGAGTTAAAAGCACAACTTGAGGGCCAGTGTGTGTAAGATAGAATGTTTTATTTTTCCTTTTTAAACATCCAAGAGTAATTTCTCATTCCACAATCCTTGATTTTAGCTCACAACTCAAATGATAATAATGGCAATCCTTAAGATTTTTTTCCCATATCTTATGTTCCTAAGGCACGTTCATCTCTATGTATTCTTTTTTTTAAATAATAAATTTTATTTTTATATTCCCCCATACAATTGCAAACCCCCCATTCTGACCCCAATCCCTCCCCTCCCGCCCCCCACCCCCCAAAAAGTGTCTCTGGTTCATAGTTTTTTGTTGATTTTGATTTTCACTTTCTTATAATTATTCATTTTCCTGGTCCCTTATTTAAGTTTTCTAGATTCCTGCTATGAGTGAGACCATCTGGTATTTTTCTTTTTCTTTTTGGCTTATTTCGCTGCATCTCTATGTATTCTTAATTGACCCTCATGATTGTAAAAGGTCAACAGAAGAGAAAATAGAGAGCTAGAGAGCTAAGCTGCCTCTGTCCAGGCTGCACTGGGCAATCACGACACACAATTAATCTATGCCCAAGGGCCTAGATGTGAAGACTTACCAAAGCCCACGGGCAGCGCTATTTTCCAGGAGCAGTCCATGTTGCTGGGGTAGTTGCCAGGGAAGCCAGGACTCAGGATCACCCCCTCCATCTCTTCTACTGCTCCCCCACACTGTGCTGTGACAATGAGACCAGATGGAGGTTAGTATAGCATCAAGGAGAGGACAGGCCATGCCAACATTTGGATGTTTCCTTACAGCAGCAGGCTCTAACCTTTCCCAAATCACATGCCCTTTTGAGAAGGGAAAGGAAACTGTTGCTGGTCTCCCTAAAAAAATGGTACATGTGGGCACAGCCAAGTACGTAAATTCAGAAAAGGCAGCACATCCCAGCAGTCCACAGCCCACGTCATGAGCTCTTGACCTTGGATATGCCCCTTGCAGCCAGTTCCTTTAGTGAAAACACACAGCAGAAGCCCGCTGCTCCAAGAGACGTGTGCGTGCCCCCACACCTGGCCTTAGCCGCCCCTCTCTTTGCTGTTCAGTCAGCTTGAGTCCCCACTCTGTACCAGGTTCTTCACAAATATGCAGTTCATGGGGTTGGATGGTCAGCAAAGGAGCTCCGAGCCTGCCTTTGGCATATGGCTGCCCTTGGCCAAAGTGACAGTGGGGAGTGTCCCACGAGGGGCTGGGTGTCTGGAACCCCAATTGAGGTGACTTGCAGTCACCCGAGATGCGGTGCATAACTACAGGCCGGTCAGCTGACGCGGTTTTCTTTCCTGTCTCGTTAGGGACAGAACTGTATGCCCAGGGAGGGAGTGGAGGGGAAGCAGCTGCAATGTCTCTGTAAATGCACTCTTACCTCCTGGGGAGGGGGCGACTCAAGCAAACAGAACTGAACAGAACAGTGCCAGGTCCAGGACGGAGCCCCGGAACCCACCACCCGCTCACAACCCCAACAGCGTCATGACTTTGGTCAAGTGCTAAACCCCCTTCAAACCTGCTTCCCCCATCTGTGAAACAGAATTAATAATAAGACAAGTCACAGGGGAGGAATGAGGTCACAACAGAGGGGATTGCCCTCCTCTTAGAACAGAGTTGGCACAGAGCAAATGCTCAGCCAATAACTGATGCTGTTAAAGTGAGTGGTTTCCCCTCAAGGCCTTTGTAACACCTGGCAGGGAAAGGACAGGGGGCTGACTGGTGACACCTGGCAGCTGGCCAGGCCCTGCATGCAGCGAGGTCATGGGAGGAAAGGTCATCATGCCCAGGGACGCCCCCTGGCCCACCTTGCTTCCACCCCCGGGTCAGCCTTGACTTGTACTTTACAGTTGCTGCGCAACAGAGAACCCAAGATTTCCATTCCTGACTCTGCCACTTTGTTCTGAATCCTAACAGCCTTAGTTTGCCCATTTGCGAGAATGAGGGTAATGATCCCGCCCCGGAACCCCTGCTGTGAGGAAGCTGCAGCGCTGTGCCTTGCATGGGGCAGACAACCAGCGATGTTGGCTTCCCTGCTCCAACCTGTCTAGAGGCTCCCAAGGGTGGAGACCCACTTTTGCTCGTGTCCCACCATCTCTCCATCATTGCTGAGCACAGGTAAGAACCCCAATCAAGCTAAGTCCACATTTGGCCCGGTACGCTGAGCAATTCTCTGCCCATGGATTTTATCTGTCTATCTCATGAAAAGTCATAGGGGTGAGTCCAGAGTACAAGATCCATTTGGGGTTTGGTTCATTATCTGGTATCAGAATGGTCACCCTAGCATTTTCCCATGGGCAAGCCTCCTATAGGCTCTCATTCTGTGACCCCGGGTGTTCAGGCCACGACAATCCTGAATGAGAGTTCGAGCTTACCAGAGCCTCAGTCTAAAACCCATGCCTTGGAACCGACCCAGAATACTCAACTTTGTATTCATTTGAACTTGATCCGGCGATGGTCATTGAGCTCTAATCCCTGGTAGAAAGTAGACTGGAAAGAACTTCAAAAGCCGGGCTCTTACCGATACAGAGCGGGGGAGGGTAGTTCCAGCGCCGCACGGTTCCCGGCATGCAGGAGATGTGAGCGTGGCCCTGGAGGAATCGGGAACAGGGATGCACCAGCTGCCTCCATGGGCGCAACTGTGTGCACCACTCAGAACAGGAGGGGGGAGTGGGCGAAGGGGGGTTGCTCAGGCCTTGTGTTAAGGAACAGGACACACAAGGATAGACAGATCCACTGTGGGTTGGGGAGCGAGGCAGAGGGGGAGAGATTTTGGGGAAGGATGATTATTAACAGCCATTACTAATGAATTCTCATTACTAATGGTTCCTTGTGAGACTCCTTTAATTACTAGATTCCCTCATGGCCTTCAACGGAAAATTAAGTTTTCCTAAAGTCTAATCAAACCAAAACTTTGCAGGAACACATTTGAGGCTGGCTTGTGCTAAATTGCCAGTCAGCAAAGTTTGTCTTTTGCATGAACAGCTCCAGGAGGGGATAATGGTCCCTGGGGGCTTGGCGGGCTGCTCCCTGTTCTGTGGTGACTGCAGCACTACTGGTTCAAGGCTGGTCAATCGTATCTTGGGGGAAACCTTTTCTTGCCCTGGGGTTCAAGGAGACATACCTGGAGGGCATATCCTGGCTCGCACTGGAAGGAGACCACGTCATTCACCAGGTAGCGCCCACCAGTTTTCACCCCGTTACTGGGCACGGCAGGTTCTGGACAACTGCTCAGGCCTACCGCTGATGAGACAGAGACAGGAGGGGGAGAATGATATGCCCCCAGGTGAATGAACGTGATAGTACGTTGGGGGTGCTGCTGGTAGCAGAGAGAAGGGTGCCTCCGATTTGTGCTTTCTCTCCTCAGACTGTGGGCCAGTGCTTCCTAGCCCATTTACTCTGCAAGGCACAGAGAAAATCAGAGCACTTACATGGCAGAGGCTCAATAGACTAAAGGTCCCTGAGGCAGGTGGGCACCAGCCGCGTACTCTATTTGTCCCCCTGCTCCTGGGCTCAGGGGAGGGCTCTGGGACATGAGCGCTAGGGAGCTGCCTTCACCCGGCTGGGAGCCCTAGACCTCCCTGCAGGAGCTCCTGCCACCCCACTCCTGCCTCTACCTTCCCACTCCCCTCCATTTTCCTTGTCTAAGAAGGCACTTCCTGCAGAATTGGGAGAGAAACCAATGGAAAGCAAGAAAGCAGGAGAGCAGTTATCAGAGAGGGGGTATCTCAGTGATGGGGGTGTGTGTTCATAAAATTCCCCTCGCAGAGAAAACAGCTCAGGCCCTGATCTTGTCGGACTCCCAGGAGTCCCCCTCTCAGCGCCTGGCCTGGCCACTGCTGTCTGGTTCCCTCTGCTCTCTGGCCATTCACGTTTCTTAACCTTTTCCCGTGAATCTTCCTGGCTCAGCAGTGTGGAGCTCCCATTGTCTACGATGGAACCTCCCCTTTTCTTTCTGCCCTTCTAGGGCTTCATGATCTTGGCCCAGTCCCTTTTCAAGATCACCTCTGTTGGCTCTCCAAGGTTGCTTCACTCTCCTTTCTTGACTTTTCAAATTCAATTCTCATCATCCAGTCCTTCTTATTTCCTCAGCATGTATATGCTGCTGTGCCAGGGCACCTGACTTAACCCTCCTCCTCCTTCCCTGCGTCAACCACACAGTCATTGCTGGGGCTGCACTCATTGAGGGTCTGAGAGGGAGCTGGGGGGCAGGTGCATCATTTCACCTCCTGTGTCACAGGTGAGCACGCAGACCGAGAGGCCTCCTATGTGCCCTGAGTAAGGCACAGAGCTGGGATTCAAATCAAGCTCAGTCTGGTTCCAGGCCTGCCCAAGTGGAGGCCAAACCCTGACATCACAGCAAAGCACACCTGACTCACGCTCCGCTCTCCCGGCCCTCCTCCCTTAAATCATCCTCATCCTGCTTTGAGTCCTTTCCTGCCTGACTTCCATGGCAAACGGGAGCACGGCCATCTCCTGACTGTGGGGTCCCGCCTCTCCGACGCCCCACAGGAGAGCCCATCTGCAGGTGTGGGCACTTCAGATGTGCCACATAAATCAGTCTGGATTGATGGTTGGGACCTGGTGTGCGCTTCTCCAAGAACAAGGGCTGGATAATCATGATGAGCCCTTCCTCCGTGGGGTAGACTGAGTTCTCCACCTCCTCCAGAATGCTCTGCTTTCAGAAGAGTGGCAGAAAGAGAGGAGGGCACAAGAGCCAACAATCTTTGTGGCTGGAACAGATGTGGACACCTGCACAGCCCAGAGAGTGTGCGAGAGGAGTGGGCAGCCTCAGTTCTCCTGTCAGAGTCCTGGTAGATAGATGTCTTGGGTAGAAAACCCTCCTGGCAGATGCCAGACCCCTTGGTAGATACAGGCTCTCTGGGGGAACCACGTGCACAGTGCCTGCAGGGACCCAGGTAACTGTGGACCAAAAATGGGAAGGACTGGCCAGCCCAGGCCACCGTCCTCCAGCCTATTTTCTTGTGCAGCAGCTGGGATGTACAAATCCTAAGCTTACATTTGCTGAGTTTTGACACATGCCTGCACCTGTAACACTCAACCCCCTAGCAAAGCAACAGAACACTGTTATCACTCCAGAAAGTTCTCTCATGCCCTTGTCAGGCATTGCCTGTCATACCTGAGCTGTTTAGAAGTGAATGTCATTCTTGGAAGTGAAGGCTGTTTGGGACTACAGCCACAGATCTCAGCTGCTGGGCAAAAGACCCCAAAGACAGTATTAAAACAACCATCAAGCTAAATACGAGGCGTCTCATCTTATCTCTTTCTCTGTGCTGCTCTCTGCACTCCCAATAGGATGCAAGCCAGTATTTAGTGGGATGATCACAACATAGTAACCCAAGGCAGTGATAGAAAAAAGAAAAAAGAAAGCAAAAAAAAAAAAAAAACCCAAAAAACAAAACACCCAGAGATAACAAGGACAAAAGAGTATGGTAGGAGAAAAATGGGAAAAATGGAATGGGGAAAAAAAGTAAAGCCAGAGAAAGGAGGAGGAAGATAGAGAAAAGTGCATTCTAATTTCTCTTGCATTGCACAGCTTGATTTTATTTAAGCCATGCTTACAACAAAGGAAGAATTATTTTTTTGTCATGTGCAATTTATTACGTTTGAAAGCATATTGTTCAATTTCCATTTCAATTAAATAAACATTAAATATGAGTCATAGCAGTAAGTATGACTTTTCAGTACCCTTCAAAACCATTTGCCTCCACAATAGCAGTTCATTCTCCACTTCTGCAGCCTCTTTATAGATTATCTACAAAACAAAAATATAACCACAGGGCTTTGGCTCCTAGAATTCTAGCCTGAAAATACTATGGGGGACCTCTGTTTGCCCCTAACTCTTTCCACCATGAGAGGACAGTGCATGACCAGCTTCAGCCACTGAAAAGCCACACGTTTCCTCGAACAACAACAAAAGCGGTGATTTTTTTCCTGGGAATGAGTGTAGAATGACAAAGAGATGCAGGAAGGAAGTGTATCTTTGGAAGAAGAAAGAAAAGAGAAGATTCTAAGGAACATATAAGGACACAAATTAAAGTACTGCATATGGAAACCAATCTGGAGGGACCATAGAAAAAAGAAAGAATGTGCATTATTCAAGAAACTCAAGATACTTCACTCCACCAGGTGAGGGAAACCTTAGAATGTCTGGGGAGGTCTCAGACATCCCTGCCTAGTCCTCTGCCCTTGGAGCTTTGCTTCAAACTGTCCCAGGTCTTTCCTGCCAGGTGCACCATGTGTTCTTTCAGAAGATGACCTCCTGGGATCCAGCTAATCCTCTCCCAAGCATCTGGATACAGGTCACTCATTTTGGAGACAGCTGGGCCTCTTCATACCATCCAATGCTGACCCCCAAATAGAGGATCCATGTACACAGGCCCATGCAAAAGCACGGTCAAACCAACCATGCCTTCCAGCATTTCTTATTAGGAGAACTAGCTGAGCTCAGGCATCTCATTCCTTAAGACTTCACCTGGCCAGGTTTATCTTCCTTCTTGCCTACTTCCTCAGCATATCACACTGCACTAAAATTACTAGACCCATGTCCATCTCTCTGCCTCTATTAGTGCTTTTGAGAACAACAGAGACCATGTCTCATTCATCTCTGTCCTGTAGGTACCTAATGCAGGACCTGCCACACTGTAGGTGTTCAATGTTTCTTCAAGACATCCACCTCCTCATCTGCTCATGTAGAAGTGACCATTCTCTCCTTTGAACTACTGCTCTATCATCTAGAAACATCCATGAGAGTGTCTTTAATGCTGCAGGGTACTTCTCTATCTGTAGGCATGGCTTTCTCCAGTGGACTCTGAGAGCACTTATCCTTCTTGATCCTACCCAAACCCAGCACAGCCCTGGACACATTGCACATGCTTGAGTGTTTGCTGAAAGAAGGTGTAACAAATGTTGTTGCTGAGCTATTCTTTCCTGCACCCAGTGGGGAAGGGGAGTGGGCAGGCCATCCCAGGACAGAAGTCTCCCCACAAGTCACATCTGTACCCCCTTTTCATTAAAGAATTTTTAGTTGTGACTATTTAGTGACACTGAAAGTTAGGATGTAAGGTTTTGAGTATGGTGGGAGAAATCTGATGGATGAGGAGCGAAGTTTCCAGTGAGGTGGGAAGAGAACACCTTCATTTTCTTACAACCCTAATTATATACTGGGCTTAGGCCAGTGACCAGGCCCCCATCCCATCCTTGTTGTGGACCAGGGTTGCTCACAGGTGTTTGAGTAATAGATGCTTGGATAAGAGTCCCAGCTCTTTCACTCACGGGCTGCACATGCTTGAGACCTTTTCTGAGCTTTCGCATCCTCACCTGGTCTAAAGTAAGGCTTAAGCAGGATGGAGAAAATATAGAAAATATAGGCCAGTATGGCCCCTGCCCACTGAGGGCCCTGGTCCCTGTGTGTTCCCACCCAAAACTCTTCACACCGCTGGACCTCTGGATTCTCACTTTTGTACTCCAAGTGGAAGCCAGCTGCTGACACGCTGATGTCGGAGTAGAAGTGAAGGTAGAGCTGGTTGGAGGTGCTGTTCAGAAGGGCAGGCACGGTGGTTCCTAGGGCAGGGAACAGGGACTTTTAGGCTTATCCCCCCCGCCCTGATGTCCTCCCCCTCTCTTGTGCTCCTGCTTCCTGCTGACATTCTGCTCCCAAGATGCCCAAGTGTCCCCAGTTAGCAAACTCAGTAAGTGGCAAATTACTACCTCCCAATGGCTGAGGGAGGGGAGACCTCAAACAATTTCTTGTAAAAGGAACAGTGGCAGAGCCGCATGCCAGAAGGAGGGGGACTTCCTTAGGCCTTTGAGTGCTGACCCCCTGTAGTTATCTGCGGAATGACTCTCCCACGTCAAAGACGTACCATCTTCAGAAGGACTCTGGGAGGTCCAGGCAGTGTGTGGACAGTTTATTAGGGGCACGGTCCTTTTTGTATTTTGGAAACATGGGGTTTTAGGGCCTAAAAGACCCTGATAATTACCCCTGTCACTGGGCAAAAACACACCGCACACTCAGGCAGAAATCACCACTGGAATGGGAGATGGAGTTGCTGCTTTGGAAAATGGCTTGGAAGTTCCTCAAAAGAGTTAAATATGGCTACCCCACGACCCGTCCACATTTAGGCATACAGCTTGGTGGCTGCACACGGACTAGCACACTTTAAATGGTGATTTCTTGGCACGTGAATTAAATTTCTGCAATAGTCACCATAAAGAACTTCCACCACTGTCCTCTGAGCAAGGTCCCTGGAAATCCCACCTCACCTGAGAAACTCCCCAGCATAGTCACAGTGTTGTCTGCACCGTCAAACACTTCCAGGGAGTCCCAGTTCTGCTCTGTGACGAAACTGATGACTTGAATCTGGGGAGGCAGAGGATTGAACGGCTCTTGGTTGGGGAGCTGACATGCCTCCTGTCCTTCCTTCCCCGGCTCACCCAATTATTGAGCACCTCCTCTGGCTCCGACACAGGCCCTTGCCATAAAGAAGGAAGGCGCAGTCCCCACCCTGAGGAGCCCACGGTCCCATAGGGAGATGGATGTGAAATGGATGATTATAAGAAAGTGGGGTGCTTTGTAAGACAGGGAATGGGAAGTTCCAGGGACTGGGAGCACTCCAGTCTAACTGGCCGTCTCCTCATCTCTTGACATTCTCTGGGTTTCCCCACTTTCTTTCTCTATTGCATCAGGCATTTGGGGCAAACTGCCAGTGACCCAGTTCCGGCCAGACATGTCCACTTGAGTCCCCGCTTGCAGGCTGCCTCTCCACTGACCTTGTGGGCTCTGGACCCTCTTCCATGCCCCACACCTGTCCTGGGGGCTCCCTGGTTGGCTCTCACCACTGGACATCAGTTCTTCTCTGTGGCCCAGGCCTCAGGTGTGATACCCGGGAGAGTGCACGGTGCATGACTCCATGCCCCTACCTGCAACGTCCCCGCCCCTGCCCCCCTACTCCTTGGGAAAGAAGCCTTCAAGCCATTTGAAAAATATCTGTTATGAATCCTCCCTGGTCTGATGCCAGCTCCAGGCTCATATCCTTCTCCAGGCCTTCCCTGATGGCCTAAGCCAGTGTCTCCCCTTTCTTCCTCCTCACACCCCTGGAGTTCCCCATTCCTCTGGCGTGTTTTCCTGTGGGGGGGGGGCTCACTCCCACACTAAGCCTAGGGGCAGGGGCAGAACTTTGTCCCCTCCTTGACTCCCCTCCCTGACCGAGGCGTCTCAACGCCCCTACCTGGATGCCAGCGCCTTCGGGGACTGTGATCTTCCAGACGCAGTTGAGGCTGTTGAGGTAGGGCTCTGGGAAGCCGGGGGACAGGATGGTGCCCCTGCGCTCTGTGAGGTTGCCTCCGCAAGGCACTGGAAGGGGCAGCTCTGGTCAGAGGCTCTCCTGCTTGTGTTTGTGGGTTCTCCAGGAGGAGCCTCCCCAGGCAAGACTCTTCCCAACTCCCCTCCCACCTCCCTGACCACCCCACTGCTCGGGGCACCCTCTGCTGGCTTCTCCCCAGGGCCCCAGTCTTGCACCTCCCATCGCTCCTGTCTGTCCAGCCCCTTCGGGACCTGGACGCGTGCTCCTCTCTGCACACACGTTTCTTTCCCAGCTCCTCCTTCTTGCTGTCTCAGCCCCGCCTCACAGGAAGAGTGACTGGACCAGGGTGGGACGGTATTTAAATTATGCCAGCGGGCAGGGGCAGCTGCTGGCTCTTGCTGCTTCCATCAGAGGGAAAGGACTGTTTGTGCCCCTCTCCCACCTCGAGTCCTGGCCATCGAGGGACTCACCCACACAGATGGGGGCTGAGACGTTCCACTGGGCCAGGGCCCCGGGAACAGGGAGGCACTCGATTTCTGGGGATCCCTGCAGGGCATAGCCGGAGTTGCATTCGAAGCGGACGATGGCCCCCACCGAGAAGTCACTGCCCAGCCTCTTGCCGTAGCGGGGTTCAGGCACAGAGCTGCACTGCGTGGCGCTGGTTCGGGGCACCGCTGCGGGGGACAAGGGCACTGAGGGCAGGCTCACTCCTCTCGGAACTGGCCGGGTATGAACAGTCTGGAGGACACCATGAGAGCTTCGGGCAATTTCCCTTACATCAGGGGGCTTTCTAGGATGATGCCCGTCTTACTACGTAGAGTTGGACACACAATGTCACAGCACAGCTTCTGGAAACCATGGGTGGGAGTGGAGCCCCTGGGCCCAGACTTGTGAGCCAGTCATGTTCTTTGCTTTCCCGCAAAGCCCCCTGCCCGTCAGGGTCTCATGGCCCCCAGCAGAGAGCAGGGCCCATCCTCCTACTTTCCCTTGCCCCTGGTCTCTTCTCCCCATGTCCCCTAAAACCCTGCCCAGGGCCTTGCTCTCAGGGGATGAATTTCACGTTGTCCTCCTACCCACAAAGACATGTAGGATCTCAAGCCAGAGCCCAGGGAGGGTGCCCCGTGTCAGGATTACCCCCAGGGAAACGCAGCTCACCCCAAGCAGCTGAATAAACAGGCCACACTTAGAACCTGGGCCCTAGCAAACAGGACATTCTCTGGGACAAGGACAAGTCAGGGCCTACAGGGGAAGCCGAAAGTTCCACAACTTTGCCTTTCAGAGCCAGTTGGAGGGAATGAGGATTGACTGCCTTCTTGGTGCCAGCTCCTTGGGAACTCTAGTTTAAACCTACCAGTGACATAATATTATCACCTCTATCTTACAGGCACGCACACTGGGGTAGCTGGTGCTCAGTTAGAAAGCGGCAGGGATGGGCTTCAAACCCACATGGAGCTCACTCCAAAGCCTGTGGCTTCCTGCACCTTTATTGCGCCCTTAGACAAACTGTGTCCACAGGGAAAAGCCTGGTAAGGCCGGGGCTGGTCTCCAGTGCCAGTGGGGTTGTGCCAGGTGATGAGGGGGAGGTAGGGAAAGAAATTAGTTTCCCATGTCTGATTTCTATTCTCATCCAACATAGAGTTTGGTTTAAAAATATGTTTGAAATACAACTGAGCTTCAGGGAACTGTCCACCCACCAATAACTGCTCCTAAACACCCCAAGCGTGAGGCTCAGACTGGGCCAAACCATTGAGTCATTTTCGAGTCACCAAGGAACCAAGACCCACTTCGCCCCTCCCACACCTGTGCCCTGCTTACCTTGGTAGACAAAGTGGAAGCCTCTGGCTGGTGCTTGGCCTTTGGCACTGAATTTAATGAGAACTTGATTGGAGGTGGCCAAAGGCAGTGATTCTCCTGCCAAGATAAGGGGCAAGGAGGAGGGGAAGGCCGTGAGTGCTGCAGACAAGACCCTGGAAGGCGGGCCTGCCCATACCCCACACAGCAAACCCTTCCACATTCTGGGACTCCCTGGAATAAAGCGTCACATGTTCACTGCACTTCACGGTGTACAGCTGACAGGAAGCTTTCACACCCGAGGTTTCACCTTGCCTTCCATCAGTGTGAGGCTGGAATGACAAGAGTTCACTGCCCCCCTCCTATTAAAAGATCCGGAAACAGGGGTTTAGCAAGATTAAAATACCTGGCTGGAACGTCCACAGGGATGGCGAGAATGGCTACTACCAAACTGACTGGGGGTTACTTAGAAAACTGACAGCAACCTGGTTAAAAAGAAAAAAGGCACAAGCTCCTAAGAAGGGGGGCGATAGGACTATCTGAGTTTCACTGGCTGTCCCAGATCCCCTGTGAAATGGCCTTGAGCCAGAGCGACTGCAGAAAGCGTAGCTCCCATGGGGACACCTGTGAGGGCGAGAGGACTTGCTGCTACTAATTCTACTGGGACAACCACGTCAGCGCGGGGACCATCCCAGGGAAGGAGGACTTGCTGTCACCCTACCAACAACATGCACTGGGGGAAACCTGCACGGGCACAGGAAACTCGGGGAATCCAACAGGCTTTATGTCAGAGGGGAAAGGCGGCTCTCCCACTGCCGGGTGTGGGGCAGACGAGAGGAGAGGGCGCCATCGGCATCTACTCCGAGGTGCGGTCCTGCTCACTTCGCTTTCCTGAGGGGACATGGGACAGGCAGGGACAGTGGTGGGGCCACTCTACATGTTGCTCCTCTGCAGCTTTAGAATGGTGCTCACGCCCCTTCAGGAGGAAGTCAGGGTTACAGAAAGCCAGTCTGCATCTCTGCCGCCATGAGGGCTGGGGTTGGAAGCTGCCAAGGAGCCACAGGGAGGTACATTTGGGGCCCACCAGTGCTTCCATGTGATGCCATTGGCCAGAACAGTGGAGAGACTTTTGCACAAAACAGTTTACATGTGATCCAGATGTCTGAGCCTGGCTCAGCAAACATCTGGTGGCCAAAGCAAAAAGAAGCTCATGAAGAAAAAGCCTCTCCATTATCACTGCCATCTTGAGTTTCTCCTCTAAGGAAGGTAAGCAGAAGTAAGCCCATCTCTTCCACTCTCCTGCTTCTGGGCTGGCAGATGCCATGGATACGACTACTGTAATCGCTCACAGAACCCATTGGACTTCCAGTCCCAGGTCTAGGCAGGCTTTCCTCTCCATGAGGAAGTGCACATCAGATATAAGAGAAGATTCCAAAGTTTTAAGGAGAAGATCAGCTGAGAAATCAAAGAAAATTTTTATGTGAACTACAACAAAAGACAGGAAAAATCTTGGGAGATTTTCAAACACGGTTGTTCTAAGAGTAAATGTCGCATTGTATCTGTAAAGTCAGAGGAGGAAGACGGGCCAGAGCGAAGGTCTGAGCTCAAGAAAGTCTGTAAAGAGGCGAGAGACACATGCACGTGGCAGTTGGGGTCTTTGGGAATTGAACAGGGATTGAATAGAGGTTAAATTTGGGAAATTCTTTTAGAATCCACAGAAAAAGGATAAAGAGATTAAAATAATGAAAGAAATGACAAGCAAAATGGAAGGCAAATTAAAAAAACCCAGTATATATATATATATATATATATATATATATATATAGAGAGAGAGAGAGAGAGAGAGAGAGAGAGTGAGAGAGAGTGAGAGAAGGAGAAAGAGAGAGAGAGGACAAGAGAAATTGAAGGAGAGAGAATAATTTCAGAGAGAAGACAACTTTTCTCAGCTTCAGAAAGACTTGAGGTGCAGGTTCAGATCGTCCACAAAGTGCCAGATCTAATGAATGAAGAGAGATTTCCACCTATAATACATCTCCATGGACTTTTAATAAAAAAAAATAATCAGGTTGGGCTCCAACTCATCTGTAAATTTAATTTTGGAATTGAGTAGAACAAGCGCTGTAGCTTTCAAAGAAGTTTGTGACCTATAATTTGCTTTACAATCAAGTTGACATTTATATGATATGTCAAAGGAAAGGCATTCTCATGCATGCCATGTGATAAAAAGCCCTGCAGTGAGGAACCCTGCTGAAAAATGAACAAAAGGAGGGAAATCAGACACTATCAGGGATAAAGACAGCTAGGAAGATAGTTACACCGAATAATTATTGTTCACTAGGTAACAAAACTAAACACAGATGTGAAAAAACTGTTACTGAGTAGTATCAATAATTGTTCTTGGGGGTAGTAAAACTAATTACTAATAACATAAATATTAAAGTCCAAATACATAACATAAAAACTGGAAATAAGAGATGAGTCAGGTATGAATGGAAAAGTGAGGAAAGAACATCAAAGAGCACGAAGGAATTACCAGAAAGAACAAAACAAGATGACAGACATGAGACCAAATGTTTCACCTGTAAAATAAGTAAGTAGCTTTTCTGCAGAAAGAAAAAGACCCTTAGAGAAAATGAGGAAAGAGATAGCAGGAAAAAACACAGATACAAAAGTTGTTAGAAACATAAGAAGACAAAACATCACAGTTGCAGTGGGATTTTAACATAGCATTCTCACAAGATGCTGGATCAAACAACAATGCAGATTGTTCAGTAGTGGTCTTCAAGCTGTTTTTGTTCTTTCAAAATGCCCCAGGGCCAGGGACACACTTCCCTCCCATCAGTACCACTGGCTCATCCTCAGTGTTTCTCCAAATGAGGAATAAGAGATGATCTGAGTATACTGATGTTGATACTCCAGGTCCTAACCCTACGCCCACCCGCCTACCTTTCTATCAATCAATTGATCGATCGATGGATCTACCTACCTACCTGTCTACCTATTTTTATTCCTATTTCTATTTCTTTTGATCTTATCCATCTATATATACATCTACATCTATGTCCACATTTATGACTACAGGTTTTAAATTTAAATGTACACTGATCTCTCTGTATCTGTACCTATACTTATACTCTATAGCTCTAGCTAAATTTATACTTATATTTTTATCTATCTATAGCTCCATCTGTCTGTCTGTCTATCTATCTATCTGACTGATCCCAAGATATTTTGAAAAGCATCCTATCCCTTCAGATCCTGACTTGTGCTCCCAGGGGGTATGTATGTATGGGTTGGTGGTATAGAAAAATCATTAGGTTGAGAGGCCCTGATACAGAGAGATCTAATGACAATTACAAATTGTCTAATCCCAACGATAACTCTAGGAGAGGGAATTTTTACTTTCTGCAATTTACAGGTGAGGAAACTGAAGCTGGAGAGGTCAAGTCTCATGTCCATGGGCAGGAAGAAACAACAGAGAGCCCGGGCAGGGGGAACGCAGGGCCCTAACTTGCCCTTTCTCCTTCTGTGGCCTCTCAACCCTACAGAAAACACAGTCTCCTCAGACACTTGGGGAATTTTTTTTTTTTTAAGTCCTTGGCTACTGAGAGGATCTCACTTAATTTCCAAAGTAGAAGTGGTAGGAGCTACATTTGTTAACCACATGGCAGCAAAAATAGAAATCAACATAAGTGTTTAAATGTAACAGGAACAGGATCCAAGCTCTTGGGAGAAAAGAAGAGACATTGTTAAATAACTCTTGGGCAGAAAGAGTAAAACATGATCACGGACTATTTAGAAAGTAATGGTGATGAAAATAGCATGCATCAAAATTTATGGCATGAAGCCAAAACCATACTTCGAGGTGAATATGTAATGGTAAACAGGCTCTTCATTACATGGAGAAAATAAGGAGCAGAACAACTCTCAAGAAGTTAGAATAAAAACAAAACAATCTGAAGGAAGAAAAGGGGAAGAGACTATGAAATAATGGCAGAGACTAATTAACTAGAGATAATAAGAAACTTCACAGAAGAAATGACAAGTAGAAGTGATAAAAGATGAAGCAAAACAAAACCCCACAAAACCAGCTGGGGGAAAAGGGGAGCTTGAATATAGCAATCAGCACTGGAGAGACAGGGGGCATAGCCACTAAAACACACAAGATTAAACACCATCAAATATATTAGGCAAGCTATGCTGCTAAATTTAAAGGCATTGCCAAATGGGTATCTTGCAAAAAATACAAAATAGCAGCATCAATATTAAAGGTATATACCTAAATAGACCAATAACCATGGAGAGAATAAGAGAAAAACCCACTGAAGGAAGAGGGAAAATAATGAGACAAATTTATTTGTAGATGATATTGCTTCGTGCCTAAAGGATCCAGAGAATCAGTCAACATTGTTGGCATTATTATGGAGACTTCAATGACTTTGCAAATGAATATACTAACAATATCAGCCTTCTAATACGCTAGCAAAGACTAGTTAGAAAATATAATATGGAGAGAAGGTCCATTGCAGTAACAACTAAAACAACAAAAATTGCCATGAAATATGTAGGAATAAAATCAACATGAAAATAAATGTTGCTTAAATGAAAATGGTGGTGCTACTCCAAAGGTTTCCAAAGCTAAATAAATGCAGAGATATATCATGTTTGTGGATGGGGAGAAGAGTTGCTATTATGAAAATGTGAGTTTCCTCCCAAATTAATATATAAGTTTAATGGAATTCTAAGGAATATTCTGATGCATTTTTTTAACTTGACAAAGTATTTGTAAATTTTATTTGGAGGCAAAAGTAAGTAAGAAGAGTCAATAAAAATTTCAAAACAAAGAGTAACTATAGAGACTTACAAAGCACACATTTAAGACTTAAATAGTAAACATTACACATTATTTCCAGTATACTTGATACTGATAACAGTAAACAGATACAGAGGAAATGGACTAAAGTCTATCCTTCAAAAAAATTTAATATATGTAAATCTGGCATTTTGAAAATTCTGTTAGGGTAACTGATTAGTTAAATTTGAAATGATGTGATTAGATTTTCTAGGTCATATAATAAATCAAAATAAACCACAAACCAAAAGTATTAAAGCGAAAAAAACAAACAAACCCAAAAAAGCAATGAAACTAGAAAGTACTGAAAGAAGATGCAGAGGAATATTTATTTATTTAATTAGCATCAACTGAAGGAGAACAAAATAAAGGAGAAAACTTTGTAAAAGGAAACAGATAGATTTGATATGGTAGGAAATTTAAATTTTTGGACACTAAAACACACCCTGAAAAAAGAGTAAGTGGCAAATCACAAACCACAGGGGAAGGCTTTTATAGCATCTAACAGAGCAAGAGGTTATCAAGGTATATCATAGATATAGCTTCTAATAATATGGAGTTCGACTAAATACATGAGAAAATAAATGCTAATAGAAAACTAGTCACTAATTCACAAGAAAATTCACAAATAAAAAAAATGCATGGACCAATAAATGCATTATAAAAAGGTTAACCTGACTAGTCAGAAAGAAAAAGAAAATTAAAAAATGAGATACTATCTTTGCTTTTCAAATGGATGACTTTAAAAAAAACTACCAAGTTTTTATAAGAATAAAACATGTCCTCTCATCATTGTGGAAGAACAAAGTGGCAAGAACTCTCTTTTATTTTTTAACTAGAACAAAATATTGTACTGCCTCCACCAAACCACCTGTGCCTAGACCCCACCTGCCTTTGTGACCCATCCCCTCCACACTTTCCTAAATGATAAGAACTTTCTAGAGAGATATCTGACAATCTGTATAAAAAGCCTTAAGGAGCTCACGTATCTCAACTTGGCAATTCTCCTTGTAGATACTCTAAGGTAACAGAGATGTGTATGAAGACATATGTACAACGCAGTGAATTACCATTCATAAGAAAGAGAAATTAGATGATCTAAATGTTCAGTAACAAGGAATTCATTACATAAATTTTAAATAACTATATGATAGACTATAATGCAGCATTTAAAAATCCTATTATAGGAGAAAATAATGACAGAGAAACACTCATAATGAATATTTCAATAAAAATATGTATGTTGTTTTGTTCAATAAAATATGTAAAAGATGAAGTCTAAGTAGATATAAAGATTGGAAGGAAATGCATTCCATCTTTTGTGTGGTTCTATCTGGGTGGTTTTTATTTTAATTCTCGATGCAATTATTTTGTCTTGCCTCTAAGTTTTCTACAATGAAAATGCAATATGTTTATAATTAGAAAACTATGATTAAAAGTCAAAATTTACATGATGTTATAATGCAGTGTTACTTCAATTAAAAAATGTATAAATAAAAATAAAACCAAACAGAGGAAAGAAAAGGGTGTTGGGCTAATGATAAACCCACAGTAGAACGCGACACCACGCGGGGGCAGTGTAGACACGGCTTGGGAGGAGGGTAGCTTCTCAGCCCCCTGTGTGCAGGGGCTGCAGGTTGCTGACTGCTGTGGTGAGGCTTTAGGGCCTTTCCTTTCCACAGACCCCGGATGTCCCCAGCCCACCACCATCCCTGGTGCTGGCTGAGCCCCAGTACCTGTGTGGGAGCCGGAGAGGGAGCTGAGGAGCCGGGAGTGCTGGCTGTGGCCATCGTGCACCTCCACCACGTCGTTGAGGGCCGTGTGGAAGAAGGCGAACTGCCCAAACACCACTGAGGGGAGAAAAGGGAGCAGATCTCAGAGGGGCAGACTGGGTGGCCAGGATGGGGGCAGGGAGGAAGGGTCTGGTGTGGCGGGAGCAGGTCACCTCATAGGGAACTGCTGGTTCTTGTGGCTCGCTGTTTCCTGGGTTGTTCCGCTGGCTGATTGGCACTTTGACCAGACACCAGCAGGGACGTGGGAGCTGGGAAGGCGCGGCTGGCATTGTCCCACATAGGACAGGATGACAGAATTGTCTCTGTTCCCTGGACTGAGGTGATGTGGAGCAAAACTTTCTTTCCCAGATTAGCAGCTGCAATAGCTAATCAACTCAAGGACTTGAGGGGGCTTTTGGCAACATCCCCCATTTTATATGTGAACTCAGGCCCCTGCATTCGCCCTCATTTTTTCTTCAAAGCACCATACAAACCCCCCACAATTAAAAGGAATGAAGGCGGTGAGTAGCAGCCTGCTCCTGGGAGGGAACGAGATAAGTAAGATAATTGCAGACAAAGCTAAGTTCTGGGGGTAATGGGAAAAGTGATAGGGTGGGGCAGCCCGCTCTGGGTAGGGGGCCAAAGAAAGGTCTGTGGAAGAGGATTTTAGAGCCGACACCTGAATTGGGGACGTTTTCCAGAACCAGGGGCAAAAATCTGTCCCCCATCCCCAGACTCATCATCATTGGTCAAGGGAAGATGCTTGGGACAGCTTGCTACCTCTTCCTAGAACTAACTCTCCACACAGAGGCTTCGGATTAGTGATGTTGACTGGCCTTGAGCTCGGCAGCTCACCAAGGCCTGAGCTCTTTGTTACTGGAGGAATTCAAGCACAACTTGCACGCCCACCTGTCAAGGATTCTGCTCAGGGTAGCGGATTGGATTGGAGCTCCCTGCAGGACTTCCTAGCTGTGATCCTGCAGGTCAAGCACGCCCACCTCATAAGCATATTGGGGAGTGTGTGTGCACACTCATTAACTCTGCAGGCGCTGGGGCCAGAGGGGCGTGCAATGGCTGGAGCCGTGGAGACAAGGGGGAAGATGAGACTGGAGGTTATGGGGGCAGGCGATGTGTCTCTCATCTCTGTAGCCCTAGGACCCAGCAGAGCGTACGTTCCCTAACAGGGGCTTACTGAAAGTGTGGTGAAAGCCAGCAGCCCTTGCGCAGCCCTCTGTCCATCTTCAGTCCCTGCAGACTACCCCATTCCTGTTCTACATGGTCAGGGTACAGGGCTACCCTTTGCCCACCCAACAGCAGCCACATTTAGTAAGAGTTCTTACTCCTCCTATAAAGAAAACATCCAAGGAGAAAGCAGCCATGCCTGGCACACCAGTCTGTGTCCCCCAGGATCTTCCTAAATCCCAGGGCTCTTAATTGTCTCTGTCCCAGCCAGCCAAGAAGGTGGCTTCATTTTGCCCATGCCTCTTGGCATCTGGAGGTTTCTCTGCCTTCCTAGGACATGGCCTGCTCCTCACTTTTTTCCTGCTCATCCTACCTCAAGCTGCCGGACCAGGCACCTGCTCTTAGAGGGAATTCTGCAATAGTGTGACTCCCAGTTCCCTCAGCTATTCCTTTAAGCCCAGCTCCATACCACTTCTTGTCCTGCCCCTTGGTAACCCTGGCTTGGGTTCTAGTGGGGCTGTTCTGAGCAGCCCCTGGGGCACCCTTCCTTTTGTCCTGGCTCCTCACCAACCCAATCTCTTGGTTCCAGAGGGTCTCCTGTGGCCTTCATGTGTCAGTGTTTTATAGGCCACTTGCTGGTGTCAGTACTTGGCTGTCCTGGGTGGGAGGCTGCTGGGCCTATTCCCATGATGGGAGTGGGTACAATTGGGAGTGGATTTGGGGTACAACTGTAAGGGGCGCAAGGAATTGGAAGGAATCAGAAAACAAAGAAACAAACATACAAACCCCATACCATAGTCCTTGGGCACGGTGACAAAATACAGGCAGGTCTGTCCACTGGTGTAGTTCTGGGGGTAGTTGGGAGATAAGACCACTCCATCTGAACCCACATACTGTCCCCCACAGGGGGCTGAAAGAGAATCAGATAGAGGCCTGGTGACCTCACAGGCCCTTCCTCAGCTGCCCCCTCTGGTCTGCTCCATCCTGCTGGAGCTTCTGGCCCCAGTGGGGCTGTGCTGCAGCACACGGCCACCCATGCAGAGGAGGGGAGTTCTAAGACTGCCATGCCCAACTGGGGACACTCATTCCTGGCCTGGCACATGGCCTGAAACTCACACTGATGCTGTCAAGGGCCCTCTTGGGCACAGGTCAGTCTTTCCCTCTAATATATAATTGACACTGGTCCCTGGGGTACAGCCTGGGGGAGCAGTTGGAGAGCCTCTCCTGCTTGTAGCTGGGGCCAAGGATGATCTGTGGCCCCCATGGCTGATGTCTGCACCTGCGCATAGTGTCAGCAAGAGCAGAGAGCTCAGGCTTCCACACATAAATCTCAGAGAGAATGTACAGCCTGTGTAGTAGGCCCCTCTGTGCTCAACCATGGGCCCTGTTTCACAAGAGGCAGACCTCAAGACCAGCCTCTCTCGCTTAGGCACAGGTACCTCCTTGCTTTTCAGCTTTAGGTGGCTGCCATTCTGTGAGTCTGACCCTCCCATCCTATGGCCTTTCTGGGACCCTGTGGCTAACCCAGCTCACTCGGAACCAGCCGACCCGCTGGCCTGAGTTTTACAATCTGACCCCACAGTGGCTCTCCCTAGGCCCAGGAATAAGCCTGGGGCCACCTTTAAACTCCTTCTTCCAGGTGTGAGCTGCTGGTATGTCTGGGGCTGCTGTTGAGGACATGAGCGCCTGAGTGGGGCTGGGACCAACATGAATTCAGGGAGAGGACACAAATAGTCCAATTGGTGAATTACTGGTCATTCTCATTCACTGCCAGCCTAACCAGCCTAAGGAACCTCCCTCTGAGGGGCCCCTCCTGCTACCCTCTCCCCCAGCAGATGCCCCTCCTCCCCGCCTCTGCTGCCCTCATGCCCTCCAACTCCCTCCCCACCCCCAGGCTCTACCACCTGTGCACACTGGCCGGGGATTGTTCCACGTGGGCTTCCCATCGGGCCCTAGGATGCAACTCAGGGTTGAAGCACCCTCGACCTCATAGCCTCCATGGCAGTAGTAGGTGATGGAGGAGCCCAGCTTCAGGTCGGACCCCACGCGTGTGCCATTCTTGATGGAGCCAGGGTCGAAACATGACTCCCGTGGGTTTTCTGGAAAAGAAGAAAGGTAAGCACATGCGTACACACACCGGGCTCGTGAGTGGTCTGGTTCCACGGCAAAGCACCCGCGAGGAGACCCTGATTTCAATTAGTCACAGAGCACATGGGGACTTGAGGTTGCTGGTCCCGTTCCCTTCAGGTCTGGAAACATCTCTAAAGCTGGTTGGAAATCCAGATCTGGAAGTCATCTTGGAGAGTGAAATTTCCCCTCCTCCATCCACATCCACAAAGGAGGAGGTTGCACCTAAACCTTTGAGGTGCTCTCTCACACCTGTACTAATTTCTCCCCAGGGGAGGCCAGGCTGCTCCGCCTGGTCCCTGGATCCTAACTCAGGAGCAGACAGGGTCACTGTGGCAAAGGTCAGGGCTCAGGCACTGTCCTCCCTTTTGCTTACCTTTGATTCTCTGCTCTTAGCATGGTGGAGCTCCCACTTGGAGACTGCTCTCCTCCCTCTTTTGCCTAAAACTGTGCTATAGGCTGGGCAGCTAGAGCTGGCATTGGCTTTGCAGATGGTCTTATCTATGAGCTATGGAGAGTGCATGGGCAGCAACACAGATTTAGGAGAGAAGTAGGAAGCTGTGTCAATCTCTGGGATAAGTTGAGGTATCTCATACAGTTTTCCAGGCCTTGGCACTGGTATATGGGGTACTTGCTAGTTTATTACATCAGTATTTTTCTATTAGGCTATTGTACTTCTATGTCCTCCCAATCAGCCACACCATGGATGTGCCAGCAGGCATATGCTCTATGCCTGTGCACTGGATAAGAGTGAACTTGATGCTGCCTGAGCAATTAGAAAGATTAGTTCGGCACCCTTATCTTTGGCTGGAAATCTCAAGTAGTCGTTGGAGTCAAGGGTCGCCTCCACCCACTGCTGCCTTTTCTTGTCCTTCTTGTTCTAAGACCAATGATGGTCGAGAAGGTCATCATCAGGGCTGGGCAGGATCAGGACAAAGTTGGGGTCATGTCCTGTATCAGTAAATGCAGCTGAGGATCAGGGTTCCCTGGGAGCCCTGGAGGCCACGCTTTGGGGAGGTGAGAGATGGGCACCCACACAGAAGTATGATGAATGCCCTTGTGGAAGGGCTCAGGAATTCAAAGAGCAGACGCAGGAAAGAGGGAGCGAAGCGAGAACAGAAGGAATCAGTGTCCCGAGATGAATGACGAGGAGAAAGCTGCTGAGTGCTGTCCTTGTCACCTGTGCACCTCGCAGACTACCCATTCACCAGGCAGACGCTGTCTGGGGGTGTCGCTGGGCTGCCAATCAGCGGTGACTGCAGGGACTCTGAGTCTGGGCCTGTCAAGTGTACCCACTCTTACTTGGAACCCTTATGACAGCCTTGCTCTTTTTTTATCTATTATCTTTTTTTAATTGAATATATTTGACACATAACATTGTGTAAATTTAAGGTGTACAATATGCTACTTTGACACATTTGTATATTGTAATATGATTGCTATTGTTAGGGACGTTTATCACCTTATAACTGCAATACAGTATTATTATCTATATTCATTAGACTGTATTAGATCACTATGGTTCATTCACTGCACATGGCAAGTTTATACCTTTAATCATCAGTCTTACCCCCACCCCCAATCCCCTGGTAACCACTATTTGGCTCTCTGAATGTAACCATTTTATATCCTACCTAGAAGTGACATCACGTGGTACTTATCTTTCTCTGTCTGACTCATCTCACTTAGTATAATGTGTTCATTAATCATCAGGGAAATGCAAATTCAAACCACTAAATCACCTCACACCTCTCAGAATGGCTATCATTAAGAAGACAAGAGATAGCGGTGCTGGGGAGGAGGTGGTGAACAGAGGACCTTTACACAGTGTTGGGGGGCATGTAACCTGGTGTCCAACCACTAGAGTAAACATGGAAGTGTCTTAAAATATTAAACACAGATGTACCTTATGATCCAGCAGTTCTACCTCTGGGCATATACCCAAAGAAAATAAAAACAGTATTTGAAGGATATGTTTACTCTAGCATTATTCACAATAGCCAAAATGCCTGTCAACAGATGAATGGAGAAAAACAATGTAGTATCTATACACAATGGAATATTATTCATTATTCAATATGTGAAAGGAAGATATGCTTCCATTTGTGACAACATGGATGGACACTGTCCTCTGCCCACAGCTAAGGGTCAAGCAGTCTGGGATATACCACTGCATTTAAACTCAATTGGGACCCAGAAAATGGCCACACATCTAGCAGAGGACCCTCAGTGGATAGCTGTGGGACTTTTAGGTAGGTTACTTAAGGAACAGTGACTCAGAGAGAGAATGCTTACAGGCTTTTCCTTTTCCTTTCTCCTTCCTGTAGTCTGGAACTCGGAGCCAATGGCGGGAATTCTAGTCACCATTTTAGGTGCTGAGATAATCTTAAGGATGTGAGTCATGTATTCGCATGGTCAAGTAGAAAGACAAAAGGGCCTGGGTGGAAGCACTCCATTAGCTGTGCATGACAATCTCCAGATTCATAGGAAGGAGATACACTTCCACCTCATGGCAGCCACTATGCTTTTGGATAACTGCTGCACTAGCACTGGATCTCAGCTGGGTGTGATTACCCCAGAACTTTCCACTATGTTAGAAAGTCCTTTCAAATCCACCCTCTCTTGAGTACGTTTCCCTGAACTTTGCCTTTTCTCTGCAGAATTTTTTCTCAGTTAAAGCGTTGATGATATTATCTTGGTAGGCTGAGTAAGTGTTTTTCTTTTCAGTGGGCTCTGAATGCCTATAGAACATCACCTATTCTTTTCATAACCCTGGTAACTAGCACAGAACTTGGCAAGAGGGCTGGCTCTATTTGGCACATAATATAGGCTTAATAAATGTAGGCTGAATTGATTGGCTGTGCACCTTGGGCTTGGAAAATCAACAACTGCATCAATAATTCCAACTACAGACTCTATTCTACAGTTACTCATATGTCAGAGCAAGAAGAGCTCATCATTTCAAGCATTACCACATTAATAATAACGACAAGGATAATGATAATGATGATAGCCCCTTACATAGGAATATCACTTTATAATTTTCGAAGCACTTTCCAATCTGTTAGCTCATTTGTGTCTCACAATAGCTTCTGAAGCGGGCAGGGCCAGGTACCCTCATGTTCGGGTTATTGATGAGGAATGTGGTGATCAGAGAGACTAAATGAATTTTCCAAGCCATTCAAGTATTAAGAGGTAGAATTGAGACTAAAATCAGCACTCAGCTGGCCAACCTAGAACTCAGCTGTGAATGCTAAAACTAAGTGATAAAAACATCACAATAATGATAAAAAATCCAAACCCTCCAAAATGGAAAATTTAGAAAAAACTGCTTTTTGTCCAAATTTTCAAACACTGTAATGGCAAAAAAATTGAAAACAACAACCCAAATACCCAACCAATAAAGAATTGGTTAAAAAAGGCTGGATTAGAGTCATCCACTGAAATATAAGCAGCCTTTAAAAAGAATGCTGAAAGTCTTCAACTACAGATATGGAGGGCTGCCCAAGATCTGTATTGTTGAGCAAAAAACAAAAGAAAGAAAGAAAAATAGCCCACATCACAGATGAGAATTTCTGGTGTGGTCCCTTTCGTACAGGACGGTCGGCAGGAGTCCACACGGCCTCCACTGGCTGGCTGCCTGCTTTCATAAATAGTTTTATTGGAATGTGGCCACGTCCATTTGTTTCCATCTAGTCTATGGCTGTTTTAGCATTACAACAGCAGGGTTGAGCAGTTAACAGAGACCACCTTGGCCTGCTGAGCTGAAAATATTTATATCTGCTCCCTTATGGAAAAAAGCTAGCTGACCCCTGGTATAAAATTTACCTTACTTTATATTTACATAAAATATCTAGAATGTTAGGACAGGTCATTAGTAATGGAACTTCAGGGTACAGAGTTATAGGGGATGTGTTTGTAGTCCCTCTTAAATGCTTCTGTGTGGTTTAAATGAACACCTGTTACTTTAGGGGTAAACATGAAGATATTTCCATTTGGAGTTTAGGAAGGAAAACCCAGGGCAGCTGTGGGTGGTGGTGGTGATAAGGCTGGGAGCAGGTATGCAAATCTTGTTGTAACTCCTTAAGAAGCTCTGCTGCTAGTTTGTTTGTTTATTTATTGCCTGTCTCCTTGTTCATCTTTGTTACTGTAGGGTAGGGGCCATGACCATTTTGCTCACGGCTGTCTCCTCCATATCCAGAACAGGGTATGAGGTAGGAAGTAAGAACGCACTTGTGGAATGAATGAACAGTCTTGGCTGTCCTAGCTGTGCCTGCCCAGGAGGTGGCCACTGTATCTGCTGGAAGATGAGAATAAAAGTCCCCCCACACCCCATTCTCATGATGTCTCTGGCTTGCAGGGAGTCAATAAATCTCCCGAGGACTCCATTTTAGTAACTGTATCTAAAAACCAGGATCCTACTTATCTCTTTGGTTTCCTTCTGGCAAAGGGTAAAGCTACCCAGGAGGGTGGATTCACATGAGAAGTGACTTAGAGAAGTGATCAAAGAGAAATCCACAAGTGATGTGATTGCATTCAGAATCATCTCCGAGTGGCCTGCCCAGAGAAGACAAGATGCCACTCTCCAACAACAACTTAACAGAGACACCTAGAAATCCACTCATCTTTGTCTTAAAATTAGGTAGGCCTCCAACCTCATCTATAGTGAAATGTCTGTAAATCTAGTTATAACTAGGACAGGAACTCTAGAGAGGCAGAGACTTTATTTTGTTCTTCATTTTACTTTCAGTCCCTATAATAGTGTCTGGCACATAGTATGTGCTCAATAAATGTTTGTTGAGTGGACAAATGAATAAAATACTAGATCTTCCCTTGACCTTTATGAAGAAGCCTTAATCCCATTACATTGCTCAGTGGATGCTTGACTCAAGTCTCATCAACCTGATGGTACTTTGGGATTTGGAATTGGGATATAAACTGAGGAGTGATTCAAGAATGAGGCAGTCATACTTGTCCTAGGAGAATATAGAAGGAAACATATGGATCTGCAGAGATAGGAAAATGTAGAAAATACTTAGAAAGAAGCAGGGAGGAGACAGAGTGGTTTTGGAGATGGACGGTGGGTAACCTCATCCTCTGATGCTCTTGCCCTGACTCAATCCTTTGCTTTGTGCTTCCTGCTCTGGTTTTCTCAAAATGATAATGATAGGGCATGGGGATGGTGGTGGGTGGAGC